>NC_086221.1:4991267-5635651 GCF_035770615.1 Melospiza melodia melodia
ACAGACAGGCTCTAGAATCACAGTTCAAGGCAAGTGCTGGCCAGGGTGGCTCACGGTGCCCCAGGGATGCTCCAGCCCCGGCTCCTCCTGGTGCTGGAATTCCCAGCTGGATCCAAGGGGAAAGCAGGAACTCCTACACGCCCAAAGTGGCCATTTTCTGCAGGGAAAAGAGAAACAGGAGAGGTCACAGCAAGGAAGGCAGGAGGGGGTAAAGCAGGAGGCAGCTCAGCTCACGGAGAGGTGAGGCCAGCTCCATGGAGCTGCTGCCCAGGGCAGGAACCACCTCAGGATTTGCTCCATCCCTTCCATCCAAGCACAAAAATATGGGAAATGTGTGTAGTGACACCCACAAAGGGGTAGTTTTACATTTTTGGCTTTAAGACATCCACAGCATGGCATGGCAAAAAGCTGATAGGCCAAGAAATGCTTATAGTGTATTGTAATTAGGAAATAATTGGCTTCTGGTTGTGACAGTGTGAATTATAATATCTGTGTTGTCTCACCCTTCAAATAAGACTGAAGATGGAATAAAAGTTTTTAAACACCTCTCAGTTGCCCCATCTCTAGGTCAGGAAAAGGTATTGTCTGACACACAAAGACCTGTTTCATTCTTTACATCACCCTTCAGTGATTTTTTAAGATTTTCTAAGCCTTCTGATGTTTATATTCTTGTAGCAAACTTTCTCACACACTTTCTGTAAATAACTGATTGTTTTGCATTCTTTCATGGAGGAAGAGAAATTTGATGGACTGTTGGTTTGCCCAGTGTCATTGGAGAGGGGGCACTGTCACCCTCCAATCCAGGGTCACTTTTATAAATGTTGGAGTCAGAAAACAAACTTTCCCTTTTCTTCTTCACCTTGAGAGCAGCAGTGTGCACTTGTGTTGTTTTGTGTCCTGTAGTGACACTTCAGCCTCCTGCCAAACCCTGAAGGGTTTTCCCATCTCAGCCTGAGCCCACACAAGCTCAGAGAGGTGGAGAAGCTCAGGAATAGGCAGGCAGGTTGGTTACTCAGGGTTTCTCACTTTTATTCCCCTTCTCCATGGGGAATCCCACTGCCAGAACCACCCAAGAACCATCACAGTGACCACCTTGTAAATTAACCACAACAAATAGAGAGCTTTGATTAAACTCCTTCCTCTGCCTCACTCAGGGCCCAACAGACACCAGGAACACACTCAGACAGTGAAAATCAACAACAAATCCACAATCCAGTGACTCCTACAAAATCCCTGAGAGCAGCAATGTCACCACACCCTGTCCTGGGACACTCAGCTGGGATCCTGCCCTGCTCAGCACCATGATCCATCCCATGTCCTGCTCCAGGCATGGAGCAAGCTGGGCTAAAACCACAATTTCCAGCAGCCAAGCCCAGTTGGAGCCCCTGGATCAGCAGGCTCAGCCCCCACTGAGGTCCCCCAAAACCTCAGGTTTTATCCAGCACAAGATTCCTTCTGCTCCATGGGTTTGTCTTTGCCCAGGGTGGTTTCCATGCAACAGGAATCAAGAGAAATCCAACTTACTAACCCCAAAGAGAGCACACCCAAGCTGCTTGCAGTGGTGCTCAGAGGCAAGCATTTCCCTCTGGAGGCTGCAAAGGAAACAGAGAAGCACAGCAGGGCTCAAAGTGCATCTTACAGAGACTGAAATAGGAAAAGCAGCAAAGCAAATGAGGGAGGAATGAAGCAGCCCCAAAATTTCCTGTGAGCCCAGGGCAGGGTTGTGGAGCAGCAGGAGGTGATAGAAGGCAGGGACAGCACTGGGCTGCAGTAAAAAACTGGGACAAAAAGGGTATTGATAACTTTTCCAATCAGGTTTTGGCCCAGAAGCAAAACCCTATCCAGAATGAAACCCTGTGGCACTGATGGAAACCTGCCTGTGTGGAGCCTGACTGTGAAAAACTGGCACCACAATTCCAGTTAGATAGGGGGATTTGGATGTTTTGGGGTTGGTTTTGAAGGGGTTTTTCAGTTGGTTTTTTTTCTTAATCCAACCCAGGCTGGATAATTTCCATGCAGAAAAAGACACACTGCTCACAATCCTGGGCAGGGTCTGGATTTTGGAGACAACTGTCACGAACATATTTTATGAAAAATCCTTTTGCTAGGATTTTTCTCCTGAGAAGCCTGAGAGGCCTCAGAAACGAAATATAAACAATGGTTATCTGCTGCTGTGGAATGCAACAGGTGCATCTGTGATTGGTCTCATGTGGCTGTTTTTAATTAATGGCCAATCACAGTCAGCTGGCTTGGACTCTCTGGTCAGTCACAAGATTTTATCATTCTTTTTCTATTCTTAGCTAGCCTTCTGATGAAATCCTTTCTTCTATTCTTTAGTGTAGTTTTAATATATAATTTTCTTTTAATATAATATATATAAAATAGATATTATATATAAAATAATATAATATATATAATATAAAATAATATATACTTATATATAATAGAAAATAATATAATAAATCAGCCTTCTGAAACAAGGAGTCAAGATTCTCATCTCTTCCCTTGTTGGGGTTGCCTGCAAATTCAACAGAGGACCCTGAGCAATGGTGGGGAGGGGGAGCAGAGGGATGGCACCACCTGGACAGTGACTTCCAGCTGTGGCTGCTCGGCCCCTTTTTGACCTTCCAGGGATGGGAAAGGCCCCTGTCAAAACCCTGTGGCACTGATGGAAATCTGCCTGTGTAGAGCCTGACTCTGAAAAACTGGCACCAGAATTCCAGCTGGATTGGGGAATTTGGATGTTTTGGGGTTGGTTTTGAAGGGGTTTTTCAGTTGTTTTTTGTCCTTAATCCAACCCAGGCTGGATAATTTCCATGCAGAAACGGAGACCCTGCTCAAGATCCTGGGTCTGGATTTTGGGGAGGACCCTGGGTGATGGTGGGGAGGGGGAGCAGAGGGAGGGCACCACCTGGACAGTGACTTCCAGCTGTGGCTGCTCAGCCCCTTCTTGACCTTCCAGTGGTGGGAGAGGCCCTCGAGCTTCCAGGGATGCCAAAACCCCGTGGCACTGATGGAAACCTGCCTGTGTGGAGCCTGACTCTGAAAGACTGGCACCACAATTTCAGCTGGATTGGGGAATTTGGATGTTTTGGAGTTGGTTTTGAAGGGCTTTTACAATTAATCCAACCCAGGCTGGATAATTTCCATGCAGAAGCGGAGACCCTGCTCAAGCTCCTGGGCAGGGCCTGGATTTCGGGCAATGGTGGGGAGGAAGAGCAAAGGGATGGTACCACCTGGACAGAGACTTCCAGCTGTGGCTGCTCAGCCCCTTCTCCAGCTTCCAGGGATGGGAGAGGCCCTCGAGCATCCAGGGATGGGAGAGGCCCCAGCAGGTGCAGGGGTTTGCTGCCCAGGCTGTGGTGCCGCGGGCGCTTTACGGTGTCGGCGCTGGCCCGCGGGGTAAAGCTGTTCCTCCTCATCCTCACAGGGCTCTGCCTGCTGGGGAGGTCGTGCTGATCCCACACAGAGGGAATCACCAGGAATGAAAAGGGGGAACCAGAGTTTAAAGGCACGAACGTCACACACCTCCAGCAGCCCTCCCTGAGCGACCCCGCACCGGGCTGGGCCTTCCCCAGCTCAGCACCGGCTTGGAAACAACTTCATCCAGCTTGGAGACAACTGCAAAGTGGTTTTTCAGCAGTTTTACTTCCCTTTGGGACTTTTGTTTTGCTTAGGTGGCTCTGTTTGGGTGGTGGGTTTTTTTTATTTTTTTGTTTGTTTGTTTTTCTCTCTGCACGAAGAATTTAAGTGAAAAAAAAAAAAAAGCAAATAGAAAACTCTCCCTTCTTCCTGCTTCTTCTGCCCCAAAACAGCTGTGTTACCCAAGCAAAGCAAAGAACAGAAGCAGCCTCCAAGTGGGCAGCAATGATTTCCATGCAGGGGTCACAGAGAAGTTGGAAAAGTGATAAATCCCAGAGTGGTTGGGGTTGGAAGAACCTTTAAGCATCACCTAATCCAACTCCCTGTGAGCTGGAAACCACAAGGATCCACACAAATCATGCCCAATGTCCTCAGTTTGGCATCTGACAGAGCCTCCAGGCACAGCTGCAGGTTCCCAATATCCCCATTCCCTCAGCACAAAGGAATAACCAGATCCCAGCCCAAGGGACCTTCATAAACTACAACAAAAAGCCTGAATGGATAAAACCTAAAATCAGATGCATTCAGAGTTCCTGTGAGCCAGCAGAGCTGGTTTGTGCTCTCTAATTGGGGGAATTAATTAGAGGCAATCACTGAGGTTTTCCTTACAGTCCCTTTGGAAAACAGGGTTTGCAAAGTCAAGGCCCTCAGAGATCTCCCCCAGACTTTTGAGGTAGTTACAAGGTTAAACAGCCATTTAAACAATGCCAACAGTCATTTAAACAATGGCAGAGAGAGGATTTCAGAAAGAGAAAACTCATCAAGACAAGGAGAAAAATCCACTTTAACCCTTTTGCCAAGTCTTTTTGAAATTACCAATAAGCATCAGCAACAAACACTGCACTGAAAACTGAGAGCAAAACCTGGAGTTTATAATCTTATACCCTAAACTTGCCCATTTCTGTTCCCTACAACAGCTCTGAAAAATATCCCCACTGGCCTGGGAGGCACCTTAAAATTAATTCTGATTTTTGGGGGTTATTTCTCCCAAAATAGAGAATCCTTCTGCTCACTGAAAGGCACCAGGCAGTTCTAGCAAGTGTTTTAAGTGTTTTGTGGCTTGTTTTGGAAAAGGTGGGGCCAGAGGGGTGCAGCAAAACTTACTGAGTTCAGGGAGGGCTTTTCCCGGTGGGTGTTCACTGCCTCCACACCCATGGAAATTGTCTCCACTTTGCAGCCTTCACCCCAGAGAAAGAGAAATTTATATGAGTAATTTATTAACAAAACAGCAGGGAAAATGCACAGGAATGAATCTCTTATTTATAAAAATAACACAGATCATAAATCCACAGTTCACCCCGCAAACAGAATTTTACACTTGGTGGCTTTTAAGTGTGAGAGCACAGCCCCGAGTTGTTTGGGCTGCACAGAAAAGCCAATTTTAACTGACTGCACCCCAAGTTTGGAGGCACAGCCTTGCTGACCCACAAAAATTGGGAAAAAAATTGGGAAAAATTGGGAAAATCCAATTGTTTAAAAGAGAGGTCAGGGAAGAAGACCCTGCACCTCCACATCTGCTCCCCAGAACCCTTTTCCTTGTAATTTATTGTATATTAACCAGGAAATAACCTCTTGATGTATTACCAAAGCTTCTAGAGCATGGCCAGGTGCTGCCACACATGGACCCAAACCTCCCACAACTTCCCCCCCACACAAACCAGGAGAGGAATTCAAATTAAAAATGAGAATAAAGCAGTTATTTACCATAGGCAACAGGTGTGAGCTTGAAAATGGTGTGGAGGGGGCAGCGCAGGTAGGGCAGCTCATCTAGGGCACAAAAAGGTGTTTTGGGGTCACCTGGGATGCCACAGCCCCCCTGTCCCCACCCCAGCCCCACAGCAGCACTGGGATGTCCCTGCCCACCACAGAGGGTCAAACTAAACCCTTTTAAGGGTCTTTTTAACCCAAATCATTCCAGGATTGAATGGGAATTGTCCTTGGAGTGAGGGTCTGTGGATGGCACTCAGATGAAACCCTTTTAAGGGTCTTTTTAACCCAAATCATTCCAGGATTGAATGGGAATTGTGCTGGGGATGAGAACCTGTGGATGGCACCCAGATTAAACCATTTTAATGGTTTCTATACCCAAAGTATTCTAGGATTGAATAGGAATTTTCCTGGGGATGAGAACCTGTGAATGGCACCCAGATTAAACCATTTTAAGGGTCTTCTAAACCCAAATCATTCTGGGATTGAATGGGAATTGTCCTGGGAGTGAGAGCCTGTGGATGGCACTCAGATTAAACCCTTTTAAGGGTCTTTTTAACCCAATAATTCCAGGATTGAATGGGAATTCTGCTGGGAATGGGAGCCTGTGGATGGTACTCAGGCACTCAAGATTAAACCATTTTAAGGGTTCTTTTACCCCAAACAATTCCAGGATTAAATGGGAACTGTGCTGGGAACCTGTGGATGACACCCAGATTAAACCATTTTAAGGGTTCTTTTAACCCAAACTATTCCAGGAATGAATGGGAATTGTCCTGGGAATGAGAACCTGTGGATGACACCTAGATTAATCCCTTTTAAGGCTGTTTTTAACCCAAACCATTCTGGGATTGAATGGGAATTCTGCTGGGAATGGGAGCCTGTGGATGGCATCCAGAATAAATCCTTTTAAGGGTTTTTGTACCCAAACTATTCTAGGATTGAATGGGAACTGTCCTGGGAGTGAGAGCCTGTGGATGGCACCCAGAGAGTCACAGAAAATCAAAATACAGGAGCTGGGAATGACTAAACCCTTTTAAGGGTCTTTTTAACCCAAACCATTCCAGGACTGAATGGGAATTGTGCTGGGGATAACAGCCTATGGATGGCACCCAGATTAAACCATTTTAAGGGTCCTTTTACCCCAAACTATTCCAGGACTGAATGGGAATTGTGCTGGGAATGGGAGCCTGTGGATGGCACCCAGATTAAACCATTTTAAGGGTCTTTTTAACCCAAACTATTCTGGGATTGAATGGGAATTGTCCTAAGAATGACAGCCTGTGGATGGCACCCAGATTAAAAACACCTTTTAAGGGTTTTTATACCCAAACTATTCTAGGATTGAATGGGAACTGTCCTGGGAGTGAGAGCCTGTGGATGGCACCCACAGAGTCACTCAGGACAGCAGTGAGGCACAGAAAATCAAAATACAGGAGCTGGGAATGACTAAACCCTTTTAAGGGTCTTTTTAACCCAAACTATTCTGGGATTGAATGGGAATTGTGCTGGGGATGACAGCCTATGGATGGCACCCAGATTAAAAACACCTTTTAAGGGTTTTTATACCCAAACTATTCTAGGATTGAATGGGAACTGTCCTGGGAGTGAGAGCCTGTGGATGGCACCCAGAGAGTCACTCAGGACAGCAGGGAGACACAGAAAATCAAAATACAGGAGCTGGGAATGAGAGAGGAGGCCAGGCTGGCTCAGGGCTCTCCAACACCGGGCAGTGCTGGGTCAGGGGTTGGATCCCACCCTCTAAAAGGGCTTTTCCAACCCAAATAATTCCATAATTCCACTTGCAGTGCCCAGGGCCAGCCAGAGGAAACCTCTTCAACGGCACAGGGCTGGGAAAGCACCTCAGCAACAGCTGCCCACAGGAGATTTATTCAGAGCTGTATTTGAAAGTTTATGAAGTTTTTTAGAAGTTTATTAACGTCATTAAAAGTTTTATGAAGCTCTAGTGCCACTCACTGGAGCTTGCAGGACACTGGAACATTCCAGGTGTGTGTGCTGTGCAAGAAATCAGCATTTCCCTGGGGTGGAGCACTCCTGCCACCCCTTCCAGGCCACTGAGGCTCTTAAATTCATCAGAAAATGATGAATTTTTATTTTCCTTTCCATTAAAAACCAATCCTCTACACATTCTGCTGAAAACAGCTTCAGAAACAACATCTGGGCAGCAAAACAGCAGCACATCCCTGGGGAGCTCCTTGCACTGCTGCAATTCAAGGGTTAAACCACTGCTGAAAAATTTCCTTTCCTCCTTTTTTAAACAGCTTGTTAAAAAAAAACCCCACCTTGTTAAAATAAAAATAAAATAAAATAAAAATAAAATACAAATAAAATAAAAATAAAATAAAAATAAAATACAAATAAAATACAAATAAAATACAAATAAAATAAAAATAAAATAAAAATAAAATAAAAATAAAATAAAAATAAAATAAAATACAAAAATAAAATAAAAATTTAAAAAATAAAAATAAAATAAAAATAAAAATAATCCACCCAGTCATTCCAAACCACCCTCCCAAAAACCCCATGAGGTTAAACCACTGCTAAAACGTTTCCTTTCCTCCTTTTTTAAATAGCTTGTTAAGAAACCCCCACCTGGTTAAAAAAATAAAAATAAAATAAAAACAAAATAAAAAATAGAATAAAAATAAAATAAAAATTAAAAAAATAAAATAAAATAAAAATAAAATAAAAATCCACCCAGTCATTCCAAAGCACCCTCTCAAAACCCCATGAGGTTAAACCACTGCTGAAACATTTCTTTTCCTCCTTTTTTAAACAGCTTGTTAAGAAACCCCCACCTAGTTAAAAAAATAAAAATAAAAAAATAAAAAAAAATAAAATAAAAATTAAAATAAATAGAATAAAAATAAAATAAAATTAAAAAATCCACCCAGTCATTGCAAACCACCCTCCCAAAAACCCCATGAGGGGAAGCAGGGACAGGAGCCATCCCTTTATTTTTGTACCTGCACTCTTGTCAAGAAAATAAGCCAGGAGGCACCTCATAACTGCCTGGTGGGAGATAACCAGGACATTTCCTTGCCTTTCCAGCTCCATAATTACTGGCTCCAGGCGCTGCACCAAGTCCTGGTAGGACTGGAAAACCAAACAGGAACTGGTCAAGGGGTTGTGTAAACACAGGGTTAAACAGAGGTGGCAATTAACACAGTCACATTCAGGGAAATATCAGTCAAAGCAGCAGAAAGTTCAAGGAGGTTATGGGTGGTGGGGTAAAAATAGTACAAAAAAAAAGCCAAAAAAAGGCAACAGCAGAAAGTGAAATTCGGTGTCAGAAGCCTCAGACTGTGGGAGGGCTCGGATTACTGGGAACTCAATGAGTGCAGTCAGGGAAAAAACCAAATAAAATAGTAAATGATTCATTTAAACAGGTTGTGAAGCAAAGCCAGAAATGACTCCAGGCCGCACCCAGGATAATTTTGTTTCCCAGGTGGTTTCTCAGTGACAATTCTGGGATGCAGAAACCCCTTGGTGGTGTCTGAGGGCAGCACCCAGCAAGCGGCCAAATGAATGGATTGAAAATGGATCTGCACACCCCAATGGGGGAAATCAAGAAACATTTCCCCCAAAAGACAACTGGGAACACTAATGCTTTCATTAGGATGAAAATTTGCAATTTTGCATACAGATATTGGCAGAATAACTTCAAATGGAATCAGTTTTAAGTCCAACCCCCACATAAATGTTTGTTCCACTGCACTGTGTGTTGTTGCTTTTTAGGGTCCTCACCTCCCCTCCAGGGTAACGATAAAGATATTTCTCCTGATCCCTCATGGCAAACTCCTCTGGATACTTGGCTTCAATTTCTGCATAGGTCATTTCTTCACAGACCCCCTGAGGGAAGGAAAAACTGCTTACCACAAACAAACCTCATTTCATCAGAGGGCCGGCAGGGAGGGCACGAAAAGCAGAGGCTGAGGCCGAGATCCCTTTTTGGCATGGAAATTTTAGGTGTTGCAAGTGACCCAGCCCTGCCCCTGCGTGGGTGCCAGGCTGGTTTGAAGAGGCTGGGCTTTGGCTTTTATCTCAAAACCAAAAAAAAGATTACATCCCTGGTGTTTGCCAGGGATGACAAATGAGCCCTCACCTCCCCAGCAACCAGCCTGCAATTTCCTGAGGGAATCAGAGTGGGAGCAGCAACCTTTGGCCAGGCAGGAGGGTGTGACAGATGTCTGGGATGTTCAGTGCTCTTTTCCTCCTCCACACCACCTGGAATATATCCCCTGGCAGCTCTGAGCACTCTAAGCCCTCTAAAAACCACCCCAAACCCCATCCGGGAAGGCTGAGCTCCATTAATACAAAAACATGGCTATAAATCAACAGAAATTGTGGGGTTTAGTTTGTTTTTTCTCTGCTTTTGTTGGGGTTAAGATTGAAGGCACTTGAGATGTTTAGACTTTGGTGTTTATTGCTTCTTATTAGTGCTACAGCCTCACAGCCATGAGTTCTGTCTTTTATTAGTAAGGTATAGAATGGTAAATTATTTTTTGTTATAAGGTTTTTAAGGCTAAACTATTTAATTAAGAAATGATACCTAGATTATTTTCCTTTTTAACCCAATAACGGATCTCTTGAAGCCCATAGTTTGGACTTTCCTGTTTAATTATAAAATACCACCCAAACTCATGGAGAAGAAAAGGAGGAGGAAAAGGAGGAGGAAAAGGAGGAGGAAAAGGAGGAGGAGAACAACAACAACCTGTCTCCACCCTCAAATCTCCATCTTGCTTCATATTTATTACTATATTCTAACCCTCTAAACTTTAAGTTTTCTACTCTGTGACATGACACACTTCTAACCATCTCCACACCTGTAATCCCAGTGCTATTCATCAATTTTTCTCCACAGTCTTTGGTCCAATGCAGTGCTCTGCACAGAAAGTTGAAAATTCTCACCATCCAGGGTTCCAACACAAATCAGCTGGGTTTGTGGTGATTAATTTGCCTTTAAACATCACTCCCCACCTAGAAAAGCTGAGTTTTTTTAAGCAGCCTCTCACTCACAGCATCAATCTCGTTGAGGATCTTCCACTGCTCATAGAGCACGCCCAGGCACTCTGCTGTCTGGATTGTCCTCTTCAGCTGGCTCGTCCACACCTTCAGGTCCACGATCTCCTGCTCCTCAATGAACTTCTTCAGAGCATGGGAAAACTGGGGAGAAAAGCCCCAGGGAGGTTAGGGGGAGGGTGATGCCTTTTTGGGCTCCCTGAAAACACAGGTCGGACTAAATTAAGGGAATAAAAAGCAGGTATATTTATTGAATATAAATATTCAGGTGTATTTAGGGCAGGAAAAGCCCCACAAGGGGACTACACCCAAAAATGGTCTATAGGTCACAGGTTTTCACTCTTTTATAAATTTGGTCTATTTGCATGTTGGGCGTTAATCCTCCAATTACAGCTTCAGGTAATGAAATAATTTATCCTCAGATAATGAAGTAATTTATTCTCAGTTTGCTGCCCACAACTCACTTCTGTTTCCATTTCTGGGGCCTGAGGCAGTGAGGTGTCCCTGATTTCCAGGCCTGGAGAGGAATTGCTGTGTCTGCCCAAAATGGCAAAGCAGCAGCTCACAATGAATATGGAGTTTACAGTTATGCAATAAAGAACTGCAGGATTACAAATATATTAAATGCAAAAAAGCTGAAATCCTAAGGCATTGAGGGGGCAGGGGAGCTGCAGCTGCTCAGAGCATACTTGGGGATGTGGAGCCTGATGCCTTCAGATTTTAACCTTTCTAATTTACTTTAACCTTTATAATTTTCAAATCCTGTACTGCATTTGTGCCCAACTCTAAACTCCATATAAAGGGTTAACTACCATCCTCACATTTTCAGGCAAAACAATCCCTCTGGGCTTGGAATTCAAGGAGAAAAGGGTGAACAAAAGTGAACTGGGGGTATCTGACTTCATTACCTGGAGCTGTAATTGCAGAATTAACCCCTGATACGCAAATGGACCAAACTTATTTCAGTCTGAAAAACTCACGACCATCATTTCATCTTGGGTGCAGCTTCTGACTGCCCAAGGTGTAACTATTTAGGCCTTTAATAAATATCTACTCTTATTTTCTTAGTCTTGTCCAGCCCCAGAGTGATCTGGAACAGAGTAAAAAGAATAAATCAGGTATTTATTGAAAGGCAATAAAACAGGTATTTATTGAAAAGCCTTTAAAGGATACAAGAGCCTGGACAGGGCTACACCCAGGATGGGTCCCAGTCATGAGTTTTTACACTTTTATAAGTTTTGGTCCATTTCCATATTGGGGTTAATTGTCCCATTACAGCTTCAGGTCATGAAGTCCCAACCCCCTGCTTTGCTCCCCTCAATTCACTCTTGTTTATGCTTTTTGATTCCCCAGCTGGAAAAGGATTCTTTAGTCTAACTACCCTGTTTGAAAACCAGATACAGTTTATATCAGAATGTATTTTCAATAAGATATTACTTATACTCTAATGTTACTATTTCCAACATTTCTGTTTTGCTTTTTCAACTGTACTTAGGAGCATTTTCTGATTCTATTAAACTGTATTTTTCAGTTGAGTCTTATTTTGAAAGTCTAAGTTATGTAAGGCTTCAGAAAGGGATGTTGGGGGATCAGCCTGGCCCAGGAAGAGGAATTTGCTGCAATAATCTGTAAAGACTGAAAAGGTGATGCATATGTAGTGAAAGCCAAAGCAGATGATTCTGCAGTGATTAGGACAGAATATGAAGGAGATGCTGCTGTAGAGAGAAAATGATAGATGATAAAAGTGTTGAGAAAAGGTCAGGAATTGTAAAGGAATTGAATGTGTCAGGCAGCACCGATAGAACAAGAGGACACAGTCTCAAGCTGCACCAAGAGAAATTTAGGTTGAATATTAGGAAAAAGTATTTTACTGAAGGAGTGATAAAGTTCTGGAATGGCTGCCTGGGGAGGTGGTGGAGTCACCATTCCTATGTGTTTAAAAAAAGACTGGATGTGGCACTGGGTGCCATGGTTAGGGCTGGGTTGGACTCAATGATCTTAAAGATCTCTTCCAACCTGGTGATTCTGTGAAGAGAACTTACTAACAGTTTATGGTGCTGTTCACAGGGGTCCCAGGATGAGGGAAGAGACGAGGATCTGACTCCATGTCTCAGAAGGCTGATTTATTATTTTATGATATATATTATATTAAAACTATACTAAAAGAATAGAAGAAAGGATTTCATCAGAAGGCTGGCAAGCAAAAGAAAAGAATGGAAGGAATAACAAAATCCTGTGTCTGACCAGAGAGTCCAAGCCAGCTGGAATGTGATTGGCCATTAATTAGAAACAACCCCATGAGACCAATCACAGATGCACCTGTTGCATCCCACAGCAGCAGATAACCATTGTTCACATTTTGTTCCTGAGGCCTCTCAGCTTCTCAGGAGAAAAAAATCCTAAGGAAAGGATTTGTCACAAAACACATCTGTGCCAACACCTCATACAAAGCTCAGAGCCCCACACTGAGCCAGCACAGAGTCTGAGAAACCCAAAAGCTAAAACTGAAGGGGTAACCACTCCAAGGCATCAGCCCTGGCTCCCACATACCTGCTTGCCCCGGGGTGACAGCCCAGAGTCCCCTCCAATCCTGCCCAGGAGGTTGTACTCGCTCTCGCCGTGGCGGCACAGGTAGATGGTGCGCGGCTGCACGTGGATGTTCATCAGGTAATAGACAATTTTGCTCTGGATGTAATCCTGCACTCGGTTCACCAGGAACCTCTGGCCCACGTTGATCACTTTAATGAAGGAGAGATCTCTGCAGTGGATATAAAATAAAAACAGCCACCTGGGTGGTTTGTTTGAAGTAATTGACAGTTTTACTCTGGATGTAGCCCTGTGTGACCGTGTTCACAGGGGTCCAAGGATGAGGGAAGAGGTGAGGATCTGACTCCACGTTTCAGAAGGCTGATTTATTATTTTATGATATGTATTATATTAAAACTATACTAAAAGAATAGAAGAAAGGATTCCATCAGAAGGCCAGCTAAGAATAGAATAGGAAAGAATGATAACAAAGCTTCTGTCTCAGACAGAGCGTCTGAGCCAGCTGACTGTGATTGGCCATTAATTAGAAACAACCCCATGAGACCAATCACAGATGCACCTGTTGCATTCCACAGCAGCAGATAACCATTGTTTACATTTTATTCCTAAAACTCTTAGGATTTTTTCCTCTCAGCTTCTCAGGAGGAAAAAATCCTAAGGAAAGGATTTTTCATAAAACACGTCTGTGAGGGTGCTGCACTCAGCTCACCAGGAACCGCTGCCCTATGTTGATCACTTTAATGAAGGAGAGATCTCTGGAGTGGATATAAAATAAAATAAAACCACCAAACATGGGTGGCTTGTTTGAAGTAATAGACAATTTTATACTGGATGTAATCCTGCACTCAGTTCACCAGACCCACGTTAACCACTTTAATGAGGAGAGATCTCTGCAGTGGATATAAAATAAAAACACCCACATGGGTGGTTTGAAAAATGAGGCAGGAGCACCTGGTGTCACCCAGCTACTGCTCCTCTAGGAAGGGTAGGACAGGCTCTGAACTGCTGGGTTTAAAAATCCTGCCCTGAATGGGCACCCCTGGATCCCTGGGAGTGACCAAAACCAGGCTGGACAGGGTTTGGAGCAGCCTGGGAGAGTGGGAGGTGTCCCTGCCCATGGCTCTTAGAGATGGGCTTGGAGATCCCATCCAACCCAAACCATCCTGTGATTCACCTGCACACAGAGAAAAATCCCTTCAAATCTCACTGGGGACCTGTGATCCACCTGCACACAGAGAAAAATCCCTTCAAATCTCACTGGGGACCTGTGATCCACCTGCACACAGAGAAAAATCCCTTCAAATCTCACTGGGGACCTGTGATCCACCTGCACACTGAGAAAAATCCCTTCAGATCTCACTGGGGACCTGTGATTCTGCAGCACACAGAGAAAAATCCCTTCAAATCTCACTGGGGACCTGTGATCCACCTGCACACAGAGAAAAATCCCTTCAAATCTCACTGGGGACCTGTAATCCACCTGCACACAGAGAAAAATCCCTTCAAATCTCACTGGGGACCTGTGATTCTGCAGCACACAGAGAAAAATCCCTTCAAATCTCACTGGGGACCTGTGATCCACCTGCACACAGAGAAAAATCCCTTCAAATCTCACTGGGGACCTGTGATTCTGCAGCACACAGAGAAAAATCCCTTCAAATCTCACCGGGCACCTGTGATCCACCTGCACACAGCCACACCTGGGGAGGGCAGAGGTGTTGGAGCACCCTGACAGCAAAGCAGCTCATGTTGCTATAAGGGATGTGCCAAGGGATTTGCTTACTTGTCATAAGCATCCGGGTCCAGGGGCTGGTAGGTGACCTTGTAGCACTCAATCCTCTTCAGGAAATCGTCCATCACATTCTCCCTGTGCCTCTCTGGGTAGTCAGGGCTGGAAACTTTCACCTCCTGCCCAACAGACAGCTGTGAGTTAAGCAAACTCAAGAGAGAACAAAAGATGAATAACATTCCCCCCCTTTTGAAACAAATCCACATTGTTTAACGCTGCCCCGAGGAAAAACCTGCTCCTGGAGAGGAAACAAAGGGCGACTCTTAAGGCACTGAAGTGGTTGGCCCTGACAGACACCCTGGCTCAGAGCTCTGCCCTCCCTCCCTGGCCAGCACAGCTTCAAGGTCACCCATTGCCGGCTCCGCTCGGTTCCCACATTCTCACATAACGGCATCTCTGGCTTTTAATAAACCTGCAAATCCCAGCTGCTTATTGGGCAGGTGAAAGGCAAGAGGGAGCTCCCTGAGCCTGTGACCTTGCACTGAGCAGCACCCAAACTCCCACAGCAGCCCAGCCTGGGAAGGGGGCAGCACCCACCAGGATGTTGGCAGCGATGACCTCTGGATCATCACAGACAGACTCCACGAAAAACACCTGGGGAAAAGGCAAGGGAGCACATTCAGAGCCAGAACTCCTGTGCCAGGGAGCCACAGAGACTGCAAATTAAACCACACACACGGCTAAAGCACTACCTTGAAAGCATTTTCCTTAGCAAAGTTCAAGATCAGGTCCCGGCGCTCCCGAGTTGTGTTGGTCGCATCGAACACCTGGCAGAAAACGAGGAAGGGGCACTGAACATCTTAAGCCTTTTAACCCCCAAATCAGGTGCCTGAACACCCCAGATCTGAACTGCCCTGATGTCAAGCTATTTTTAGTGCAGAGGATCTTACAGCTATTTGCCCACACTCCTCCAAGAGATAAGACTTCACATCTTCCAGAGCCACCAGGGCACAGCGTCTGCGGGACAGAAATAGGGATGGTCACAGCTGATGGAAAGCATTCCCACAGCAAAGCTTCTGAGCCAGCAGGGAGGGGTTCAAGCACCTCCCTCACAGCCCTGCACCGTCGTAAGGGCCCCAAAAATCTTGGGGCACCAAGATCTGAGCTTTGTGCCACCCCAAACTCCCACGTCCATCCCTGGCAGGATCCCTGCACAGCCTGTGCTGTTCCTTTTCCCTTCCCCAGGGACTCTGGGTTATTTTCTGCTCCTCACACCCACAGCCTGCCAAAACTCCAGTGCCCCCAGCCCTGCCAGGGACTCACTTGCGGATTTCCATGGCCTCTTTGTTGTCGTGCCTGAAGAAGTCGTAGGACTTGTAGGACTTCACTGCCTCACGCCGATACACCCCTAAATTAAACACTTCACACACGGGAGAGGGGAGGGTGAGGACATTCCTCTGGCAGGGATGTGCCAGCACGGGACAGGGGTGTCCCCACACACAGCCACCTACCTCTGGTGGGCACCCCGATCCAGTTGAGGTAGCGGGTGAGCTTTTTGGACATGTAGGTCTTGCCCCTGGCAGGCAGCCCGATCATCACGATCAGCGTCGGGGAGTTGGTCATGTAGGAAGCCCATGCTGCAAAAACAAAAAAAAACCAAAAAAAACCCCAAACAACCCCAAAACGGCATCAGGGGCGCTGGAGAGCATAAAGTGAGACTCAGCACGGCGTTATCCCATCTCCTGGTGGATAAACACCTACAAGCATCCCAGGACGGGCTGGCTTTGTGTCCTTGTCATTAATGAGCTGCTGTGACCGCTCTGTGGTCTCCAGGTGTTTGTTAATGAGGCAGCACCGCTGCCTAATGGGGCTTTCAGCGTTAACAGCATTTCCCGCCCGGGCAGCACCGTCAAGGGCGAACCAAAGATGTTTTTAACAAAACGGTCACGTTCCCTCGGGGAACAGCCCGAGCCGGCTCCCAAAGCGCCCGCGGAGAGGCGGATTTGGGGCGAAAAGCTCGGGATGGGGATGGATGCAGCATCCGGGAGGATGGGGACAGGGAAACGCGGGAGGGGACAGCAGGGCAGGGGACAGGACGGGATCCGCGCGGGAGGAGACAGCCAGGACAGGGACGCGAGGCTCGGGGCGAACGCGCAGCCCTATCCCCCCCTCCCGGTGCCGGTTCCGTTCCTTCCCGGCCCCGCGGTTACTCACAGCACTGCTTCTCGCCGGCCCTGCCCCGCGGGGCCCCGCCGCCGCCCCGCAGCGCCGCCGACATGGCTCCGCTCCGCCGCCCCGCCGCATGCAAATCGCATGCAAATGAGCGGCGGGGCTCGCGCGCACGGCGGAGCGGCGGCGAACGGAAACCGGGCACCGAACACGCGGGAAAAGGGGCGCGGCGGGGCGGGAAAAAGCGGCCCGCGTCACGCGCGCGGGGGCGCGCGCTGGATGCAAATGAGACCGGGAGGGCGGGGCAACTGTTCGCTGTATGCAAATGAGACCGGGAGGGCGGGACAACTGTTCGCTGTATGCAAATGAGACCGGGAGGGCGGGACAACCGTTGGCTGCATGCAAATAAGACCGGGCGGGAGGGAGAGCCGCGCGCTCTATGCAAATAAGATCTGGAGGGCGGGGCAACTATTTGCTGTATGCAAATAAGACCGGGAGGGAGGGAGAGCCGCGCGCTGTATGCAAATAAGATCTGGAGGGCGGGGCAACCGTGCGCTGTATGCAAATAAGACCGAAAGGGAGGTGGGCGGGGCTGGAGGGGAAGCGGAGCACGCGCGCCATGCAAATGAGATGGGCGGTGATGAAAGGGGAGGGAAGCTCGCTCCTCTATGCAAATCCAGGCGGTCTATGCAAATCAAATGGGAGGTAATCGTCGCGGAAGGGAGGGCACAGCAAATCACGGCGACGCAAATGAGATGGCAAGGTGTCCGGCTCCATGCAAATTAAGTGGGCGGTGTCACCTGCTGTATGCAAATCACAAGCCCGGCGTGCCGTACCGATGACAAGGGCTCTATGCAAATGAGCCGCGCGCTATGCAAAAAAAGGGCGCTATGCAAATGACCGGGCGCCGCGCGCGCTCTGATTGGCCGCTTGCTGCGGCTGCGGAGGGGGGGGTGGGGCTCGGCGTGCTCTCGCGAGAGCGGGGCGGGCACGGGCCGGAAGCGGAAGCGGCGGCGGCCGGTGCGGCGGCGGCCCCGAGGATGCTGCGGCTGCGCTGCAAGGCCCGGAGCGGCTCGCACGCGCTGCCGGGGCTGTCGCCGCACTCCCGCCTCCGCGACATGCAGGCCGCGCTCGCCGCGCTCACCGGAGTGCCCGCGCCCGCGCAGCGCCTCCTGCTCGGCTTCCCGCCGCGCAGCCTCGACCTCAGCGACGGCGAGCGGCGGCTGGGCGAGCTCGGCATCCACTCGGGTGAGTGCCCCGCGGGGCGGAGGGAGAAGGGAGGCGGGCGGCGCTCTGAGGGCTCTGCCGCCCCGCCGGCTGTAATTACGTTAATTAAAGAGGCCGTGGCACACACGCCCCTCATCAACCGGCGGTCGGGCCGGTTCCTGCTGCCGGGGGAGGCGTCAGCGCCCGGCTCGGCAGCGCTTCCTGCTCGCCGCCGGTGCTTTGGCTGCGTCCCGGGGGTCCGGAGGGGACGGGGTCCGGGCCAGGGCAGGTGAGTCCCGCGGGGACCGTTGTGGTGCCGGCGGCTGTTGGGCGACGCTGTTTCCCGGCGGGATACCGAGCTGGGGGAAACGGGCGAGGTGTGCGAGCTCGGGCTGGACAGGGCTTGGAGCAGCCTGGGCTGGTGGAAAGCGTCCCTGCCCCTGCCAGGGGTGGGACTGGGTGATGTTTAATATCCCAAAACATTCTGTGATTCCCTTCTGTGACTCTCAGTAATGCCAGCACGGCCGTGTTGTTGTGTCGGAGGAGCAGCACCAGCTTTAAGTCCCCTCTTTATGTCCCTCCTCCTGTGTGGCAGGTGACACTCTGATCGTGGAAGAGGACACATCCAAACCCGAGCCCGGCTCGCCGGTGGTGGCCAAAAAAGCCATGTCCCAGCCCGTGAGGGAAGCCGTGCCCGTGCTGGTCAGGAGGGTGGTGCCAGCAGACAATTCCTGCCTGTTCACCAGCGTGTTCTACGTGGTGGAGGGCGGCGTGTACGACCCCGGCTGCGCGCCGGAGATGCGCAACCTCATCGCGCAGATCGTGGCCAGCGACCCCGAGTCGTACTGCGAGGCCGTGCTGGGCAAAACCAACCGGGAGTACTGTGACTGGATCCGCAGGGAGGAGACCTGGGGAGGAGCCATCGAGGTCTCCATCCTCTCCAAGTTCTACCAGTGCGAGATCTGCGTGGTGGACACGCAGACCGTGCGCATCGACCGCTTCGGCGAGGACGCCGGCTACAGCAAGCGCGTGCTGCTCATCTACGACGGCATCCACTACGACCCGCTGGAGCGCCGCCTGCCCTCCTCGGACCTTCCTCCCCAGACCATCTTCCCCAGCAGCGATGACGTGGTGCTGGCCCAGGCTCTGGAGCTGGCGGATGAAGCCCGCAGGAAGAGGCAGTTCACGGATGTGAATCGCTTCGCCCTGCGCTGCATGGTGTGCCAGAAGGGACTGACGGGGCAGCTGGAGGCCAGGGAGCACGCCAGGGAGACCGGACACACCAACTTTGGGGAGGTGTGAGCTCTCTCAGCAGCACGAGGAGGGTGCCATCGACTACCTCAGCGCTCTGGAATCAGATTCTGGAGTCCCAGATAAGCTGTTTGTAATCATAAAATTCCGTTCACAGAGCTTGAAAAGCTTATTAACTAATTAACTAAATTAACTTCATGGTGGTCAACGCGCAGGTTTGGGAGTAGGGGAGTGGGAGTAGGGATGGCACTTGGGCTGGTGGTGGACAGTGGCAGCCACACCTTGATTTCATCATCTTCTGTGTGTGTGTGTGTGAGCAGAGAGACATAGCCAGGCTTGTCCAGCACTGCTGTAAAATCCTCAGCCAGGATTTTACACCAATACTGCTGTAAAATTCACCTCTGAGGTGCTGAGTGTGTGATCTGAGCAGACAGACATAGCCAGGCCTGTGTAAAATCCACCTCTGAGGTGCTGAGTGTGTGATCTGAGCAGACAGGCACAGCCAGGCTTGTCCAACACTGCTGTAAAATCCTCAGCCAGGATTTTACACCAATACTGATGGAAAATCCACCTCTGAGGTGCTGAGTGTGTGATCTGAGCAGACAGACACAGCCAGGCTTGTGTAAAATCCACCTCTGAGGTGCTGAGTGTGTGATCTGAGCAGACAGGCACAGCCAGGCTTACCAACACTGCTGTAAAATCCTCAGCAAGGATTTTACACCAACACTGCTGTAAAATCCACCTCTGAGGTGCTGATTGTACATTTTTCAGGGGAATTCAGTTAATCTGAGGCTTTGGCAAACACACATATCAGCACCACTCACACTGAGAATTGGGCTCTGCACGTATGAGCAGCTCTCAGAGGGGAAACTGCTCGTGTGGTGCATGATTTATAATGGAAATACCAAGTACAATATCAAAAATGCAATTTACAGTGGAAAAAGGATCTCTGAGCTGCCCTATACCATCAGGAATAGCCTGTGTAGTTTGTGTGCTGAGAACTTTAGGGAAAGCAACGGCCTCTAAGCTTTAAGGTAGCCTTTAAATTAATGAGTAGATGGATAAGTGTTGAATAAAACTTATTAATCCTCCGTAGGTAGTTTTTAGTTGCTTGAAAAATAACTCTGAACCCCCTGGTGTTTACACTGCATCAGAGCATAAGCATGTTGCCTGGAATACTTGGGATTCTTCTTCATAATAGCATTGGGAATTCCTGCAAGAGGGAAGTGACTAGTTAGGGATGTGACTTAATTTGCATCTGTTAAATGACTACATTGAATATTTTACTTGAGTAGAGCCAATTAAGGCCATGGTGTTACTAAGCTGTTCCAGTTTCCAAATACTGTGAATGAGCACTTTAAGGTTGAGTTCTCACTCTTTGCTGGTAAAAAGTTTTGCCCTCTGAAGGCCAGAGCCAGAAGGGAGGCTTGAAATTCCATCTGCTTTCTGCCTTAATGTGTTTGATTTGTCACCACTGACTGTGGAGTAGCAAGACTTTCATTGTGATAATGAAATATCACAGCTGAATATTCAGATGAAAATAAGCTGGGGAAAGTTCCCCACTCCTTGGACTGTTCAGAATCAGGGAAGGTGAAATTTAAGGTTTAATTGGAATTATTTTACCTCACAGTGGGGTTGTGAAGCTTAACAGCAAGTGCTTTTGAGGGCTTTTAAAAGGTGCTGTAAAGGTGCATATTACTGAAGGGGATTTATGTTGTTTTTTTTTTTTAATTTGAAATGCCTGCAACACATCCTTATTTCTTGAATTTTAAAATATCCTTTGCCTGCCATTCTTCTGTTACTGTTTTGAGTGACCTTCCTTGCACTTTTAGACTGGGGAACAAGAAGGAGCATCCTCAGACTGAGGCAGAAATAAACCCCACGTGGGTTTAACCTAAAACCCAGTTTGAAAGGGCTCTGTTCTCTCAGGCACCTGATCAAACTGGTGCAGCCACATCACCTTTTCTGCTAAAATCCCATTTCTGGTCCTCAGCAGAGATCTTGAAATACAGGAGGGTTTTACAGAAGAAAGAACATAATTACTTAAGTGCTTTGCTGAATTAAGGCATGAATAATTCAACAGCTCTAGGAATCACCCAGAGCACTGTGGACTGGGTTTATTTTTAATTCAGTATTAAAACACACATTAGCACTGGTGGGAGTTCCCTATAGAAAGCCACTTAGCTTCCAGTGTTAAACCCCACTCTGCTTTTAGCCTGTCATTAGGAAAAGAAGATAAACCCCCCCCAAACCCAACATTAAACCCAGCCCTGTAGAAGCTGATGCTTACAAACCTCCAGAAATACCTGACAGTTCAAAGGAACTTGAAGATGACACTGTGTTAGCACTACTGGAGCTGAAATACTGGCTAGGAACGAGACCAAGGGACTGGCAAGCCCCAGGTGTGCTCTGACTGTCCCAGGGGAGCAGGGACACCCTGGGACAAGGAGCTGATCCTCCCCTTTGCCATCTGCCACATGGACACAATACCTACCTCAGAGAGGTGCACCAGGTGTCTTTGAAACACAAGTGGAAGATCCATATTTATTGTCTGCCTTGACTTTGGGGAGCAACCCTTAGATTTTAGCTTTGTGTCCTGGATGGATTTCTCTTAAGTGTGTGAAACTTTTTTTTTTTTTTTCCTGGTATTTCTCAGTTGCAGTATTTGAAAAATGAGCTTTATTTAATCCAGAGTGTTGAGCTTTGCTAGATCATGTTTGCATTGGGAATCTGCTACCAGAGAATCAATTCCCTTGGAGGGAGAACGTGTCACTATCACTGCTTGGATGTTCTCTTTTGTTGCCTAGAAAAATAAAATCTCTTTGGTTAAAAAAAGATATACCTGTAATTTGTGGTGGTAAAAGTTGATATTGTTACAGGCTGACAAAGAACAAGTCCTTGACTGCAAGAAAAATTTCTCCTTGCTCTCCTAAACTTTCCTTGACTGCAAGAAAAATTTCTCCTAAACTTTCCCAAACAAAAAGTATCTCCAAGTCACAACTGGATAGATTTAAAGTACAACTCCTTTTTAAAAATTTGTACTAGAGTGTTTTTTAATATGTTTTAACTAGGATTTTCCTGCTCTTAATGACACAGTCAGGGAATTATCCCAAAAATGGCATTCTCCTAGTGGTGGGATGAACTCTGAATATCAGAATGGGGTGAGATGAGCTTCAAGATCCTTTCCACACCAAACCACTCTGGGATTCTATGAAATGTGGTACCTGGGATATCAGGACTCAGCTGTAAAGAGAGTTTTACATCCCTCCAGAATCTTGTATACAAATTATTAAACCAACTTCACAAATATTTGTGTCCAGTATTACACAGATCTACTCCATGGGTGCAACAGACTGAAAGAGGAGTTTGGGGAGAAAATCAGTAATAACTGGAATTTCTGAAGGACAAACCCAATTCTGAAGTTCTGAGCAAACTCCTGTCAAAAGAGCACTGAGAGAAGGAACATCCTGTTCCATGGCACATCTCAAATCAGCACCTTTCCCTGGGCACAGTCACAGGGGGCCATTGTGACAGTTTGGGGACAGTGTCCTGTGCCCATCCTGGAGAATATCCCAGCTCTGGGGCAGCTGGAACCTGTCTGACCCTGCAGTGTTGTGTTTGTTCTCCTCTGGGGAGGGGCTGAATGAGGAGAGCAGAAACTCTGTGCTGCTGCAGGAGGTTCTGAGCAATCAGACTGCCACAGGCTGGGTGCTGAATCATCTGCGTGTGCCTGATTTCACTGCACAACCCACCCATGGGCCAGCCCTGCAGCCTCTCCCTGCCAAGGAAACTCCACAAGAGGAACTAAAAGTTGTCAGCTTGCTGTTTGCAAAATTGCAGCTGCCGTGCAATTAAATGTCTGCCTGCATTTTAAATCAGACTTGGCGTCCAGCTGTAAAACTGCTGTCAGGTTTGTTCCAAATAAAATTCCTTCAGATTGGTGGAATCACTCCTGCTGTTTCAGCTGTCTGAGCACCAACTCCCCCTGAAACAGGAATAAAACAGAGGAGTTAACAAAATCAGGTTGTCCAGGACCACAGTGCCCTTGTTTATTATTCTTGTTTATTATTTTTAATTTAAAGTCTTGAGGAAAATGTTGGGGAAGTGTTAAAGCTTGAGAGCTGCATTCTCACTTCTGGTGTTAAAGGTAAGCAAGCAATGGGAACACTTCAGCTCCCTTCTCCAGCTCCTTTCTGTGAAACAGAGATAATAAATAAATATTATATAATAATATTTACATAATAAATATTTATTTAATAAATAAAACCTTTCCTGGCCATAGCAATGTTTGATAAATGCTGTGCAACAGGAGGCATTAACTACATTCTCCAGCTCCTTTTTCTGAAACAGAGAAAATAAATATTATATAAATGATTATATAATAAATAATAGTAAATAATTTTAAAAATAAATAAAACCTTTAATAAGGTTTTAATAAAATAATATAAATAATAAATAATAATAATTTAATAAATAAAACCTTCTTTGGCCATAGGAAGGTTTAATGAGTGCTGTGCGACAGGAGGCATTAACTGCATTCTCCAGCTCCTTTTTGTGAAACAGAGAAAATAAATATTATAGAAATGATTATATAATAAATGATAATAAATAATCTAAAAAATAAATAAAGCACTTAATAAATAATAGTAATAATAATTTAATAAATAAAATCTTTGGCCATAGGAAGGTTTGATGAGTACTGTGCAACAGGAGGCGTTACCTACATTCTCCAACTCCTTTTTGTGAAACAGAAAATAAATATTATATAAATGATTATATAATAAATAATAATAAATAATTTTGAAAAAACCTTTAATAAGGTTTTAATAAATAAATAATATAAATAATAATAATTTAATAAATAAATAAAACCTTTGGCCATAGGAAGGTTTGACGAGTGCTGTGCAGCAGGAGCCATTAACTACATTCTCCAGCTCCTTTTTGTGAAGCAGAAAAATAAATATTATATAAATGATTATATAATAAATAATCATAAGTAATTTTAAAAATAAATAAAACCTTTAATAAGGTTTTAATAAATAAATAATTTAAATAAATAATAATACATAATTTAATAACTAAATAGAACCTTCTTTGGCCATAGGAAGGTTTAATAAGTGCTGTGCAACAGGAGGCACTAACTACATTCTCCAGCTCCTTTTTGTGAAAGAGAAAAGAAATATTATACAAATAATATTCATATAATAAATAAATATTAATTTAATAAATAAATAAAACCTTCTTTGGCCATAGGAAGGTTTAATGAGTGCTGTGCAACAGGAGGCATTAACTACATTCTCCAGGTCCTTTTTGTGAAACAGAAAATAAATATATAATTAATGTTTATATAATATTATATAAATAATGTTTATGTAATAAATAAATATTAATTTAATGAATAAATAAAACATTCTTTGGTCATAGGATGTTTTAATGAGTGCTGTTCAGCAGGAGGCATTAACTATGTTCTCCAGCTCCTTTTTGTGAAACAAAATAAATATTCTATAATAATATTTATATAAATATTATAAAAATAATGTTTATATAATAAATATTTATTTAATAAATAAATAGAACCTTCCTTGGCCATCGGAAGGTTTGATGAGTGCAGTGCAACAGGAGCCATTAACTGTGTGCAATTTTCCATACCTGATTTGTCATCACACGGGCTGTGCCTGCAGTTTGGCTGCAGGAAAGTGCCCAGGAGTCCCACAGAGTCACCAAAACCTCCTTACCCTGACAGGAATCTTATCAGTGACGCCTGTGGATGCTTTTCCTGCAGGGCCAGCCCTGAGTCACTCGTGCCCTGGTGTTTAGGAACAGGGTGAGGCTCAGCAGGGCTGTGAAGCTGCCAAAGTCCTTCCAGGGCACTTCAGGGAAGTTTTCTCTGCATCATTTGACTCCTGGCATATCCTTCATGCCACCTGTGTGAAATCACACCTTATTTTGGGTTGCAGCTATTTATGTTCGTTGAAGGGAGAGGAATGTGGAAAAAGAACAGGTTCTTTCTGGGTTCCTGATTCAGAGGAGCTCCAGATTTCCCCTAATGGATGCTGACACTTTCCTGCCAGCTCTGCCTGTTGGGCTGCCCAGACTGGAGCCCTGCTGCTGCTCATTCACACCCTGGCACTGCAAGAACAAAATCACCCCAAAATCACCCATCACTTTCCTCCCTTCTCAGAGCAGCCTCAGCACTGGGCACAACTCGACAAAACCCACTCAGCTCTAAAGCTTCCACTTCAAATTAAAATGAATTCATTGAAATTTTGGGTTGCAGCTATTTATAATTTATATTTATATTTATAATTTATATTTATATTTATATTTATATTTATAGCAGGGAAAGGTATGTGGAAAAAGAACAGGTTCTTTTTTGGGTTCCTGATTCAGAGGAGTTCCAGATTTCCCCTAATGGATGTTGACACTTTCCTGCCAGCTCTGCCTGTTGGGCTGCCCAGACTGGAGCCCTGTAGGTGTCAGACATCCCTGCCAGTGCTGCTGCTCATTCACACCCTGCTGGCACTGCAAGAACAAAATCACCCCAGCTTTGCTTCCCTCCCTTCTCAGAGCAGCCTCAGCACTGGGCACAACGCAACAAATCCCACACAGCTCTAAAGCTTCCACTTAAAATTAAAATTAATTCGTTAAAAGCTGGGGAATGCTGTGCTTGGGACAGCAAACAGCTCAGGCAGCTGCTGGGGTGCATCAACCAAACCCACTTCATTATTTAATTAATTAATACCATGTTTAAGCTCACAGCTCCTGAAGCCCTGGTGTGACCGTGCTCACAGGGGTTCTGGGATGAGGGAAGAGATGAGGATCTGACTCCATGTTTCAGAAGGTTTGATTTATTATTTTATGATGTATATTACATTAAAACTATACTAAAAGAATAGAAGAAAGGATTTCATCCTTAGGTTGGCTAAGAATAGAAAAAGAAGAAATGATAACAAAGGTTTGTGGCTCAGCTCTCTGTCTGAGCCAGCTGACTGTGATTGGCCATTAATTACAAACAACCACATGAGACCAATCCCAGATGCACCTGTTGCATTCCACAGCAGCAGATAACCATTGTTTGCATTTTGTTCCTGAGGCCTCTCAGCTTCTCAGGAGGAAAAATCCTAAGGAGAGGATTTTCCATGAAAGATGTCTGTGACACCCTGAGGGCACCAATCCTGCCCTCAGTCCCTGGTTGTCACGATGCCCCAGCAGCTCTGGCTGCATCCCCATCCCTCACCAGGCCAGCAGGAAGGGCTGGGGCTCTCAGCTTTGTGGATTTGCTCTCCAGCACATGTTCCCTTCTGGAGCAGCACTTGGATGGGCTCAGCATTGCCAGTGGGAGCCTCTGCCTCATCTGCTCTCCCTCCGTCTTCCCCTGGCTTTAATTAGCTGATGTTTCCACTTCCCTGTTCTGTGGAGCAGGGAACATGTGTGCTATCAAATCCTTTTGCTAAAAATACCAATTAAAAAAAAAAAAAACAAAAAACAACAACAACAAAAAAAAACCCAAAAAACTCATTGGGGCGTGGAAATGTGAATGAATCCAGCAGCTGTGTCAGCCCTGGAAATTTCCTGCAGGGTGTTTGTGCGTTTGCAGTGAGCAGCACCTTGTCAAGCAGGTACAAGTCCGTGCTGTGTGTGGGGGATGGCCAAAGCATTGTTAATCAGCAGGAAAAGCTCCAATTTTAACAGCAGAGCCCAAAGTCAGGGCAAGAAGGAGGCTCGGCTGCTCCTGGGGGTCAGTGTCACCCTGCACAGGGTGGGGACATCTGGGCCCCTCTTTGGAGGTGGCACCAGGGGCTCGGGGCAGGAGATGCTGCTGGAGAAATGCCCCAGCAGAGGTTCTGAGAGGGTGTCAGGGTGAGGGCAAGCCTGATGGGCATCCTGGGGGGCTTCAGCTTTCACCAGCAGAGGTTCTGAGAAGGTGAAGATGAGCCTGGTGGGCATCTTGGGGAGCTTCAGAGGTTCTGAGAAGGTGTCAGTGTGAGGATGAGCCTGGTGGGCATCTGGGGGGGCTTCAGAGGTTCTGAGAAGGTGTCAGTGTGAGGACAAGCCTGATGGGCATCTGGGGGGGCTTCACCTTTCACCAGAGCTGCAGGAGCCGCCTGTGGAAGGAGTCCCCAGCACGGGGCAGGAGCTTGCAGAGGGTTTTTTTGGTGCCCACAGGGCACGGTGCCAACTGGGGCAAAAGCAGCTGCGGGTCGGGACAGGCACAGGAGCCGGGGAGCTGCTCAGACCCGGGCACGTAAATCAACCCGTGCCGAACCCTCCCTCCCCAAAACACCTTCTGCCTGCCTTTACAACCTCCTTCCTTCGCAAGCAAAGCAAAACTTTCGGCCTCTGGGAAGCTGCGGCGCAATGCAAGCAGCGACCTGTCGGCAGAGCTGAGCTGCGGAGAGCAGAACCGGCAATTACCGAGGGCAAGGCCGGGCTCGGGGCTCCGCTGTCAGCCAGCAGCTATGCTGCAGAACAGGATGCCGGATTAAGGATCTCCTATCGGCCGAGCCGTGCCCGGGACAGCAGGGGACAGCAGCGAAGGGAAGGAGCTGGGTGGCACCGGCAGAGCCGGCCCAGCTCACGCCCAGCGCTCCGGGTTTGGGGGTTCAGCAGCGCTGGGGCAGCAGGAAAAGCGCCGGGCAGGGCTGCAGGATGAGCTGCACCCGGGCTGGGCGCAGGTGAGGGGCCAGGGATCGCCTGGCAGGACGGACCTGCCCAGCACTCCGCCTTATCTGCGGCGGAGCGCGGTTAATGTGTAACCCGGCCGTGTTTGGTTAGCCCAGAAAAGTAAAGAAGTCCTGGGATAGGCACGGCCGGGACGAGGAATTTGCCAGCACGGAACGACGGACAGCCCGGTAAAACTGCAAAATGGATTAATTGTCGTTTCTGCTCCTGCTTGTGCTTTGCTTTCTGTGCTTTTCCTGCTGGATGGGCTGGGGGGCTCTGGGTACTTCGCTTTGCAAGGGTGAAATGTGGTGGGGGATTCAACAGCAAAGCTGGACCAGGTGGGATGAAGGTGGGAGGAAAGCTGGGGCACAGCTGTGCTGGGGACAGCAAACAGCTCAGGCAGCTGCTGGGCTGCTTCATTTACCTGTTGAGATAGCAGGAAATTCAGATCTGCCCTTGACCCCTTTGCCCCTGGGCTGGGATCCATTCCCTGGGCTGGGATCCATCCCCTGGGCTGGGATCCATTCCCTGGGCTGGGATCCATCCCCTGGGCTGGGATCCATTCCCTGGGCTGGGATCCATTCCCTGGGCTGGGATCCATCCCCTGGGCTGCCCAGAGCTGAAATTGAGCTGGGATCCATTCCCTGGGCTGGGATCCATCTCCTGGGCTGGGATCCATTCCCTGAGCTAGGATCCATTCCCTGAGCTGGGATCCATCCCCTGGGCTGGGATCCATCCCCTGGGCTGCTCAGAGCTGGAATTGAGCTGGGATCCATTCCCTGGGCTGGGATCCATCCCCTGGGATACCCAGAACTGGGATCCATACCCCTGTGCTGCCCAGAGTTGGGACTGTGCCTGCAGAGCAGGGTTTGCTTTGGGTTGTGTTTGGGGCTGCCAGCACAAAGCCTTTCCCAGGCAGGAGGGGTCTGGTTGTTATACCCCAGACAGCAAAACCGAGGTGTTCTAAGCCGGGATGAAGAGCGTGGAGTGGTGCTGGCTGAAAGAAAGTAGCCTCTTCTCTAAAGCAATTAGCATTAATTGCTACCCGGCACCTCTTTGATGGCTTTTAAAGGACAGTTATGGCAACGGCCACACGAGCTGAGGGACCTGGCCTTTGGATTTTGATAAAAAATAGCCTCTTCTAAAGATGTTTTTAGTTGGGGAAGAGAGCTACACCACTGAAACCCAGCTATAAAGCAGTTTTTTGAGTCCTGTGTCTTCTAAATTAAACGCTCAGTCACGTTTTTAGTTTGTGGCTGTTACTGTTGTGGCAAAGAAGGAACTAAAATCCTTCTGAATCATTAAAATGAAGGTTTCAACACTGATTTTTTCCCCTTTCCCGAGCTGGATGAGTGTGCTGGAGCTGTAATCACATCAGAGGGAGGAAAAGGAACTTCTTGTTTCGGTGCAGATCCTCTGCAGTGCCCGGAGAGCTCGGGCTGGACTTTGCCTCCCATGAGCTGGGGCTCCGTGGGTGCCAAAGCCTTGGCAGCTGCTTGAGGTCCCTGAAATGCTGGTTTTGAATGAGAGAAAATGATTTCTTTAGTGGTGAGGGGGATCCTCGCGGAGAAAATGCCTCCCTGCTGGCCCCAAGCAGCTGCACGCTCGAGCTCCAGCAAGGCTTTCACTTCCCCAGGAGGGTTTTGCTGTCTGAAATTTGGGAGGGAGGCAGCCAGGAGCAGCACAACAACCACGGCCAAGCCTCCTGCTACTGATGAGGCGATGTAAATCTAGAATAGTTTTGACATAAATCTAAATTTCACCTTGTGGATGCTCCAGTGCACAGCAAAACCCTGCAGAGGCCTGAAGCCCCCCAAGCTCAGCTCTGCTTGCTCACAGCTCAAACCCCCGGCTGTGAAGAGATCTGAATTCAAAGAATCCAGGGAATTGCTGTTCCAAAGCCACCACTTACCTCAACGTCACTTAAGCGGTAAATAATGCAAAGCTGAGCCTGAAATATTAAACTCCTCCTGCGTGGAAGGATTAGACCTGTCAGGGCGTGGGTGTCGAAATCTGATTTTTGCGGCGTATTCCAATTACAAAGGAATTCTTTCAGGGTCTAACACTCTGAACAAGCAGCCAGTTCTGCTCACTTTATCTCTGGATCTAATTCCCTGATCCTGCTAGAAGGAAGAAAAAAAAAAAAAAGCAGCAGTGTGTTCCTGCCTGCAGGTTACAGCACAAAGGGCTCCTGTGTCTGCCGAGCAGCAAATCCTCTCGCGTGGGTCCGTGTGTCGTGCAGGGGCTGTTGGTGTTTGTTTTGCTGCTCCTTTTCACCCCCACAGCCCCGTTCCCTCCCCAAGAACAGGGTGGTGCAGGTGGAGGAGACTCATTGGTAATGCCAGGAAATTTTGGAAGCTCAGTGTTTTGCACCCGTCAGTGATGGCACCGTCGGCGGTGCCATTGGTGGCGTCAGGAAATTTTGGAAGCTTTGCATCCCTCTGTAATGGCACCTTCTGTGGGTGCTCAGCAGAGCTCTGGGCAGGGATAATTGTCCCCTCCGCCCCCTGGCTGGGGGGAAACCCAAATCCCTCCCCAAGAACAGAGTGGTGCACGTGGAGGAGACTCCAGGAAATTTTGGAAGCTCGGTGCTTGGCACCCATCAGTAATGGCAATGGGACCTTCTGTGGGTGCTCAGCAGAGCTGAGGGCAGGGACAACTGTGCCCTCTGCCCCCTGGGAAACCCAAATCCAGGCTGTTTGTCACCCTGCTGCTGCCACCCTGGGGTCCCACTGGTGATGGGAGGTCACTGCTGTGAGCAGAGGGGACATTGGGGTGCTGCTTGAACCCCCCCCCGGCCTGCCCTGTTCCCCAGCCCCGTGCCCAAACACACCCAGGCGTGCCCCAAAGGCCCAGGGCCACCTCCCTGGGGCCACCTCGCTGGGGACACCTCCCCAGGGCCCCCGAGGAAGGGTGGCAGAGGCAGCTCCTGGCCAGGAGGAAGCTCCTGACAGAGCAAGGATGTGAGTAAGCAGCAGCATTTTTGGGCCAGCGCGTTCACAAGTTCAAGCTGCAGGGCTGGCACAGGGTGTGGCAGAGGAAAGAGATCCCATGGGGCTGTGCTGGGATTTCTGAGCCAGGCTTGCAGCTTTTCTCGTGCCTTATCCACCCCTGTGAGGTGAGCAGAGAGCCGCCAACACGAGCTGGCTGTGCAGAGATTTCCCCATTCCCAATTGTTTTGAGGAAAACTTCAAGGATGATTTTTAAAAGCCCAGCTGTGCCTTCTCCTGGAGACAGCAGCTGAAGGTGGAGCACAATTCCTGTGCCTTCTCCTGGAGACAGCAGCTGAAGGTGGAGCACAATTCATCCATCCAGCAGCTGAAGGTGGAGCACAATTCCTCCATCCAGCAGCTGGAGATGGAGCACAACTCTCCATCCAGCAGCTGGAGATGGAGCACAATTCTTCCATCCAGCAGCTGGAGATGGAAAAAAATTCCTCCATCCAGCAGCTGAAGGTGGAGCACAATTCCTCCATCCAGCAGCTGGAGATGGAGCACAATTCCTCCATCCAGCAGCTGAAGGTGGAGCACAATTCCTCCATCCAGCAGCTGAAGGTGGAGCACAATTCTCCATCCAGCAGCTGGAGATGGAGCACAATTCCTCCATCCAGCAGAGCCTGCCTGTCTCCCTCTCAGCATGCTTGAGTCACCCCTGGGGGAACCTCACAACTGAATTTTTCTCCTTTTTCCTGCTCCAGCCAGGACATTCCTGCCGTGCCAGCCTCCAGGGCAGCCCAGGCTATGCCCAGGAAGGAGCTGGGGATGGCTGGCTGCAACTCTGGCAGCTGTGACAGCATGGTCAGCACAGCCTCCAACCACTCCCAGCGGGTGAGTAACCCCGGGCTGCCCAGCCCAGCTCAACCCTCTGGGCTGGAGAAGGATTTTGGGCAGATCTCAGCCCAAATCTGCTCTCTGTCAGTGCTTTGGGGGCAGCTGGAGGCCCTGAGCAGCAGCAGGACCAGGTGGATTGCTGAATTCCTGCCCCAGAGCACTCCCAGCCTTTCCATCCTGTGTGGGGAGCCCTCGGTGCTGCAGGGGCTGCTCTGGGGCAGGAATTCCCTGGAGAGGGGAGACCTGGACAGGAGATCCTGTCCCTGGAGAAGAGAGCCCTGGAGAAGGGATTCTGTCCCTGGAGAGGGGATCTGTGCAGAGGAAAGCCCTGAAGAGGAGAGCCGTGGAGAGGGGATCATGCCCCTGGAGAGGGGATGCTGTCTCTGGAGAGGGAATCCTGTCCCTGGAGAGGGGAAGCCTGGAAAGGGGATCCTGTCCCTGGAGTGGGAATCCTGTCATTGGAGAGGGGATCCCTGGAGCAGGGATCCTTGGAGAGGGAATCCTGTCCCTGGAGAGGGGATCCTGTCCCTGGAGTGGGAATCCTGTCATTGGAGAGGGGATCCTCGGAGAGGAGATCCTGTTTCTGGAGAGGGGAGACCTAGAAAGGAGATCCTCTCCCTGGAAAGGGGATCCTCTCTCTGGAGCTAGGATCTGTGGAGAGGGGATCCTGTCCCTGGAGAGGCTCCTGTGCTGCCAGGGGTGCAGGGATCACAGCAGCTGTGTAACTGGGTCACGCTGGCCCCGAGCAGTGACAACACCTGCAGCAGACAGCGAGCTGAGCTCCTCCTGCCTGGCACCAGATGAATTCCCAGTTAAGGCAGGGATGAGTTGGGACCATGGGTGTAGATGTGTAATTTTTCACTATCTGTGCATTAAAGGTTGTTTGTCTCCCAACACTGATCCCAAGATTGATGGGCTAATTACATCCTGCCTGGCTTGGAGCATAATTGATATGTGTGAGAGCAGCTCAGTGCTGGCAGCTTTTCCATTTGATGTATTGCAAACCAGAACCAAACCCTCTGAGTTTAATGGGGATGGAAGAACTGGTTGTGATACTGCCTGGTAAAAGATTTGGATAAGGTGTCTCTGCAAAACAACTCCACCTGGGATAATAATTCCTGCCCTGTGCTTGTTGATCTGATGCACATTCCATCCTGTCCCAAGCCTCATTTTGTTCATGACAGGTTGCAGGAATCACCTTGATATCTGATACTGCAATAACAACTCCTGGTGCTCAAAATACAAATAAAACTAAACAATTCTGGCTCAGGAATGAATGGGAGAACAAGGAGAGTTCATCACCTGCACAGAACCCTTCAGTGTTGGTGGTGTTTTCTAAGGTTCAGCATTGCTGAGCACTACAGGTGTCTGTACCTGCAGATTTGTTACCCATCTGCTCACATTTCAATTAAAAAAACTGAAAGTTAGGGACCAAGTTCCCAAGTTCAGAATAATCCACCTTCTGACCCACAGAGGAGGGTAATATAAAAAAGATTTTTAGTATATATTTCTTATTTTTAGAGGAGGTTGGCAAGTTTTCTGGAGCTGTAAATACTCATCATTGAACAGCCACTGGCCAAGCAGCTGTCACAGGCTCTCTAAACTACCTGGACATTAAATATAAAAATATATAAAATATTAGAATAATATATAATATATTAAAATATATACAGTATTAATATATATAAAAAGTTATAAAGTTATATATGTGTGTAGTATAACATAAACCTCTCATATTATAGTATAAAGTAAACCTCTTTCTTATATATATTTATATACATATATATACATACATATATAAATATATATTCATATATATTCATATATATTTATATATACTACATATATATTAATATATATTTATATATTAATATATATTATATATATGTAGTATAAAATAAATATATTTATATATATAATAAATAGATATATATTTACATTTACTATATATACTGCATATATTTTTATATGTACGTAAATATGTAGTGTAAAGTAAACCTCTCTTTCTTATATATATCTTTATATATTTATATACACATATATCATAAATATATACATATATATCTTATAAATATATACATATAATATATATTTTTATATGTATATATAATAAATATATACATATATATTTGTATTTCTTTATACTATAAATGCACACTACATATATATTTATATACATTTTTATATATATGTAGTATAAAGTAAACATTCTTTCTTATATATATTTATATATATTTATACACACATATATATTATAAATATATGCATGTATATTTATATATTTTATATGTATATATAATAAATATATACTTATATGCTTATATTTCTATATACTATATATACACACTATATATATGGAGTATAAAGTAAACATCTTTTTCTTACCTGCTCTCCTTTTTTTTTTTTTTTTTTTTCCAGAGTGACAACAGCTATGACTATTTATCTGTGGAAGAGAAGGAGTGTTTGATGTTCCTGGAGGAAACCATTGGCTCACTGGATGCAGAGGGGGACAGTGGGGTGTCCACAGACGACACCGACTACGGGGAGCCCTCCAAGCCCAGGAGAGGCCCTGTGCCCCGGGGTGAGCTGGAAACCCTTCTGCAGATAAGATTTTAGTATAAAATATAAAAATCCATTTATTTCATACAGGCCTCATTCTCATGTACAGATTTGTACAACACACGTCCTGTCTAGACATGAATATTTCACAGAATTTTTTGATACCACAACTCAATGGCTTTGAAATTCTACAATATATAAATACCTTGCAGGGATCTTGCTTAGTGTCAGTAATCACAGTAATTAACGAGGCTCTATCAGGCCCAAAGGATCCAATTTCCCCAGCAGTGATGGATCAGAGTGTGGGGGTACCAGTTCTGGGTTTCTCTGGGTGTGGATTGAAGGCACTTGAGATGATAGTTCATGTTTGGACTCAGATATTCATTATTTTTTATCAGTAGAACAGTCTCACTGCTGTGAGTGGGGCAGCTTTTCATTAGAAGGCACAAAATGGCCAACAATCTCTTGGTACAAGGTCTTTTAAGACTAAACTATCCAATTAAGAACTGACACCTGGATTATTTTCCCTTATAACCCAGTAACTGATCCCAAAGAACTCACAATGCGGATTTTTCCACCCAATTACAAAATGCCACCCAAACCCATGAAGAAGAAGCATAAAGAAGAAACCCAGGATGACACCCTGTGCCCTCCATCTTGCTTCCATCCACAACATACTAAAAATCCCAAAACCTCAATTTCCCACCTAAACGATACACCTACACTACTCTCCATAATCTATTTCACACTTTTGTGGATTCTAGTTTAATTTGAAGTTTAGGAAACTTTCTCCATGGTTGAGGGTCAAAGTCAGTGCTCCCCTGAGGTCAGGACACCCCAGAACAGACAGAGAAATATTCCCTGTGTGCTCTGGGTTTCCACATCAGAGGAGCTGGGGGATTCCTGGGTGCTTCTGCTGGCCCAGAAAGGGTGAGGGATGTTCTGTGTCCAGAGCATGACTCCAACTCCTTCTCTTCCCAGATCTGGGGAACAACACTCCCCCTGCAAGCAGAGCCCAGCAGCATGGGGCTGAACAGAGGAGTGGCAAAATCATCCCTGCCCCTTCCAGCTCAGCCCCAGCAGCTGCTCCAGGCCCAAGGAACATCCCTGCAGCAAATGGAGATTCTGGCAGACAAGGAGGTGTCCCCACGGTGCCAGCAGGAAAACCAGCCCAGGAGGTGCTCAAGAAGGGCAGGCTGGACCTAGGAATCCACACCAAGTCCGTGATTATCCAACCTCCAGACCCCTTCCAGGATGAGCTGGAGTGGTCACGCAGCCAGCGCTCAGATGCCAAGGGGGAGGCACCCAAGGAGACCAAGACTTGGACTTCATGGGGCCACCTGGAGAAATCCACACTGGAGGAGGCCCCTCAGGACCCCGATGCCAAACGTGGGCCTCCGACCGCCCCCAAACCGCGGAAATTGCCACCAAACATCATCCTGAAAACCAGCAGGAGCAGCCCCGTGCCGGAGCATAACCAGAAGGTAAAAACAGCACCTCCACCCTCAGCCACCTGCCAGGCCAGCCCTGCCAGCGACAGCACTGCTGAGAAGGGCAATCCAGGCCACCTCGACCCCAAGGAGAAGGAGAAAGCCCGACGGGAGGCCCTGGAGAAGCTGGGACTGTCCCAGGACAGGCGGGAGCCCAGCGCCCACCTCCATCCCCAGCCCAGGGAGGCACCACAGCCTGGCACAGGGATCCGCCAGATCCCCTTCAAATCCAACACGCTGGAGCGCTCTGGGGTGGGGCTGGGCAGCTCCATGGGCGGCCCCAAGGAGCAGAACGGGCGCAGCAGCAGCAGCTCCCTGGGCAAGATGTCCTTCATCGAGCGCCTGGCGCCCAGCTTCCTCCGCAGCCGGCCCCGGCCCGCCTCCCTCGGGGCTGGGAAGGACTTTGGGGGCCCCAAGGAGCAGGAGGAGAAGGACAAGAGCAGCAAGAGGAGGTCCCACCCTCTGCCCAGCTTCCCCAGGCCGCCGCGCTCCGCTGTCAGCGTGAAGATCTCGCCCAAAGGCGCGGCCGACGAGAACCGGCGCGAGGCGCTCAAGAAGTTGGGGCTGCTCAAGGAGTAGCTGGTGGGGCTGGTGGAAAAGGGGATTTTCACCCCAAATCCAGTGTCCTGTGCAGCATCTGCTGCCAGAGGTGCTGGGAGCTTCATAAAGGAAGGCGGCGTGTACAGAATATTTTGTATATAGCAGGTGTACGTGGGATATTTATACAAAGCAGTTCTCAGCGTGGATGGGGTGTGTTCTCCTGCAAGGGCTTTAGTGCTTTTGGGGATCCATCAAAAAAAGGAGGCTGTGGAATTTGGGGTTTGGCTTGTTTTCAAAAGGGTTGCCTGTGGATAAAAGCGTCTCTGGGAAGAACTGCTGGACTTTGCTGCTCTTTTCGGACTTTTTTTGGTTTTTTTTATTAATTTTATCACAGCCTCTGAGAGCTAAGCACTCACCTGCCATGTGAAAGTGCCTTGCAAAACCATCACTGCCTGCTGGGTGGGCTGGAGGGCTGCCCAGACTGCAAAGTGCCTTGCAAAACCATCCCTGCCTCCCTGGCACACTCTGCTCTCCCACCCAGCCCTGACCACCTGCATCCAGCCCCTGGAAGAGGCTTGAACTGCAGGAAAACACCGCTGAGGAGGCCAGAAGCTGTGCTGGTGTCAGATCCAGAAGTGCTGCCCAAAATGGGGCAGATGCAAGGCTGGGACAGCTCCAGCTCATCCCTTCTGAGCTGTCCTGGCCCCTCTGATGCTGCCAACACCTTGCTGCTCACCCTGGGGAACAGAGGTGGCTGATGTCCCTAAATAAACCTGTGTGTGACCACAAAGTGCCATGTGGTACAGATTTATGTCACAGTCAGGTAGATAATAAATGCGCCCTAAATATTTAAGAACAAAAAACAAAAGGGGTTTGAAACAAAGAGTTCTGAGAGAAAGGATGAGCCAGGTCGGGTCTGCACCACCTAGAAAATGGAATTATTTGATCAGCAGAGCTGATCAGTTAAAGCTGTGTTTTCATCCCTGTGCTTCTCCCCTCTGACCATTCTTTTTTCTGCTCTGACTGCTCAGCACTTGCATGGTGCAAGTCCCAAGGGAAATCTTACCTTGTTCATCTAATGAGAAAGGAGGAGAGCATTAAGGACTCTCTCATAACATTTTTGCCCTGAAACAGAACCTAAACATTTCTTAAAACCAGATTGTTTTGGAAACAAAAGGCTTGTCTCCTAATCCTTGGCTTTAGTCAGAGCCATTGTGTGCTGGTGTCATGAGGGCTGAGTTTTGTTCAGATTTCCAAGGAGAAACCTCACTCCCAAAGATCCCTTATCACTCTGTGACGTGGTGATGCTCACAAACAGGAGCTGGGATGAAATGGGAACAAATTAAAACAACAGCCAGGGAGCAGCAGGGTCATTCCTCTGGGCATGAACTCCACATTTCTGTGCCTTTCGTGGAGCTGCCAGATGCTCTGGGCTGAATCACTCACCACAGGCAAGCCCCATTCCACCAGCTGTTTAATCCTGCCAGGGGAATATGGAATTTTACCTGCTGGATGTGTTTGTGGCCCTTAGAAACGGAGCTGTTTGTGCCCCAGGGCCAGGCCTGATGCAAGAACAGCCCACGACTGTGCCTGGTGCCACCCAGAGCCCAGCCCTGCTGCTGGCACAGGGATCCTGCTCCTGCCCTTACTCCTACTCCTGCTTCTGCTCCTACTCTTAATTCTACTCCTATTCCTGTTCCTGGCACAGGGATCCTGCTCCTGCTTCTTCTCCTGCTCTTAATCCTACTCCTGCTCCTGGCACAGGGATCCTGCTCCTGTTCCTGCTCCTTCTTCTTCTCCTGCTCCTTCTGCTCCTTCTCTTGTCCCTGCTTCTGCCCCTGATCCTACTCCTGCCCCTTGTCTTGCTCTTTCCTCTGCTCCTGTTCCTGCCCCTGCTCCTGCTCCTGGCAGAGAGATCCTTCTCCTCCTTCTCCTTCTCCTTCTCCTTCTCCTTCTCCTTCTCCTTCTCCTTCTCCTTCTCCTTCTCCTTCTTTCTCCTTCTCCTTCTCCTTACAGAGGGATCCTGATCCTGCTCCTGCCCCTGCTTCTACTCCTTCTCCTTCTCCTGCACTCCTACTCCTGCCCTACTCCTGCTCCTACTCCTACTCGTGCTCCTGTAGGCATCTAGGCCCCTCAGCTCCACCTGGAGCAGCTGCAGGTGCCTTCCTGCTGCTCCCTGTGCCCACTGCTGCTGCTGGGGAGCTTTCTCCTGCTGCTGCAGGGGTTGGCACCAGGCTGGCCAGCCCCACAATAACTGAATTCATGGCTCACCTACAAACCCTACTCCTTTCCCTGCTCCTTTCCCTGCCTCAGTGCCTCACATCCCTTGGACTCTTTCTGAGGGTGACCACCCTGTGCACACCTTTGGGGTGATGCAGCTCTTGAGGAGAATGTCCTGCCCTTCTCTCCATGCGGAGCAGCCCCAGGGATGTTTGCAGAGGGATTCAAAGCCTGGCTCTGGATTGTGCCAGCCCCAGAATGTGACCGTGTTCACAGGGGTCCCAGGATGAGGGAAGAGATGAGGATCTGACTCCATGTTTCAGAAGGCTGATTTATTATTTTATAATATATTTTACATTAAAACTACACTGAAAGAATAAAAGAAAGGATTTCATCAGACGGCTGGCTAAGAATACAATAGGAAGGAATGATAACAAAAGCTTGTGTCTGGGACAGAGAGTCCGAGCCAGCTGACTGTGATTGGCCACTAATTAGAAACAACCACACGAGACCAATCCCAGATGCACCTGTTGCATTCCACAGCAGCAGATAACCATTGTTTACATTTTGTTCCTGAGGCCTCTCAGCTTCTCAGGAGGAAAAATCCTAAGGAAAGGATTTTTCATAAAAGATGTCTGCAACACCAGAAGAATTCAATTCATTGCTCAGCTACAAACCAGCATTTCCCTGCTCCTTTCCCTGCCTCAATGCCTTGGATTCTGAGGGTCAGCACCCTGTGCACACCTCTGGGGTGATGCAGGTCTTGAGGAGGATGCTCTGCAGCTCCAGGGATGTTTGGAGAGGGATTTAAAGCCTGGCTGTGGACTGTGCCAGCCTGAGCCTGTTTGGTATTCCCAGCCTGTCCTGGGAAGGTGCTGCTGCTGCTGCTGCTGCTGCAAGGTCAGGGATGGCAAGGACTGACTCCAGCTTTGTGCTGCAAGCAGTTCATTAACATCAGTTAATTGTTCAGTGTGATTACCTCCACGGGTCAGCCTCTCTCTCTAAAGAAAGCCTGCATTAGTTTGGAAAGTAAATTGCCTGTAAGGAACAGAGGCTCTTCCTTGTCATCATCATAAAATGATGGAATGGTTTGGGTTGGAAGGGACCTTAAATCTCCTCCAGTTCCATCCCCTTTCACTATCCCAGCTTGTTCCAAGGCTGGGTGGGGGCAACACAAACAAAATCTACCCCAGATCCAGGCAGAGCCCAGCAGAACCCCTGGGGTCTTGTTTGGTACCCCTGAAATCAAAATCAGGCTTCACACTGTGGCAGGGGGTGGAATGAGATGAGCTTTAATGTCCCTTCCAACCCAAACCCTTCTGTGATTCTGGGAATCTAATTCTGGGCATATTTAACTTGATTTGTGCCTGGAAGGCAAAATCCCAGCAGGGCCCAGACACAAAACAGCCAGGAAGAGAGATCACAGCCTTGCAGAAGGAACAAGTCTCAGAAGGGTTGGTAAATGTACCCTCAGTGTCTTCAGGCTGATTATCCAGACTGAGTTTGTGTGTTAACAATGTTAGAAACAACAAAGAAAACACCCAGCTTTGCATTTTGCAGAGAATATTCATCTAATTCCTACCCAGCTGTCCCACCCTGGCTCAGACCTGTCATTTCCATGTCTACATGAGCCTGTCAAGACCTCCTGTCCCAGTTAAAAACATCCTTGTGCACATCTCTCATTACAAAGATCAAACTCAGGAGCAGTGGCTGGTGGGACTCTGGCAGTGCCAGGGAGCAGCAGCTGCACACAGAAATAATTTGTGTTAATTACAGTTAATTACAGCCCCTCCAGGGCTGCATCAGGGCAGCCTTGGGGCTGACAGTGAGGTGCAGACCCTCACCCTGCCCTGCAGGGTGACCCCAAACCCAGCAGGATTTAACAGCAGGAACTCCAGGTCTTGCTCTGCTTTAAGATATTATCAGGTAAATTTGCATCACTGGCAAATAGAGGGAAGCAAACCCCAAACCAATAAAATCTGGTGGCTCTGACACAGCAGTGAGAGGCTGCAATGGCCCTGGTGGGTGTTGGTTCTGTGGGGCCAAGCATGGCTTGGGTGGGAGCTTCAGTGACGAGGTTGGGCCTTTTTTCATTTACAGCTCCATTAGGAACAAAGAACAGAGGCAAAAAGAGAAAAAAAATGATAATAGAGAGAAGCACGGTGGGGTTGGAGAGGATCCTTGTCTTCTTGTGAAAGGGCAGCTCCTGGTTATTGACCAAACCGTGCTGGAATGGGGTTAAAAACCTCAAACACCTCCAGCATCTCCCACAGGGATGGAGAGAGCCCAGATCAGTCCTGGAGATCCCAGCTGGATCCTGGAGAGCCCAGATGGATCCTGGGGTGATCCCAGCTCAATCCTGCAGTGATCCCAGCTGGACCCTGGAGCCCAGGTTTGGTGCTCCCCACCTTGGTCCAGCAGCATCCATTATCATTTTTTTCTCTTTTTTTTTGCCTCTGTTCTTTGTTCCTAATGGACCTGTAAATGAAAAAAGGCCCAACCTCATCACTGCAGCTCCCACCCAAGCCGTGCTTGGCCCCACAGGACCAACACCCTGCCAACCAACAGAACCAACACCCACCAGGGCCATTGCAGCCTCTCACTGCTGTGTCAGAGCCACCAGATTTTATTGGTTTGGGGTTTGCTTCCCTCTATTTGCCAGTGATGCAAATTTAGCTGATAATATCTTAAAGCAGAGCCGGACCTGGAGTTCCTGCTGTTAAATCCTGCTGGGTTTGGGATCACTCTGCAGGTCTCCACCTCCCCAAGGTCTCAGCTCTTCTCTTCCCAACACCCCTGGGTCTGGAAGTCCAGGAGGAGACAGACAGGGGCAGTGTTGTTCCTTGCAGAGGGGTTGGTGTGCACAAAACCAGCCCTGGCTGGCCCAAAGCAGGGGTTTAATCATTAACTGGGCACTGAGGAGCAGCCAGGGGTTGTTCTAATTAATTAATTTATTAATTACAGCTCTAAGCACAAACAGGCTGGGCTGAGGTGGTGGCAGTGACCTCCACATCTGCACAGGGATGGAGCCTCTCCCTGTCCTGGTGCTGCTCCAGAGAGGAGATTCCCCCTCCAGCACCTTTGTCAGGGGAAGGAAGAGGAATTTCCTTTACTAGCACAGCCCAGAAGAATTTAACTCTCCTTTAATTACCTGAATTAATTTTAACGTTCAATTTAAACTTAAAATTAAGTTTAAAATTAAGATTTAATTCTTTTTTTAGTTAAGATGTCGTTTTTTAAAAATTAATTATTTTAAATTAAATAATTCTATATATAAATAAATAAAAATAAAATTAATATAATATAATATAATATAATATAATATAATATAATATAATATAATATAATATAATATAATATAATATAATATAATATAATATAATATAATATAATATAATATAATATAATATAATATAATATAATATAATATATATAATAAAAATAAATATAATATAAATAAAAGAAATTTATAACTATATATAGAAATAAATATATAAATTTTTTTTAAGTAGATAAATTTTTAAATTAAATATAACTTATAGACTGTTAAAACTTAAATTTAATTGAATTTGACTCTCCTTTAGCAGTGGAAGGTGCAAGGCAGTGGTACTGCCCCAGGAGAGTCTCCTGGAATTCCATTATTTTATGGTTCTCTGGAATAACTCTGATTATTCCCAGGGGGTTCCCACCAGCACTTTTATCCCATTTTATTGCTCCCACAAAGCCAATCCTGGTGCTTTGCTGCTCTCAGGGCAATAAATGCCCTCAGTTCTGCTGGAGCCCAGCCAAGAGTGGGGAATTTATGGCCCAGGTTTGGTACAAAACACAACAATTACTGCAATCCAAGATTATTCATATCACCATTAATGGCACAAAACTGTTCACTGGAAATTTATCCCCAGCCAGGGAGATTCCAAAGTGCTTCAGGGATTGTCTCACACAGAAAACAGAGGGGAAGATCAAAGTCCTGGAGCCCACAGGACTGAGAAAATCTCTAAATCTCCCTCTGAGCCCTTCCCGCTCCTCACTCAGGTGTAGGAATGTGCTCCCTGCTGATGGAGCGACCAAATTATTTTTTTTTGTCTGCTTACAAAGGTAAAAAGCCCTGTGGTGGTGTTCACAGGGGTCCCAGGATGAGAGAAAAGATGGGAATCTTGACTCCATGTTTCAGAAGGCTGATTTTATTATTTTATGATATATTAAAAGAAAATTATATACTAAAGCTATACTAAAAGAATAAAAGGAAGGATTTCATCAGAAGGCTTGAAAGGAATAGAATGGAATGATCATAAAATCTTGTGACTGACCAGAGAGTCTGAGACAGCTGGACTACGACTGACCATTAATTAAAAACATTTTTAATTAAAAAACAACCACATGAGACCAATCCCAGATGCACCTGTTGCATTCCACAGCAGCAGATAATGATGGTTTACATTTTGTTCCTGAGGCCTTTCAGCTTCTCAGGAGAAAATGATTTTTCATAAAAGATGTCTGTGACAAAGGCCAGAGGTTTTTCTCCTTAATTTGTTTCAAAGACACCTCAGAGAACCTTTGGGACTTCACCTCAAACCTGGGGCTGCCCACTGGACAGAGGCCAAGAGGTCCAGCCTGGGTAATCCACCAGAAAAAGGAGAGAATAAAGGAAATAATAACAAAGAAAATAATTCTGTGGGGCGTTTTAGCAGCAGCAAGAACCTCTTACCCCTAGCTTAGTTTTTCTCTATAAAAGCTTTGTTATTTTACATTTTATGAGACCTTTTTATATTTCTAACACTACTTCAGAAGCCATCCTGTTGATTTTATGCCACTTGAAGCAGCATTTTTGAAGTATTAGAGCTATCTCAGGTGGGATGTGTTCCTCTGAGAGCTCAGGAGAGCCCAGGCCCTCTCAGAGGTGCCACAGGTGGGAATTTTCAATTTTTAATCCATCATTTACAACAGAAAGCAAAGCAGCCCCAAGTCCCTGGCAATAACTGAAATGCCTCTGTAGCTTTGGAGCAATCTCTCAATAAATAAATAAATAAATAACAAATAAACTCCTCTCAATCTTTGCTTGGTGGAAAAGAGGAATTGTTTTTATGGAGCAAACTGCCCTGGGTTTGTTCTTCACACCCCACGGTCTGAACCCGCCCTGGTCACATTTCAGGGGCTGGTTTAGGGCAAAAATGGAAGCAGAAATCAGCTTTTTGACCCCAAAACAGGATCAAAACACAGACATGAGCTCAGGGAAGGGCCAGTCAAACCACAGGGGGCTGAGGAACCTTTCACAAAGCTCTTGGTGGGAAGTTCTGCCTGGAAGTGGCTCACAGCAAACACCATTTTATGACAATCTGCATATTTTATATTAAAGCATTTTGTCTGCAGAGCAGGGGAATTCCTCTCAAACTTTGCAATTTCTGCTCCTGGCCTCTTCACCCGTTTTTTCCCCCTCCCATGGTGTCATCACATCCCTAGAGAGCTAAAAAAGTCCATTTTTGGGTCTTTTTGATGACATCTCTGCCACTCCTCTGAGCATTTTGTCCATCTCCACTTCGCTCAGCAATCCAAGACCTCAGAAGATTTTTAGTGCATCCATTTGAAGATCTACACATCAATATATGAAAAAAAAAGCAAAGACTAACCAAGCTGCAAGCTGCAAAAACAACTTGATTAAACAAAATCCGAGCTGGAGGTGGAAGAGAAAATTTCCAACAGCAGAAGCATCACAATTTAAGGTACGTGAGTCTCAATTTGCCTTTAAAATACTGGTTTTTTGGAAAACAGTGCTGTTGTAGAGTGATTATAGGAGAAAGATTTCACCTACAGGATGTAATAGTTCTGAAATTCAACATAATTATTTCTATAAAAATAATAGGTATAAAAATAAAGGTAGCAACTTATGATGATTTTTCTCCCCACTGTGCCCTTATTTTTTTTCCTTTTAAAGCTATAAATTGAATTACTGCCCTTTTTGGCCAAGAACAACCAAAAAAATTATATGGATGGGGTAAAATGCACCTCAGTTCTGGATGGTGCGAAAAATGGATCCTAAAAACATTTTCACAAGATAAAACTGAAATAAAGACAGGAAAAACCCAACCATACATGGTTTACTCCTGGGATTTCTCTAGCTCTTGTCTCTTTCTGCTGTATATTAAATGCCTGTTTGTGGGTTGGCAGTAAAAAATAATTCCTTGCCTAAAAACTAACATTAAATGAGATTAAAGTGGAGCTGAGCGTTCTGTCCCGTGGAGCAGAAATAAGGAAAAGAGGGATTGCACTGCTGGACATCAGAAAAGATTAAATAAGCATAGGAATTGCATTTTTGCTGATTTTTTGGTGAAAAAATCCCAAACATTCAGCTCTTTACAGGGCATTTTTGTTAGTTCTCATTGCTTCAAGTCCTCCAGTCCGGTGGGAATTGTGACTTTGAGTGAAAATCCCAGTTTTTAACATATTCTGTGTCTGTTTGGCTGCAGCGAGGGAATTGCTGAGGGTCTGCCCTGAGTGAGGAGAGTTAGGGGCAATGGAGCTGTGCCCCAAACCAGCACAAACTGGAGGAACTGGAGCTGTGCTCCAAACACAAACCAGCACAAACTGGGAACACTGGAGCTGTGCCCCAAACCAGCCTGAACTGGGGGACTCCAGCTGTGCCCTGTGCCCCAAAACCAGCACAAACTCAGAGCAGGAGTGTGAGATCTGCAGAGCGCTATAAGCACCTTTTTTTCCTTTTAAAATTCCCTTATTTTTGGCCCAGGACAAGTCAGAGCCTCGGTTTAACAGGGAGGCAGAGCCCTGCCCTGAGTGGCCACCAGAGCATTGCAGAGGTTGCCACAATCTCTCTTTTCTCCTTGATAACACAGAAATCAGCAAAATCCCCTCCCCACGGTGAGGATTGCCCAGGGGACACTCAGGAGGGCTGGACATGGTGCTTCTCCTCCTTCTAGCAGCTCTGCTGCCAGGTAAGAGTCAAGCTGGACCTGGGCACCAGGCTGGATCCTCCCCTGGGCACCCGTCACTTCCACCTGGGTTGGAGCCCTGGATGTTCACAATTTTAAATTTTGAAAATTTTTATTATTATTATTATTATTATTATTATTATTATTATTATTATTGGCACAGACTCACCAGAGAACACTACATTTGGTCAGAGGCTGTAAAGAAAGCTTCCCAAAATTGATTAATAGCACTGGGATTACGAGTGTGGAGTTGGTTAGAAGTGTGTAAAAGTTGTCACAGGGTGGAAAACTTAAAGTTTGGGGTTTTAGAATATAGAAATAAATATGAAGCAAGGTAGAGGGTTTAGGGTAGAAGCAAGTTGTTCTTCTTTACCTTCTTCTTCCTTCTTTTTTATCTTCTTCTTCCTTCTTCTTCATAAGTTTGAGTGATGTTTTGCAATTAGATAGAAAAGTCTGCAGTTTGGGCTTTGAGGGATCAGTTATTGGGTTAAAAGGGGAAATAATTTACATATAATTTCTTAATTGGTTTAGTCTTAAAAGACCTTGTAACAATAACTTGTTGGCCATTTTGTGCCTCACTAATGAAAAGCTGCAGAACTCATAGTTGTGAGACTGTAAGACCAGGGGCACTCATGGGGGAAATACCACATCCAAAATAGATTTTTTTGTGATACCAGGGGCACTTAGGGAAAGGAAACACCTCATCCAGAATAGATTTCCTGTGCCCTGAGTGCCCTGGTGCCCCTCAGAACCCCAGCCCTGCCTGGAAGAAGCCGTGCTGGGCTCTGCTGGCTGGCAGAACAGCTGATTTGGCCAAACCTGCGTGGTTTTACACCCCAAAATTATAAAGTTATAGAATAACTTTGTATAAAAATATATTCTAAAACTCTGTTATCTGCCTTGTCACCGTCATATTTTCTGGAAAAATCCCTTCACCCAGGATTTTGCTCCTGGGAAGCTGAGAAGCCTCAGAGAAAAGGAAAACAACATTATCTCATTTGCTTCTCCTTTGTTTTGCTGTTTTGGAATGTGTTTGGAGATTGTTTATCCACAGGTGATTGTTTCATTGGGTTTCTGCTGTGAATTATTTTGATTTATTTTGGCCAATCAGTGGCCAAGCTATGTTGAGGCTCTGGAAGGAGTCACGAGATTTTCATTAGTATCTTTTTAGCCATCTGTCTGTATCCTTTCTGAATTCCTTAGTATAGTTTAGTTTCGTATTCTTTAATATAATATAATGTCTGTCTGTCTGTCCGTCCCCCAGGGCCTGTGGCCAGCAGCCTGCACAGCTCCAGGTTTTTGGCAGGAACCCTTGGGGGCTCCATCACCCACCAGTGCTTCTACACCCCCAGCCCAGCCAACCAACACCAGCGGAAATATTGGTGCAAAATAACAGAAAACGGGCTCTGCTCCACCATCATCTCCAGCAGCTTCACCTCCAGCCAGCACCAGGGCAGGGTGGCCCTGAGGGATGTCCCCCAGAATGGCACCATCACGGTGACAATGACAGGGCTGAGGAGCAGCGACTCGGGCACCTACAGGTGTGGGATCGGCAGCACCAACCGAGGGCTCCATGCCAGCCTCACCCTGGCTGTTTTGGCAGGTAAGGGTTTGTCTGGGCTCCTGGGAGAGCTTTGGGGTCAGCCTCAGGTTTAGCTGTTAGCCAGTCTGGTATTTATGGGGTTCTCAGACAAAGGAATGATGAATCTGACTCCATGTTCTCAGTAGGTTAATTTATTTTTTTAATTATCTATATTGTGGTGGTGTTCACAGGGGTCCGAGGATGAGGGAAGAGATGAGAATTTTGACTCCATGTTTCAGAAGGCTGATTTATTATTTTGTGATATATATTATATTAAAAGAAAATTATACATTAAAATTACACTGGAGAAAGAAAAAAGATTTCATCAGAAGGCTAGCAAAAGAAAAGAATGGAATGATAATAAAATCTTGTGACTGACCAGAGAGTCTGAGACAGCCGGACTGTGATTGGCCATTAATTAGAAACAACCACATGAGACCAATTGCAGATGCACCTGTTGCATTCCACAGCAGCAGATAACCATTGTTTACATTTTGTTCCTGAGGCCTCTCAGCTTCTCAAGAGAAAAATCTTAGCAAAAGTATTTTTCAGAAAATATGTCCATGACACTATATTATATTAAAGAATACTAAACTAAACTATACTAAAGAATTCAGAAAGGATGCAGACAGAAGGGTAAAAATATAGTAATGAAAAACTCAGGACTCTTTCCAGAGTCCAACACAGCTTGGCTCCTGATTGGCCAATAAAACAAAATAATTCACAGCAGAAACCCAATGAAACAAACACCTGTTGACAAACAATCTCCAAACACAATCCAAAGCAGGAAAACACAGGAGAAGCAAATCAGATAATTATTATTTTCCTTTTTCTCTGAGGCTTCTCAGCTTCCCAGGAGAAAAATCCTGGTTGAAGGGATCTTTCCACAAAATATGACGGTCACAAGCCAGATAACAGAGTTTTATAATATATTTTTATATAAAGTTATTCTATAACTTTATAATTTTGGGGTGTAAAAGCACGCAGGTTTGGCCAAATCAGCTGTTCAGAAATGTGAAAGGATTCTCCTTCTGCTGCCTGTTGGAAACAAAGGTTTGGAGGTTCTGGGGAAGGGCACAGGGGAAATGTCTGAGTGAATGGGTTTTGGAGAGGTAAAGGAAATAACTGCTGGAGTTGCAGGGTGTGAACTATATGTGTGGATATATATTTTTTTGAGATATTTTAAGCTAAAGAGATGAATATTTATTATCCTAGAGCAGAGCTCAGCAGCACGGCCTGAGATTAAGTTGTAGAGCCAAAAGGATGGGGCAGGTCTGGGGGCTCTGACAGTCCCTGTCCTGCTCTCTCCCTACAGATGCCACGGTGCCAAAGCCAACCCAGCTCATCCAAGGGCAGCTCCACGGCTCTGTCACAGTCCTGTGCCACTCTGGGGACAGCCACGGTGACCAGAAGAGGTTCTGGTGCAAGGTGGGCAGAAGCGGCTGCACTCCCATCGCCAGCTCTGACGGCTTTGTGAGCAGGAGGTACCAAGGACGCATCGTCATCACCCCCCAGGAGAGCTCTGGAGCTTTCAAAGTCCTGATCAACGACTTAAAGGAGGAGGACTCGGGGCTGTATCTGTGTGGGACAAAAGGATTGAAGGGTCAGGACAGCCCACAGGAGGTGCTTCTGCAGGTGGCCACAGGTAGGACAGGGCATGGGGGCTCAGTGCTGGGTGAGGGGTGTGAAATTCTAACTCTGTGCCCACTCCTGCAGCCTCCACCCTTCCCAAGAGACCCAAATTCCTCAGCAGCACATCTAGGGGCTCACTGTCACTATGTACAAATCACAAACAGGACAGGACTGCTGGGAACGTGCCTTGAGCTGTTTTATTTTCCAGCATCAGCCTCATTACATGGATATGACAATGGGAAGATATCACCAGCTCACATTCCAGGCAGCAGCCCAAGAACTTAATGTTACAACTCACTTTAAAAGTTTTCTGACCAATCACACAGAACAAAAGCACATTGACAGTATTTATATCTGTATGGTATATATTCTATGTTGACAGTAGCTCTATCCAACCACTATAAGCACACGTACCTTTGGTTAAAACAATGCTTGCTTATTTAAAATACAATATTTGCTTGTAAGCCTTAAAACACAATGCACAGAGCTCCATTATTAAGCTTAGAACTCCCTAGTTATATATTACATTACATTACATTACATTACATTACATTACATTACATTACATTACATTACATTACATTACATTACATTACATTAATAGTGTATCTCACTAGATATACTTGTCTGCAGCTTAGGGAGTTATTCTAGACAAGCATTAATACACAGACCACTTCTCTATTTGTCCTTATTCTCTACTTCTTACATAATTTTTCTGCTGACAATCTCATGGCTGCTGCTCAGCTCAAATCCCAGTCCTGCTGTCTCTGAGTCCTTTCGCAGCTTTCCCAAACCCTCTGATTTTATGGATTCCCAACACATGGTGGGCTCAGTTCTAGGTGAAGGATATGAAATTCTAACCCTGTGCCCTCTTCTGCAGCCTCCACCCTTCCCAGGAGACCCAAACTCCTCAAGGGTACCGTCGGGGGCTCAGTGTCCTTCCAGTGCCACCATGACCCCCAGGGCACCTACGAGAGGACGTACCTGTGCAGGTGGAGGGCAGGGAGATGCCAGGTGCTGCTGGACACCGAGGGCTTCGTGCTGGGGTCCCACCGAGGACGGGCACGCATGTCCAGCAGCTCCATGGTGCTGCTGGGGCAGCTGAAGGAGGAGGATGCAGGCTGGTACTGGTGTGGGGCCAGGAGTGGGCACACGGAGCTCACAGCCCCCCTGAAGCTGCTCATCCTCAAGGGTAGGTGGCATGGTGGGTGGCATGGCCTGGGTGGTCCCCCATGGCATTCATGTTTCCTGGAAAAATCCCTTTGCCCAGGATTTTGCTGCTGGGAAGCTGAGAAGCTTCAGAGTAAAGGAAAGCAATAATTATCTGATTTGCTTCTCCTGTGTTTTGCTCCTTTGGAATGTGTTTGGAGATTGTTTCATTTTCATTGCATCGGTTTCATGTGGATTGTTTTGTCTCATTGGCCAATCAGTGCCAAGCTGTGCCAGGACTCTTTCCAGAGTCAGGAGTTTTCATTATTTTTTAGCCTTCTGTAAATATCCTTTCTGTATTCTTTAGTATAGTTTAGTTTAGCATTCTTTAATAAAATATAGTATCATAAAATAATAAATTAGCCTTCTAAGAATACGAAGTCAGATTCATCATTCCCTCCTGCCACGAGGCACCCCACAAATACAACCGTCCCTAAACCATTCTACATTTTCCTTTCATTATTAGCAAGCAGCTGAAGTGATGGTGAAGGTTTTCAGGGGTGGGAGAGCTGAGCTTTCCAAAGAAATGGAATACTTTGTGTGATTTTATTGATTGGTTATGATGCAAACCCCCAGGATGGTCCTGGCAAGTGCAGCACAGGGAGGTGTTTGGCTCTGGAGAGGAGCTGAAGGTTATTTTGCAGTTTGAGAAACTGCAGAGGGTAAATAGACATATCCATGGAACTGCTCCTCTGGCAAAGGCACAACCAGGGGGGTTAAAGCAGGAATGTTTACCAGGTACCCAGGTGTTCATCAGTGCTTTTACAGCACTCCCAGGAATGCCTGAGTCTGGTGGTTTTTCACATGAGATGCCGGGTGAAATGTGTAAATCTGTGGTAAATCTAACAAACGCACTGCCCCTGCCAAAGGCTGGGTACTAAAGCATTAAAAAAATTAATAATTAATTTATTTATTAATAATAAATAAATAATTATAAATAAATGATAAATAAATTACAAATAAATAATTACTAAATAATGATAAATAAATAAATAATAAGTCAATAACAAAGCCTTTCTCTGTAGAAACCTGCTCCTCATGGGACCCAGGAACAGCCACTCCTGAGAGAGCCACAGCACCACATCCTGCTGCCCACAGCACAGCCAGGCACAGCAGCAGGACCCACGGGATGGGCACTGTCACCAAGGTCACCTCCATGGGCACTGTCACCCAGGACACCAGAACTGGCACTGTCACCTATGGCACCACCATGGGCACTGTCACCTATGGCACCACCATGACCGCTGTCACCCAGGACACCTCCATGGGCACTGCTCCCAGGGACACCACAATGGGCACTGTCACCCATGGCACCATCTCCCTGCTGCCCACTGCCACCCCTGGCACCTCTGCTGCCTCCCCAGGTGACACCTTTCAGGACAGGTGAGTCCACAGCCACATCCTTGGTGTTTTCCAGCCTGTCTGCCCCATGCCAGGGCCCTGTGGAGGCTGTGCACAGCTAAAACACGTCTAGGGACACCAGAAGGGACAGAAGGCAGTGAGGTTATTGCATTTGTGGGGTGCCCCAATGAAGGAAGGAATGATGACTCTGACTCCATGTTCTCAGAAGGCTAATTGATTATTTTATTATACTATGTTACATTAAAATGCTATACTAAACTATACTAAAGCATACAGAAAGGATACAGACAGAAGGTTAAAAAGATAATAAAGAAAACTCATGACTCTCTCCAGAATCTTGACACAGCTTGGCTCTGATTGGCCAATAAATCAAAACAATTTACCGCAGAAACCAATGAAACAAATTCCAAAGGAGCAAAACACAGGAGAAGCAAATGAGATAAAAATTGTTTCCCTTTTCTCTGAAGCTTCTCAGCTTCCCAGGAGTAAAATCCTGAGCACAGGGATTTTTTCCAGGGAATGTGAATGCCACACGAGGCCAACTCATGTCCGTGCACGCTTTGAGGTTGTCTGTGACCCTGCTGGTGCTGGCTGCTGCCTTGGAGCAGACGCCAGAGTCAACAGCTGTGTCCCTGCCTGTTTCCCTGTGCCCAGGGCGCTGCCAGGACCTTGGGGGTGTTGCTGGGGTTTGAGCAATAGCCCTGGTGAATGTGGGGCTGCAGCACAGCCCAGGGCAGCCCTCTGAGCCCTGCAGGAGCCAGGAGTGTTGGAGCAACAGGGGGACTCTTAGGGAATGATGTGTAATGAATCTATGATTTCAGAAGGTTGAAGAAATGCTTAATTAAGCTATACGAAGAGCTTAATACACATATATTATAAATAATATTATATTAATATTAAATATTATATTATAATAGGCTTATATTATATTTTATTATGTTATATTATATTATATATCAATGCTTTATTAAGCTATACTTAGGGCTTAACAAAGTCCTAAGTATATTATATTATATTATATTATATTATATTATATTATATTATATTATATTATATTATATTATATTATATTATATTATATTATATTATATTATATTATATTATATTATATTATATTCATAATATTATAATATATATGAATGCTTAATTAAGCTATACAAAGTGCTTAATAAATCATTATATTATATTATGCTCTACTAAAACTATATATTATTAAAAAAACCCTCCTTTTAGACAGTCACAACACAGCTTTGACTTAATTAGTCAATCAATCTAAAACAACTACCACTAGTGGCCAATTAAGAAATCACTCTTTGGTAAACAATTTCTATAACATATTCCACGTGTGCTAAACAACAGGAGTAGCAAATGGAGGTAAGAATTATTTTCTTCTTTCTCTGAGCTTTCTCACAGACTTTCACAGCTTCCTGGGAAAATCCTGGGAGAGAGAATGATTCTCTTTCCGTTCAGAGAATGTGAATACCACACCAGGAGCCCATGAGCAGTGCTGGGAGCTCACTATTGAACCAGGACTGAGCTTTGGGCTTTAAGGTTCATCCCAAGGCTGGCAGGTTTTGGGCAGGAATTATTCCCTGGTCATTCTCCACACCAGTTCCTGTGTCTCACCCCAGTGCAAGCTGTTCCCAGTGGATTTCCCTCCTGTGAGCAGCTCCGACTTCTCCCCCAGCTGTGGCCACCAGCCAGCCCTGCTGGAGGGATCCTGCAGCTGCTCCAGGAATTGCAGGGACAGCCAGAACCCAGCTGGGCAAAGTCCCCAAATCCCCTTCAGTACCGAGATGGGCACCTGGGATCCTGATCCAAGTACCAAGGTGGGCACCTGGGATCCTCATCCACCCCGTCCTCCCCATCCCCAGCTTCCCCCGAGCCACAACATCCTGGCAGAAAGAGGGAAAACAGCTTCCAAAAGTGTGAGGGTTGTAACAACCTACCACAAGGATGGATTTCTTGTGAATTCCCATTGTGCTTGTGAATTTGTGTTGTGTAAACAGCTCGTTCTCCCTTTGGAGGGGCCAATTCAGCTGGCAGCACAAACCCCACAGAGCAGCTATAGAAATCACTTCCTCATAAGCCAAACTCCAGATCAAATGATTGCAACTCTCCTTCACTCTGTTGACTTTGCTTTGATTCAGAGTTTATAGTTCCTTGGTACTCTTTAGTGTGAAAACAACTACCTGTATGAACCACAAAGGTGACTCCAAACCTCATTTAATCCTGGTTTTTCATCTTCCCAGCTCCTCAGGTGAGCCACAGCTGCTCCCAGTCGTGTTATCAGCTCTGCTTTTGCTGATTTGCATCACCATCGTCATCCTCAGCCTGGCCAAAATCAAGCTTCAAAAGCAGACAGGTAAATTGGCCAGGCAACTAATTTTTGGGGCTGCAGTGGTTGTTTTGCAAGGATTTTGCTTGTGATTTCCAAGGGCTGGAATCTGACCCATGGAATATTTCCATCTCCCAGACACGTGTCTGTCCTGGAGCCACAGAACGTGACTGGACCTGCAAGCAAAGTCCTTGAGAAGTTGTTTGGTTTTGTTGGAAACGTGCTGGAAAGCAAAGCAAATGAAGGAAATGGAAATCTGGGGGTTTGTGCGTGGAGGATTTGTGGCTCCGTGGGTGATGGAAAACCCTGGAGGGAGGGACCTGTGTGGCTTCGCCCTGGGCAGCTTCTGGGCCAAATCCAGCGCATTCTGTGCAAAGCTGACAAAGACAGGCCCAAAAAATCCTTTCTAAGAACTGATTTGCAAAGTTAGGTGCATCTATCTCAATCCAGACTGTGTGATATCCAGAAAAATAAATCAAACTCATTCTGTGCAAAGCTGACAAAGACAGGCCCAAAAAGTATCCCTTCTAAGAACTGATTTGCAAAGATAAGTGCATCTACCTCAATCCATACCGTGTTATATCCATAGAAATAAATTTAGGGACAGAGAAACTTCGGAGATGACAGCAGTGACGGGAAACACGCAATTCACAAGAAGGAAACTGTGAAATAATGGCCCGATAATGGCCTAATTTGGTGTCTGACACACTGGAACACTTCAAGAGGTGCTAGTGGGGGTTTTCCCTGCAGTGCATCCGTGTTTTTTGTTTTACAGGAGGAGGAAGAAGCAGCACAGGGAGCCTGGAACCAGCTTTGGCCTGTGCTGGAAAGGAGGAAAGGATGGAGGAGAGCCCAAGCCCAGGGGAGGAGCAGGAATTCAGGATGGGCTCTGGCAAATGTAGGTGGGTGCTTGCTGAAACTGGCACTGCAGGTGTCATCTCCCCTGATAAAAGAGAATAAAGTGACATTTTAAAATCCCAGCAGGGGATTTGTGGCTTAGAGAGGAAAATCAGGTTTGCAGTCCAGGAATCACAAGCCACGGCCCAAGAATCACATTCTGCTGCCAAACTCCTGCCTTTACTACTTCCCAAGAACCCTTAAGGTGTGGATTTCATAAGACTTGGATTCAATCCTACATCAAGTTTATATATTTATTGTAGGGTTGATTATAATTTTTGTTTGCAAGCAGTAAAGCTGTTATCTGACTTCCTGCCTCTTTCAGTAAATTCTTATTTCTTATCTCCTTTCTCAGCATTACACAAAAGTAATTATTGTTCACAGTGTTGCAACCATGTCATTCTCTTTTGTTCTGTTGTGCAGGACAATCTCTGCTGTCCTTGGAAATATCAGGATGACCAGCTTCTATGTAAGAGTCTCAGATTGTTGATGCTTTTTAGAGAAAAGCCCCTGTAAAAATCATCTCAGCAAATACTTTAAATATCAAATATTAGAATTTAAATGTTTCTAATCTGGAGGAATTTGTACCAGTGAGAAGGACTCCACTGAAAAAAATTAGTGGCATAATGGCTCAGAAATTTGATTATTTCATGTTCTCACTCCAATGCACTCAGAGCCAATAGGGCTCCTAAATATAAATAACAAAAGGAAAAATTGCATTTCCCCTAAAATCTTGAGCATCAACTAAATCAGCATTCAATTAAGAACTCCTAAAAGGGGGAATGGAACCCAGAAAATATTTGTGCCATTTCTTCCCAGATGTCTGTGTTGGGGTAAAGCCTGGGGTAATTCTCCAAACCCAGCAGGAGCGTGACTCCAGAAGTCCCCTCTGACCTGGGGTTTTTCCACCTTTCTGTTCTCAAAACTCCTTAAAATATCATTTTAAATGCCAAGTTTGGCATAAACCCAGAAATACCAATGCCAGATCACAGCTTCTCTTCTGTTTCATTATTTTACAGTTACCTTATGGGGAAAAATTACTTTTCAAGGTGCCTCATGAAGACTTGAGCCAGAACCTTCTGTGAAAACCCCTGGGCACCTGAGCTGGGAATTTTCTCTGTGGGAAGCCAAGCCCCCAGCACCTCCCCCTGCACTCCTCAGAAGCCAAATCCCCTTTGCTGAGAGCTGAACCCCCACTCTGCCCAAATTGCTCCCTGTTTTGCAGAAGAGAGAATAAAATAATGCCCTGAAACCAACTATCTGTGGGTTGTTTCTCTGAGGGAAAGGTAAAACTGGGGAAGGGTGGGGAAGGAAGGAGTTTTGTGGCTTCAGGGTTGCTCATATCAGAGAATCACAGAATTGGAAAGGATCAAAAAATAAGGATTTTCTGTGGGTTTTTTTAATCCTGATCAAAAACTAAGGATTTTCTGCAAATTTTTAAAAATCCTGATCCATGGAGTCATTTTCCAACACATAAACCACGTCTCATTTCAGTTTCTCAGATACCCACGTCCCCAAAGTGATATTTTTCCTTCACCTCTCCTGGCTTCAGGGTTGTTCAAATCAGAGAATTATAGAATTGGAAAGGATCAGGTTGATCAAAAAATAAGGATTTTCTGCATTTTTTTTTTTAAATCCGGATCCATTGGAGTAATTTTCCAGCACATAAACCACATCTCATTTCAGTTTCTCAGACACCCACATTCCCAAAGTGATATTTTTCCTTCATCTCTCCTGGCTTCAGGGTTGCTCATATCAGAGAATCACAGAGTTGAAATGGACCAGGCTGCTCAAAAAATAAGAATTTTCTATTTTTTTTAAAAATCCTGATCCATGGAGTCACATAAACCCCATCTCATTTCAGTTTCTCAGACACCCAAGTTCCCAAAGTGATATTTTTCCTTCACTTCTCCTGGCTTCAGGGTTCCTCATATCAGAGAACCACAGAATTGGAAAGAATCAGGCTGCTCAAAAAATAAGAATTTTCTGGTTTTTTTTTTAAAATCCTGATCCATGGAGTCATTTTCCAGCACATAAACCATGTCTCATTTCAGTTTCTCAGACACCCAAGTTCCCAAAATGATATTTTTCCTTCACCTCTCCTGGCTTCAGAGTTGCTTATATCAGAGAATCACAGAATTGAAAGGATCAGGCTGCTCAGAAAATAAGAATTTTCTGTTTTTTTAAAAAATCCTGATCCACGGAGTCACATAAACCACGTCTCATTTCAGTTTCTCAGACACCCTCATTCCCAAAGTGCTGATTTTCCTTCCCCTCTGCTGCAGGGACCTCCACAGCCTCAGAAGCAGCTGAAATTCAGCCCAGCCCCGAGCAGCAGCATTGGTTCCACGCTCAGACCAGGGCTCGTGCTGCAATCTGCACTCCCCAAATAAAAGCAATCCGAAGGTTGGTTGTTTTCTGGAGATGCCAAAATGCTTTGGAACCTGGGACTTGGCAGGGAAACGCTTCCTCGTGTGCTAAAGCAAGGAAATACATTTCAAATATATTTGCATGAGGCAAGGGGTTGGTTTTACTGGAAACCTTGAGGGTGAAAAGGGGGGCTTGGTTTTAAAAAAAATTCTTCATTCACCTTGGATTAATTTTACTCCCTGAGATTCACCAGCAGGTAGAAGTTCCGATATTTCTGTAGGTTTTGTTCTGCTCAAGGCCATGCTGCTTTTCTCTGCAAGGTGTTAAAAGCACATTTCCATCCCTCTGCAGGGTCCAGCAGGGAAGCTGATCCCTTGGGATCCGTGCCTGGCAGAGTGGGAGCTCCAGGAGAGCAAACACAGCTGTGGCCACCATGGCCCAGCCAGCACAAGTGGTGGCCACGAGACCAAAAAAGTCCTGCCAGCATGACCTGGGGAATGTTTGGAATGCCCAGGGAAGCAGCTCTGGTGGGAGGCTTGGAGGGGACCAGGATTTGTTCCCTTCCAGGAGAGGTGGTGGAGGCTGGTCCCTCAGTCCAACATCCCCACCAAGCACAGAGACAGCCAGGAGATCCTTCCTCACCCAAAAAGCTCCTTCCTCATCCCAAGAGATCCTTCCTCACCCCAGAAGATCATTCCTGACCCCAAGAGCTCTTTCCTTGCCCCAAGAGCTCCTTTCTCACCCCAAGATCTCCTTCCTTACCCCAAAAGATCCCTTTTCACCCCAAGATCTCCTTCCTCGCCCCAAGAGCTCCTTCCTTACCCCAGGAGCTCCTTTCTCACCCCAAGAGCTCCTTCCTCACTCCAAAAGATCCTTCCTTGCTCCGAGAGCTCCTTTCTCACCTCAAAAGATCCCTCCTTGCCCCAAGAGCGCCTTCCTCACCCCAAAAGATCATTTCTCACCCCAAGAGCTACACATTCATAGAAAAAACGGAGCTCAACACCCTCAGCTAAATGAAAGGTACTTCCAAGGCTGGCTTTAGGATCTGATAAATCTGTTGAAGATCCCAGTTCTGGGCATGGGCCAGGCTTTGGCTGGACAATGGCTGGGCATGGGCTGGGCATTGGCTGGACAGTGGCTGGACAGTGGCTGGGCTTTGACCAGGCTTTGGCTGAGCATTGTCTGGACAGTATCTGGGCATTGGCTGGGCAGTGTCTGGGCATTGTCTGGGCAGCATCTGGGCATTGTCTGGGCATTGGCTGGGCAGTGTCTGGGCATTGTCTGGGCAGCATCTGGGCATTGTCTGGGCATTGGCTGGGCAGTGTCTGGGCATTGGCTGGACAGTATCTGGGCATTGGCTGGGCATAGTCTGGGCATTGGCTGGGCTTTGGCTGGGCATTGTCTGGACAGTATCTGGGCATTGGCTGGGCAGTGTCTGGGCATTGACTGGGCAGCATCTGGGCATTGGCTGGGCTTTGGCTGGGCATTGTCTGGACAGTGTCTGGACAGTATCTGGGCAGTGTCTGGGCATTGGCTGGGCAGTGTCTGGGCATGGGCTGGGCAGTGTCTGGGCAGTGTCTGGGCAGTATCTGGGCAGTGTCTGGGCATGGGCTGGGCAGTGTCTGGGCAGTGTCTGGACAGTATCTGGGCAGTGTCTGGGCAGTGTCTGGGCAGTGTCTGGGCAGTGTCTGGGCAGTGTCTGGGCTCTGGCTGGGCATTGGCTGGACAATGGCTGGGCAGTGTCTGGGCAGTCTGGGCTCTGGCTGGGCTCTGGCTCCCAGCCCCACGTGGGCAGAGCTCACCTGGCAGCGCTGCTGGATGTTGTTCCTTTAAGGCCCAACAGGTGGAAAGGCAGGGCTGAAGGTGCAGGGAGTATTTAAAGCAGGCTGGCACTGCCACAGCCCCACGGGGACACAGGACACTGGACATTCACAGAGCTCCCAGGGTCAGCCTGAGAGGGGAAGACAGAAGTGCCAGGAGGAGCCTGGAGTGTAAGTAATGCTGCTTTGGCATCTGGGAATGCCAATTTGTAGCACTGGGATGGGATGGGGAAGGAGAAGAACATGAGTCTTGAGCCACTTTTGAGGAGCCTTCCTCACATGGGAGGGAAGCAGCAATTTGGAGCCATTTCATGTTCAGAGCTCACTGGTGGGAGGCTGATTTCTTCTGAAAGAACCATAGGAACAGGCTTGTGGCAGTTATGGTTTCTTCTCTGCAGCAGATTTTTAATATTTAATTTCTGGGGAAAAAAAACCCAACATAAATTATCATTACAATATTTGCATTAAGTTTTAACATAGGAAAGAAAAGTCAGTAATTATTACTGTAGGAATCTAAATTTTGCGACTCAGCCTGAGGTCATTACTGGCTTTTGAACCCAAACAGACACATTTTGAAATTTTAGAAGAGAATTGGTGCAGCTGTGTCCTGAAGGAGCTGCTTTGGAAGCTCCGTGAGAAGTTTGTACAGTTACAGGAGGATAAGTAGAACCTGAAGCTGAAATGAATGGACTGGATGTGGTGTCCTAAAAGTGAAATCAGAGGAGCCTGGCAGAGCCCTGTCCCACTCAGACCCGTGAAGATGTGGGTGCTACACACCTGAATCCCCACTCTGCAAAGGGAACATTCCTATAGATGGAATACATTTCTGAATTACAAATAAACATCACCTAATTGCAATTGTTAATGAATCCACAGTAGCACCATCCATCCCTCCAGACTGAGGTGAACCTGTGCTCTTGGGCCATGGGTTGTTGCTGCTCCTCACAGGCAGAGGAGAATTAAACTAAAATAATTTAATAGTGCTGAAGTTGGTTTCACTTTCCGGCCCAAGACACAAATGAACCATGAAGGTCTGATTTGAAAAGCAACAAGTGGGTGCATGGAGGATCTGAAAGGGACATAAAATCGGGTCTCAGGTTTGTGTAGAGTGGATCCAACAGCTGAAAGGAACATAAAATTGAGCCAGCAGCACAACCTCAGCTTGATCTTTTATCTGGAAGTTGATTGCTAATTCTTAACCCCATGGAAATGGGATGGATTGGTGGCTTTTCCCCATTCCACTGCCACAAGAGCTGCCTGCTTATTCTATTCTATTCTATTCTATTCTATTCTATTCTATTCTATTCTATTCTATTCTATTCTATTCTATTCTATTCTATTCTATTCTATTTCTTTTCTGAAATAAGTTGCTCATATGTTTAACTGACACAAAAAATCTTAGTTCAGAGGGTCCCAAGCATTCCTAAAAACTGCTGATTTCTTGGTAAACCCTGATAATCTTCAGCAAGTTCTCCCCAACTGTTTCTGCTCAGTGCATCACCAAATGAACCCCTCTTTATTTAGTCTCTCAATATTGTAAAGGAGGTATCTGCTTGGAACTGGAAAAGTTTATTTATTATATCTGCACGTTTGGTCAGCTTGATCTTTTATCTGGAAGCTCATTCTCATTCTTAACCCTGTGGAAATGGGGTGGATTGGTGGCTTTTCCCCATTCCACTGCAGTGAATAAAACCCAAGGTAAGGCAAGACCAGGAGTGGCCTTGATGGGCAGTTGAAGATGTGAATAATCCAGGATGAAATTTGTTGCTGTGCACTTTTTCTGGGCACAAAAGCTTCCAGCACCTCCTAACAGCACAACTCTCTCTACAACAACTTGTATCTGCACAGTTTCCCCATGGGTCAAAAGGATTTGAGGGGCAAAATGTCACCTATATATAAAATATATAGAATATATTCAATATATTACATCTATGTTATTATTTCTCAACTATTGGAATAGCAGCAAATATTCCACAAAAAGCCAGAAGGGATCCCAGGCTGGAGTGACAAATGTCACAATTAAACCTTCGTGTTTTGTCAATGCCATGGCATGGCCTTGACACTGGTCATTGTCAGGGGCAATAGTTAATATCTAATGGGCTGGACTGGGCTGATCCCTGGCAATCCCTGCAGCAGGAATTCAGCAGAATTTGGGAGTTGGACTCTGATATTCCATACCCAGACAGAGCAGCTGCAGGCTCAGGTTTGCACAACTTGGGGGCCAGGTCCTGGTCTCTCCCAAATCGCCATAAATCTGAAGATAGTTCTCTCCAGAACTGACAGAATCCCAAAAGCACAACAGAAATATGGGGAAAATCTTGTTATGGAGGAGAAGCACAACAGAAATATGGGGAAAATCTTGTTATGGAGGAGATTTGGAAGAGCCAGCCTGGCCAGAGAACACTGCTGCTGGAAACCTGGAAAATACCAAAATTTAGGCATAAAACAGCACTGGAGAGGAAGGTGATGGTCCCAACCCACATCCAGAGAAGTGTCCTGGAAATGACCATCAGCCAGTTTTAAGGGTAAAGACACTAAAAACACATCTCTAGAAATGAGGGGGGGTCTGCCCTCCCCAGGGCTTTACACACAAAATGTGTAAAATGTCCTTGTCACCCAGTGCACCTGCAGCAAGGTTTACAGCCCAGCAGTAAATCAAAACAGATAAATAACAGTGTTATTCCTTCTCAGGACTACATGAAGTCAACAACAACAACTGTCCTGAATTGGAAAGCAAGAGGAAAGGCCATTATGTTATAATTTTCCATTTACATTTTAACAGCATCAGAGAAAACAGGGCTGGGGACAGCTCAGAGCTGTTGGTGGTGCAAGAGCACAGGAACCTCTGGTTTGGGTGGGCACAGATCTTGGTAACCCTTCCAGACCTGACAGAACAACGTGGGCTGTACCCCCAAAACCAGCTGAACTTTTAGAAGAAATCAGAAAAAGACATTATTTCAACTTTGCCCAGTTGGGCAAGGCTGAGCTGGGTCCTGCTTGCACCACAGGCTGGAGAGGTGACCATCAGGCAGAGGAGCTGCTGTCAGCCAGGGGCAAACATCAAGGTTCTCTTTGTGCCACCCTGTTTGCTTTGTGCAGAATTTGTTATGTTTGCCTTGCTGGCCACTTCTGGGATGTGTTTGAAAGAGAATTTTTCATGCTCAGTGAGTTAATTATTAGCCATGGACAAGTGGCCATTGAGCAAGGAGAAATCACAATACAAGGAAGAGGCACAACAGAACACCTTTCATCTTAACAGGGAAATAAATTTTTTTTCTTCTGCTGGGAATTACCCTCAATAAAATTGTGTCACTTGATGCCCTGAAATCAAATTGTTCTGGTTGTTTACAAGGGTTTTCCTTGGCACCTCTCATCAGCTCCTGTGGGTGCCTTCTATGAAGTTGGAACAGGCAGGTGGATCAAGAGGTGTGCTCAGGAAATCCATATAAAATCTGATTTTTGGAGGTAAATCTCTACAGCTCACTCAATTCCTCAGCAGATGAGGAAAGAATTGAAAAGTAGAGGTGAAAATATCATACTTATTCTCTTTTGTGAGTCTTTGGAGAGACCAGGGAAACAAAGAGTCACTAAATAGAGGCTCCAGTCAGGAATTCTGTGACAGAGGGAATATTGGGGTGCTGGGATGAGATCCACAGGCAGCAGCCCAGACAAGAACAGAATTATTATTAACTCCCTTTTTCCCATCCAATTCCTCAAAAGGAGCAATTAAAAACCAAATTTCTCTCTACTTCACATAGCCACAACCCTCAGATCCTCCAAGCACGAAGATTATTAGACGATTAACATTTTGCAAATATGATTATTCAATATCTTCCACTTTTTTTTTCCAGGGAATGCAAGAAAAATGACTTTACTGGCGTTCCTCTTCCTGCTCACCTTGGTCCCAGCTGGGTGTCTAAGGAGCAGACACCCCCCCAAGGCAGCCAGTGAGTGTCACCTGCATGGGGAACAGGTTTGGGGTGGCCAAGGACCAGGAGTGGCACTGGGAAGGGAGGACGAGGGTCTGGATGGTGCTTAAAAAGAGAAAAATATAACGTTAAAAAGATAAAAGTGGATATATTTCATGAAGGGCCTTCAGGTACTTTGAGGGCAGATGAAGCCTCCTATGAAGCTACACCCAAAATGGATGATGGTCATGAGTTTGTCAAAAGACAGGCCAGACAAAAAATTAAGATAAAAGTGGATATATTTCATGAAGGGCCTTCAGGTACTTTGAGGGCAGATGAAGCCTCCTATGAGGCTACACCCAAAATGGATGATGGTCACAAGTTTCTTGAAACAGAGGCCAAACAAAAAGTAAAAAGTATAAAAGTGGATGTATTTCATTAAGGGCCTTCAGGTGCGTTGAGGGCACACGAAGCCTCCCACAAGGCTACACCCCAAATGGACAATGTTTCTCAAAAACAGTTTTTAGAGTTTCTCAAAACAGAGGCCAGATAAAAAGGATAAAAGTGGATGTATTTCATGAAGGGTCTTCAGGTACATTGAGGGCAGGCAAAGCCTCCTATGAGGCTACACCCAAAATGGGCAATGGTAATGAGTTTCTCAGATTGAAATAAGTTTGGTTTGTTTGCACATCAGGGGTTAATTCTCCAATTCCAACTTCAGGTAATGAAGGCAGATACCCCCAGCTTGCTCCCCAAAATTCAGTTTTGTTTATATTTGAGGCCTGAGGCAGAAGGTGTCCTTGAGTTGTAGGCCTGGAAGGATTGTTTAATCTGACCAAACTGTGAAGAGAGCTTCTGACACTCTCAATGCAGCTCAGAGTTCGACACCAGTGCAGTGACGGACCTGAAAAATAAAAAACCTAAAATCTGAAGGCATCATGGGGAGCACCTTTACCTCACAGGTGTCCCTCACTGCCACAGGACCTCATGGGCCTTGGTGGCACACACAGCCCTGGTGGCAGACAGGGCCCTGGGGGCTCAGAGGGTGGCACACACAGCCAGGGGGGACACAGGGCACTGATGTGGTGGCACACACAGCCCTGGGACACAGAGGGCAGTGACAAGGTGGCACACACAGGCCTGGTGGCACACAGGCCATGGACCTGCTGGCACACAGGGCACACAGGGTGGCATGCACAGCCCTGGGGGCACACAAGGTGGCACACACAGCTCCAGGGCACACAGGACACTGACCCCAGCCTGTTCTCCCGCAGTCTCCAGCCCCGTGTTCGGCCCCAGGGAGGTGCACGGCGTGAAGGGCGGCTCGGTCACCGTGAAATGCTTCTACCCCCCGACACCGATGAACAAGCACGACAGGAAATACTGGTGCAGGCAGAAGGGCTCCAGCTGCCTCACCGTGGTGTCCTCCAACTTCGTGGCTGCTGCCTACCAGGGCAGGGTGACCCTCACTGACCACCCCCAGGAGAACCATTTCCTGGTCAACATCTCAGCGCTGGAGATGAGCGATGCCGGCACCTTCCAGTGCGGCGTGGGCATCAATGGCAGAGGGCTCTCCTTCAGAGTCACCCTCAGCGTTGCTGAAGGTAATTACAACTTTGGGGCTCCCTCAAATACCATTTTCTTGGGATTTTACCAATACTAGGACTCTCTCAAATACAATTTTCTTGGTAATATTGGTAATTTTTACCAATATTAGGACTCCCTAAAACACCATTTTCATTGGTAATTTACCAATTGGTATTTTACCAATATTAGGACTCCCTAAAACACCATTTTCTTTGAGTTTTCCCCCTCTCCCTCTTAAGTAATTACACCCTTGGGACTCCCTCAAATACTATTTTCTTGGTATTTCACCATTTTCTTGGTGTTGGACTCCCTAAAATACCACTTTCTTTGAGTTTTTTTCTTAGTATTTTACCAATATTAGGGCTCCCTCAAATACCATTTTCTTGGTACTTTACCAATATTTTACTCCCTAAAACACCATTTTCTTTGAGTTTTCCCCCTCTCCCTCTTAACGAAGGCTCCACCTCTGGCCTGCCTGGTGTGAGAGGGCTGCAGGAGCTTTCAGGGAGGGTTCATTTCATCCTCTGAGTGTCTCTGTGCACAGCCCCACCCGTTCCTGAGGATGCTGAGCTCTTCTATGTGAAGCTGCGCAGCACCTGGACTGTGACCTGCAGCTTTGGGGAGGAGACGGTCGAGATGAAGAAATACCTGTGCAAGAAGGAGAAGGATGGCTGCAGGAACATCATCAACAGCTATCAGGACAAAGATGTCCCAGGGGGACTTCAGCTGGTTTTTGAGGACCCTCCAGGCTCGTTCCGTGTCACCATGACTCAGATGGACTGGGAAGATGCAGGCTTGTACTACTGTGGGGCCGGTGACTATGAGAAGGATGACCCAAAGAAGGAGCTGGATGTGTTTATCTACGAGGGTGAGCTGTTCCCAGAGTGTTTTCCCCTTCCTCACTTCTGCTTTTCAGAAGCATCAGCAGCAGTGTCACTTGATTTAGCAGGAACTTGAATTTCTCTTTGCTATTACCCTATTCTCTCATCCATATACTTATTTCTATTCATTTAACCACCTATGATGTACTAAACCATCACTAAATGAAGCTTGTAGCCAGACTTCACCTTCCCAGACGTGGGTAGCTCTGTTCCCCAACCCAAAACGGCAGGAAACAAATTCCACCCTCCCAGTCTGAGGCAAGCAAGCTGTCTCTTCAAGCCCCCAGCTCCTGAAATCTCAAACTGACAGATGTAGATGGTCCCTCTAGCAAAGGGAACAAAGCTTTGGAATATCTGTCCACAAAGCCAACAACACTCCGTGAATTTGGGAAAAAGCAAGGCCTGACTGACCTTTTAGGATTAATTCCCACCAGTGCCAGGGCAATCTCCTGATGTTTGCACCCCTGAGCTTTCCCATAGCAGCTTTGTTTGATCTGATAATGTTGATTTCCTTGGGAGGGTGCCCCATGGACACAAGTGAGACTCTTACAACTGCTCATTTCATTCTTACCAACAGACAAAAATTTCCCTCACTTCAAGACCAACATAACTGGAAAAGTTGGAGGTTCAGCAAGCTTCGAGTGCCTCTATGACCCTCTGCTAAATGCCTCCTCGAGGTTCTGGTGCAAGCAGAAAGGCAGGCAATGTGGTACCACAATCATAGACAACACTGGCCGTGTGGAGGACTCCTATGAGGGAAGAGTGACCGTGTTCCAGAACCCCGAAAACAAAACTCTCACCATCATCCTGAACCAGCTGCAGGAGAAGGACAAAGGCACTTACTGGTGCATGTCAAATCAACTGAAGGAGCAGCAATCATCAACAGAACTGACAGTAATACCAGGTAAGGGCTGTGCACTGGCAGTTCTCTGCCTGCTCAGGAGCTACAGAACCACCCCACGTGAGCAATCTGGCTTTTTGGGAAGGGATGTGAGCTCCAAGCCTGAACTCACCCCAGCAGCTTTAAAACTGAGATAGAAATGTTCAGTTTTATAGGAAGGCATTCACAGAAAATTCTAATGAAATATTTTCTAAGCCTTACAAGAAGACATTATAAATTAATTCGCCAATTTGATTAATAAGGAGAATTTATTCCATAATTAAAATACAATTGTAAAAAGGCCACAAGCAAAGATCAGATTGGTGCTGAACCAGGTTGGGTGAGACAGGGAAGGCATTCTGTCTCCTGTCCTCTGTACATCACACAGACACAGCTCTCGCAAAGTCTTTTTACACATTTCTAAGCTTCAAGGGTTGCTGGGAAGGGTTTCTTGCTTTCTTATTGTTGATTTTATCCTTTTAGCATATTAATGTAGTTTTTCCTTTTTTGCTGTTGCTCTTGCTGAGAGTTTCCCAAACTGTTAGAGGAAAATCTCCTGCAATGTACATTCTAGGAGACACATATTTATCTTATCAATATTGAATGCATATTGCTGGGGTTTGGTCAGACAAATAATCCTCTGGAATCAACATTTCTGGAGATGAATATTCAGGCTAGGATCTTGGTGCATATCGCTGTAATCTCATGAGAGGAAATATCCCAGAACTCTCCTTTGGTATTTTCATCAGGTGAGATTACTGTAGGTAATCAGGATTTTCATCAGGTGAGATTACTGTAGCCTGAGCATGAATTTATACACACCATCTATTACAAAGAGAACCAGAAACAGCACCTTTAATGTTAATTTAGCAACACAAGGAGCGCTTTCTTTCCAAGCAGGAAAGTGCTGCCAACACAATGAAGGCAAGAAGGGTCAGAGGAGGCAGGAGAGAGGCCACTGACCTGGGAGATGTGGCCACAGCCCTGCACTCTGTCCCAAGGCTGTCTCAAGGAGCAAGGGTCCCAAGGCTGTCACAAGGGGCAAGGGTCCCAAAGCTGTCTCCTCCCAGGGGTTTTATTTATCCCCAGCAGCACCACCACCAGCTGAGAGCCTCTCCCACCCCTGAAACCTCTCCCCCAGCCCTGATGTCCTGTTTGCCTTCACAGGAGAACCTTCACTGACGGGAAAGAAGGTGGTGGAGGCCCAGGCGGGCTCGCGGGTGAATTTAACCTGCTGCTACCCCTGCAAGTATTACTCCTACGAGAAATACTGGTGCAGGTGGAGCAACACGGGCTGTGCCATGCTGCCCGTGCAGCAGCAGCTGGGGCTGCCACAGCCAGGCGATGCCTGTGAACCAAACGCCAGGACGGTGGTGCTGAGCCTGGACCCGGTGGCCAAGGAAGATGAAGGCTGGTACTGGTGCGGGGTGAAGCACAACGGGGTCTTCGGGGAAACCATGGCCGTGGAGCTGCGGGTGAGCGCAGGTGAGCTCCGGGCAGGGCTGGCTGTCCCTGTGCCGAGGAGGGCTCTCGGCCGGCTGTCCCTGCGGGTCCCTGTGCCGAGGAGGGCTCTCAGGTGGCTGTCCCTGTGCCGAGGAGGGCTCTCGGCTGGCTGTCCCTGCTGGTCCCTGTGCCGAGGAGGGCTCTCAGGTGGCTGTCCCTGTGCCGAGGAGGGCTCTCGGCCGGCTGTCCCTGCGGGTCCCTGTGCCGAGGAGGGCTCTCAGGTGGCTGTCCCTGCTTGTCCCTGTGCCGAGGAGGGCTCTCAGGTGGCTGGCCCTGCTCGTCCCTGTGCCCCGGAGGGCTCTCGGCTGGCTGTCCCTGTGCCGAGGAGGGCTCTCAGGTGGCTGTCCCTGTGCCGAGGAGGGCTCTCAGGTGGCTGTCCCTGCTGGTCCCTGTGCCGAGGAGGGCTCTCAGGTGGCTGTCCCTGTTGGTCCCTGTGCCGAGGAGGGCTCTCAGGTGGCTGTCCCTGTTGGTCCCTGTGCCGAGGAGGGCTCTCAGGTGGCTGTCCCGGTTGGTCCCTGTGCCCAGGAGGGCTCTCGGCCGGCTGTCCCTGCTGGTCCCTGTGCCCAGGAGGGCTCTCAGGTGGCTGTCCCTGCTGGTCCCTGTGCCGAGGAGGGCTCTCAGGTGGCTGTCCCTGCTGGTCCCTGTGCCGAGGAGGGCTCTCGGCTGGCTGTCCCTGCTGGTCCCTGTGCCGAGGAGGGCTCTCAGGTGGCTGTCCCTGCTGGTCCCTGTGCCCAGGAGGGCTCTCGGCCGGCTGTCCCTGCTGGTCCCTGTGCTCTCCATCACCGCTAGGCTGCAGCAGCTCAAAGCACAAGCGCTGGCACCCCGCAGCCTCCCGGCTTTACACAGTTTGCCTTCAGGGCTCTTGTCTCTCACTTTTGACTTCCCAATCGTAAAAAACCTCTTTCAGTCCAAAACTCACCTATTTCTATATCAATTTTACTTTTAACCCCGTGCTGATTAATTGTTCTTACTACAAAGCAATATTTTATTTTATAATATTTTAAAATTTTAATAAATAATATTACTATATTATTATATATAATAATATCGTATTATATTTAATAATATTATAATAACTACATAGTTATTATAATATTCTATATAATAATATTATAATAACTATATTATAATATACAATAATGTATTAATATTGTTTCGATATAATATAGTAATATTATTAGATATAAAATTATTTATTATATAGTTTTATTAATTACAGTTATATTAATATGGAATTAATTACAATAAATAATCTATAATAATATTTTCATAATTATAAATGTATTATGTTATTATTTAATAATTATTATTATGTAATAACATATAATATAATATAATATAATATAATATAATATAATATAATATAATATAATATAATATAATATAATATAATATAATATAATATAATATAATATAATATAATATAATATTTATTTCAGAATATTTTTATTTCGTTTTATATTTAAATATATGTCAGTATTATGATTATTTAATAATTATTGCTATTATTCTTTTATAATAATATAATTATTATTTTATAATAATATAATATCATAATATTTTATATCATTTTATTTACTTTAGAATATATTTCTTTAGTTTTATATTTAAATATATGCAAGTATTATTATGTTATTATTTTATTATTATTATTATTATTATTATTTTATAACAATGTAATATATAATATTATAATAGTTTGTAATAATATTTTATTTATTTTATAGCATATTAATTTAGTTTAGGCAACATCTAGCACCTTTGAGGTGAAGAACTGATTAAGTTCAGAGCTCTTGCTCCAGGGAACTTCTTATCTTAATAATCAGGAAACCAGGAAGGAGCAGGAGAGGCTGACCCAACAGCAAGGGGCTTAGTCTCAGCTTTGGAGGAGTATTTTGGAATTGAAATGGTTTTGGGAGGAGGAATATCGTTAGAAGCAGAGAAAGAATAGAGCCCTGCGTATCTGATATTTACCCATCCTGAGTGGGTGATGGCCAAAGTGAAAACAGGGTGAAACAGCCCCATTTCATTGCTTTTGGTGGGCAAAGAGCCAGGACTAAAAAACAAAGCAAGGAGGTAAAATTTGACCTGGACATATTAGATGCAGAATTTATAAACACAAGACTTTTTCAAAAGTTCATAAACAGGGAGATCCTACTTGAGATTTTCACAGTAAATTTTTTGGTGGTGAGTGAGGGCATTTCAGGCCTCAAACCCCCATTTTGAAGAGCCTCTCATGGAAAGCCAAAACCCCCAACAGCAACTCCCAGTCCACCAAACACATCCCAGCAGTTTTTGTGTCCAGCTCTCCTGCTGCTGCTCTCTAACCCCTCTCCTTCCCTGGCACACACAGGGGAAGATGCCAAGCTCAGCCCAGAGTTCCTGGATGTTGATTCCAGCCATGATTCTGCAGCTGTTCCCCCAGGAGGAGCCCACAGTGACGCTGAGGTGCGGAAAGGAGCTGCCCCAGAAAGGTTGGTTCTCTCCATCCCCTGCCATTTATCGTTTTTGTGGAGTTTAAATAAAACCCCTTGTGTTTGTACACCCTGTGTGTGTTGTTTAGCAACACACACAAAAAATCTTGTCCCCAAAGAACTTTGCTCTAAATGTCAGAGAAGATTAAAAGTGACAGCAAAGGGCAAGATGACTCACAATTAATCTCCAGTTCAAGAAAATAGTGTCAGAAGGAAATTATTAGATATTCCAGGTACAAAGTACTTGTGTTAATATTAGAGAATTTTCCTTCACGTATTTATAACCCAGCTGCTGATGAGTTGTTTCAGCCTGACCTCAAGCCTATATTTTTATTTGGGTTTTGTTTTATTCTGTGTGCTAGAATCCAGTTCATTGATTGAATTGCACCATGCTCACTCAGAATTACCATCCCACCCAAATTTAGCCTGCTGGATTTTCACATGCATCATTCTCAGTGAGATTTCTCTCTCTCTCTCTCTCTGTTCCAGCTCTGATGAAAGTCAAGGCTCCAACACTCTGGCCTTGGTGCTGGGCCCTCTTGCTGGCCTGATCCTGATTGCTGTGACAGCTTTTGCCATTGTCAAGTACAGGCAGCTGAAGAGATCTGGTGAGTCCCTGCCTCTCTGGGCTCTCAAGAAACAGCAGCAGCATTGAGTTAAAGGTGCTGGGCTTTTCTGCTCTCCTGGTACCACACCAGGATGGGCAGGGAGGTCTCTGCTCCTCCTGTGACCCATCCAGAGAGCTCCAAACCCCTGCTCCTCAACTGACCCATCCACAGAGCTCCAAGCCCCTGCTCCTCACATTAACCCATCCAGAGAGCTCCAACTGACCCCATCCAGAGAACTCCAACCTCCTGCTCCTCCTCTGACCCATCAGAGAGCTCCAACTCCCTGCTCTGACCCATCCAGAGAGCTACAAGCCCCTGCTCCTCCTGTGACCCATCCAGAGAGCTCCAGCTCTCAGTGTCCAGGCTGAGACAGAGCCCAGCCCTCCCTGTGCTTTGCCCATTGTGCCACAGCATCACCTGGCACAGAGGGTTTGGCTCTTAACGTGCTCCCTCCCACTCTGAGCGAGACCTGAGGGATTTTCCTCTTCTCTCCCACCAGATCTGGTGTCTGTGGGGAGCTACAGGACGAACATCAGCATGTCAGACTTTGAGAGCGTGAGGGACTTCAGTGCCAGCAACAGCGCGAAGGAGACCCATGAGACCTCCATGGGAGGGGATGGTGAGTGACCCCAGCCCAGCCCCGGGGTCAGGGGCAGCCCTTCCTTGCTGAAACACCCCACAAAAGCCACAGAAACACCTGCCAGCCACTCCCCCTCCCCAACACCTTCCTTTCTCTGCCTGCAGAATTCATCACCACTACCACGGACACTCCGGACAGTGCTGCCAACACAACGAAGGCAAAAAGGGTAAGGGGAGGCAGGAGAGAGGCCACTGAGCTGGGAGATGTGGCCACAGCCCTGCAGTCTGTCCCAGGGGGACTGTCACCTCCCAGGGGCTTTATTTATACCCAGGTGCTCTCCATTTTACCCAGATCTAGCCCCCACTGCAGACCAGGGTGGGGAGGGTCTCACCCCTGTCCTCACTCCCTGTTTTAGCAGAGACATTAACAGCAGCCACTTTGCTTCAAGAAATAAACCAAGGCAGCCCCAGGCAGCGTCAGGAAGGTTGGGTTTGTTACCAGAAATACGAATCACTGGGATGAGCAGATGGCTGGAAACCATCACATCCCACTTCTCAGTGGCACAGGGAGCAGGGAGGGCTCTGCCATTGCAAGGGCTGAGATTTGCTGTGATCTCTGCCTTTCCCCAATTTTCTGTGCCTTCCCTTGGGCAAGATCATGGTGCAGTGGCCCCATTTGGCAGTGGCTGCAGGTGCCACATTCAAGCCTGTGCTTTTCAAAGTCTCTATCAACACCCAGGTGTGGGTGGTGTAAGTGCCAGGAGCTGAACTGGAGCAATCAAGGGAACTGTCAGGACACCAAAGCCCAGGAGCTTTGGGACAAGGGAGCTGGATGCCAACAGCCAAGGACAGGCTTGCCAAGGAATCCCAAACCTAAAAGCTTTTGGGGTTGATGCTCACATCAGCACCAGTGTGAGCTGCTGGATTGTCCCACTCCTGCAGTGTCCCCATGTTATCCTGAGACATCCACAAAGTGCTGCCCATCCCCATGCCCTGACTGTGTTCCTCCTGTCCTTCCCAGAGCTCCAAGGAGGAAGCTGACCTCGCCTACTCCTCCTTCCTGGTCACCTCCAGCAACATCGCCCAGGCCAGCTCTGGGGGTGACAGCGCTGTCCTGGACGTGTCCCCACCCCAGGACCAGGCCTGAGGGGAGGTGGCAGCGCCTGGGACTGGCTCTGCCTTGAGGATCACAACATCAGCAAACAACACTGTTCATTTCTCCCACAATTTGCTATAGCTTGACTTGTTTTTTGCTTAAATTCATCTTTGAGTGGTGATTTAGGAGGAGTGGTTTGATGGCAAGGGGGGCTGGAAGTGCAGGTCTGAGTGAGGAGGTTGGGCTGGGAAATAGCAGGAACTCATCCCACCAGCAGCCCCAGTTCCTACACTGGGCTCTCAGAGGCCAGAAGGAGCATTGTGAAAAAAAAAAATCCCATTTTCTTTTAAAGGCAGCTGGGAAACCTTTTAGAACAGCATCTGAAACCTTTTAGAACAACATCTGATGCTTTTGATTCCTCTGAGCTTTCCCGACCTGAGAGCAGCACCTGCAGGGCAGACACGCCTGGAGTGTTTGTGTGTGAGCAATAAAGAATCCAGTGGCTTTCAGCAGAATGGGGAACTCAGCGTCTGTGGGTTATCACAGGGGAGCCCACCCAGAGAGGCACAGAAAGGGTGGGAAAAGCTGAATATTCCACAGATAAAGCAGTGCAGGAAGAGGTGACAATGGCAGGCTGGGTTATCTGGCCCACACGGAACTTCACTGAGGATAAACACAAATTACTCCTGAATTGTTGATTCCAGAATTTCACTGAGGATGAAACATATGATTCCTGAAACATGGATTTTCAGTGCTGGGATGAGCAGGGCAGCATCTCCCTCCATCCACATTGCACCTTCCTGCCTGCCCTCAAAGGGAGGTCAGGCCTCACCTGCCACATCCCCAGGGCTGCATCTCCTCAGCAGCGCCATGGGAAGGGTTTTGGGTCTCAGGAAGGGCATGGAGGGGTCGGGACAGGTTTGTGAGGGACCGGGACAGGTCCATGAAGGAACCAGGACAGGTCCTGAAAGGGGCAGAGACAAGTCCGTGAGGGGGCCGGGACAGGTCTATGAGGGGATCAGGACAGGTCCATGAGGGAACGGGGACAGGTCTGTGAGGGAACTGGGACAAGTCCAAGAGGGGGCCAGGACAGGTCCATGAAAGGGCCAAGATAGGCCTGAAAAAGGGAACTGGGACAGGTCCATGAGGGGGACCGGGACAGGTCCGTGAAAGGGCCAGGATAGGCCTGAAAAAGGGAACCAGGACAGGTCCGTGAAAAGGCTGGGATAGGCCTGAGAAAGGGAACCGGGACAGGTCCGTGAGGGGGACTGGGACAGGTCCGTGAAAGGGATCGGGACAGGTCTGTGAGGGACTGGGACAGGTCTGAGAAAGGGACTTGCACAGGTCCGTGCTGGGACCGGGATAAGTCCATGAAAGGGCCGTGACAGGTCCATGAAAGGGGCCAGGATAGGTCCATGCTGGGACCAGGACAGGTGCATGAGGGACTGGGACAGGTCTGTGAAAGGAACCGGGACAGGTCTGTGAGGGACCAGGACATGTCTCTAAGGGGCTGGGAAAGATCAATGAAAGGGGCCAGGACAGGTCCGTGAGGGGGCTGAGACAGATTCATGAAAGGGAACCAGGACAGGTCTGTACTGGGACCAGGAATGGTCCATGAAGGGCCGGGACACATCTGTGGAAGGGCCCGGGAAAGATTCATGAAATGGAACTGGGACAGGTCCATGCTGGGACTGGGACAGGTCCGTGAGGGAGCCGGGACAGGTCCATGCTGGGACTGGGACAGGTTCCTGAAAGGGGTCGGGACATGTCTGACCGGGACAGGCCCGCGCCCGCCCGAAGCCGGGAAGGAGGGAATGCCTGACTCAGGTGCAGCAGGAAAGGCGTGAGCCTGGAAAGCATCCCCGGCGGGCAGCAGGGCAGGAGAACGCTCGGGTTTGGAAATTTCTGAGAGCAGAAAACCCCTTTTGCTCTCCCTTTGTAAATGCTCTTCCTCCTCAGCCTGCCCCACGGCATCTTTGGCCAGCTCCGCTCCTCCCTCGCTGCCCTGGGAGCAGCTGGGATGAGCTGAGCTCTGGCAGAGGAGCAGGGCTGGGCTGAGCATCCTGCAGCCCTCAGCTGCCTGCTGTGCCCCCTGCCCTTTCCCACTGCTGGCACTCAATTAATTGTTCTTATTACAATGTGTGGCATCATTTAGTTTAGGCAACATCTGGCACCTTTGAGGTGAAGAACTGATCAAGTTCAGAGATCTTGCTCCATACTTCATATCTTCATAAACTTATCTGAATAAACATGAACCCAGGAAGGAGCAGGAGAGGCTGACACCAACAGCAAGGGGCTTAGTCTCAGCTTTGGAGGAGTATTTTGGAATTGAAGTGGCTTCGAGGGGAGGGATATTGTTGGAAGCAAAGAATAGAGCCCTGGGTATCTGATATTTGCCCATCTTAAGTGGGTGATGGCCCTGGGCTGCTGCAATGGGGACAGAAATGTAAAATCCCTGGTTTAGGTGAAAGCACTGAGGCAGGCATGGGCTGAGCTGTTCAGCACACAGGGTGAGATTGGTGGATGAGCTGTAATGATTGTGAAGCAGAAGGTGTGGAGTAAAACCCTCAAGCTGTGACCCAGACCCCACAAGAATCCCTGAGGAACTCACCAAGCAGCCCTTGCTCCTTTGGCAGGTGCCAGCTGGTTTCCTGGGGTCAGAGACGAGCTGTGGCACCTCATCCCAGCATCCCAGCTGCATCCCAGCATCATTCCCAGGGGTTGTTCTTCAACAGAGAGCCATGGAATGTCCCAGACTCCTAAAAGAGTGATGGAGCTGAACAATCAGCTCTCCTGAGCACTGCCAGGGCAGAGCAAGATGTGTTCACTGTTCATGCCCTGACACCTGGACGAATGAAACCCATGGGAACATGAATTAACAAAATCAAAGCCCTGAGAAGCTTTCCTTTGGCATCAGCAAATATCTGAGGGAGGACAGTGAGCACTCAGAGATCTTTCCTTTGAAAGGGAATAACCAAATGTCACCAGCCTGACACTCACAGGGAAATGCTGGTGCTGTCCCCCAGCTGGGATTTAGGGCACACACTGGGGACCAGCAACACCCAAAATGAGAGAGAACAGACCAGAGCTGTAAATAATGCCCAGTTTTGGGGACAAACCGAGGGGGTTTAGCGGCACTGAGGTCTGAGTTTGGTGTTTCTGGCGTGTCCGGAAGGATGCATCATCCCTGGCATGCTGGAGTGACAGCATCAGCTATAAGAGGACACCACAGAGAATTCAGAAAAGTTTCACCAGCAAGAATCATATAATTCCTCAGAATTTTGACAAACAGACTCAGCACAGTTTCAAATTGGGTTTATTTATGGTCATCACCACCAATTTCCACAAAACTCACTACTGAGTGTCAGTAAATTGCTCAATACACCCAAAAACCTTTTTCTATTCAGCAACCACATATCTTGCACAGAAACTTTTTTACTGATAAGGCAGAAAATATCATCTCAAAAGGAAACACAGATTTCTAGGGCCTGACATACCTGCTAGGACCTATTCTTGGAAGCATTTCCCACACTGCACTTCTCATTTCAGCCAGATCCATCAGTGGAGGCAGCCCTGAGAACGAGCCCACATTTATGCAACATCAGCTGTACCAGCCAGCCCTCAGCACTCATGCCCCACATTCCCTAGGCAAAATATCTGTAATTTAAACAATATTTTTATGACATGATCACAGCTTATATCTGCCAGCAAGAGAAACCCTTGTGGGTTTTCCCTGGGAGCATCCTTTGGTAGCAGCGAGGGCGATGATGATTTAATCAAACTTGTTATTTCTGTCTTAATGAAGACTCTGCTGATGGCCCTGGCTGGCAAAGCTCCCCATGTTTGCCTGAATCAGCTTCACTGATACAGTGATTTATTGTCCCTCTCATCTCTGCAAAGCCCCTGCAGCTCCTCAGCACCAGCCCATGGGTAATTAACACTGCCCGCTAACGAGATTTCTCCATCCAGTCCAGGAGGATGTCCAGCTCCCCCAGGGATTTCATGGCTGCAGATGTGACATTCAGCTGAAATTATATATAAAGGAATGGGCTGTAAGCAGATGCCACCAGTACAACCCAACATAAAGAGAATTTAAATATCTGTGTTAATATAATATATAATATATAATATATAATATATAATATATAATATATAATATATAATATATAATATATAATATGTAACATATAATATATAATATATAACATATAACATATAACATATAACATATAACATATAACATATAATATATAATATATAATATATAATATATAACATATAATATATAATATTCATGTTGTGTGTGTGACCAGGCTCAGTCACCAACTCACCCCTTCATAGTTTGCAAGTATTTGCTTCAATTTCTCTGTGGATTCTTCCCCACACATGCAATTATTCTGCTCATGCTGGAAAAACAAGATTAATTTATTAGTCTTATTTTTTAAAATAAGATTTCAGTTTCTGATTTTGCTGGGCATCATAGTTGAGACCCTGTGGAACTGTGGGAAAGGCTGCAGGTCCCTAAATCAGGGTTTAACTCACTTGACAGACACAAGGACAGGATAAATTTTGGCCCTTAGGACCAACAGGGGAGTTTGATGGTGAGTGAGCAAATATAAAAATGTCCCAGTGGACAGAACACTCTTCACACCACTCTGCTTTGTATTCTCGTTTAAAAATATTTCTATAAACAGAGACTTTGCAGCTTTATAAATCTCCCAGGTTGGTTTATAGATGAAATATTAAGGGATGCACACTGGGGCAGAAGGCAGGACTTACACACTGCCCCAGCTTCCTCCTCGTGCTGAGGAAGGAGTTGGCAATGCTGCTGATTTTCCTGTTCACAAACGAGTCCTCGGTCCTGCAGTGCTTGAAAACCTTGTCCACGTAGAAGGTGAAGAGCTGATAAGTGATGCAGCACCTGTCTGAAGACTTAGAAAATTAATTTAATGATTAAAAGTTCTTCCAAAGGGGTGTGAGCTGCAGCTGCTCTCTAGGATAAAGCATCTCTGACAGGAAGCTCGTGGTAGCTGAGCACAGCAGGACAGTTTGATTCAGAGAAAGCTTCTTCAGTGGTACTTGATTGAAGCTGATAAAATAGATGGGAAATCATTTTAGGCTGATTTTCCAGGAGATCCATCCTCAGCAAGTCTCACAAAGTGAAACCAGCTGATTCTGCAGCTGGGTATCAGAGGCTGAGACCCTGACAGCAGCTCCTGCCCAGGGCTTTGGGGTGTGAGAAAGCTGAAAATTTATGATAGATTTTTATGATTTATGCTAGATTGCACTTCTCAAGGTCACATTCACCTGCTTTGGGATCCTGTGAGGGCTCCCCAGCCAGGACCACCTACCTTAACCTTGTGCAGGGAGTGAGGGTGGGACAGGATGCTCAGGGTCCGGATGGGGTCTCTGGATTGCTGCGGAGAGGATGGAGATGGGCATGGAGCTGCAGGCTCCAGAGGGGCTCCAGGAGCTGCCAGGGGCTCCCCCAGCCCCCCAAAGCCTGGGAAATACTCACAATATTGGCTTTAATTGCTGTGAAGCCAGCCCTGATCTCCGTCATGCTCATGGAAACCCTGCAGGCCCCAAAGTGGAAGATTCTGTCCCCAGCTGTTGGCATGAAATTCACCCAGCAGGACACGGAGAAGAAGCAGAGGAACAGGGGGGATCCTCTCATGTCAGCTGCCTGGGAGACCTGCCCAAAGAAGAGAATATTCCTCCTTATTTCCTAAATAACACAACTGCGATCCATATAAAAATACACACATTTTATTTCAAACTTGTAACTCCATACTCATTACTATCTCCTGCCCATTTCTTCTTTGGTCCTCATGAGCAAGAGAAAAAAAACCCAAATATTTATTTAACCGAAGAGTTCAAAAAGAAATTGAAAAATAAATAAAATATCAGTTGAAAATGCATCTAAATAAACATTAAAATCAAATAATTAACTGAAGAGCTCAAGAAGGAAAGGAAAAATAAATATAATATCTGTTAAAAATGTATCTAAATAAACATTACACTGTAATAACAAATAACATTAGTTATTCTGAAAAGATCTTATCAGAAAAAAAAAATACAGTGAAATTAAATTTTTAAGTCTAATGACACACCAGCAACAGGAGGGAACTGACTGAAAGTAACAGATCCCAAGGTCTTATCCCAAAAGAAACCAGTTTCCCTCTGGAATAGCATAAGTCAAGCACAAGTTTTGTTAGCACTGAAAATTAAGGTTATTAATGAAAAAAATATTTAAGAGATAGGAACACAAGGAAATACCCAAAAGGACACAGAACAAAGGGATAAATTCAGTATCTTACCTTGCTCTTCGTTGTGGGCTCACCTCTCACCTACGTCTGGCCTGGAGAGCTCCAAAGGAGGCGTTTTTATCCCGGTACCAGGAGGAAATAACTCTTGGATTAACTTTTGGGATTTTTCTTGCTTTTCCCAGCACGTATTTCCCTTTGTAATTTGCTGAATTAATGAGCTCGTGCAAGGGACCAGCTCTCTCTCCCACAGGTGTTTCCCTCACCTACGGAGGCGGGAACTCTGGCATCACTGCATGGGTTTCCTTTTGGGAAGAGGGATGTGAAATCCCAAAATTAGGGACCATCCTTGGGGTCACATCCCTAAAATGTCCAAGATGGAGCAATGCTGGCAATCCCCTCCAGCTGCCCACAGTTGGGATGTTGGAAGCTCAGGGGCATCACCCCACAAGATGCCAGTGGTCCCAGCACTCCAGGACTTCTGGCAACGTGTCACGGACATATTTTATGAAAAATACTTTTCCTAGGATTTTTCTCCTGAGAAGCCTGAGAGGAAAAGAAAAACAATAATTACCTGCTGCTGTGGAATGCAACAGGTGCATCTTTGATTGGTCTCATGTGATTGTTTTTAATTAATGGCCAATCAAAGGTCCAGCTGGATCAGGACTCTGGTCAGTCACAAGATTTTATTATCATTCCATCCCTTTCCTTTTCTAGCCTTCTGATGAAATCCTTTCTTCTATTCTTTTAGTATAGTTTTAGTATATAATTTTCTTTTAATATAATATATATAATAAAATAATAAATCAGCCTTCTGAAACATGGAGTCAAGTTTCTCATCTCTTCCCTGATCCTGGGACCCCTGTGAACACCACCACAGCAATGGACTTGGTGGAACTGGTGAAACTCCAGTCCAGGGTTTTCTCCATCATTGTCCTGGCCTTCCTCTGCCACTTTCAGGGAATCCTGGTCCCACGTTTAAGGAATCCTACAAGCAGGTTCAGGGAATGCTGTTCCAAATTTCCTCAGTTCCTGGACGCTTCTCCATCCTGTGTTCATGGTGTTGGAGACACACAGAAACACGAGGTTGGGAGTTTGGAGGACACAGCTCCCACCCTGCTGGCAGAAGAAATGGTTTCCAGGCTCAGAGGGGATTTCAGTCAAAATCTGTCACCCCGCAGAAGGACAGAAATTGCAATGTCACCTTCCCAAGCCCCCAGCCCAGTGGCACAGTGACATCTGTGACCATCTCACCCCAACTCTCCTTGCTGAGCAAAAGGAGCAGACACGTTCTCCGCTAGCATTTCTGCCCCAGGCTGTCTCCAGGGAACCAGGATTTGTCAGCTGAGGCTCATTGTCACACAGATGTGGCAGCGCTGGTGCAAACCCCAGGCCCTTGTGCTGTTGGCTCTGAGGTTGGTTTAGATGTTCCTACAGCCCTCGGAGAGAGCTTCATTCAGTCCACAAACAAAAACATGCAGCAAAATAAACTCCCTGCAGTTTCTGGGACCAGGAGGGATGGCCAGCTGGGCTTGGAGGGCACTGGGGTGGCAAAGTCACCCCTCTAATGCCAGAGGCAGCCTCTGGAGCAGGCTCCTGCAGGGAGCAGCAGCCCCAGCATGTCCCTGTTGCAATGTACCTTGTGCCTGTGGGCCAGGGCTGTCCTGCACGGATCTGCTGGGTGACTAATTAATTTATTGATGGCCAAGCTCAGTCTTGAGCAGAGATCTGTCACTAGGCAAATGGATTTTCTGCCCAGGCTAGTCAGGCTGTTGCGCACAGGGTTGCTGGAAGTGCCCCAGGTGTGCCCACCGTGCCTCCCTCACCCGCTGGAAATCAGCCAGAGGGCAGGGCCCAGGCTGCAGCAGGTTGGATTTGCCCTGGCTGAGGTGTTGGAGGGATCTGGGCTCTTAATCCTCCCCCAAATCCCAGCTGCTGCCTGGAATTGCAGCAAAAGTTTTGCTGGAAGCAGAGGAAGTGGCAGCATTCCCGGGAGCACACCCAGCCCGGGTGAGGAAACAATGGAGGAGGCAGCGAGTTCTTACTTCATTATGTAAATGGCAGATGAACATGAAAGCATTTCTTTCTTTTTGGGTTTTTTTTCCTTTTGGGAACTGAACTGACGCCCAGGCTGGGTCAGCCAAGTGCCAGAAGGCAAGGAGGAGAGGTGGGGGAGGAGGAGGAGAGATGCTGGGATGATACAGGAACAGCAGGGAAATGTTGGATTATCGACGTCCAGGGCCTTCTACAGGTCTCTGCATGTGTCCCTCAGCCTCTCTATCCTGTCACCGACCTTCTGCAAAGCAAAAGAAACAGCAGGACCCTCAGCACAAGGGCAAGGAGGAGGAAAACCCCACCGGGGTGGGGAACAGCCCAGAGAGATTTTCATTTTGGGGTTTTGCTGGGTGTGAAACGGCGGTCACGGAGCAGCCCAAGTGCTGGACGTGGGGGATGCCCCAAAGCCTCTCATTTCAGAGCAGAGGGGGTGGAACCAGCAGGGTTCCCAGAATGGTTCTGGTTGGGAGGGACCTCAGGGACCATCTCATGTCCCATGGTAGGGACACCTTCCACTGTCCCAGGCTGCTCCCAGCCCTGTCCAGCCTGGCCTTGGACACTTCCAGGGATTCGGGGGCAGCCCCAGCTGCTCTGGGCACCTTGTGCCAGCACCTCCCCACACTCACAGGGAAGAATTTCTTCCCAAAATCCCATCCATCCCTGCCCTCTATCAGTTTGAAGCCATCAGCACACGTTGGACCAAACCCAGATGGCAGCAAATCCCCCCAGTGTGGCTCTCCCCAGTCTGTCATCAACCCTCCAGCTCCAGCAGCATGGAAACACCTCAATAAAACAGCAAACCATCCCTCTTTAGCTCTGGGAAGGAAGAGGGAAAGGAGGAGCAGGGATTTCTGAAACTCCTCACTGTGACGCTGCAGATGAGCTCAGTAAAATGGGAAACGATTCCCTCAGGCACTCTGGGCATGGTTAAACCTCTGGGGCACTCAGGGCTGGGAATGGGGCAGGGAAGGCTCCTCTCCTCTCCCCAGGAGCGCTTCCAGCTAACGGGGGAGGGCTCCTCCCTCGGGGTTTTATGGCAGGCACGTTGCGACAGGGCAGTGACATCCCAGATAACAAGCAAAGGCAGCAGAGAGGGCTGTGAGCCAGCTGCCCTGGTGCTCAGGAATTCAAACTCAGCCCTGGGTGCCATTAACTCATCGGGGAAATCATTTATGCAAAGCCTGTGATGAGCAGCACATCCCACATCTCACAGGCATAGAAGGGGCTGAGTGGGGATCAGAGGGAGCATGCCCACAGCAGCTGGAAAATAATGCTGTGTTCAGGAGAATTAATCCACAAACATCAGAGGTTTATGTCCAAAAAGGAGACGGAGGAGTCATTTTACTTTATTCCAATAAGGGGAGAGGCCATGGGGCATTCCCCTGGGGTGTCTCAGATTTTTGGAGGATGCAGCCTCCTTTTTATCCCAATTTCCCAAACACATTTCCTTTCTCTCTTTCTCCGTTTCTGAGGTACTTGAGAGGTTCAGACTTCCTAAAACACCTGATACCAGAGCCTTCCCTCTAATGCACAACCCTCCCTTTTCATTTTTAATTCTTATGGAATTTAGTGCTTTCCCCCGTTGTTTCTTTCATCTTTCAATATCCAATTTCATTTATCAGCAAACCTGAAGTTTATTTGTAAAATCAAATATCTTTTCCCATTCATCAACCAGTGGAATCCTTCCCATCATTTTTCTCTCAGTGCTGGTTTTATCTACCAGCAGACTCACAGTGGGGACGATGCTCAGCCCACCGTCACCATCACTGCTATGGTGACAAAACATCTCCATGGTGGCAGAAAGCACCAGGCTGCTGCAGACACGGGGCTTGGGGCAGTGACTAACACAGGACACGGTCCTGGAGAGCCCAGGAGGGTGACAAGGACCAGACACTCAGAGGGGACAAGGCACTGACTCACCCCTGGCTGGTTGCATTGGGAAATTCAGCCCTGCTCCATCCCCTGTGCACTGGGAGTCATCCCACTGGTGTCACTGGGAGTTACTGCACTCCTCGTTCATTTCAATATTCATTTCAATAATAAATAATTCATTTCAAATCATTCATTTCACCCTAAAAACAAAAATCCTTCAAGAAATTGTCAATGAGCTGTTGTGATCCGCGGGCGCCCCGCTCTCAAGGGCTGCTCCCAGACCAGTTTAACACCAGGTTTCCAGTAAAGTGTCTGGGGGTGATAAGGCAGTTTCAATAGTGCCTTTCAAGGCGCTTTTTGTGCTCTAAGAAGTTCTGATAACACTCAACAGCCCAGCTTTGGTTTGACATTCTTTGTCATCGCTCCTATTTCACAGCAGCTTTAGGTAAACCATCGTTTCAGATATGAGCCTGACAATGGTTTTTCTCAGGTCCCCAGAGAACGTGAGTGAGAGAAATGCTCCTAGAAATTTTCATAAAGGAAGAATTGAGCTTTAATAACAGCATCCAGCAACAATATCTGGGCTCAGGAACCCCTCCTGATCTCCTTCAGGAAAAGAGCTGCAAAAACCAACTCACAAAAATGATTGTGGGGTGTTACACTTGCCCTGATAATGCTGTAGCTCACCAAAACCCCAGTCAAATTTTGTTTTCAGCAGCAGAAGAAAATGTTTTTATGTGGTTTTGCTGCACTGGAGTAATTTCTTTGACACCTGAAGTGATGTAATTCGTGAGCCAGCCCTGCCCTCTTCGTAGCTGGGTGTCAACGGAAAGGTGAAACGCAGCTCTCAGCTCCTTAAAAATCAATATTTAATTGCCAAGAAATCCCTGTCCCTCCAATCCAAAGCCAAACATTAGCACAAGGAGTGCTAATGTGGCACTGCCCTCCTGAACCAGGCAGGGACAGCAGCACCCTACAGGTGCCACCCCTGGTGTCACCATTTCCATGAGCCTGGCACTCTCTGTCATGGAAACCCTTCAGCCAGCCCTGATGATCAGACTGCTCCTCTCTCTTAATTAGTGCAGCTCGTTATGAGCAGAAAGCCTGGCCAGGGCCAGCTCCAGCCCTGCCCTCGCCCAGCCCCAGCTCTGCAGCGCTGCTGACAGAAGTAAAAAAAAAAAAAAAAAAAAAAAAAAAAAAAAAAAAAAAATTGTTTTTCTCGGTAAACTCGACAAATGAGTCACAAAACACTGAGTGAGGAGGTTCTGCCAGAGAGGTACATCATGTTCCCTCTCCTCAGTCACGTTTTGAGCCACAACCCCTTGAATAATTCTGAAAATCAAACACTGGTGCTGCCTCGTAGGGAGCAACGGGCTCAGGGAAATGCAGATTTATTCAGCTGAGCTCCAAGAGACACCCAGAGCAAAGGCTCAGCTGCTCTCCAGGGTTCTTCCCGAGAGGTTCACACTGCCCAGGGCTCCCAGCAGCTTTAGGATGGGCAGAGCAGCTCCTTGCCCAGCTCTGGGGGCTCAGGGACCTTTGGAGAGCCTGGAACAATGTCCCTCACCCCAAGGCCATGTCCCTCATCCAAAACAATGTCCCTTATCCAGGACAATGTCCCTCACCCCAAAACAATGTCCCTTATCCAGGACAATGTCCCTCATCCCAAGGCCATGTCCCTCATCCCAAAACAATGTCCCTCATCCAAAACAATGTCTCTTACCCCAAAACAATGTCCCTCATCCAGAACAATGTCCCTCACCCCAAGATAGTGTCCCTCATCCAAAACAATGTCCCTTATCCAGGACAATGTCCCTCACCCCAAAACAATGTCCCTCATCCCAAAACAATGTTCCTCACCCCAAGACATTGTCCCTCATCCCAAAACAATGTTCCTCACCCCAAGACAATGTCCCTCACTCCAAGACCATGTCCCTCATCAAGACAATGTCCCTCACCCAAAAACAATGTCCCTCACCCCAAGAAAAAGTCCCCCACCCCAAAACAATGTCCCTCATCAAGGAGAATGCCCCTCACCCCAAGACAATGCCTGAATCCTCCTGATTTAGTGCATCACCCATGGTTGTCCCTCTGGGGCTCTTCCTGCCATCATCAGACACTGAGAGCCCTGCCCAGGGTGTCCCCAGGCTGCAGCAGGGAGGGGACAGTGCCATGTCCCCCAGGGAGCATCACCCCAGTGCTGGGGGTGACCCTGGGCTCCCCCTGTCCTGGCTGGGTGTCCTTGGCCAGGTCAGGGACACGTCCCAGCAATGCCACCACCTGTGCCATCTCCTGCCCAGCACAGATGTGGCACTTGCCCTGTGACTCACTGATGGCACTGCACCTGCTGATGCTGCTGAGACAGGATTTCACCCTGAAAGCGGAAAGAAATTGCAAAAGCAATTAAAAAACAAAAGGAAATGTTCTTTTTTTTTTTTCCCCTCCTCATCTTCTAAGATTCACCTTTGAGGAAGAGGAAAAGCGTGGTGGAGGATCTCGAGCATCAACAGCTGTTCTGCAGAAAATTCATTTAGTCACCAGGGTGGGGGGTGTGGAAGGTTAGATAATTGTTTCCCCTGCTCTGGCAGAACGTGAACTCTTATTTTGGTTATCATAAATGGCATCTTCCCCACAGGGAAATGCATATTTAAGGTTTTTAAAGTTAAACAATTCAGATAAAAAAGCTTTTTTTTTTTCAGCTATCCAGCACTTGGGTTTCAGCTGCCACCTCTGTGTCCATGTGAGTCCACCCAACGTGCCCCTGTGCCCAAAGCCAGGCTGTTCATGCTCTCTGTGATGCCAAGGACCAGCCCATGGGAGTCCCTGCCCAGTTCAGGGACCAGCTCTAGGAGAATCAAATTACCCTTGGGAAATTCTCATCCCAAAACTGCAACAGCTCAGGAGCTGCCCAAAAAGGGAAGGGAATCATCCATCACATTCCAAGAGTAATGCCACCAGCAGCACCAGCACCACTGGGAGCAGCACCGGGCGCTGGGCCAGGCTCTGCTGGGATTCCCAAACCCATCAGCAGCTCTCCTGTTCCAAAACTCACTACCCAGCTCTCCTATTCCCCAAACCTATCAGCAGCTCTCCTATTCCCCAGATCCATCACTCCTATTGCCCAAACTCATCACCTATCACTTCTATTCCCCAAACTCATCCACCATCACTCCTGTTCCCCAAACCCATCACTCCTGTTCCCCAAACCCAGCTCTCCTATTCCCCAAACCCATCACCAGCTCTCCTGTTCCCCAAACCCAGCTCTCCTATTCCCCAAATCCATCATTCCTATTGCCCATTACCCAGTTCTCCTGTTCCCCAAACCCATCACTCATCACTCCCATTCCCCAAACCCCTCACTCCTGTTCCCCAAACCCAGCTCTCCTATTCCCCAAACCCAGCTCTCCTATTCCCCAAATCCATCATTCCTATTCCCCATTACCCAGTTCTCCTGTTCCCCAAACCCCTCACTCCTGTTCCCCAAACCCATCACTCCTATTCCTCAAACCCATCACTCCTGTTCCCCAAACCCATCACCAGCTCTCCTATTCCCCAAACTCAGCTTTCTTATTCCCCAAACCCATTACCCAGCTCTCCTGTTCTCCAAACTCACCACCCATCACTCCTCTTCCCGAAACCCATCACTCCTATTCCCCAAACCCATTACCCATCACTCCTATTCCCCAAACCCATTACCCATCACTCCTATTCCCCAAATCCACCACTCCCATTCCCCGAACCCATCACTCCTCTTCCTCCCATTCCTGGAGATTCTGCTGTGACAGCAGAAGTCACACAGGGCCCTTCACAGAAACACAGAATCACCCAGGCTGGAGGAGGCTTTCCAGATCACCTAGTCCATCAATCAACCCTATAACCACCCCTAAAGCTTATTCCCAAAAGTATATTTTGATGGAAAACCAGCCTTGGTCTCCTGGAGCAGCCAATGGATGTGACAGTCCCCCACAACCCCTGGGTTTGCCCCGCGGGTGAAATGTGCTGACAGTGCAGGGAATAAATGACACCTAATAAAGGAGAAACTGAGAGCTGGCTGCTATCAGCTCCGTTTTTGAACAATCCAGGGAGCAAATGAATCACTCCAATAGCCAGCCAGGTTCAGCTTTCACCAAAACTGAAAGCTGTGTTTCAGTAAATTCGCTGTTGGCTCTGTACGCAAGCGGCGCCGGGTTTCGGTTTTGGGTTAATATTGCCCCTCTCAATTTCACAACCCCGAGGAGCCAGGGCTGGTTTCAGGATGGATGCACGTGAGCCTGGGGAGTTCTGCTCCAGCTCTGGCCCCAGGGCACACAGATGGGCAGTCAGGGACAAGCAGGGGAGGCTGGCACGTCACAGCCATTGGGCTACGCCAAATCCTGCCTAATTTGATTTAAAAAACCAGAAAAATTGGTCACTGTTTGTTTGCCTCTAGGTGTAAATTCCTGGAAAATCAAGTTCTGGCAAAAGGTTGATTTTTCCAGAAAATCCCTGGAATTCCCTTCTCCAGTTCCCCTGGATAGCTCTGCCTGGTCCTGGCACACATGGGGAGCACCAGCTTGGCCTTCTGTCCCCTGACCTCAGAGGACACTGAAAACCCTGGAAAATCCAGAGCATTTCCTCCCTGCACAACCTCTTTTAGCCATCAACATAAATCAGGGGCACTGTGAGGATTTTGGCTCTTCATTTGACTTTCTATTTTCAGCAGACAGTGCTGAGGGGCAGGGATGAAGTTCCCTCCTTTCCCGACAGCAGAGGAAGTCTGCTTCAGGTCTTGTTTTTTTCCTCTTTTTTTTTTTTTTTTCTTATTATTTTTAAACAGTGAGAGGGGTTTTCCACCATTCAACCTTATCTTCCACTTCCTAGTTACAGTCCTTAAAAGTCACAGGGCGAACAAGAACCAAACAGAGACATAAACGCCTGATGCTGCTAAGGAAGCAAATCTTCCTCAGAAAGATAAATCCCAGGGAAATTGTTGAAGAGCCTTGAGGAGAGCAGTTCTGAGCAGGAGTGGAGCTGACACCAGAGCTCCTGTGGGGAGCAGCAGGATGTCAATTGAACTCTGGTGCTTTTATAACTCAACTTTTTCTCCCACAGCAGGGGCTTGGAGAGAAATTGTCTTTACAGTCCTTCCCAACTCACAGCACTCTGTGATTCCATGGGTTTTTTTGGGTCTCCATATTAAGATATCTGTCTATGATTCCATGATTTTCTTTGGGTCTCCATATTAAGATGTCTGTCAGGAGAAGGAGGTTGGATCACCTGTTCCTTCTGTAAAAAAAGAGAAAACAGAAGGGTGATTTAAACACTTTTAAAAGCCTCTAAAACTTTCAAAAAGCTCATCTGGTGGATCATTTTTTTAATGAAAAAGCCACAGCAAAGATTTTGGAGCAGAAAGACACAGTGGGAGCAGGTGGAAAATCTCGTGGCAGCTCTGGGGATGCTGCAGCATCCCTCGAGCTCCAAGGATGAGCCACCATCCCCACCCCAGCCAGGGCTGATCCTCACTTTGTGGGGCGACAAACAAAACCCAGGATTTCCAAACCCTCTCCATGATCCCCACAAAAAAACCACCCCAAAACCCCAGGGTGGGGGCTGCAGGGCCTGGTGCTGCTGTGGAAAGTGAGTGAAGCTGGCTCTGAAGTTCACCCCGGAGCTTCCGAGCAGCAGCTTGGGCTGATCTGATTTCTCAAACCATGATAAGGAGTTTCTGTCTTATGATCCCTCAGCACTATAAATAGGCTGGGTTTGTGTTATAGGTCAGAGTTTTGGGTGATAAATCATGACAAAGTCAATATTCTCCAGAAGATCCCACCAAAGTAATACCAGAACTAGAAAAAAGAAACTCCTCAAAGCAGCAGTTGTGCAATGAACTGCTCAGGGCAAGAGTTGCTCAAAATTGCTTCTGTAGAAGGCTCAAAAAACAAAAAAAAAAAAGGCAGTGCAAGTGATATTTGGGCCAATGGATTATATATTATGGGGTTTTTTTGCATACTTTATACTTTTACACTTTTAGTTATCTGCAAAGAAACTCACTTGGAGCACACAGTCCCCACTCCTGAGACTCCAGTGCCAAAATCATGTTGGTTTCTCTAAGGACAGTGCTGTGAGCATCATAAAATTCCTGTCAGCAGCTGATTTCAGGGGAAATCAAAGAGCTAAAAATAGAGCAACACCTCTGTTTGCTTTGTGGAGTGGGAAAAGCCCCATGAGGGTGGTGGCAGCATCGCTGACCTCACCCAGGACTCCTCACACACCTCAGAGAAAGGCTTAAAATGGCAAAACCATGGAAAATAGGGAATAAAGCACAGCTTGCTCTTCTAGGTTGGCAGAGGGTACCCTGGAATCCCAGGGGGGATATTAAATTTGGATATTATCCAGTCTTTGTCTTAGGCTGCAGCAGAATTGCAAATACTGGGAGGTTTATGTGTGCCATTGAAAAGTGCAAATACTTCTCAGTTAAATTTATCAGCAAAACTGAATCTGCAGAGGAGAGAAAGTCTCCATCACTTGATTCTTTCATGTGGGCAATTCCAGAAAGTTCCAGCTTAATTTAGATCACATGGATGTTCTGGACCTTCTAAGAACTTCTTATGTAACATTAGCAATCTCTGTGTCACATTAGCAGTCACATCAAAGTCCAATGACTCCAATTCATGATTAATAACCCATTTCTGGACAAGATAAACCGATGACATTGGTTAAATTTCCAAAGAGCAATTTGGGATTTACCTATTGAGGTCGACGTGAGTCACACCATGAGTTCTGAGCAGGTTTCCACATTTGAAATTTCCGACGTCACGCCTCGCCTGGCCAGTAGGAAAAAAAATCTTGAAAAAAACACAAAGCAGAGCACTTGGTGCTTCATGAGGAACTGTTAGTCATCAGCACTGGGCTGCTGAGAGAGCAGTGCCATGGCTTCAAACGCAGGGTGAAGGAAAGGCCACCAAGTCCTTACTTCCCCCATGAGCGTCACTGGCAGGAGATCATCCAGATCTGGAGGGATGAGAAATGGGGAATTTCTAAAAAGGAGAGAAACAACAACACCACTGTGACAGCCTGGAAATGGAGGGGATACTTCAAGTTATGCCTAGAATAGATCGTGCAGAAAATCACAGAATCACAAACCACTGAGGTTGGAAAAGACCTCTGAGATCATCCAGTCCAGCCTGTGACTGATCCCTGCCTTGTCACCAGACCAAAGCACTGAATGCCATGTCCAACATTCCTTGACCACCTCAAGAGATGGTGAAACCCTTCCAGGGGTGGTGAAACCCTTCCAGGGATGGTGAAACCCCTCGAGGGACAGCAAAACCCTTCTAGGGATGGTGAAACCATTCCAGGGATGGTGATATCCCTCCAGGGATGCTGAAACCCCTCCAGGGACAGTGAAACCCTTCCAGGGATGGTGATACCCCTCCAAGGATGGTGAAACCATTCCAGAGATGGTGAAACCCTTCCAGGGATGGTGATATCCCTCCAGGGATGCTGAAACCATTCCAGGGATGGTGAAAACCCTTCCAGGGATGGTGAAATCCCTCCAGGGATGGTGAAACACCTCCAGGGATGGCAAAACCCTTCCAGAAACCCATTCAGGGATGGTGCTACTCAACATCCCTCTATCCAAAAGCAATGCAGAGGCCAAGAAGGCAAAAAACTCCAGTAAAAATTTGTCACAGCAAACTGTGCCAAAATAAGAAAAGGCCCTTCAATTATCAGGGTGAGGTGCCACCCTGCTCCAGTAGTGGACTCTGAGGATATCCAAGCCCAAACCCTGCCCAGACCATGTCCAGGACCAACCTTTCCTCTTGGCAAATTGTGGGAGAGCATGTTTGCCCAGGGGCCTCTGTTTCAGTGCAGAAGCAGCACTTGCTGCCCTGCTGTTTCTGGTGAACTCCCTGCTGTCAGAACCTCGTGGGTGTCAGGGTCTCTCGCTGCTCACAGTGACCCCAAGAAAAGTTGAAAAGTCTCTTTTCCCAGCCTGGCCCTTGAAGAATGAGTTGGAGCTTGTAATTTCTCGGTCTCAAGATTGTTTATTGTGTCTTATCTATAAAAAATTTTCTCCTGCCCTGACGAGGTCAGCTCAGCAAGACAGTCCAGGCACTCTGCCTGCCCCCAGGGCAGTGTTATGTCTTTATACTAAAAGCTACCTGTACAATATTTACAATTACTTTCCAACACCTATCACCTATGTTAGACAGTGAGCTTCTACTCTAAACCAATCTAAAAGTGCCAACATCACAGCAGAAGATGGAGGCCAAGAAGAAGGAGAAAGGCTGGACATGCCCAGATCCTTCCATCTTGCCGCCTGAACCCCCATACCAAAACCTCCAAAATCTACTTTTCCACCCTGTGATAACTTCACTAATATTCTACTTAAACTGTTGTGGCTTTGCTGATCTTCATATAAGGTCGGTAATTTGGGTCATAATCAAACCCAGAGGTGCTTTGGGCTCTGTGCCAGTGTCTCTGAGCCCCCTGGCAGGGGTCTTGGCTGTTCTGGACAGCCAGAGGGATGTTCTGGGTTCCCACATGTGGGAGGTGGGGTAAAAGCACAGGAATGGCTTTTGAGGAACACACGTTCTCCTTCCTGAAGCGATCTTTCTTGGCAAAGCCGAGAGCCGTTTCCTAAAGGTTCAGCGCTACGCCCACAGCCCCCGGACACTCTTTAGGAAAAAAGGTGTTTTCTTCATTCATGAAGCTCTCTGTAGTAGTGCAGCCACCGCCTTTCCACAGCGCTCAGCAGGGCTGAGTCACAGCGAAACTGCACCGTCAAGATCCCTGACGAGGCAGAGGAAACGCAGGTAAACACAGCAGAGAGTCGCCCTGCGCACGCCAGAGTTTCCTCTGCGGAACGGGCACGGCTGCCTGACGCTGCTGCCAGCCCCAAAACACGGCCCAGGCTTCCACCACGGGCTGCAGGGGAATTGCACAAGAGCCAGAAGCACACTGGGGATGTCACATGTGACTTCATGGAGAGGCAGGGTGGCTCCAAACAAGGGGAGGGTGGAAATGAGCGCTCAGCTGCTGGGCAGGGTGGGAGGAGATCCCAAAGCTGTGGGGCTGCTCCATCTCCTGTTGGTGCCTAGGTTGGATGTTAGGAAAAGGTTTTTTTATTGGAAGAGTGATAAAGTTCTGGAATGGTCTGCCTGGGGAGCTGGTGCAGTCACCGTCCCTGGATGTGTTTAACAAAGCCTGGATGTGGCTCTGGGTGCCAGGGTTCAGTTGGGGTTTTGGGGCTGGGTTGAACTCGATGACCTTGAACGTGTCTTCCAACCTGGTCATTCTTCTCTTCTCTTCTCTTCTCTTCTCTTCTCTTCTCTTCTCTTCTCTTCTCTTCTCTTCTCTTCTCTTCTCTTCTCTTCTCTTCTCTTCTCTTCTCTTCTCTTCTCTTCTCTTCTCTTCTCTTCTCTTCTCTTTTTCTTTCTCTTCTCTTTCTCTTCTCTTTCTCTTCTCCTCCCTTCTCTTCCCTGTACCCCATAAAAACCCCAGCTCCTAAACCCTCAGCTGAGGCTGAGCAGCCTTTCCAGTGCAGGGGAGACCCAGAGGCTGCATCCTTCCCTGAAGGGATTTGGATTAGCTCCAGGATTTGAGGATCCAGGAGTACATAAACCAACCTCACACATCAGTTTCCACACCCTGGTGAAGCCTCAGCAGCCACCTAGATCTTGGCACTGAAGATTTATTGGGGCCTGGCAGGTTCAAATTAATGCAAAAGAAGCAAAAATCCCCTGTGGGATCCCAGGGGCAGGAGGGATCCTGCCTGTGGGATTTAAGACTAATTTTGTCCGAGCTTTCAGCCCTTCTCCTTTCAGCTGGGTTCTGCTGACAGTCAAGAGGAAAAACCCCACAGCTGATTTAGAGCAGGGGAACAAAAATGGGTCACCAAAACCATGACCCAGGCCATGATTCAGCTGCACTGATGTCCCTGCAATGAGTGCCCAGGAGCAGCTTCCCCATCAACTCTGGAAGAGGCAACACCAACAGAAAAAAGGAAAACAAATCACAAAATCCCACACTTTCCCTGCCTCAGATTCTCCACTTGCTGATGGTTCATCCCCTTTGCTCTTACACGTGTGCATGCCAACCATTCCTCTCTCCTGCTCCTAAAAATAAAGTGGAAAAACTCTCAGAATGCAGGAACAAACAATACTTTGCATTTTCCAGCATTTTTCAGCAATGAATTCCCTCTCAGAGGTTCAAAAATTCAACTTCAAAGAAGATCAGTGTGATGAAGGAGATGAGAATTTATGGGATTTGTTCCCTAATGGAGGAAGGCTTCCCTACTGGGAAGAATGAACTCTTTTAAGATAACAGGACGGATTTCAAGGAAAATCCCCTGATTTCAGAAAAGCCAAATTTATCTCCGCTCTCACTTTCTTGCATGCCAAATTCCTGAATAAATAAGTGAAATCTTTATCCCAAGGAAGCAGGGGGTGTGGGCTAAAATAGATACAGAAAGAGAAGGAGAAAAGAAAGGGAAACGGAAAATGGAGACGTCACAGGAATTCTCTGTGCCTCCAAAGGGACAATTTTATCACAGCTGGGACAATAAGTCCCAGCTAAGACAGGACACGCTGCTGCTTGGATGGGGCTGCTGTCCATTTCTAGGAAACAAAATAAGATTTCAAAAGCCTGGAAAATGAATTTTTATGAGCTGCTCACACACTTTAGCACCAGGCATCAAAGAAGTGGCACAAATCCTGATCCTCCCCTGGGATCCCTTTGGAATCCAGCTGATATTTGGGAGCACAAACTGAGCTTGCTGAGCAATGAAAATTCATATTTGCTTCAGCTGACATGTGCATTAACTGGAAAAAAAAACACCCAAATGAATTAAAAATGAAGATTTCACTTCGTGATGTGTGTTTGCAGATTAGAATACCAAAGGAAGAGAGAGAGAATTTGTACAGTTCATGAAAAGCAATTCTGCTGAGTGATGCTCTCTGCAGGTTTGACACTGAGATTTAAAAGTAGCAACACTTTTTTTTCCCCCCCTAACAATACAACATTGATCTAAAAATAAAATATGGAACTGTGAGAATAAATGAACATCACACAGCACCTTGGCTTCTTTGTGTGTCTCTGCAGCTTTCCTCCTCAGCCACAGCTAAATTTACAAGAAACAAGCAATGTAAAAAAAAAAATGCAGAGACTAAGCACAAAAAAATTGATGGGGTGTGAGGAGAGGACAGGAAACCCAAGTTGACGGGAAACCCAAGTGACATTTGGGCTTAATACTGACTTAAAACCCCAATATTGCTCGTCAGGAAATGGGGAGAGGAAATGGAGTGATGTATAAATTAGGGGCTCCATCAAGGTGAAAGCTGCAGATCTGCTTTGTACCCTCCCAGGGGGGATCCAGCTGAGAGCTGCAGCAGAGGGGAAATCTGCAGAACAGGATGAGGACCTGCTCCAGGGGCACAGCTGTGCCCATCCTGCTGCTCCTGCTGCTGCTGCTGGGCACTGCCCGCGCCCAGCCCTCCTGCCTGCGCTTCCCCGAGCTGCTGCCCGCCAAGCTCAAAGAGCTCAGGATCAAGTTTGAGGAAATTAAGGATTATTTTGTAAGTATTGGCCTTTCATCTTCTCGTTTTTTTTATCTTTCTTGCAAAGTTCTGGGGTCTGGAGGAGGGGGAAGTTTCCTCCCTGCAGAAATGATTTGGTTGTGTTGCGTTAAGAGCAGCTCAGTTTCGTTGCTCGCTGAGAGAAAATCTGTCAAAGAACTGTGGCTCAAATTTGAGGAAATCAGGGATTATTTTGTAAGTATTGCTATTTTGTCTTCTGGTTTCTTTACCTGTCTTGCAAAGTTCTGGGATCTGGAGGAGGGGGAATTTTCCTCCCAGCAGAAATGATTTGGTTAAGAGCAGCTCAATTTCATTGCTCACTGAGAGAAAATCTGTCAAAGAGTCAAAGAGCTCAGGCTCAAATTTGAGTAAATTAAGGATTATTTTGTAAGAATTGTTATTTTATCTTCTGGTTTCTTTACCTTTCTGGATCTGGAGGAGGGGGAAGTTTCCTCCCAGCAGAAATGATTTGGTTGTGTTGCGTTAAGAGCAGCTTGGTTTCGTTGCTCACTGAGACAAAATCTGTCAAAGAGACAGAGCTCAGGCTCAAATTTGAGGAAATTAAGAATTATTGTTATTTTGTCTTCTGGTTTCTTTACCTGTCTTGCAAAGTTCTGGGATCTGGAGGAGGGGGAAGAGTTTCTCCCCAGCAGAAATGATTTGGCTGCACTGCGTTAAGAGCAGCTCAGTTTCGTTGCTCACTGAGAGAAAATCTGTCAGGCTCTTCTTCCTATTTTTTTTTATTAACAATGAACTCGAGGTTTCACAATGAACATCTGCAAACCTTTCCAGCCAAGCTTCCCCCAAAATACTGCAAACCAAGTTAATCACTGAATTAATAGGAAGGAAATCATTTTTTCTTCAGGGCAACAAGGTCCAGCCCTGCTGAAGTCAGTGCCAGGTGAAAAGGGAAACCTTTTGCTGCAGATTTTTTTAATTTGAAAGAACCATAAAACCTGCACAGGGTGTTTTATAAGGGGAGGAGCACAACACCTGCACTGGTACCTGTGCAAGGTCCCTGCCCTGCATCTCAGGAGCCTCAGGGCTGAGCAAATAGCCCATGATGCCCTCAGAGCATCTGCCCTGGCTGATAGAGGTGTTTGGTCACAGCCCTATTGCTGTTTTAGTCCATGGCAATGTGTTCTAGCAAGAAAATGAAATAATTCTCCAGATCAAATCTCAAGTTCATGTCATGGTTTGTGTTTGTCACCAAACGAACGCAGCCAAGATTTCAGATGTTCAGCTGTGAATCTCACAGATAATGCTGGGAAGGAATATTTTGAACCTCTCAGGACAGCTTTAAAGGCTTTAATTCTTTGAGTGGTGCCAGCCCACCCCACTGGTGCCACAGAAGCACCATGAGAACAAACTCCCATTTCCCCATCAACAGGAGATACAGGAGTAACCACACCAGGGCACTGACCCTCCTGCCCTGGCAGAGAGGCTGGGGGGGCTGCCAGGGCTGCCAGGGCTCTGCCACCCCTCTTGGCAGCTTTGCTGTCTGCAGCAGCACCCTCAGACAGCACCCTGTGCAGCTCAGGGGTTTCACATGGACAAATTCAATGGCACCAAAGGCTGTGATTGCATTTTCCTGCTGGCCTGACCCAACACACGTTCAGTGGCACCAAAGGCTGTGATTGCATTTTCCTGCTGGCCTGACCCAGCAGTCCTTGTGCTGCCAGCTGTGGAGCACAGTGACCCCTCTGCCTGGTGCCACCGTGCTCTGTCACACCTGCACTGGGCGCCCTTTGCCTCTGCTGCAGGGACACCCTAAATGCAAACAAGGGGAGGATCATTCATTAGGAAATGGAAAGAGTGAAAAGCTCATTTCTCAATTCATTTCTCAATTCATTTTTCAATTCCATTCTCCCCCAGCAATCAAAAGATGACGACCTCAGCATCCAACTGCTCAGCTCTGACCTGCTGGAGGAAATCAAGGTAAGAATCTCAATCCCTTGCTGGTTCCTCCTCCTTCCCCCTCCTTGGGCAGGCGTTTCACAAGAAGGGAAGCCAGCTGGAAACGGGGCCACGTGCTGCTGTCACCCTGCAGGGACACGTGTGGCTGTGGTGGGGCTGGCACGAGGCTGCCCCATGGCCAGGGTGGCTCCCACACCCTGCTCTGGTCAGGACAAACTCTGGCCCAGCTCTGGTTTGTCCAAACCCACCTGTGATGGTGTTCACAAGGGTCTTAGGATGAGGGAAGAGACGAGAATGTTGACTCCATGTTTCAGAAGGCTTGATTTATTATTTTATTATATTATATATATAATATAATATAATGTAATATATATAATATAATATAATGTAATATAATGTATATAATATAATATAATATAATATAATATAATATAATATAATATAATATAATATAATATAATATAATATAATATAATATAATATAATATAATATAATATAATATAAATATTATAATAATGCTATTTATATTTATTATTATCAATTATATTATTTCTTTCTATTATATTTGTTATTTATATTAGAATAATATAAATGATATATTATAATAATTATAATATATTATATAATGTATAATATAGTATATACTATGTATAATAATGTAAGGTATAATATGATATAATAATCTATAATAGAATATATTAATAATATATTGATATATATTAGTGATATTATAATCTATAATATATTAATATATTAATGATATAATAATCTATAATAAAATAATAGTATAATATATATATTATGATACATATTATGTTAAAGCTATACTAAAAGAATAGAAGAAAGGATTCCATCAGAAGGCTGGCTAAGAATAGAAAAAGAACGATAACAAAGGCTTGTGACTGATTGAGACAGTATGAGCCAGCTGACTGTGATTGGCCATTAATTAGAAACAACCACATGAGACCAATCACAAATGCACCTGTTGCATTCCACAGCAGCAGATAACCATTGTTTGCATTTTGTTCCTGAGGCCTCTCAGCTTCTCAGGAGGAAAAACCCTAAGGAAAGGATTTTTCAGGAAATATCGTGGCTACACCACCCCTGGTGCTGTTGGCCATCCCCAATGAGGTTTCCCCCTCCTGTCCCCAGGGGAGCCTGGGCTGCCAGTCAGTGTCGGAGATGATGGAATTCTACCTGGAGGAGGTTCTGCCCAGGGCCATGAGGAGCAGCAGCCAGCACCAGCACAGCATGGGCGACCTGGGCAACCTCCTGCTGAACCTCAGAGCCATGATGAGACGCTGTGTGAGTGGGGCTCAGCAGCCTGGGGACACTGCCCGGGGGCAGGGCAGGTCTGGGGGGTGGGATGGGGTCCAGGGGTCCAGGCAGGCAGGGGTTGTGGGGTCCAGGATGGGGTTTGTGGGATCCAAGGGTCCAAGATGGGGTTTGTGGGATCCAGGGGTCCAGGATGGGGTTTGTGGGATCCAGGGGTCCAGGATGGGGTTTATGGGATTCGGAAGTCCAGGTAGGCAGGGTCTGTGGGATTCAGGGTTCCAGGATGGAGTTTGTAGGACCCAGGATGGTGTTTGTGGGATCCAGGGCTCCAGGCAGGCAGGGCTTGTGGGATCCAGGGATCCAGGATGGGGTTTGTGGGATCCAGGATGGGGTTTGTGGGATCCAGGGCTCCAGGCAGGCAGGGCTTGTGGGATCTAGGGGTCCAGGCAGGCAGGGCTTGTGGGATCCAGGGATCCATCCAGGCTCAGTGTGTGGGACCCAGGGGCACAGGATGGCATTTGTGGGATCCAGAATGGGGTTTGTGCCCACAGCAGCTCAGGGTGATGGTGCAGGAGCACTTGGTGCAGCCAGCCCTGCTCCAGCCTGGCTGGACAGACAGAGGGAGGGCAGGAGGAGATCTGTCCCTTACCTGGGTGCTGGAGCTGCTGAAATCACACCTGGCGTGGCCATGAGCCCATCCCTGGGGTCAGATGGGACAAACCCTGTCCCATAAAGGGATCTCCTGTCCCCAGGGACTGGCAGCAGGGACACAGGGCTGGGGACAGGCTGGGGACAAGCTGGGGTGACTCCAGGCTCCTTCAGCAGGGCACAGTGCAAACCTGCTGGAATTTACACTCAGGGGAGGGCAAGGTGGGGAGCAGCAGTGCCAGGGGACAGGAGGAGGGGACAGCCACCATCAGAGCCCCGGGGAGGGATCCTGGGGCTGAGGCCGTGCTCTGGTGTCCCTTTGCAGCACAAATTCTTCACCTGTGAGGAGAGGAGCAGGAGCATGGAGCACGTCAAGGAGGCCTACAGCAGGGTAAGGAACAGGAGGAACCTCCTGACACAGCAGGGCAGGGGGCTCAGGGGGGGAACAGAACCCAAAAATGTCTCGAATCACATAAATTCTTGCTGCAGAGAGCGAGAATCTGGTGAGAATTCTGGAGCAGGGATGGGAATTCTGGAGTAAGGGGTGGGAATTCTGGAGGAAGGGTGGGAATTCTGGAGCAAGGGTGGGAATTCTGGAGTAAAGGTGGCAATTCTGGATCAGGGGTGGGAATTCTGGAGCAAGGCTGGGAATTCTGGAGTAGGGACGGGAATTCTGGAGCAAGGTTGGGAATTCTGGAGTAGGGGTTGGGATTCTGGAGCAGGGATGGGAATTCTGGAGCAAGGTTGGGAATTCTGGAGCAGGGGTGGGGATTCTGGAGCAGGGATGGGAAATCTGGAGGAAGGGTGAGAATTCTGGAGTAGGGGTGGGAATTCTGGAATTCCCAGGGGATTGGGCAGAGAAGCTGGAGATGTCCATGGAAGGAGAATTTGTCCAGCCATTGTCCATCACATATCTATGACAGCCCTGGCTTTCCCCTGCAGATGAAGAAGAATGGACTCTACAAGGCCATGGGAGAGTTTGACATCTTCATCAACTACATTGAAAGATATTTAACAATGAGGAGAAGGAACTGAAGAGCACCCCTGGGTCTGCATTTTCCACACCAAATCCTGTTACTTCTTTAAAAATCACTTTAGGCTGCAAGAATTCAACTTAAGTTATCTCAAGATTCAGGTTAAGAGTTACAGGTCAATAACTTCCAGCTTAATATTGTATTTAAGAGCTATTTTTGTAATAATTTTGTAATAGTTGAATTTATTATTTATTACTTCCAATACCTCAGTGTTGATGTTTACAGTATGTTTTGAAGAAAAGAGTGATGAGCTTGTAAATTACTATTTATTGTTTAATATTTTAATATTGTTTATTGTAGTGCTATTTTATTCATAGCTTCAAAACGTCCAAAGCAGCATTTTTCTGGAGGGCAGACAATGAGCTGAGCTTATCCCAAATGAATTAGGAGCAATGCCAACTCTGAGTTCAACAAAATTTTATTTTAGGCAAATTACTCTCTTCTCATGTCCTAAATCTTTATTTATTTATGCAATTAGGTGGTTTTATGTTCGGGAGGAGAAAAATCCACAGCAACAGCATGGCTGACTCTACTTTAGATTTCAGCCTGTAGATCAGTCCAGACTAAATTTAAAAAATTAATAATAGGAATGAAATGTTTGGTTCTAATGGAACTTCTTAAATATTGCTCAGTGTCTGCCTTCCAGAGCTGCTGGGTTGGCCACCCTGCACTTTCCAAAGTTAACTTTACTGATTCCCAGTCTCTGATTGGGTTTTCCTCACTGTTTCACTGCTGTACATTTTCTTTTACAAGTTAGAGGATGTTTAATTAACCACCATTTTAAGGTGGCTCAGGTAATTTGCATTCAAATTCTTGGGGCTGCTCCCACCACTGCTGGGATTGGATTTTGGATCCTCATGAGTGGGAGCAGCTTCAGTGCCCCCCAAAGTGGCTGACTTTAGGGCTCAGCTTCCTCCTTACTGGGTGGACCCTGAGCCAGAGGAAAATGCCACAACCCCAAGAGAGGCTTTGACTTCTAATATTTAGAAGTTTAAAAGCCCCCAGCTGATGAAACACTGCCAGTTTGGTGTTTGCTGTGCAAGTTCCCAGCTGATGAGAGGTTATTTATATGGGATTTATTTCTGGAGGCAGCAGGGGATTCCTGCAGGGATTGGATGTTCCAGAGCAGGGCAGAAATGCTGCTCCATGGGTTGCTCCTCCTGCCGAAAGCTCAGGCTCAAGGGCAGCCAAAGACTGTAAAATTAAATTAAGCTTCTTACAAAGCACATTAAGCTCCTGTTGAGCCAGTTCTGAGCTTGTCTTTCCCTCCAAACACCTTTGATGTCATGGGAGAAGCAAGGACAGCCCTGGAGCCAAGGACAACATCAGCACGGCTTCTGTCACTGGGTGAACTTCCACCTATTTATCTGAAATGATATAACAAGAAATCCTTTATTTTTGCTAATAAAGACTCTCTAATGAAGGCAGCCTCTGTCCTGTTCTTGTGGGCTCTCAGCTGTAAATCAGCTCCAGGCCTGGATGCTGTGTCTGGTGTCACTGGGCTGGGAGAGGGCACAGAGCCAGGTGGGAAGGACCCCCAGGGACACCTTGCTTGTGTTAACAACCAGAGAAGTGAGAAAACCTGAGATCTGTCACATTTAAAAGCAAATTTCTCACCAGATTCCTGGCATTGATCCCTTAGAGTAGGGAAACACCATGGGAGGAGCAATCCCTTGAATGGTGCGATCCTCCAGCAGCATCTTCCCAGTGCTGGAGCTCTGTCCACGGGATGCACTGCTTTTAAAAAACAGGGATTAAAGCCCAAATGGCAGCTTGGAGAGCTGGGAGATCCAGGGCACCATCACGGCTGACTAATTCCAGCTGGAATCCTGGCACCAGCATCACCCAGTGTCCCTCCAGGCTGCACCCTGACCTGTGCTGGGTGTGGGCAGCAGCTCTGCACATCCCTCAGCTCCCAGCATCAGCTAAACCCAAAATATCAGTGTGCTGAAGATTGCAATGCAAGATGTTTCCAATTACCATCTGCATGGCAGATTACATTTGTCAAGTGGGCAGTTTGCCTTATCTCTCTGAGTGACCACATTCACTCCTCCCTCCAGGGGGACATTGCTGATAACAGCTATTGGATGTCCCTGCATGGCTGATAAGAACTACAGCATCCCATTGGGAGATGTGAGCCCAGAGGGAGGAGCCAAGCATTCCTACCCAGATAGAATCTGGAGATTTCACACATTCCTACCCGGATATAATCTGGAGATTCTGGAACACCAGCACAGCTTCTGCACTGGATTGCCCAGAGGAACAGCAGCTGCCTCTTCTTCCCCTGGATCTTCAGAGGCAGAGACTGCACCTTTCTCCAGGATCCCTGCTCCAGCAGAACCAGCCCTGACACTGCAGGAGGGCTGAGCCACAATTCCAATGGGACTGCTGCCAGCACCCTGACCCACAGGGTGTCAGGTTGTGTTCTGACTCTGGCAATGTTGTTCTAGTGCACTGCATTGTTTATTTTATCCTTTTTTTTTTTTCTCCTTTACCTATTAAAGAACTGTTATTTCCTGCTCCCATATTTTTTGCCTGAGAGCCCCTTAATTTAAAATCTATAACAATTCAGAGGGGTGGGGAGGGTTCACATTCTCCATTTCAGGGGAGGCTCCTGCCTTCCTTAGCAGACTCCCAGCTTTTCAAACCAAGACACAGTGTCTGGGAGGAAAAAATCCACCATAAACCCCAGCCTTTTGCTCCTCCTGGCTCCCCAAATTCTGCTGTGAGCCCCAGCAGGGCGGAGGTGGTTCCTGCCAATCTCAGTGGCAGTCTGGGTGTTACAGTAAGAGCACGAAGCCGTGGTAGAGATCAAAGGTGGTGGTTTCTGGTTTTGTTATCCCACAGAAGTTGGGTTTCCTTGCTGAGTATCCTCCCGCTGAGAGCACTGCCAGCTCAGCAACCCCAGTCCTGAGAGCCTAAATCACCTCCCAGCCTCTCTGTCTCAGGGCTGAGCTTCCACCAGCCCAAATTCTGCATCCCCACTGCTGCCTGGAGGGAGCTGCTCCTTCTGCTTTTGCTTTTTCTCTCTTTAGAACCTTTCCTCAAAGCCCTGAGCACCTGGTGCTGTGCTTGCTGCCAGGGAAAATAATTCACTTTCTTCATCATCTCCTGTTGGCCAAGGTGAGAAGGGCAAATCCCAGCTGAACACCAGGGTGGAAGTGTGTCCTGAACACAGCAGGACAGACAGACAAACTGAGGAACCAAACCTCACTGGCCTCTTTCTTGGGACAGGAAAAAATTTATCTCTTGTCACAAGGAAGATGAGCACCTCCTCCATGAGCCTTCAGCCTCCCACAAAGCCCAGGGACAAGCCTTGAGGTGATGTGAGGGACCTTAAACACAAAAAGGGGCAGAATTAAAACAAACTCTGCTGTAACTCCATCTGAACTGCAGAAGCTTTCAGAACTTTCCTCATTTTGTTGTGGTTGTAGTTTTAACATTTGTTATTTAACATGAACTGGTTGCACCGCTCAGGCCCACGCAGCTCCTGCCTCTCTGTGCCCTAGATTTTGGCAACACATGACTGAAATTGGGGTTTTTGCTGTGAAAGAGGCTGGGGGAGCAAGAAAACCAGGGCTGAGAACCCCAGCTGGGCACAGGTCATGGAGGGCACAGCCCTGGCTTTGCAGAGCTGCCAATTCCTTCCCTCAGGCGGTGAGAGGCTGAGTAATTACCAGAGCTGGATGCTAAAAACAGGACCACACTCCTGGTACTAAAGTGGTTTCAGCATTTATTATAATAAAAAGGCCCCAAACAATGGTTACTAAAGTGGTTTCAGCATTTATTATAACAAAAAGACCCAAAATAATGGGCACTAATGTGATTTCAGCATTTATTCTTGTCACAGACACATTCTATGAAAAGTCCTTTCACTAGGATTTTTTTCTCCTGAGAAGCTGAGAGGCCTCAGGAACAAAATGCAAACAATGATTATCTGATGCTGTGGGATGCAACAGGTGCATCTGGGATTGGTCTCATGTGGTTGTTTCTAATTAATGGCCAATCACAGTCAGCTGGCTTGGAGTCCCTGCCAGAGACACAAACCTTTGTTATCATTATTTCTTTTGCTATTCTTAGGTAGCCTTCTGATGGAATCCTTTCTTCTATTCTTTTAGTGTAGTTTTAATGTAATATATATCATAGAATAATAAATCAAGCCTTCTGAAACATGGAGTCAACGTTCTCATCTCTTCCCTCAACCTGAGACCCCTGTGAACACGGTCACAAGGAAAGGGATTCAATCCTGCCCCACCGACCTGGCAGAAGCTTTGTCCCATCCCTGCTGCTGCCAGAGCCTGTTCAGAGCAGGAAAAGAACAGGTGAATGGTGGTTATGGGGCAAGGAAAGCCACACCATCCTCCAGGTGGCTTGCAGGCAGAGCAGGGGCTGTGCGGGGCTGGTGGGAGTGGTGGGGACCTTCCCCGCAGGTTCTCAGCAGGTCCTTAGCAGGTTCCTAGCAGATTCCCAGCAAAGTGCCAGGTTCTCAGCAAGGTGTAGCTCCTCTGCAGGTCCTCATCAGGTTCTCTGCAGGTTCTCACCAGGTTCTCACCAGGTTCTCTGCAGGTTCTCACCAGGTTCTTACCAGGTTCTCAGCATATTCCCTGCAGGTTCTCAGCAAGTTATCCACAGGGTCTCAGCAAGATGCTGCCAAGTTCTCGCGACGTTCTCAGCAGGTTCCCAGTAAGGTACCAGGTTCTCAGCAGGTTCCCTGCAGGTTCTGTGCAGGTTCTCAGCAAGGTGCCAGGTTCTCAGCAGGTTCACAACATGTTCCCACCAGGTTCTCAGCAGATTCTCAGCAGGTTCTCAGCAAGGTGCCAGTTTCCCAGCAAGGCACCAGGTTCTCAGCAGGTTCTCTGCAGGTTCCCTGCAGGTTCTCACCAGGTTCTCAGGACAGGACTCGGCTGTGCCACAGCCGAGCTGCTGGCAGCCACAGCAGCCCCAGAGCTGGGGGTTTCACAGTGACTCAGGGCTGAGAGAAGAGGAGCCTGAGCGGGCTGGGAGAGCAGCACCCACAGGGGCAGCACCCACAGGAGCAGCACTACCAGGAGCAGGCACCATTCATTGTCCCCTCTGTGCTCAGTCACTGCATCCTCACACAGCCTGGGCTCTGCACAGGACTCAGATCCGAAATCAAACCCCGGGGAGGCTCCTGATCACAGAATGGTTTGGATTGGAAGGGAATTTGTTGATCGTATTGTTCCTACCTCATGCCATGGGCTGGGGCACCTTCCACCATCCCAGATTGTTCCAGGCCACTTCCAACCTGGCCTTGAATGTTTCCAGGGACAGGGCAGCCACCACCTCTCCCAGCAGCCTATTGCAGTGCTTCACCACCTTCCTTTTAAAACGTTTCTCCCTTATATCTAGTCTAAACCTACTCTATTTTAATTAAAACCAGTTCTCCCCTGTACAAGCTCCTCTGAGATGTTCATCCCCACCTTCATCAAAAGCCCCTTTAGGTACCAAAAGCCCACAGAGCAGCAGGGACAAGGTGAGGGCACAGAGCTGGCACCCTGGGACATTTCTGAGCGCCACCCCAGCCAGCAGTGCATCCATGTGTGACATTAATTAGCGCGTGACATTAATTAACGTGGGTGTGGGATGTGGGACAGGCACTGCCACTCCTGGGGCTGGTGGAGGCAGTGCAGATGCTCAGGGATGCTGATTTAGAGGTTTAACACCAGCAGTTCTCATTTTCTGCCTTGTGACCTGCTGCCTTCGGCCTCTTGGCAGGGTCTGTCCACCATTTCATCACACCCTGAAGCAACCAAACCATCTCCTTTGCTCCAGAGCTGGACTACACAGTTCCTTTCCTGGCAGCAGCACCAGATTTACTTTTTCTCTGAGCTGAAATTCGGTTTCCTGGCTCTTTTGCAACGCTGGGCCCAGCTGCTGTGACTGGCACGTCTCACACACCATCTCCACAGCCTGCTGGGGCTGATTTTCAGAGCTTTGCCTTTCCTGGTTGGAAAAGCCTGGAGCAGATCCCTGTGGGCTTGTTACACTTTGATGGAGCAATTTCTGAAGAAAACCCTACTCTGAGCGAAAATCACATCTCCTTCTTCTGCTTTTCCAGCCAGATTTCCATCACAGCTGTCCTTTTAAAGGCTGATGCCAATGGATTTTCAGAAATCCAGCATTTTCCGAGCATTAACCAGTTTAGCTATATGCAGGCCAAGCTTTGCATTATTAAATCCTGACATTCCCCTGATGTGCTTGGTCCAATCCTTAATAAAAATACAACCATCAGCAGATTTTGCACAGAATTTTTGCCTTTTTGAGTTGTCCACCTTACCAGGAGGTGTTCCCAAGGTACAAACCAACACAAAGCAACCAAGCCAAAGCTTCCTCGGCCAAAAGGAGCCCAGGCATGGGAAAACAGCCACCCTCATGGAAAAACAACCACCCTCAACGCTAAATCAGGGCAATGAACAGTAAATAATCACAAAACAAAGGGCAGGAGTGAAACAGCAACCAGCTGAGGGCTCCTCATTGCCGTTGCACAACGCTCCTTCCTCCTGCACATCCACACCAGCCACAGGACATTTTGTGCTCCTGGGGCTGTCCAGAGTTGACCAACACCATGGGAGCAGAGCAAACCACGGCTGGAGGAAGGGGCTTCACCCCCATCCTTGCAAGAGCAGCAGAAATTTCTGGTGAGCACAGATAAGAACAGAGATCTTCGTGATTCATCCCCTCCCCAGTGATCAGCCTGGAGCACAGCCAGATTTTTTGATCAAAATCACCTCAAAAGCAAGAAATATATATTTTTTTTTTTTTTTTTCCTTAGCAGGAAGCTTGCTGCTAAAAATAAAGCAGGTGGGCTGAGGAGAGAGGGGTTATTTTTCTACTAACCACTAAAAATTTCAAATGTTGCCCTGAATTGTTCACTGATTCCCCTGGAGTCAGCAGGTCTCAGGTCCCCCCAGGTTTCCATGCAGCTGACTCCTGCAAATCATTGTGGCCATCACCTCCCTCAGGTCCCAGACCAAGATTTTGATTCTCAATCCAAGATTTTGCTCCTCAATCCAAGATTTTGGTCCTCAGTCCAAGATCTGATATGCTGGCTGCCCTTGGGTTGTTTTCCCAAAGGTGATGGAACCACAGAATGATTCTGGAAGGGATTTTGAATCTCATCTCCTTCCAGCCGTGATGTGTGAATCCATCCCACCTTCCCCAGCACAAAACTGAATTCCTTCCTGCTGCTTTTCCCATCCTTACCTGCACAGAGCCCCCAGAATCCCAGCACCTCTCCTCTTCCCTCTCCGGCCAATTTATTTACAGCTCCCTGTGAGCAGATCTGCCCCAAAATTCGGGTTTCAAACCTAAAAGCACCAAAACGCAGCCCAGGGTGAGTAAAACCGTTCTCACCCCACCCACACTGCCCCAGCTATTCCTTTTAGCACCAGCAGCTTCACAGAAACAGCCCCGGGTTTCACCCACCCAGGCACTGAAAGCAGTGACACAAAGAGAGAGCCTGCGGCCAAAACCCCACCAGGGGGACAATTCTGCTGGGGAGGGAGGGACAGGGCAGGGTGGAGGGGGTGACACCATGGGCAGCCTTCTTCTCCAGGGCTGGGATGGTCAGGAAAGCCTGGGAAGCTCCAGGACCACCCTGGAAAGCTTCAGGGCCATTCTGGAAACTCCAGAGCCACCATGGGAAGCTCTAAGACCACCCTGGGAAGATCCAGGACCACCCTGGGAAGCTTCAGAGCCACCATGGGAAGTTCCAGGATCATCCTGGGAAGCTCCAAGACCATCCTGAAGTTCCAGAACTATCCTGGAAGATACAGGACCACCATGGGAAGCTTCAGGGCCACCCTGGAAAGGTCCAGGACCATCCCGGAAGCTTCAGAGCCACCATAGGAAGCTTCAGGACCACCCTGGGAAGCTCCAGAACCATCCTGGGAAGCTCCAGGACCACCCTGGGAAGCTTCAGGGCCATTCTGGAAACTTCAGAGCCACCATGGGAAGATTCAGGACCATCCTTCGAAGATTCAGGACCACCCTGGGAAGATCCAAGGCCCCCTAGGAGCTCCAGCACCATCCTGGAAGCTTCAGGACCACCCTGGGAAGTTCAGGACCATCCTGGAAGCTTCAGGGCCACCATGAGAAGCTTCAGGACCATCCTGGGAAGCTTCAGAACCACCCTGGGAAGTTCCAGGACCATCCTGGAAAGCTTCAGGACCACTGTGGGAAACTTTATGACCACCATGGAAAGCTCCAGGGCCACCCTGGAAGCTTCAGGACCCCCCTGGAAAGCTTCAGAGCCATCATGGGAAGCTCCAGCACCATCCTGAGAAGCTCCAGCACCATCCTGGAACCTCCAGGACCACCCTGGGAATCTCCAGGACCACCCTGGGAAGCTTCAGGGTCATTCTGGAAACTCCAGAGTCACTATGGGAAGCTTCAGGACCACTCTGGGAAGCTTCAGACCACTATGGGAAACTTCATAACCATCCTGGGAAGCTCCAGGGCCATCATGGGAAGCTCCAGGACCATCCTTGGAAGATCCAGGACCACCCTGGGAAGCTTCAGAGCCACCATGAGAAGTTCCAGGATCACCCTGGGAAGCTCCAAGACCATCCTGGAAGCTTCAGGACCATCCTGAGAAGCTTCAGAGCCATCATAGGAAGCTCCAGGGCAAGCCTGGGAAGATCGAGGACCATCCTGGAAGCTTCAGGACCACTATGGGAGACTTCATGACCACCATGGAAAGCTCCAGGACCATCCTGGAAGCTCCAGGACCATCCTGAGATGCTCCAGCACCACCATGGGAAGCTTCAAGACCACCCTGAGAGATCCAGGGCCACCCTGGAGAACCTGGTGTCCACTGCTGGCTTCAATCCAGTGCCCAGCTGAGGGAAATGGAGAGGGAAATGAGCCGTGGGTGCCTGCTCTGCTCTGCTCTTCCCTCCCCAAACACGCACAGAAAACATCTCAAGCCACACATCTTCCCACCGGGGTTGAGATTTGTGTCAGTGAGCACCCGTAATTTCCAAAACAGGATCTCTGTAACAAAAGCAACCCAAACCTCATCCCCGCCCTGAGGCAAACTGAGGGTTCACTGCCGGGATTTGCGTTTGGTTAGAGAATCTTTGTTTGGGTTTTTTTTTTTGTTTTTTTTTTTCCAAAGCGTGGAACCTACGCAAGGCCGCGAGACCTCGGGGGATGGAAACTGCTGCGGGTGCTTCACACCTGAAACACATCTGGGTGCTGTGTCTGACACTGCAGCAGCCACGGGAGCGGCAGCAGGACCGAGCACAGCCTGGGCAGTGCCAGGGACCAGCCCCGGCTGGGCAGCCCCGGGTATTGGGATATTTACCAGTATTGGAATAGTTACCAATGGGAAAAATCCTGTATTGGGATATTTACCAGTACTGGAATATTTACCAATGGGAAAAATCCTGTATTGGGATATTTACTGGTACTGGAATATTTACCAATGGGAAAAATCCTGTATTGGGATATTTACCGGTATTGGAATAGTTACCAATAGGAAAAATGGGTATTGAAATATTTACCGGTATTGGAATATTTACCAATGTGAAAAATGGGTATTGGAATATTTACCGGTATTGGAATATTTACCAATGTGAAAAATGCAGTATTGGAGTATTTACAACTATTGGAATATTTACAAGTATTGGAATATTAACCAGTATTAGAATATTTACCAATATGAAAAATGCAGTATTGGAATATTTACCAATGGGAAAAATCCTGTATTGGGATATTTACCGGTATTGGAATATTTACCAATGGGAAAAATCCTGTATTGGGATATTTACCAGTATTGGAATATTTACCAATGGGAAAAATCCTGTATTGGGATATTTACCGGTATTGGAATATTTACCAATGTGAAAAATGGGTATTGGAATATTTACCAATGTGAAAAATGCAGTATTGGAGTATTTACAAGTATTGGAATATTTACCAGTATTAGAATATTTACCAATATGAAAAATGCAGTATTGGAATATTTACCAATGGGAAAAATCCTGTATTGGAATATTTACCAGTACTGGAATATTTACCAATGTGAAAAATGCAGTATTAGAATATTTTCCAATGTGAAAAATGCAATATTGGAATATTTCCCAGTATTGAAATATTTACCGGTATTGGAATATTTACCAATGTGAAAATGAGATATTAGAATATTTTCCAATGTGAAAAATGCAGTATTAGAATATTTACCAATGTGAAAAATGCAATATTGGAATATTTCCCAGTATTGAAATATTTACCGGTATTGGAATATTTACCAATGTGAAAATGAGGTATTAGAATATTTTCTCATGTGAAAAATGCAGTATTGGAATATTTACAAGTATTGGAATATTAACCAGTAATAAAATATTTACCAATATGAAAAATGCAGTATTGGAATATTTACCAATAGGAAAAATCCTGTATTGGAATATTTACCAGTATTGGAATATTTACCAATGTGAAAAATGCCTATTTTATGATTGGCTTTTTGCAAATATTAAAATGAATATTGTATGTGTTGTGTTAGAAAGTGATGCTGTGTTAATTCTCTTAAGTAGTGTGTTAAATATAGTTTTAGGTTATAACAAAATGTTAAAATAGAAACGATGCTATGTAGGATACTTTTTTCTAAAGAAAGGACTCACACTGAGATAGCAGCCACAGGATGCCTGAATCTTTCAGAGAAAGAGAATTTACTGCTACATTATCAGGAGAATGAACTTCTTCCTGCCTCAAGGTGCTGTCAGGATTCAGAGGAAGAAGCTGACACTGCCCAGACAGAATCCTGTGTTTGAGTGGAATTTATGCATCATGGATGAGGTGTATGAATATGCAACAGGCTGTTGCTGTTAAGGGTTAATCCTCTGTTAACGTGGGGCCTTTTTCGGGCTTATTTTGCCCAGAGTGCTGGTGCAGTTTCAGTGTGGATGTAGTGTAATATAGTATAGAATAATATAGTACAATAAAGTCATTAATCAATTAATTAGCCTTCTGATATCACAGGGTCGGATGCATCATTTCTTTCCAGATGTTTTACAATGAGCCCCTTCCTCACCTCCCGCAGCCCCGGCACCGGTGGTGGTGACGGGAACCGAGCACAGCCCCGGCGGCCCCGACACCGGGCAGGCACAGTGTCTGTCTGTCTGTCTGTCTGTCTGTCTGTCTGTCTGTCTGTCTGTCTGTGCCCTGCCGGCACCCGGGCTTGGCACCCGCGGCCCCGTGTGCCACAGCATCACCCGCAGCATCCACAGCACCCCACAGCATCTACAGCATCACCAAGATCCACAGCACCCCACATTACCCCACAGCACCCCACAGCACCCCACACCACCATCCACATCATCCACAGCACCCCCCATCATCCTACATCAACCCACAGCACCCCACAGCACCCCACAGCACCCCACACCACCATCCACATCATCCACAGCACCCCACATCATCATCCACAGCACCCACAGCACCCCACATCATCATCCCACAGAATCATTCCATACAATCCCATAGCACCCCACACCATCCCATAGCACCCCATGGCACCCCACAGCACCCACAGCACCCCTCATCATCCTGCATCACCCCACATCCTACCAAAGCGTCTCACATCACCCCATAGCACCCCACCCCATCCCACATCACCCCACAGCATCCACAGCACCCCATACCCTCCAAAAACATCCCACATCACCCCATAGCACCCCACACCATCATCCACAGCACCTCATGCCCTCCCACATCACCCCACAGCATCCACAGCACCCCACACCATCATCCCACAGCATCATGCCATACAATCCCATAGCACCCCACACTATCCCACAGCACCCCACAGCACCCCACATCATCCCATCCCCTCCAAAACATCCCACATCACCCCAGAGCACCCCACAGCACCATCCCACACAATCCCACATCACCCCACAGCATCATCCCACACAATCCCACATCACCCCACAGCATCATCCCACACAATCCCACATCACCCCATAGCACCCCACAGCATCATCCCACACAATCCCATTGCCCCCCACCCCATCCCACAGCACCCCAGAGCCCCAGCCCAGGGGTGACACGTGCTGGGCAGGGATGTCCCTCTGTCCCCAAGCCCCAAGGGGGGCTCAGCCTTTCTGGTGGCAAAAAGAGCAATTTTAGGGCACAGAGAGAGAGAGAGCAGCTGGAGCACTGCGGGATCTTCACAGCCACACAAGCAACAGGAGAGACTGGGTGACTCTTTAAGTGTCTTTAATCCAAAGGACTGAAGAGCAGACTGGGAAGATTAGTATAAGCCAACAGACAAAAACAATTTAAAAAAATTAAAAAAAAAAAAAAAGGGTGGGGGGGGATAAAAACCAGTTTTTCAAAACAAATTAAAATTCCGTACAGTGTCTAAAAAGATCACCTAAAAACTAAACCTTAAAAAATTGTTTTTCCCCATTCAAACACATTTAACGAAGTGACAAAATAATAATAATAATAATCATCATCATCATCATCATCCATGGACTAAAGACTTCAGAGCAGCTGCAGGCCCACAGACAGACACACACCCCACACGGACAGACAGACAGGGAGGGCTGGGGTGCTGCTTTTTGGCTCCTGTGCTTGATTTGGGACCCTCCCACCCCAGGACAGCTCTCTGTCCCTGGAGCCTGCTTCTAGCCAGCATCCACACAGGGAACACTCTGTCTGGGTTTCAGCTCTACAGTAGTTTTTAAAAAATATTTATATGTTCTATACCCTAAAAAGGTCACCACAGGAGTTTTCATGTCTTTGGAAGGAAGGAGGAGGAAAAGAAAAAAAATATATATATATATAAATCAAAACTGTTTCACAAAAGAAAAATAAAAATCCAATTATTGGCGGCGTTCACCTACAGGACGAAAAAATCCCTGGCTGCAGGTGTGGATCTGAGAGGGGGGAGGATCTCACCACCTGCTCCAGAAAGGTCAGAAACACAGGTGAGTAGCTAAAAATAACTAGTCTGGTATAAATGTCTGAATTCCATGCGCTCGATAGAACAGTCTGTTTCTTTTTGTCTTTTTTTTTCCTTAAAAAATATATATATATATATTTATAGTTATTGCTTTCTGGAGGGCTGGTGGGCAGGGCCCTCAGTGGGGCAGCGTGGTGGGCTCGGGGGGGTTGGCTTTCTTCCTCCTCTTCATCAGCAGAGGGTTCGAGGAATCCTCGATTTTCTTGATCTTGATTTGTTCGTAGTCCACTCTCATGGTGGCCAGGGCACTGGTCATCTCCTCCTGTGGGCACACAGAGACATCAGCAAAGCCCTCCAGGGTGAAATATGGTCTCCTCAAGCCAGGTCTCTAAGTTCTTGGGGATCTGTTTCACACCCAAATAGCTCAGCTACCTCAGAGGGAATAAAATGAGCAGGATGGTGTGACAGAGTTCACTGGGGTTGTTGGATGAGGGAAGAGATGAGGATCTGACTCCACGTTTCAGAAGGCTGACTTATTATTTTATGATATATATTATATTAAATCTATACTAAAGGAATAGAGAAAGGATTTCATCACAAGGCTAGCTAAGAATGGAAAAAGAAGGAATGGTAACAAAGGCTCTGTCTCGGACTCTCTGTCCCAGCCTGCTGACTGTGATTGGCCATTAATTAGAAACAACCACATGAGACCAATCACAGATCCACTGTTGCATTCCACAGCAGCAGATAACCATTGTTCACATTTTGTTCCTGAGGCCTCTTAGCTTCTCAGGAGGAAAAATCCTAAGGAAAGGATTTTTCATAAAAGATGTTAACCCAACACAGCCACTCCACCACTACATCATGTCCCAAGTGCCACATCTATGCAGCTTTGAACACTTCCAGGGACAGTGAATGTGCCTGGTCTGCAGTGCCCAGGAGAGGACATTCCCCAGATGACAGAGGGGTGCAGAGCTTTGCAGGCAGGGTCAGAGGAGAGGTTTTACCTTCACATCCTCCCACAGGTCCTTCTCCTCCTTCAGCACACGGCTGGTGTGCAGCGGGGTCTGGGGCACCTGCATGGATTGCTGCCAGGAGAGGGGAGGAGCGTGAGCTGGGATGGATCCAATAGCATCCCATTAACCCATCCCATGGATCCCATCCCACCCCATCCCACCCCATCCCATCCCATCCCATGGATCCCATCCCATCCCATCCCAACCCATCCCATCCCATGGATCCCATCCCATCCCATCCCATCCCATCCCATCCCATCCCATCCCATCCCATCCCATCCCATCCCATCCCATCCCATCCCATCCCATCCCATCCCATCCCATCCCATGGATCCCAATCCCATGGATCCCATCCCATCCCATCCCATGGATCCCATCCCATCCCATCCCATCCCATCCCATCCCATCCCATCCCATGGATCCCATCCCATCCCATCCCATCCCATGGATCCCATCCCATCCCATCCCATGGATCCCATCCCATCAACCCCATACCATCCCATTATCCCATCCCATTATCCTCTGGATCTCATCCCATTATCCCATGGATCCCACACCATTATCCCATGGATCCCATCCCACTATCTCATCCCATCCCATGGATCCCATCCCTTGGATCCCATCCCATCGCATGGATGCCATCTCATTATCCCATGCCATCAATCCCATCCCATCCCATCCCATCCCATCAATCCCATCCCATCCCATGGATCCCATCCCATGGATCCCATCCCATTCCATGATCCCATGATCCCATCTCACCATGATCCAGGGGTGGTTCATGAACTCCGTTATCGTCATGCGCTGGGTCGGGTCTGTCTTCAGCAGGTTTCGGATCAGCTGCTTCACTGCAGGGGTTGGGGCAGGGTCAGGGGCCTGCAGCAGCTCCTGGGGGGCTCCAGCCCCAGCCCCAAAACCCCTGAGTGCCCTCCCGTGTGCCCTCCCCTGTGCCACACGCCTGACCCTGCACAAACCCTTCAGCAAAAGCCTCTCCAGCAGAGGTGAAGATGCTGAGAGGTGACTCCTGCCACAGCCAGGGGTCTGAGCTGCTCCCAGCCCTCCAAAGGAGACCTCAGCCTGGGCACAGGCCCCACAGGGACCACGTTTACCTTCCTCTGACACCTCGGACCACTCGGGGTTGGGGAACTCGTACTGGCCCATCCGGATCCTCTTCTTCATGCCAGGAGAGATGGCCAGGCCGTGGTTGGAGTAGAAGGGGGGGTACCCACACAGCCTGTGCCAGGAGGGGGAACAGAGTCAATGTGGCACCCCAAAAACCTCCCCAGGGGCACAAGGCAGTGCAGGAGCAGGAGCTGAGCCCTGCAGGAGGGACAGGAACCCTCAGACTTACAGAATATACATGATGACACCCAGGGACCACATGTCACAGGACTTGTCGTACTTCTCTGGGCCCAGCACTTCTGGAGCTGGTAAAAACAGAAAGAAAATCCTAAATCTGAGTGTCAGCACTGGGTGAGAGGGCTCTGACACCCCAGGGAGACATCAAGAGCCACTGTGGGAAGCTCTGCCTGGAGCAGCCCCCAGCTCCCTGCTGCAGGCTCCAGGAGACAAAAGATGGTTTTGTCACTTTTAACAGGGGGCACACTCCTACACCAACCCCAAGGCCAGCCCCCAGGCATTTACCTGGAAAATGAAATAGGAAAGCCTTACAAATATGATTGCTTGGCAAAAGATTTTGAGAATATGGAAACTATAAGCGAGATTGAAATGAAAGCAAGCTTTGAGATACCTCAGGTACTGAACAACTGGAAAACAATGGTGTGGCCAGCTGAAGGTGATCCCCTTTTGATGGAACAACACCCTCTGCTTGCAGACAGTCCAAGGGTCAGAGCAGACCCTACAGCTTGGCAGAAGGGCCCAAAGAGGAGTTTTTAGGGTTTAAAATGTAACACAGTGTGGTAATGTAATGATTCTTATAGGCTGTATGGAAATGCTGTAGGATTTGTATCTTGGACTAGATTGGTTAGTGAGAATTAGAATATTCAGCACAGCAGAAGATTTAGGGTATTGTAATGGGAACCTCGCTCTCTTACTTTCTTATCCTCTCTTTTACTCTCTCATCCTCTTTACCACACTCTTGCCTTCTCTCTCTTTACTTCTCTCAGCCCTGCTCCAGCTGTGGCTGGCAGCTCCCAGCAGGGCCCTGCACCCTTTGCAATAAACCCCAAGTTCCAAGCCCTGGCTGCAGAGATCTCTCATCTCCATCCATCCCCAACCATCCTACCCCTGATGTTCCTCCACTCACCCACGTAGTAGGGTGTGTAGCAGGGCGTGGCCAGCGAGTTGTGCGTGGTGGTTTCCTTGGCGAAGCCGAAGTCGGTGAGTTTCAGCACGGCGTTGGGCCGCTTGGAGGTGTACAGGAGGTTCTCTGGCTGGGAACACACAGGGACAAGGAGTGAGCCATCAGGGAGGGTGACCCCAACACCCAACACAGATTTCCTGGGGAATATTCCTCCTGAGGCATCCAGGATGCTGCTCCACAGGGTTAGGCTGTGCCTTAGCTTAGTGCTGAGCTCCGCTGTTGAACCCGGTCTGTGACCGTGTTCACAGTGGTCTTAGGATGAGGGAAGATATGAGGATATGACTCTGTGTTTCAGAAGTCTTGATTTATTATTTTATGATATTAAAACTATACTAAGAGAATAGAAGAAAGGATTTCATCAGAATGCTGGCTAAGAATGGAAAAAGAAGGAATGATAACAAAAGCTTCTGTCTCGGACTTTCTCAACTCACTGTGATTTGCCATTAATTAGAAACAACCAACATGGGCTAATCAAAGATCTGCTTGTTGCATTCCACAGCAGCAGATAACCATTGTTTACATTTTGTTCCTGAGGCCTCTCAGCTTCTCAGGAGAAAAAGTCCTAAAGAAAGGATTTTTGATAAAAGATGTCTGTGACACCGGTCCTCTCGGACCCACCTTGGGTCACAAGCAGGAAATCAGGGATATGGGATTGAGAGGAACAGTGGATTTGTCTTTACAAACAAGCTGTGAGGCTGCTGGTAGATAAAACCTCTGGAGCAGCTCTGCCCCTTGGAGCAGAGTGAGCAGGGGGATGTGGAAACACACCCCCACCCTGCAGGAAACAGCAGGTTTGGCCATTTTACCAAGATTCAGACAGAAAAGGTAAAAGAAAGAGGTACCCAGACTGTCCATAAGTCTTTGTTCTTATTGTCTCATATTGAACTAAATCCTAATTGTCGAAATTTTTATTACTCTAATTATATTACTATTTTTATAACCATTTTATTACTATCAAACTTTTAAAATTCTAAAAACAAGTGATTGGTGTTTTTCACACTATACTAAAAAGTCACTACATGAAAAAGATACTACACTAAAGAAATACTACAGAAAAACCTGTGGCTGTCTCCAGACTGTCACAAAACAGCTTTTTTCTAATCAATCAGTCTAAACAACCATGTTCTTCACTAAACAATCCCCATAACACATCCCACACATCCTAAACAACAGGAGCAGCAAGCAGAGATAAGAATTGTTTTCCTCTGAGCTTCTCACTGCCTTCCCCAGGAAAAATCCGGGGAGAGAGAATTATTATCTCTGTTCAGAGAACACGAATGCCTCATGGAGCAGCAGGGCTGGGCCCTGGCACTGCCAGGGGGGCTCAGGGTGGTACCTTCACGTCCCGGTGCGCGATGTTGATCGAGTGCAGGTACTGGATGGCTTCCCCAATGCTCTTCATGATCTCCGAAGCCTCTGAAGCAGCAAAGAAACCATCAGAAGCCTTCAGAGGCAAGTTAAAAAGGGCACTGTTCCCTGGGGAGCTCTACAAACCAGCAGCCAAAGAATCTGGCTGAGGTCAAAGGGGTTTGCTGTGCTTGCAGTCCCCCTGTCCATGGAGTCTGTGCCACTCCCCATCCCTGGGAAAGGAGCCTGCAGCTCCCAGAAACTCCAGGGGAAGGGATGGGGCAGAGCCCAGCCCCTGGCCCTAACACCAAGGAGGGTCTTGCACTGTTTAGGACACCCAAGGAGCAAGGAATGCAGCTGGGAAAGGTTTCTCCTTAGGATGGGAAGTCAAGGGGGCAACGGGCTCAGAGTTTGGGGTGTGTGGTTGCTTCTCCTGGCCAGAGGAGGAGAGGGAATGAGATCAGTGAGATCTATGAGAACCACATGTTCTTAACTCAGTTCCCATGGACTTAACTTTTTGAGGGAGGAGGGTGTTTCTGACATGAGTGGGATGGACAGGAGTGTGGGAGCAGCTGAGAAAATACCCCCTAACCCTATTGTCAAGCAAACATGAAAAGCAGGGCCCCTTGCACCCACATCCCTCATTCCCTGCGTGCAGAACTCTGCTGGGGATCCAGAAGAGTCCCTGAGGGCATGGAGGGGACTGAAAGGCCAGCAGGGTGTCACACTGAGGGGATGGAGGGGATGAAAGGCCAGCAGGGTGTTCCACTGAGGGGATGGAGGGGATGAAAGGCCAGGGTGTTACACTGAGGGGATGGAGGGGATGAAAGGCCAGCAGGGTGTCACACTGAGGGGATGGAGGGGACTGAAAAACCATGGTGTTCACTGAGGGGATGGAGGGAACTCAAAGGCCAGGGTGTTACACTGAGGGGATGGAGGGGACTGAGGAGATGGAGGTGACTGAAGGGCCAGCAGGGTGTTACACTGAGGGGATGATGGAGGGGATGAAAGGCCAGCAGGGACTTACACTGAGGGGATGGAGGGGACTCAAAGGCCAGTGTGTTACACTGAGGGGATGGAGGGGACTCAAAGGCCAGTGTGTTACACTGAGGGGATGGAGGGGATGAAAGGCCAGGGTGCTACACTGAGGGGATGGAGGGGACTGAAGGGCCAGGGTGTTACACTGAGGGGATGGAGGAGACTGAGGGGATGGAGGGGATGAAAGGCCAGGGCGTTACACTGAGGGGATGGAGGGGATGAAAGGCCAGGGCGTTACACTGAGGGGATGGAGGGGACTGAGGGGATGGAGGGGATGAAAGGCCAGGGCGTTACACTGAGGGGATGGAGGAGACTGAGGGGATGGAGGGGATGAAAGTCCAGGGTGTTACACTGAGGGGATGGAGGGGATGAAAGGCCAGCAGGGAGTTACACTGAGGGGATGGAGGGGATGAAAGGCCAGGGTGTTACACTGAGGGGATGGAGGGGATGAAAGTCCAGGGTGTTACACTGAGGGGATGGAGGGGATGAAAGGCCAGGGTGCTACACTGAGGGGATGGAGGGGTTGAAAGGCCAGGATGTCACACTGAGGGGATGGACTGGACTCAAAGGCCAGCAGGGTGTGGGCTCATACCCCGTTCAGTGAAGGCCTGGTCTCCCCTGTCCTGGATGCGGCTGAAGAGCTCCCCACCATCCAAGCTGCAAGAGAGCAGATGCTGTTACACACCGTGGCTTGTTGAATTTGTAGGCAACTTCCACATGGGAAGAGATGAGGATCTTGACTCCATGTTTCAGAAGGCTGATTTATTATTTTATGATATCTATTATATTAAAAAATGCATATTATATAAAATTATATATTATATTAAAATATATAAAATAATATATAATTATATCGTTATATAATATATATATAAATATATATTTTAATATCAAATACAATTATATATGATATTAAAATATATATTATCTAAAATTATAAATATATTATTATATAAAATATATATTATATAAAATTGTATATAATATTAAAATAATATATTCTATAACATTACATTAAAACTATACTAAAAGAATAGAAGAAAGCATTTCATCAGAAGGCCAGCTAAGAATAGAAAAGAATGATGATAAAATCTTGTGACTGACCAGAGAGTCTGAGACAGCTGGACTGTGATTGGCCATTAATTAAAAACAACCACATGACACCAATCACAGATGCACCTGTTGCATTCCACAGCAGCAGATAATTATTGTTTACATTTAATTTCTGAGGCCTCTCAGCTTCTCAAGAGAAAAATCCTAGCAAAAGGATTTTTCACAAAATATATCCGTGACAGTGGCTCCATCCCAACAAACCCTCTGCTGCTGAGCAGGAATCATTGCCCTTCTCCATCCAAGACCTTGGGTGGTGTTTTGGGGCGTTTCAGAGCCTCCTCCTTCCCGAAAGGAGCAGGGCAGAGGCTCAGTGCTGGGCGGGCGTGGCCGCCCCAGCAGCCACAAAAACACATTTACAGTAAAGGCAGCAAATGTGGCTTGAAATCGGTGAGAGCACTCCCAGCACACGTGGCCTCCTTTTGCTCACGAGCCAACTGCCTCAGCAGCACCATGACCCAGCACAGAAGTGCTGAGCGAAGCTCAGGGTGAGGCAGCAGCAAGTGTCACAAAGGCTCCCCAAGCTGGGGCTCAGAGGCTGGACACCCCTGCAGCACAGCCAGGTCCCGTGGGAGATGCTGGAGAACCACTGGTGGGTTCCCTCCCCAGGTACCCTCAGGGGAAATGCAGCTCCCACAGAGCTCAGGACTGAGGTGTGGGAGAATTCTCCCTGAGAGCAGGGATAATGGCACTTCCTGGCCCTGCCTTATCTGCCTGAAGCAGGAATAGTTTGGCTTTCTCAGCGCTGATAGCATCTCCCTGACATTCAGTGACATCTGCAGCAGCAATAGCCTGCAGCCCCTGGGACCCTGTGCTGCACAGAGCCTGGCAGGAGGGATCCAGAGCCTGTCAGAAAGGATTCAGAGCCTGTGAGGAGGGAACCAGAGCAGTCAGGAGGGATCCACAGCCTGTCACAGGGATGCAGAGCAGTCAGGAGGGATCCTGAGCCTGGAAGGAGGGATCCAGAGCCTGCCAGGGTGGACCCAGAGCACTCAGGAGGGATCCAGAGCCAGTCAGAAAGGATTCAGAGCCTGAGAGGATGGATCCAGAGCCAGTTAGGATGGAACCAGAGTGTATCAGGAGGGATCCAGAGCAGTCAGGAGGGGTCCAGAGCCTGTCAGGAGGGATCCAGAGTCAGTGAGGAGGGATCTAGAGCCTGTAAGGAGGGATCCAGAGCCTGAAAGGAGGATCCAGAGCAGTCAGGAGGGGTCCAGAGCCTGTCAGGAGGGATCCAGATCAGTCAGGAGGGATCCAGAGCCTGTCAAGAGGGATGGAGAGCAGTCAGGAGGGAGCCAGAGTAGTCAGAAAGGATCCAGAGCAGTCAGGAGGGATCCAGAGCCTGAGAGGATGGATCCAGAACCTTTCAGGAGGGATCCAGAGTCTCAGAACATGGATCTAGAGCAGTCAGGAGGGATCCAGAGCAGTCAGGAGGGATTCAGGGCAGTCAGGAGGCATTCAGAGTCAGTCAGGAGGGATCCAGAGCCTGTTAGGACTGACCCAGAGCCTGTGAGGATGGATCTAGTGTCAGTCAGGAGGGATCCAGAGCCTGTCAGGAGGGATCCAGAGCAGTCAGGAGGGATGGAGAGAAGTCAGGATTAATCCAGATGGATCCAGAGCCTGTCAGGAGGAATCCAGACCCTGCTCCTGCTGGAAATCCAATCCTGCCTTGCCATGGACGTTACCCCAGAGCACCCCTCAGTCACACTGACAGTCCTGGGCACTCTCCTACCCCTCAGCCATTCTTTCTTTCTTTCTCTCCCCACTGCCTTCCCTTGCCCATCCCTGGCTGCCCAGAGTGCCAGGGTGGTTCTCAGTGCCTGTTTCGCCGCAGGAGCTGCTCTGGGGGTGCTGTGCCACGTGCCCTGGCACCGCTCCTGCACCCGCTGCCCCCCCGGGCGATCTGCCAGCTTGCCAGGGGAGAGGTTTTGGCAAGGAAACTGCATCAAATCACAGCTGCGGTTGGGATGTGGTTTCGATACTTTCCCCTTCATCCCTCCTCCTCGTCCCCAGGTTCGTACCAAGCTCCTACCCAAAGCAGAGCAGCTGCTGCTGCTGCAGGCGGTGCCAGGGCGGCACCAGCGCTGCCAGCTCGGGCACTGCCCCACCACAGCCTGCCAGGAACCTGCCAGGAACCTCCCCCAGGTTTTGGTGGCCAAAGGCAGTTTGGTTATGACCCACCTGTGAGAAGCACAGGCCTTGAGCTGAGCTTTTTCAGGATGACTCAGAGCCAGCAGCCCCGGCTGTCCCCATCCCTCCAACGCCACCCTGCCATCCCCCTGGCATCCCCAGGGCTGGAAGGTGCCCACCCCCCTCTGGCAGCCCCCCAGCAGCCTGCAGTGCCCACGGGCCGGGCTCTCACCACTCCATGACGATGAGCAGACACTTCCTCCCCTGGTAGAGGTTCTCATAGACGTCCATGATGCGCACGATGTGCGCGCACTGCGACGCCCGCCAGTGCAGCTCCACCTCCCTGCGGGCCTTGGGGCAGTCCTGCAGCATCTGCGGGAGAAGGGACACGCTGTGAGCCCTGAGACACCCCCGGACAGCAGGGCCATCACCCCCGGGTGGCTCTGTGACACGGGGACGAGCACCGGGCGCTCCCTGAGGGCGCACGGAGCGCTCTGACAATGCCTCCATCCCCATCTAGTGGGAACTCTGAGAAGCCGTTTGCCCTCGGCTTGCCCTTCCTGCCAAGGTTCATAAAAGCTTATTCGGGCTGCCTGCCACCTCCCAGTGTCCCACCAGCGAGATCTACTGCCTTTATGAGCCATTCTGCATCCTGATACCTCCACTGCTGCACCCCTGGGTGCCACCGAGCATCCTCACCCTCACCCTTGCTGTGCTGTCCCCCATCATTTCCCAACCATCCACAAAAGCTCCCTCACCACAAATTCAGAGCCCACCAGCACCCCTGCCTGGGGAAGGGCCAAAGCAAACATCCAGATGTTCCCTAAATTACAGCTCTTTAATGAACCCCCTGCCCTTCCCAGAGACAACTCAGAGCTCCCAGGTGCAGGAAGGATTTGTTTGTCTGCCACAGACTATTAGTTATGATGTTTGTCAGGATAAACAGCCAGCCTTAATTATTGTGCTCCTAAATATAGAACAACAAACGTGTCTATCTTGAGCCCAGCTCGTTTTCCTTCCTGTCTCCAGCAGCCTTTGGGGCCGGGCTCAGCCTCTGGAGCAGCTCTGCCCCTTGGAGCAGAGCGAGCAGGGGGATGTGCACACACACCCCACCCTGCAGGAAACAGCAGGTTTGGCCATTTTACCAAGATTCAGACAGAAAAGTCCTTCTGACCCCTCTGAGCTCTCCCCAGGAGCAGAGGAGCATCATCCCTGGGATGCTCTGCAGGACCCAGGTGGTTCTCAGTGCAGGGGGATCTCACAGGAACAAGGATTAACTCCCAAAACCCACACAGGGCCCATTTCCACATGGAACACTCACTGATGGTGATGCCCTGGCAGAGTAACCCTGCTCAGAACAGCAGGCATCCTCTGCCATGGGGAAAGGCACAGAGAGGATGTGCCCTTCATCCACCCACCCAAAACACCATCCCTGGCCCTGGTCACACCTCTCCCTTCAGTCACCCACCCAAAACAGCATCCCAGCCTCTGGTCACACCTCTCCCTCAACCCACCCACCCAAAACACCATCCCAGCCTCTGGTCACACCTCTCCCTTCAGCCATTCACCCAAAACACCATCCCAGGCCCTGGTCACATCTCTCCCTTCAGCCATTCACCCAAAACACCATCCATCCCAGGCTCTGGTCACACCTCTCCCTTCATCCACCCACCCAAAGCACCATCTCCAGCTTTGGTGGGGATGGAACAGATGGAACACTCACTGATGGTGATGCCCTGGCAGAGTAACCCTGCCCAGAGCAGCAGGCATCCTTTGCCATGGGGAAAGGCACAGAGAGGATGTGCCCTTCAGCCACCCACTCAAAGCACCATCCCTGGCCCTGGTCACACCTCTCCCTTCAGTCACCCACCCAAAACACCATCACAGCCTCTGGTCACACCTCTCCTTTCAGCAACTCACCCAAAACACCATCCCAGGCTCTGGTCACATCTCTCCCTTCATCCACCCACCCAAAGCACCACCCCAGGCTCTGGTCACATCTCTCCCTCAACCCACCCACCCAAAACACCATCACAGCCTCTGGTCACACCTCTCCCTTCATCCAGCCACCCAAAACACCATCACAGCCTCTGGTCACACCTCTCCCTTCATCCAGCCACCCAAAACACCACCCCAGCCTCTGGTCACACCTCTCCCTTCAGTCACTCACCAAAACACCATCCCAGGCTCTGGTCACACCTCTCCTTTCATCCAGCCACCCCAAAACACCACCCCAGGCTTTGGTGGGGATGGAACACTCACTGATGGTGCTGCCCCTGGTGATCTGCATTCCTGCCCAGAGCAGCAGTTGTCCTTTGCCACAGGGAAAGGCACAGAGAGGATGTGCCCTTCATCCACCCACCCAAAACACCATCCCAGCCTCTGCTCACACCTCTGCCACCTCCTCTCCTTCTTCCCCAGGCAGAGGAAACCTGTGGGAAACCGTTGGCACCAAACCACCAGCTCTGTGCAAAGCCAACCTTTGCACAACTTGAAATTGCTCACACCAACAGCCTTGGGGCAAAGGAAGACAGGGCAGGAGGTTGGACACCCTCTCCTTGCTCCTCTGTTGCTTAATTACCCTGAAAACTGCATCCTGCAGAAGGCAAAACCATAAGCAAGAGTAACACCAGCCCCCGAGGAGCCATGCAGAGGGCACTGAGAAAAGCCTGGCTATTTTTTGCAGCCCCACTCTGAAGAGCCTTGGCATGGGGAGCCAGGAAGCCGAAGAGAAAAGAGAAAAACAAAACAATTTGTAATTACGCTGCAGGAAAATGGAGCAGCAGCAGGAAGCTGCTAGTTAACATCATTCTGCACAAGACAAACAGCAGAGGTACAGCAAAATACATCCCATTTTTAGAGGTCACTCTGAGTGCTTTTATAGGAGGTTAATTGGATTTCTAATGAAGCAGGAGGCAGCAGCAGCCTCCATTACCTGCCCCAGCACAGCCCTGACGTTTGTTTTTGTACCCAGACAGGCTCTGGGAGCAAAGAGCTGCCCTGGTGCTCTCAGCACACCCAGCTGTGATCCAGCTGCTCCCTCCATCCCCTGCTGGCTCTGCACGGACAGAGGATGGAGAGGCCTCCAGAGGAGCAGATTAGGCCTCATTAAGGCAATGGTTTGGTTAATTTAGGAAATGTTCCTGGTGGCAGCAGGGTGAGGGAGAGCTGAAGGCCACATGCACTCCCCACTGCTGCTGCAGGAAGGATTGAAAAGTATATTTGACTCTTAGGACCTAACTATCAAGTTGTAAGAATATTTCCTCTGTGATTTTAATGAACTCTCAGTATATTTTATGATATTAAGAATATTTCCTCTATGATTTTAATGAACTCTCAGTACATTTTATGATATTAAGAATATTTCCTCTATGATTTTAATGAACTCTCAGTATATTTTATGATATTAAGAAAGCTGATAGGCCAAGAAACACTTATAGTGTATTGTAATTAGGAAATAGCTAATTTCTGATTGTGATGGTGTGAATTGTAACATCTGCATGTCTCACCCTTGGCAGACTAAAAATGGAATAAAAATTTTTAAAACACCTCTCAGTTGCCCCATCTGTGGGTCAGAAAAGAGCATAACCCAACAGGCAAGCATATTTCCTCTATGATTTTAATGAACTCTCAGTATATTTTATGATATTAAGAAAGCTGATAAGCCAAGAAACACTTATAATGTATTGTAATTAGGAAATAGTTAACTTCTGATTGTGATGGTGTGAATTGTAACACCTCTACTGTCTCACCCTTCACGTGAGATTGAAAATGGAATAAAAGTTTTTAAAATGCCTCTCAGTTGCCCCATCTGTGGGTCAGAAAAGAGCATAATCCAACAGGCAAGCCATGGCATGTCAGAACCCAGAACATCCCTCTGTCTGTCCAGGATGGCAAAACCCCTGTCAGGGGGCTCAGAGACCCTGGCACGGAGCCCCAAACACCTGTGGGTTTGGTTATGGAGCAAATCACCAACCTTAGATGAAGATCAGCAAGCCACAACAGTTTAAGTAGAATAATAGTGAATTTATCACGATGTGAAAAAAAGTAGATTTTGGGGTTTCTAGAATGGGGGTTCAAGGGGCAAGATGGAAGGAACTGAGTGTGTCCAGCCTTTCTCCTTCTTCTTCTTGGCCTCCATCTTCTGCTGTCACGTTGGATGAATCCAGGATGACACCGTCAGGATTCAGAGGAAGGAGCTGACACTGCCCAGACAGAATCCTGTGTTTGAATGGAATTTATGCATCGTGGATGAGGTGTATGAATATGCAACAGGCTGTTGCTTTTAAGGGTTAATCCTCTGTTAACGTGGCTCCTTTTGTGCTGCCCAGAAAAAGATACCTGGACTGTCCATAACTCTTTGTTTCTATTCTCTCATATTGTCCTAATCCAAATTGTCCAAATAATTATTACTCTAATTGTATTACTATATATATATATATATATATATATATATATATCACATTTATATTTATATTTTTATTTATATTTATATTTATATTTATATTTATATTTATATTTATATATTTAATTTTAATATAAATAATATAAATATAAAATATTTATATTTATATTGTATAAATTTATATAATATATATTTATATAAATATAACATATTATATTTATATAAATATATATATTATATCTATTTATACACATTATCTTTATATATATTTATATTTTATATTTATATAAATTTAAATATAAATATTAAATATTTATATTTATATTTCGGCATTTATGTATTTATATTTATTTTTAATATAGATAAAATTATAAATATAAATAAAAATATTTATATTTATATTGTATAAATTTGTATAACATATATTTATATAAATATAATATATTATATTTATATAAATATATGTATTCTATCTATTTATACATATTATATATTTATATTTATATTTATGTATTATATTTATATAAATATAGATATAAATATAAATATGATACATAAATATAAATATATTTCTATTTCTATTTCTATTTCTATTTCTATTTATATTTATATTTATATTTATATTTATATTTATATTTATATTTATATTTATATTTATGTATTACTATCTTATATTTATATATTACTATTTTTATTACTGTTAAACTTGTAAAATCTTACAAACAAGTGATTGGCGTTTTTCACACTTCCAAAGAAGGGCTCCTCGGAGATCCAACTCTGCATTATTTCAGACAGAAAGCCGCTGCATTTCCTGCCTGCTCCTGCTGGAGAGGAGGGCTCGGCAGCCCAGGGCAGTAACCGGATCCCTGTGTTACACAAGCGTCCCCGGGCAGGGCACAAGGGCAGCGCTGGCTGCAGGGGAAGCTCTGCCACCAACTCTGAGCAAAGCGGGCAGGAATCAGAGCTGCATCCCCTTGTTGGCTGCTCCAGGTGTTCAGATGTGCAGCCACTGCTGCAGGAGCCTGAATGAGGGATGTGGGACTCCAGGCAGCTCTCCAAAATGCAGTTTATTCCATCCAAGGTGTCACAGCAGTCCAGAGTCATGGGTGACAGAGCTGTGCCTATGTTAGCGTTCAGAAACACAGAATCACGGGGGATTATATGCGATGCTTTTTATTAAGAGCTCTGGGAATCGGGGTATATTCAACCCAAATCTGACTCCGACCATGCATCCGAAGTGATCATGTTTTATATTCTATCGTTACATAACTTTCATGTTAATTATTAAACTTATATTGTTCTATTGTATACATAAATTTAGCCCCTCTCTGAATTTCCAACATAGTTTCTCACTATTCTTCTTATGGTTATATAATAATTACATTTAATTACTAAACAATCATCACATCTAACAATTATATAATTTATCATACTGCTTACGCAGGTGCAGTTGATCCGGGAAAGCACAAAGCCTAACATTTTAGGTTCTATCTTTAACTTTTTCCAGGGTTCCACTATCACCTACAGCTGCAGGCAGGCCTGGAGACCCCTTGGTTTTGGTTACAATGCATTCTATACTTTTCTTTTGGTTACAATGCATTCTATACTTTTCTTTTGGTTACAATGCATTCTATACTTTTCTTTGCTGAGCATCTCAATACAGTAGAACCAACCTGTGGAAAATGCGTGTATTTTATGATTGGCTTTTCGCAAATATTCAAATGAATATTGTATGTGTTGCGTTAGAAAGTGATGCTGTGTTAATTCTCTTAAGCAGTGTGGTAAATATAGTTTTAGGTTATAAAAATTGTCAAAATAGAAACTGTGCTATGGAGGATACTTTTTTCGTAAAGAATGGACTCCCACTGAGATAGCAGCCACAGGACACCTGAATCTTTCAGAGAAAGAGAATTTATTGCCCCATTATCAGGAGAAATGAACTCCTTCCCTCCTCGAAGGTGCTGCCAGGATTTGGAGGAAGAAGTTGGTAACAGAATCCTGTGTTTGAGTGGAATTTATGCATCATGGATGAGGTGTATGACTATGCAACAGGCTGTTGTTTTTAAGGGTTAGTCCTCTGTTAACGTGGGTCCTGGTACCCGGACTGTCTGTAACTCTTTGTCTCTATTGTCTCATATTGTCCTAATTCAAATTGTCCAAATCATTATTACTCTAAATATGTTGCTATTTTTATAACCATTTTGTTACAATTAAACTTTTAAAATTTTAAAAACAAGTGACTGGCGTTTTTCACACAATCTACACCTTAACTTTTATCTATAGCCTATCATAACTACTTATAATTACCATATTCATGTTGCTATTCTCCAATCACTCAAAGTTAGTACATTACTAAAAGTTGTTTAAGCTAGAAGTTGGTCTTCAGTTTTCTTGCAGTAGAAAATTCTGAGACCTTTTTTCTACTTGCCACATTTGCTGACTTGTTTGCCTGTGCTATCATTGCGCTTGGTAAAAACATCTTCTTGTTTGGGGTGGGTTTATCCTTTGCTCTAAGTCATAAAAACCCCTTCTAACTATCACACCTTTTGCCTTCTTGGTTATCCAGTGAGACTGGCTCAGCAATTCTTTTCTTCTCTATCAAAACTTGCTTCCATCTCTATTCCTTCATCAGACTCTACATTTAAAAACCTTTCTGCCAAGCACACACATCTGTGAGACTTCCTTGTCAAACCTTCATCCTTCCCAACACACTGCACATGTCCAGACACCAGCTCATCATCCCAGAGCATCCCAGTGTCCCCTCAGCATGGCAGGGGACAGGGGACAGCCAGGAGAGCTCTGTCCCATCCCATCCCATCCCTGCTCCCCAGTGGGGCACCTCCCTGCAGGAAAGGAGGGAGAGCAGGGACAGAGCCACTCCACCCTGCTGCTGGCAATTCGGGAGGAAATTCAGCTTTCAGCCTCATTCCAGCTCCCCTCCCAGCAGCCTGACACCTCTGAGATTTGGGCAGGCAGCGTTTGCTGCCATCCTGAGCCTTGGCTCAGCCCTGCTCCCCCAGGAGCCTTTCCATGCTGCCAGAGAAATTAGTTCTGTGCTCCTCTAAACAGCTCATTAGCTTCATTAGAGCTCCCACAGTGCTGCCATCAGAGGATGGCACAGCCCAGCCTGATGTGCTCAGGACCAAAGGCTCCTCACCAGCTCCAGCAGCACCTGTGGGCTCTTCCCACATTGGAAAGACAAACCCTGGGAGCAGCTCCTGAAAACACAACAGCTCATCAGGGCTTCTGCAGGGGAACAGCATTCCCTGAGCAAACCCAAACCCAAATCCAGGCTCCAGCCTGGTCCTGCAGACATCAAAAATCAGCTTCAGCTCCAAGGAAGAGCTCAGCACCACACAGAACAGAATTTCCCCCCCATCACCTGAGGACAAGCACAGCACAGGTGGAAGGAAAGGAAAAAGGAAGGAAGGGAAGGGAGGGAGGGAAGGAGGGAAGGGAGGGAGGGAGGGAGGGAGGGAGGAAGGAAGGAAGGAAGGAAGGAAGGAAGGAAGGAAGGAAGGAAGGAAGGAAGGAAGGAAGGAAGGAAGGAAGGAAGGAAGGAAGGAAGGAAGGAAGGAAGGAAGGAAGGAAGGAAGGAAGGAAGGAAGGAAGGAAGGCAGGCTCTGGAGCAGAGCAGGGGCTGCAGCTGCCCACGCTCACGTTCCCTCTCCCAGCGTGTCCTCAGGCACCACTGATTCAGTCTGGCCGCCCCCTCCTGGGATGATGCTCCATGAGTCACGACAGACAGGTTGGAAAAGGAAGCTCCCTCCTCCCCAGGCACGGCAGGAGGTCGCTGAGGACACTGTCCCGCTGTCCCTCCTGTCCCACTGTCCCTCCTCGCTGACGGTGCCACCCCAGCCCCAAACGCTGCTGCCCCTCGGTGAGCCAAGCACACTCAGATGGGCAAGAGGGAAAAGTCACCTCCCACGGGTGATTTCCATGGAAAGTGAGGATCAGGCTCCCACTGGGGTGTGTGCTGAGCTGTCCATTTTCCAGCCCTGCCCCATGCTCACCCCTCCAGCTGCTCTTGCAGGCAGGGTGGTTTTATTCCCGTGTGTATTTTGATCCCACCTGATTTCCTCAGCCCCCAGCAGAACATCACCCACCCCTCCAACAGGGGTAGCCCCAAACCACCCCCATGAGCCCCCCTTAGGACCTGTCTGCAGCACAGGGGTTAAAATAAACTCTTCTTGAGTTGCAGTAAGAATGAACCTACAGCAAAGACAGGCAGGCTGTCATCCCCCAAATTATCAGCAGGGAAGCAAAGCAGAGCTTCCCCCGGCCTGGATCACACACACACGCAGCCTTTGGATTCCCCTGACCCTGCTAGCACAGGGCAAGGAGCATTTTTTCCTAATAAAGCAAAAGGGTTTCTCTTCAAAGGATTTTCCTCTTCTAATCTTCCCCTGCAAACTCGCTGCCAACTGGCGTCAGCTGCTTCACACATTTGTAGGGCTGGAAGCTCTGCACAGGCTGTTCCCACCTCTCCCTGCATTGAGCTGAGCTTGTAATGCCAGAATATTTTGGGAACTCACAGGTAATGAGCCCAAAGCCACCCCAATCCCTGCCAGACTGGGCTGGGAGGGAGAGGGCAGCAGAAGGACACGGAAGCAGCAACGCTCGGTTCCGCTTTTGCTGTTTATGAGCTACAAAAGAGAAATAAAATCACGAGCCCCAGAGCCCCCGGGAGGAATTGTGTTACCAAACAGAGGGAAATTCATGGTTGAACCACAAGGCAGTAACAATTAAAGGTGCAGCTCAGGAAGCCTCCCCCACATCACTGTGGCTCTTACATAAATCTTTACATTAACCCCATCCCCGCTGCTTCCACCCACCACAACCTGCCCTGCTGCCCTGGTGATGGGACTTTCCCAAGTTGGGCTTCATTTCTGCTCTGCCCACGCCCCAAGAGCCACAGAAAGAGTCTGAACCCCAAGAGAAGAGGTGAAAGCCTCATCCTCACATTTGTTTTGACTGGGGAAAGCCAGAGAGCAGAGGTGATGTGGCCAGAGGAGGAGCACACAGGTCCAGCAGCATCCTGCCCACAGCGTGCAGGTAAAAAGGGTAAGAGAGCAAAGTTTTTTACCTGCCAGCCCAGGTAAAAAGGGTAAGAGAGCAAAGTTCCCATTACAATATAATAAATCTTCTTCTGGGCTTGGAACTTGGGGATTATTGCAAAGGGCCTGGGTTCAGGGCCCTGCTGGGAGCTGCCACCCACAGCTGGAGCAGGACTGAGAAGTAAAGGTAAAGAGAAAGAAGGCAAGAGAGTGGTAAAGAGGATGAGAGAGTAAAAGAGAGGATAAGAGGGTAAGAGAGTGAAGTTCCCATTACAATACCATAAATCTTCTGTGCTGAATATTCTGATTCTCACTAACCAATCTAGTCCAAGATACAAATCCTACAGCATTTCCATACAGCCTGTAAGAATCATTACATTACCACACTGTGTTATATTTTAAACCCCAAAAACTCCTCTTTGGGCCCTTCTGCCAAGCTGTAGGGTCTGCTCTGACCCTTGGGCCTGTCTGCAAGCAGAGGGTGTTGTTCCATCAAAAGGCCACCTTCAGCTGGCCACACCATTGTTTTCCAGTTGTTCAGTACCTGAGGTATCTCAAAGCTTGCTTTCATTTCAATCTCGCTTATAGTTTCCATATTCTCAAAATCTTTTGCCAAGCAATCATATTTATAAGGCTTTCCTGTTTCATCTTCCCCAACACAGAGGGAAGGGGCAGTGCCACCAGAGCTGGGTGGATACTGAGGAAACGACCCAGAGGAGCACAACTGGCTCCATCCTCCAGGTTCTCCTCTCACCATCGGCTCCATCCTCCAGGTTCTCCCGCCTCGGGGAGAATGAAAAGGCTGGAGAAAGGATCCCAGAGAGTGAGAATTGCTTAGATTGAAGAGAGCGAGACAGGAGAGGCAAGCGAGGCTGAGCAGAGGTGAGCTGACAAAAACACACAGACACACACACACAGACACACACAGACACACACAGACACACAGACACACACAGACACACACACACAGACACACACACACAGAGACACACACACACGCACAGAGACAGCTCTTACACACACACACACAGAAGCAGCTCTTACACACACACACAGGCAGTGCTTACACACACACACAGGCAGCTCTTACACACTCAGAGGCAGCTCTTACACAGAGGCAGCTCTTACACACACACACACAGAGGCAGCTCTTACATACACACAGACACACACACAGCTCTTACACACACACAGGCAGTGCTTACACACACACAGTGCTTACACACACACACAGGCAGCTCTTACACACACACAGGCAGTGCTTACACACACACAGACGAAGATCTTACACACACACAGAGGCAGCTCTTACACACACACAGAGGAAGATCTTACACACACACACAGAAGCAGCTCTTACACACACACACAGGCAGCTCTTACACACACAGGCAGCTCTTACACACACACACACACACACACACACACACAGAGCTCTTACACATACACAGGCAGTGCTTACACACACACAGAGGCAGCTCTTACACACACACACACACACACACACAGACAGCTCTTACACACACAGAGGCAGTGCTTACACACACACAGAGGAAGATCTTACACACACACACAGAAGCAGCTCTTACACACACACACACACACACACACAGGCAGCTCTTACACAGACGCTGCTTTCACAAGGAGCCTCTCTCACCCCCCAGCATTGCACAAGCCCCTGTGCTCCCCTGTTTGTGGGGTTCCTGCCCGGTGGGCGACGCTCAGGACCCCCCACCCCACAGCCCCCCCTGCCCAGGGCATCTGCTGAGCATTTCTGTCCCTCGGTGACAGATGCAGCAGCCATTCAGCCTTTTCAGGCAACAACAAAAGCCTCTCGAGGCACACAAAGGAGGGCAGCAGAAGAGAGGCCTGGGTTTAAATGAGAGCCACCTGCCAGGGGCCCGTGCCCCCCGTGTGCTGCAGAGCCCACTTCCCAGCAGCAGAAATGTTCCTGGAGATGAAATGTCCAAGTGGGGATCCAGGAGCAGCACCCTGGATGCTGAGGGAAGGGTCTCGGTGTGGTGGAAGCTTTGGGGCAGTGCACAAACTTCCAAAAACACCAGAGGGGAAATTTCCCCCCTGTTGGTGTTACCAAGGCTGGGCTCAAGGCAGAGCAAGGAGTCACTGAATGGGGATGAGGGGATGAGGCTGGAGGAGATGGAGGTGGGTGGGAGGGGGCTGTAAAACTCCCAGGGAAAAGTCAGAGCAGGTAAATGGCAGCCAGGCAGCAGCACGAAGCATCCCCGCTGACTCACAGCCAGCAACAGGCTGGGGCTGGTGTTTAAAGGAGACAAATAAAGAGTGTTGGCTTCATTTCTCTGAGAAAAACAAAATTAGGGGCCTATTCAGTTCCTATGTTTTTGTTTTGGGAGCCTCCTCTTCCTTCCAGCCCCCAGCAGCAGCCAGGGCTGGGTTTGGCTGACTCACCCCAGGCTCATCTCCCCAGGAGGCTCTGGGTGAGGAGCAGCAGCAGCCCAGGCACGAGCCACGGCCACGAGGTGCCACATCCTGCTGTGCCACATCTGGCTGGAGTGACAGAGCCACCACCCTGCCAGGACCTCCCGGGAGCCCCCCGGGGACAAACGGGGTCATGACAGCCAAAATGCTCCAGCCCTGTCTAAAGACACCCCAGATGTCACTGCCCACCTGGGCTTGAGCAGGGAAGGGACCCATTGCCTTGGGGCCAGAAGGAGCCACAGCCCAGCCATGGATGGAGCCATTCTGGGCAGGGATCTGCAAACCAAACCCCTGATCCCAGCCATGGATGGAGCCAAGCAGGGCAGGGATCTGCAAACCAAACCTCTGATCCCAGTTCTGAATGGATGGAGCCAATCTGGGCAGGGATCTGCAAACCAAACCCCTGATCCCAGCGATGGATGGAGCCATTCTGGGCAGGGATGCTCAGATCTGCAAATTAAACCCCTGATCCCAGCTCTGAGTGGATGGAGCCAATCTGGGCAGGGATCTGCAAACCAAACCTCTGATCCCAGCCATGGATGGAGCAAATCTGGGCAGGGATGCTCAGATCTGCAAATTAAACCCCTGATCCCAGCTCTGAGTGGATGGAGCCAATCTGGGCAGGGATCTGCAAAGCAAACCCCTGATCCCAGCTCTGAATGGAGCCAATCTGGACAGGGATGCTCAGATCTGCAAACCAAACCCCTGATCCCACTCAGCTCTGCAGAGCCTTCCATCCACACAGCAGAAAGTGAAAGGGAAATAAGGAGCCATGGGAAGGGCAGAGATGTTCCCAGCCACACTCAACACCTTCACCTTCCCCCTCTGCAGGGCTGAGGGCTGGGGTCAGCCCCTCCTCTCCTGGCCAGATTTGCTATCAGAGCTGCCAGCAGCACGAAGGGAAAAGCACACATGTGCTTTTATGATAGGAAGTGGTTGATATTTGCAGGTGTGATTAACACTGAAGTAAACACTGATGTAAACCATTAACTCAGGGCTGACCTATGGCCTTTGTGCTTCTAAAAAAAACCCTTATCACCAGCACTGCACGGTGCTGCCTCCCTGCACCCACAGCCAGGGCTTCCCCTCATGTCAGAGGGACCCCAGAGCATCTCTCTGGGTTCTGGTTCCACCAACCCTGGGGACAACCCTGCCTGACCTTCCTGCTGCCTCTGATCCCAGCTGTGACCGTGTTCACAGGGGTTTTAGGATGAGGGAAGAGACGAGGATCTGACTCCGTGTTTCAGAAGGCTTGATTTATTATTTTATGATATATATTACATTGAAACTATACTAAAACAATAGAAGAAAGGATTTCATCAGAAGGCTGGCTGAGAATAGAATAGGAAAGAATGAGAACAAAGGTTTGTGGCTCGGCTCTCTGTCCGTGCCAACTGGGCTGTGATTTGCTATAAATTACAAACATTCAACATGAGACCAATCCCAGATGCACCTGTTGCATCCCACAGCAGCAGATAACCATTGTTTACATTTTGTTCCTGAGGCCTCTCAGCTTCTCAGGAGGAAAAATCCTAATGAGAGGATTTTCCGTAAAAGATGTCTGCAACACCCAGGGCCAGCTCTGGATGCTCCACACCTACATCCCAGAACTGCTTTTATTTTTGGATGTGTCCACCCATTCCCTGAAGGTTTCAGTGATTTTGGGGAGAGGCCCAGACCCACCACGCCTGCAAGCACAGCAGCCATGAGGCCCTGCCAGCAGCAGCCCCACAGCTCTCACAGCTTCCCAGCAGCTCCTGGGCTTGAACTCTGCCCAAAAATAAAATTTCTCAGGGGTCAGTCCATGGGCAGGACAGAAATGAGGCTGCCACCCACCCCTCCAGAACAGGGATCCTGCCTGAGGCCTTTCCACAGAGATCTTTGTCAGAGCTCAGTGCATCCCTCTGGGTCTCCAGAGCTGCCCAGGACCCCGTCAGGGGGCTCAGAGACCCTGGCACACAGCCCAGAGCACCTGGGGGTTTGATTGTGACCCCTGGAGCAAGTTGCCAGCTTTGTATGAGGACCTGAAAGTCACAGAGGTTTGAATGGTGTGATAATAAAATAATCACAGGGTGAAAATGTCGATTTTAGTATTTTTGGTATGGGGGTTATGGGGACAAGATGGAGGAACTTGGGCATGTCCAGCCTTTCTCCTTCTTCTTCTTGTTCTCCATTTTCTGCAGTGATGTTGGCACTTTGGGATTTGTTTAGAGTAGAAGTGCACTGTCTAACATAGGTGATGGGTATTGGGAATTAAGTGTAAATATGGTATATTTAGAATAGAAGCTCACTAACATAGCTGATGGGTATTGGAAAGTAATTATAGATATGTTATATTTACAATAGAAGTGTACTGTCTAATATGGGTGATGGGTATTGGAAAGTAATTATAAATATGTTACATTTACAATAGAAGTGCACTGTCTAACATAGGTGATGGGTATTGGAAAGTAATTATAAATATGTTACATTTACAATAGAAGTGCACTGTCTAACATGGGTGATGGGTATTGGGAATTAAGTGTAAATATGGTATATGGAGTTTGGAGTATAAAAGGACAACACACAGAGTGCCTGTGGCTGCCCTGCTGAGCAGACCTTGATTGGGCAGAAAGAAAATTTTATAGATAAGAATTAATAAACAACCTCAAGACCGAAAAGTGAAGAGTCCAGACTCTTCAGTTAAAGAAGAGTTAAACAGTTAAACTGACTCGTTCTTCAGTTAAACAGAGACATCCTGCACATCTCGGGGCAGCAATTATCAACAGCAACCCGAGAGATCTTCATGCAGCATAAATAAATACACGTGTGTTTAAAGAAAGGCAAAAAACCAAGCTGAAACACAAAGCTGAACCAAGGCCAGCCCCTCCTGAAGTGGCACTGGGAGCAGGATGGCCTTGGGATGTGTTTCCTCCAGCCTGAGCAGGGTTTCACTGACGCACCAGCCAGGCTGGGTGACGACAGCCCCGTTGTGCATCAGCCCATCTGCCCCAGCTGTTTGTTTAACACAGCTTCACCCCCGCCACGGCTCTGTCAGCACCAGGGCACAGCAAACACCTTGCTGAGATAAGGGCAGTCAGAGCAGGGATGCAGAGCAGAGCATCCCGCCCTGGCAGCACCCCCAGCAGTGCCAGGGGGGCTGGAGCCACGCTGAGCCCACAGCAGGCACCGTGCCCGTGCCAGCTGGAGGCTGCCAGGCTGCTGGGAGCAGCAAAAAGGCTGGGCCAGGAGCAGCTCAGGGGTTTCATAACAGGGCTTCGTGTGTGCAGGTGCTCCGAGAGGCAGGGGCCTCCAACAGCCCTCCTCCTCCTCCTCTTCCTCCTCCTGCTCCTCCTCATCCTCCTCCTCATCCTCCTCCTCCCCTCACAAACCTCTGTCACCACCCAATGCCCAGGGCAGGGAGAGGGACAGTGTGTCAGGAGAGGGGATGGCAGTGAAAAGGCAGAGGGACAACAGGGGACAATCCAGAGCTGGTCAGGGACACAGCCCCCAGCAGCCTCTCCTTTGCATCTCCCCAAAGCTCTCATGCAATCTCCAGGCCTCCCTCCTCATCCTCTCCTCCTCCTCCCCTCACAAACCTCTGTCACACCAGCCCTGATGCCCAAAGAAGGCAGAGGAGCAGCCACGTGTGTCAGGAGAGGGGATGGCAGTGAAAACTCAGAGGGACAATCCAGAGTTGGTAAGGGACACACAGCCACCACCAGCCTCTCCTTTGCCACCTCCCCAAAGCTCTCAGTGCGGTCTCCAGGCCTCCCTCCTCATCCTCCTCCTCCTCCTTCCCTCACAAACCTCTGTCACACCAGCCTTGATGCCCAGGACAGGGAGAGGAGCAGGAGAGAGGGGATGGCAGTGAGGGGACAGAGGGACAAGAGGGGACGATCCAGACACAGATCCCTCACCAGGCTCTCCTTTGCCACCTCCCCAAAGCTCTCAGTGCAGTGTCCAGGCTGTCCCTGCCCCACAGGGCTCCCTCCTCATCCTCCTCCCATCACACTGAGTTTATGCAGCCCCAGCAGCCAGCAGGAGCTGGTGGAAACCCCCGTTTGTCACCAACCCACGTGGGTGAAGGGCCAAGCAACACCCCAAACTCGAGACCCAGCACTACCTAAGGCTGTGCACTTCTGCAGCAGGCAGGATTTTAGGGGAAATCCTGAGCTCTGGAGCAATGCAAAAAAACTGAGAGCCTCCTGTCAACCCAGCAGCCACCCCGAGACTCCTCCAGCCAGCAGGAACACACACACAGTTGTGTTTCTATTTTTAAAAAAAAAGCCCTTCTGTGCATCCTGCTGGCACCACATGAAAGCCCTCAGGACACGGTGGCTATTCTCAGCTCCCTGCTGAGGCTCTTCCAGCCCCAGGAGCCTCCACAGCACCTGTTGGCAGCAGCAGCAGCCGTGTGGCCCCAGGGCTGGGGAGCTTTGGTGGGGCTGGGGCAGAGCCTGGAGCAGCAGGGTCACCTCAAAGCACCATCACCTCCAAACACCTCCAACAAGGGTGCAAAACTCACTGCAGAGTGCACAAACTTCCAAAAATACCAGAGGGGGAATTTCCCGAGTGGGCACGAGACAGAGCAAGGAGTCACTGAAGCATGGAGTGGTTTGGGCTAAAAGGAACCCTAAAAGGAGTCACTGAATCATGGTTTGGGTTAAAAGGAACCCTAAAAGAAATCACTGAATCATGGTTTGGGTTAAAAGGAACCCTAAAAGGAACCCTAAAAGGAGTCAGTGAACCATGGAGTGGTTTGGGTTAAAAGGAACCCTAAAAGGAGTCACTGAATCATGGTTTGGGTTAAAAGGAGCCCTAAAAGAAATCACTGAATCATGGTTTGGGTTAAAAGGAACTCTAAAAGGAGTCACTGAATCATGGTTTGGGTTAAAAGGAACTCTAAAAGGAGTCACTGAACTATGGAGTGGTTTGGGTTAAAAGGAACCCTAAAAGAAGTCAGTAAATCATGGTTTGGGTTAAAAGGAACCCTAAAAGGAGTCAGTGAACCATGGAGTGGTTTGGGTTAAAAGGAACCCTAAAAGAAGTCACTGAATCATGGTTTGGGTTAAAAGGAACTCTAAAAGGAGTCACTGAATCATGGTTTGGGTTAAAAGGAACCCTAAAAGAAATCACTAAATCATGGTTTGGGCTAAAAGGAACTCTAAAAGGAGTCACTGAATCATGGTTTGGGTTAAAAGGAACCCTAAAAGGAGTCACTGAACTATGGAGTGGTTCAGGTTAACAGGAACCCTAAAAGGAACCCTGAAAGAAGTCACTGAATCTTGGTTTGGGTTAAAAGGAGCCCTAAAAGGAGTCACTGAACCATGGTTTGGGTTAAAAGGAACCCTAAAAGAAGTCACTAAATCATGATTTGTGTTAAAAGGAACCCTAAAAGGAGTCACTGAATCAAGGAATGTTTTGGGTTAAAAGGAACCCTAAAAGAAGTCACTGAATCATGGTTAGGGTTAAAAGGAACCCCTAAGACCATCTCATTCCAGCTCCTGCCATGGACAGAAACACCTTCCACCAGACCAGGCTGCTCAGAGCCCCATCAAACCTGAGCCAGTTTTGTACTCTTATTTTTTCAATGTACAGCAAAACCACGTGTGGGGAGCTCACAGGACAGAGTCACTGATCCTCCCACGATGCTCAGCACCCCACTGCCTGACAGTGTTTAACCAGCAGGCTCCTTGATTTCCTCCCAAATCCCACAGGCAGCAAAGTGGTTTGGACTCGTTTTGCCTGCTCGATTAAAAGGGAAGACGGGATGAAAGGATAAAGGCACGGATATTTAAACAAACCAACAGAAAAATCTCCTCCTGCAGCTACTGCTGCTCCCTTGGCAGACAGCCTGGACTCCTTGGGCATTCCCATAGCCAGCTTTTAAAAGGAAATCTCTCCCCTCAGCCAGCCTCAATCCCAGGGCAGCGTTATCCAGGACCCCAGGGCAGGGTGAGCAGGGGGCAGCTGCTCCCTTGGGGTCAGCCCAGGGCTCCTGGGCCCTGCTTTGTGTGAATTTAAGCTTTTTCAATCCCACTTATTCACCACAAGAGCCCAGGGCTGGGGGAAGCCAAAGAGCAGACAGGGCAGCCTTTGTGTGGCTGTGCCACCCACCCCAGGCTGGGCAGCCCCTGCAGCAGAGCCTGGGGCACAGGGCTGGCACAGGGCTGGCACAGGGCTGGCACTGCCCCACAGAGCCTGCAGCAGCACCCTGAGGCACCAGAGACTCATTTCAGAGGGAAATGAAGCCTTGAAGTGCCCCTGTGAAGGGCACCCACAGTGCACTGCCCCATCTCTCAGAAGGCTGATTTATTATTTTATGATATATATTACATTAAAACTATACTAAAAGAATAGAAGAAAGGATTTCATCAGAAGGCTGGCTAAGAATAGAATAGCAAAGAATGATAACAAAGGTTTGTGGCTCGGACAGAGAGTCTGAGCCAGCTGACTGTGATTGGCCATTAATTAGAAACATCCAACATGGGCCAATCCCAGATGCACCTGTTGCATTCCACAGCAGCAGATAACCATTGTTTACATTTTGTTCTTGAGACTTCTCAGCTTCTCAGGAGGAAAAATCTTAAGGAAAGGATTTTCCATAAAAGATGTCTGTGACAAGAGACTGAGTCTGAGCTCTGAGGTGGAACAAGCAGGGTGGGATGGGATGGAAAGGAGATGTCAGCGTGGGGCTGCACAGCCCCTCACACCAGCAGCAGGGCAAACACTGAGGACAAAAACAAAAGGCTTCCCAAGGCTCCTCCAAGCTCCAGGGCCAGCAAGGGGCAGATGTTGTCTCCAGGAGCCTGGGAAGATGCCCAGCAAGGGCTGAACACCTCCAGGCTCCCCAAACAGCCCTGTCCCCGTGCCAGCACTGCTCTGCCCCAGGCACGGGAGGGAACCAGCCCAAAATGCCAAATTCCCAGCTCTGATGCCTTCCAGGAGATAACCCGAGCTTAAACTTCCTGGCAAACCCTCCCTCCCCAGAGCCTCTTGCGCAAGAACCGCCTGCCCTGCCCGGGGCTCCTGCAGCAAATCTGCCCAGAATCAGCACAGAGAGGCTGGGAAAGGCCCAGGAGGAAGAGAGAGTCACACAGAGCCCCAGGGGACAGCAGGAGCTGCCACAGGTGACAGAGGCTCCTTCAGCCCGGCTCCGGGAGCCACAGTGAGTGACAGAGCTGTGGTGACACCCCAGTGACACCCACAGTGGTCTGGTCACTAAATGGAATAGGAATAAGGAATAAGGAATAGGAGTAGGAATAGGAATAGGAATAGGAATAGGAATAGGAATAGGAATAGGAATAGGAATAGGAATAGGAATAGGAATAGGAATAGGAATAGGAATAGGAATAGGAATAGGAATAGGAATAGGAATAGGAATAGGAATAGGAATAGGAATAGGAATAGGAATGGATAGGATAGGAATGAATAGGCTAGGATAGGATAGAATAGAATAGAAATAGAAATAGAAATAGAAATAGAAATAGAAATAGAAATAGAAATAGAAATAGAAATAGAAATAGAAATAGAAATAGAAATAGAAATAGAAATAGAAATAGAAATAGAAATGTTGGAATACACCATCATGAGGGTCTGAGATTGGTTTAGGCTGGAGATCCATATTTAGGTTGGATATCAGGGAAAAGTTTTTTACAGAAAGGGTGATAAAGTTCTGGAATGTTCTGCCCAGGGAGGTGGTGGAGTCACCATCCCTGGGGGAGAATAGAATAGAATAGAATAGAATAGAATAGAATAGAATAGAATAGAATAGAATAGAATAGAATAGAATAGAATAGAATAGAATAGAATGGAATGGAATGGAATGGAATGGAATGGAATAGAATAGAATAGAATAGAATAGAATAGAATAGAATAGAATAGAATAGAATAGAATATTTCTATTCCCAGTGTTCCTAACACTGAGCTGGGAGATGCCATCAGGCTCATTGCTGCTGGAATTCAAAACCATCCCTGCTACCACACACCTCCCCTGCTCCTGGTTTTATTTACTGCTCTTGTTAGACTAAGCTGAGCATAACACACATACTTTAGGGTTTGTTTGGAGCTGATTGCATCTGCTTTAGCCCCAGCCCCATGGAGATAGCCAGGATTCTGCTGGAACCCAGGACATTGCTCTGGCTGCCCTGGAGGACTCAAGACCCTGGCAGGGGGCTCAGAGACCTTGGCAGAGAGTCAAAAACATCTGTGCCTTTGATTTTAATCCATGGAAACAATTACCAACTCTGTGTAAGGAGTTACAAGTCACAAGAGTTTGAGTAGAATGATAGTGAATTTATCACAGGGTGAAAAAGCAGAATTTTAGGGTTTTTAGAATGGGGTTCAAGAGGCAAAATGGAGGAATCGGGGTGTGTTCTGTCTTTCTCCTTCTCCTTCTTGTCCTCCATCTTCTGCTGTGATGGTGACACTTTTGGATTGGTTTAGAGTAGAGACAGACTGTCTAACATAAGTGATAGGTATTGGAAAATTATTGTAAATAAAGTACACATAGATCTTAGTATAAAAAGTTAACATCACTCCAAGGGCGGTCACTGTGCCACAACACGACCTGCCAGACAGATCTCAGCAGGTCAGAGAAAGAATTTCATAGATAAGAAAAAATAAACAACCTTGAAAAGCAGAACCGACAAATCTCGACTTCTTCTTCAGTCACAGGGCTGGGAAAAAAAGATTTTCTAATACCTGGGGGTCATCCCAACCACAGAAATCCCAAAGCATCACTGGGAAGGGGACACAGGATCTACTCTGCCTGCTGTGACACAGGTTTAGTGTGAGGCACACAAAGACCCCAAACCTGCCTGACCCCCAAATTCTGGGGCCAGCAGATCTGGAGTTTTTTGAGTTCAAAGCAGGCATCCACCTGCAGCCAAGGGCACAAAGCAGCAAATTTAATTATGTGACAAAGGAAATGAATCCATGGCTCCCCTGATCCCCAGGCCAGGCCAAACCGGATAAGGACACCAAGAGCAGAGCAGCAAAGCCCCAGCCTGGCTGGGAGCCCCAGGAACATTCAGATCTGGGTTTGGATTTTGGACTTTATCTCTGGTTTAGGCTGCAGCTCGCAGGGCAGGAACCACGTGCGGCCCTGACGCCTGAATAATCTCATTACACATGACAGCCCAGGCTGTGCCAGCTGCACAACCCTGGGCCACAGAGCTCACCTGCCCTCCCCATGGCACAGGGCACCTTGGCACTGCACTGAGGGAAGGCCCTTAGCCACAAGGAGATGCCACCATCCCGTCCTGTCACTACAGGACATTTGACTACATTTATTACTACTACATGACTACATTTATTACTACTACTACTACTACTACTACTACTATTAATATTAATATTAATATTAATATCATTATTAATATTATATAATAATAATAATAAGTAATGTTTAATAGCGTATGTAATATATAATATAATATAATATAATATAATATAATATAATATAATATAATATAATATAATATAATATAATATAATATAATACATAATATAGAATATATATAATATAGATTATTATATAGAATATTATATAATATATTATATAATATATTATATATTATATCATAGAATATAATAAATATATATAATATAACATAACATAATATAATATAATATAATATAATATAATATAATATAATATAATATAATATAATATAATATAATATAATATAATTAATATAACATAATTAATATAATTAATATAATATACTATAATGTAATATATATTATATATGATATGATATATTATATGATATTATATATATAGTATGTTATATAATATATAATATATATTATATATTATATATTATATATCATATATTATAATATATCATATGATAAATCATATAGTAAGGTAGAGGCAATTAATATTAACAATAATTGGAATCCACCACAGGAGTAACAAACTCCAGGATTCTGCTCCCCATCATGAGGGGTTTGGAACACAAACCCTGTGGGGAAGCCCTGAGGGAGCTGGGGGTGCTCAGCCTGGAGAAAAGGAGACTCAGGGGTGCCCCCATCACTGTGCAGCTCCTGAAAGGTGCCCGTGCTCAGCTGGGGCTGGGCTCTGTCTGCAGGAACTGACACAGCCAGGGCACACAGCCTCCAGCTGCACCAAGGGAAATACAGGCTGGAGAGCAGGGAAAAGTTTTTCATGGAAAGAGTGATAAAGTTCTGGAATGTTCTGCCCAGGGAGGTGGTGGAGTCACCACCCCTGGGGGTGTTTAACAAAGCCTGGATGTGGCACTGGGTGCCAGGGGTGAGCTGAGGTGTTGGACCTGGGTTGGAATCAATGACCCTGAAGTTCTCTTCCAACCCAGTGATTCTGTGAATTCTGTTAATCCTCCTCAGCAGCACCAGAGTGAAGATGCAGCCACAGGGGAGCTCTCAGAGCAGATCCTGTGTCCCCCTCCCTGTGATGCTCTCCACGTGACATTTTTGTGCCTCACAGCACCTCCAGCAAAACTTTTCATTTCAGGTCATCTCAGGTCGAGCAGCACTCAGGGACTGGGTGCCTCAATCCCCTCCCCAGGCCACAGAGGAGCAGTGAGTTAATGCAGCCATTAAACCTGCCAGCCTCTGTAATCCCCACCTCAAATTGGTAGGATCTTAAAAGGCTGAAATCTTTGAAATGACTCAGCCACGGGGTACAAAGGCAGAACAGTTTAAAAGGCTGTTAAAGCTCTCTGCAGTCAGACCTGCTCTTGCTCCAGCCCCTGCATTCTGCTCAACATCCATTTCCTTTGGGGAATGGGCACAGAGCTAAGAGCTCTCCCCAAAATGAGCCCCAAGGCACCAGAAACACACACAGCCCTTGTTCTAGCCAGAGCTGAAAGAAAAAGTTATTTTATATATCATATTTTCAGAGAGCAAGAGAGCCACAAAATGGTTTGGTAGGAAGGGACCTTGAGGGTCATCTCCTTCCAACCCCCTCAGGTGGGCAGGGACACCTCCCACCAAACCTGGCTGGTTCTTTTCACCTTGCAGCCGTGAGGATGGGACCCACCTTCAGTGGGACACTGTCACAGACATCTTTTATGGAAAATCCTTTTCTTGGGATTTTTCCTCCTGAGAAGCTGAGGCGCCTCAGGAACAAAATGCAAACAATGATTATCTGCTCCTGTGGGATGCAACAGGTGCATCTGGGATTGGATCATGTGGTTGTTTCTAATTAATGGCCAGTCACAGTCAGCTGGCTGGGACAGAGAGCCGAGCCACAAACCTTTGTTATCATTCCTTTCTATTCTATTCTCAGCCAGCCTTCTGATGAAATCCTTTCTTCTATTCTTTTAGTATAGCTTTAAAGTAATATATATCATAAAATAATAAATCAGCCTTCTGAAACGTGGAGTCAGTTCCTCGTCCCTTCCCTCATCCTGGGACCCCTGTGAACCCCATCACAGGACACAGACCCCAGGGTGATGTTAAATCCCACACTGTCACCCCAGAGATGACCACGCTGCTGACTCAGTGTGGCTGCCCAGGCTCCAAACTGGTTTTTGGGGAGTGGTGAGGCCAAGCTGCATTGCCATGCCAGCCTCTGCAGCTGGTGGAGGGATCACCCTGGTCCTGCTTCCAACTCTGCCTCCTCCAAAATTGCCCTGAAAGATCAGCCAGGTGCTGAAGAGCCTCCCCAGCTGCTCCTCACCGGTGGAGCCCACAGAGGATCTGGGCAGCCTGGGGTGGGCAACCTGGGACACTGGGCACAAGCCAGAGCCCTGGAGCTGGCCTGGGGTGGGCATGGGATTACCTGGGACACCTGGCACAGGCCAGAGCCCTGGGATGGGCACAGGGACACCTGGGACACCTGGCACAAACCAGAGCCACCTGTTACACCTGGCACAAGGCAGATCCATGGACATGACCTAGGGTGGGCAGGGGAGTCCCTGGGACACCTGGCACAAACCAGAGCCATGGGGTGGGCACAGGGATATCTGAGACACCTGGCACCACTCAGATCCATGGAGCAGACCTGGGGTGGGCACAGAGCTATCTGGGACATCTGGCACAGGCCAGAGCCATGGAATGGGAACAGGGTGGGAACAGGGCTACCCGGGACACCTGGCACCACTCAGATCCATGGAGCAGGTCTGGGGTGAGCATGGGATTACCTGGGACACCTGGCACAAGGCAGAGCCTGGAGCAGGCACAGAGTGGGCACATGGCTACCTGGGACACCTGGCACCACTCAGATCCATGGAGCAGGTCTGGGGTGGGCATGTGACAACCTGGGACACCTGACACAAATCAGAGCCCTGGGGTGGGCACGGGGCTACCTGGGACAAACCAGAGCCATGGAGTGGGCACAGGGCTACCTGAAACACCTGGCACAAGGCAGAGCCATGGAGCAGCCTGGGGTGGGCATGGGGATACCTGGGACACCTGGCACAAGGCAGAGCCACGGAGCAGGTCCAGGGGTGGGCACAGGGTGGGCACAGGGATAGCTGGCACGAGGCAGAGCCCTGGCGCTGGCCCATGCCAGGCTGTGGCAGGCACCCTGGCCCCACAGGCAGCCCCAGCACAGCCAGGGGAGGCACAGGGGAGGCACAGGGGAGGCAGCACGTTATTCTTGGAAACCAGGAGGTGAGGTCATGCTGCCTGAATGCTGCAACTTGAGGCCAGACGAGCGGGGCCAGTTGTGCTTGGAGAGGAGCCTGGGTGTGCAGCCAGGGCCCCGTGCAGGTCGGGAGGCTGGAGAGGCAGCAAAGCTTCCTGAAGGAACAGGGCTCTTCCCTCTCAGCTCCTCAGAGACAGCAAAGCTTCAGTGAAAGGATGGTCTGAAAAGAGCCAAGCACGCTGGTGTGGGGCACAGGAGGCCAGCTGGAAGGCTGAGGAGATGGCAGATCATAAAGCTGGAGAGATGCTGCTCCTACGGCCACTCCTCTGGGTGCCTCCCACGTACCTGCAGCACCCTGCAGCCCTGCAAGAGCTCCTCCATCTCCTCAGACAGCACAGCACACCCCAGAGCTGCCTGTGAGGAGAGGAGTCACCAACTCCATCCTTCAGGCTTCCTCAGCTGGAACCTTCTGGGAGTTTTCATCTCCTGTGCCCACCAAACATGCCAGGAGACCTGGCTCTCAGGCTGCAAACTTCACTTATTATTCCATTTATTATTCCAGTTATTATTCCAGTTATTATTCCAGTTATTATTCCAGTTATTATTCCAGTTATTATTCCTGCATGATTCCTGTATGATTCCTGTATGATTCCATGTATTATTCCTGTATTATTCCATTTATTATTCCATTTATTATTCCATTTATTATTCCACATGTTATTCCTGTATTATTCCATTTATTATTCCATTTATTATTCCATTTATTATTCCTGTATCATTCCATGTATTATTCCTGTATTATTCCGTGTATTATTCCTGTATTATTCCATGTATTATTCCACGTATTATTCCTGTATTATTCCATTTATTATTCCATTTATAATTCCTGTATCATTCCATGTATTATTCCATTTATTATTTCATTTATTACTCCTGTATCATTCCATGTATTATTCCTGTATCATTCCATTTATTATTCCATGTATTATTCCATGTATTATTCCATGTATTATTCCATGTATTATTCCATGTATTATTCCATGTATTATTTCATGGATTATTTCATGGATTATTTCAGAATTATTTCAGTATTATTTCACTATTACTTCAGTTATTAATTCAGTTATTAATTTAGTATTATTTCAGTATTAATTCAGTTATTTCTGTTATTAATGTAGTATTACTTCAGTATTATTTCAGTTATTATTCACACATTGTTTTGGTTGTTCCAGAGCCTCTGCCCTGCATCACTCACTGCTCAAGGCACAGCCATCACCTCCACAGCCCCATAACCAGCACTGCCCTGTAACTGAGGTTTTCCTGCTCTGTGTGTGGAACTGATGGCACAGCCAGCACTAATCTTGCCAGAGGCCAGCAGGGCTCAGTGTGAATGGCAGAATCATGGTTTTACCTGGTGGTGTTTGGCTATTAAATCACACATGCAGGGGCTGTGCTCTCATCCAGCTCAGCTCCTCAGCCTGGTGCCGCCTCTGACCTTCAGTAAATCACTGCACCTCAGTTCCCCGCCCCTGAAAACATGGGAAACATCTTTTGCAAGAGCCATGGCTGATGGCATTAGATCATTAATGAGAGGAAGAGCCCCACCACTTCCTGAGCACGTACCAAAGAGAAAACCCCTGCTCCTTATCAGCCCATCACAGCCCCAGCTCCGACTGCCCAGAGCATGCGAAGTGTTTAACAGAGATTATGGCAAATCCTAAATGGTTTAAACAAACTCCAACCCCAAGTCAGTAGACTCCTTTGGTCAATGAGATAATAAACCACAGCTTTGGAAAAGTCCCAGTGATGTCACTGCAGTTTCCACAGCTTTTCAACCACGTCTCGCACACAAGGCCGCGGCGAAGACATTTCTGATTATATAAAATACATGGCACAGCTAATTAAAAAAACATCACTGAGAGAGGGACAGAAGAACAGCACTCACAGCAAGCTGTTTGCCATGAGCACGAGCCCAGGGTCTCGTTACTCCCTCAATTCAGGGGTGTTTTCCCTGATGGATTTTTGGGGGGACACGGGGTGCTCTGGCTGCACAAACTCACTCAGCCACTCACTCAGCCACCAGCTCCGAGCTGCCTGCCCTAATTCCACACCAGGCACTTCCCAGAACAGCAAACCACAAGCACCATCCTCCTTCCTCCTTCTCCATCAGGGGAACCATCACTCATGGGTTATCAGATGAGGCCAAGAGCGAGGCAGAGTTTCGCAAACACGCCCCAAAGCACCGAGGATGCTGCAGAAAAAAAATCCACCAGCCCTGAGCTCCTCCAGCCCTTCCAAAGCTCACCAGAGTCCAGGTGAGAATCTCCGGCTTTGAAGGTGAAGCCAGCAGTGAGGTTTGTTCATTTATTTTAAAGGAGAAACCTGCTCCACAGAGAAAAACTCCAAAAACTCATCACCTGAAACACCAGTCCCCACTCTCCAGCCTGGCTCAGCTGCCATTTCCTCCTGGAATTAAGGCAGCCAGCCCAAAGATTAGTCTTAAAAGTGGAATTTGCAGCAGGCAAAGAGCCCTCACTCCCAGCCCCACCACTGCAGCCTGACCACAGCCAACCCTGCCAAGCCAGGCCAGCAGTGACCTACATACAGCAGCCTCCACAGAAATTACAAGCCTAATTTTGCCTGCTAATAAATCACAGCAAGGCACAAGGAAGAAAGGGGTAAGGAACCAAGCATCTCAGCTCCATTCATCACCTCTCCCCAGGCTTTCTGCTCCCAGCCTGCAGCAGATCATCCTGCTTCAAACAGGGGCAGGGCACTGGGACCATCCCTGGCTGCTCCACACCAGGTAATTCAGGGATGTACCAAAAAAAATCACAATAAAATTGGGGGTGGGAAACAGAAAGATGGACAAGAATCTATAGGAAAAGTAGAGGAATGTCTTGTTTTCACTCCATTCATCACCTCTGCCCAGGCTTTTTGTTCCCAGCCTGCAGCAGATCATCGTGCTTCAAACAGGGGCAGGGCACTGGGACCATCCCTGGCTGCTTCACACTGGATATTCAGAGATGCCACGCTTCAGGTACCAAAAAACACAATAAAATTGGAGGTGGGAAACAGAAAGAGGAACAAGAATCTGTAAGAAAAGTAGAGGAATCTCTTGTTTTCACTCCATTCATCATCTCTCTGTTCCCAGCCTGCAGCAGATCATCCAGCCTCAAACAGGGGCAGGCACTGGGACCGTCCCTGGCTGCTTCACACTGGATAATTCAGGGATGCCACGCTTCAGGTAGCAAAAAAACACAATAAAATTGGAGGTGGGAAACAGAAAGAGGAACAAGAATCTGTAAGAAAAGTAGAGGAATCTCTTGTTTTCACTCCATTCATCATCTCTCTGTTCCCAGCAGGAGATCATCCAGCCTCAAACAGGGGCAGGGCACTGGGACCATCCCTGGCTGCTCCACACCAGGTAATTCAGGGATGCCACGCTTCAGGTACCAAAAAATACAATAAAATTGGGGGTGGAAAACAAAAACATGAACAAAAATCTGTAAGAAAAGTAGAGGAATCTCTTGTTTTCACTCCATTCATCATCTCTCTGTTCCCAGCCTGCAGCAGATCATCCAGCCTCAAACAGGGGCAGGCACTGGGACCATCCCTGGCTGCTCCACACCAGGTAATTCAGGGATGCCACACTTCAGGTACCAAAAAATACAATAAAATTGGGGGTGGAAAACAAAAACATGAACAAAAATCTGTAAGAAAAGTAGAGGAATCTCTTGTTTTCACTCCATTCATCATCTCTCTGTTCCCAGCCTGCAGCAGATCATCCAGCCTCAAACAGGGGCAGGCACTGGGACCATCCCTGGCTGCTTCACACTGGATAATTCAGGGATGCCACGCTTCAGGTAGCAAAAAAACACAATAAAATTGGAGGTGGGAAACAGAAAGAGGAACAAGAATCTGTAAGAAAAGTAGAGGAATCTCTTGTTTTCACCCAGGTGCTACACAGCAAGCAGAACTACCATGCATTAACTCTCACACAGCAGCGTTTTATTTAATGATGTGTCTCTGCCATGGACTGTTGCTCTGCAAGGAGAAGAAAATTGGCCCTTATGTTTTCACTGCTGCTAGAACACTTTCCCCAAGCTCAAACTCTCCTGGAGCACTGAAAAGTTCTCTTCAGCAAAGTGATTCTCAGCAAAACCCTTACCAAAACCAGCTCTTGGTTTGGGAGGAAGAGCTTCAACAACACAACAGTGGCTGGTGACCCAAGAGGAAGCACAACATGACCAGAAAACACCAAGGAGGGACACAACTCTGGCTCATCCTCCAGTGAAGGACTGCATTGTTATACAAGATTTTGGAACAGGAAACCTAAAGAATGACACTCCAAATGGAAAGGTTCACTGCACAACCAAAGCAGGCAGCAGACAGATTTCAGCTGTGGCTCCTGGCCATGGGCCATCAGGATTCTTTTAAGCATCATCTGAAACATGACAACTCGATGCAATCACTTCTGTGGATCCTGCTTTAGGTCATCTTTCCACTCTGCTGCAGCCCATGAGTAATTTGGACCCAAATACCTCCCCACAGGTCTCTAGCAGAGACGTCAGCCCGGCTGTGTACTGAGGAGGGGATGAAGTCAGCACACATCATGTCTGGGGCAGTCACCCACACCACGTTTGGGCTCTGCAGCTCAGCCCAAATATCCAAACAGAGCAAGCCAGGTTTGGGCTCTGCAGCTCAGCCCAAATATCCAAACAGAGCAAGCCAGGTTTGGGCTCTGCAGCTCAGCCCAAATGTCCAAATGGAACAAGCCAGGTTTGGGCTCTGCAGCTCAGCCCAAATATCCAAACAGAGCAAGCCAGGTTTGGGCTCTGCAGCTCAGCCCAAATGTCCAAATGGAACAAGCCAGGTTTGGGCTCTGCAGCTCAGCCCAAATATCCAAATGGAACAAGCCAGGTTTGGGCTCTGCAGCTCAGCCCAAATATCCAAATGGAGTGAGCCAGGTTTGGGCTCTGCAGCTCAGCCCAAATGTCCAAATGGAGCAAACCAGGGCAGCTCACATCATGAGGGCAGGATGAGCACCCCTGGGTCCGTCCCAGAGCCCAAACTCCAGCGCAGCAGTCTGGAAGGTGCTGGAGGGAATCACTTACAGTAGCAGCTGTGCTGCTCTTTGAGAAGCCAGGGACACGTCCAACCACTCAGCTGAACTTGTCCCTCCCCGTCAGGGACGCCAGGAGAGGCCAGGACAGGGGACAGGCAAGACAATCCCTTTTCCTACAGGAGATTGAGTGTCGAATATTCCTCACCCTGCATGAGCCACACTGTGTCACCCTCCTACAGCCCAGCCCTGCACTCCAGGAGGTTCTCAACAAGCCAAGGGACCCATGTGACACGTGCCACCAACCCTGAACCCTCGCTGTGGCACGGGCAGGGTGACAGCACCAGTCCCGTGCCCCAGGCAGGGAGGGCAGAGGAAGCTCCGGCCTCCTCCTCCTCCATCCTTCCTCTTTCAGGGCTGTGAGAGGGAAGTGCTGGGATCTGTGCTTTAAGTATGTGACTCAACTTCAGAGGCGAGGAGGAGCCCGGCTGTCAAAACAGGAGAGGATTTCGCTAATTTTCAACCCAATGAGATGACAACACAATGTCACCCCGGAGTACAACACAGGGGCAGCTCATGAGCAATGTCTCTGGCATTTCTGAAGGAAAATCCAAACTTCTATCACCTAACTGACCCTAATTCCTTAACCACAGATATTCAGCACTGTACCTTGCCCACCCCACAACCTCTGCAGCACAACTTGTACCCCCAAAGCTCCACCTTTGTTCCCCCACTCATGTTAGAATCCCCAAACACCAACAAATGGGCAACTCCAAACACAAAAGAAGTGGGGTTATGGATTTAGGTGGGAGTTAGAGATTTAAGAGAGGGTTATGGGTTTAGGTGGGGTGTTTTCAGCCTTCCCAGCTCTCGGGGTAACGCCAAGGATTGGAACAGCTCATGTGTGGGCGCAAATTGCACGGATGCTGGAGAACACGGCGCTCCCACCAGCAGCCAGCCTTGCTCCTGCCTCACCCGGCGTGCCAGGAGCCATCCAAACTTCCCCAAGCCTGCCTGGCAGGGGCACACGCTCCCCTCCTTGCCCAAAAACCTCGTTTTAAAACAAGGAGAAGGTCCCCATCACCTCGAGCGGGCTCTAACACACCTTGTAGCCACTGTTTATCCACGCCTGCCAAAGAGAAGCAAGTTAGGGACAAGGGGTAACATCGTAACGCTGAAATATCGCCGGTGGGAAGCGGGGCACGGCAGCAGCTCGGTGTTAGAGCCGGGAGGGGACAGGGAACGGGGACAGCGAGTGTGGGGTGCTCACAGCACACAGCACGGAGGGAACCCCACGTTCCTCGGTGTCCCCTACCTCGGGGATGCACCCCAAGATGCGCATCCCCTTGGGGGGATCCCAGCCAGGCTACGTCTCCTCTCCATTCCTACCCCCCTTCAAACCCCCTTCGGGCTACCAAGATGTCATTTCCAGCTACAAAGCAGCAAAGCCGCGTCTCGCTGCTCGTAAAGAGGGGGGAAAAAACCCGAGATTAAAGCGCGGCCGGAGGGGCGGGCGGCAGCTCATTGTCCGGGCGGCCCCGCTGCCGCCCATGGCCCCGGCGGGACCCCCTTGGCCCGGCAGCAGCCACCTTCCATCACTGTCACAGCGCCGCTGCCCTGCCCGGCCCCTCCCGGCCGAGCGCCCGCGCCGGCCCCGCGTCCCCCCCGGCGCCGCTCCCGGTGCCCGCTCCCCGCGCACCTTGAGCGCGAACTTCTCGCCGCTCTTCTTACTGAAGATCTCCAAAACTTTCCCGTTGATGCCGAGCCCCAGCACTTGCGTGGTGACCTTGTAGTCGTCCGTGATGGCATTCTTCCGGATCTGCAGGCCGCCCTTGCCCGGGAACGGCGGCGGCCCGTGAGGGGGAGCGGCGGGCGGCGGCGGCGGCGGCGGCTGAGGCGGCGGGGCCGGGCTGGGGAAGCCGGCGGGCGGCGGCGGCGCCCCGGAGAGCATGGCGGGCACCGGGCGGGCTCCGGGCGGGCTCGGCGAGGGCTCCGGGAAGGCTCCACCGAGCGGGAGGGAAGGCGGAGGAGCCCCGCGGGCCGTGCGGGATGGGCCGGGGGTGCGGGGGGTGAAGCAGCAGCGCCGCCGCCGCCGCCCCCCGCCGGTGCGCCCCGGCCCCGACAAGAGCGATGGCTCCGGTGCGGCGGCGGCTCCTCCTCCTCGTCCTCCTCCTCCCGCCGGGCCGGCTCTGATGTCAGCGCCCCGGCCGCCGCCGGGGGAGGGACGGGGCGGGGCGGCCCCGGGGCTGAGCCTGCGCCCGCCGGACCGGCCCCGCCGCTGCCTGAGGGGAGCCGGGGGGCTTGGTGCCGCAGGGGTACCGGAGAGCCCCGGTGGGTCTCCCAAGGGTGCCGGAGGGGATTGGTCACCCAGGGGTACCGGAGAGCCCCGGTCCCGCCGCTCCCCGAGGGGAGCCGGAGGGCCTGGTCCCACAGGGGTACCGGAGAGCCCCGGTGGGTCACCCAGGGGTACCGGAGAGCCCCGGTCCCGCCGCTCCCCGAGGGGAGCCGGAGGGATGTTGGTCACCCAGGGGTACCGGAGACCCCCGGCCCCGCCGCCCCCGGTGTCCCCGGTGCCCTGGAGCCGGCGGTGCGGTGGCAACAGGTCGCGGTGTTCCTGGTGACCCTGCGGTGACAATAGGAAAGGATGTTGGGAAAAGCGTGGAGGAACAGGACAAGGGGGAACGGGGTCATGTTGGAAGGTTTACGCTGGATATTAAAGAAAAAAATCTTCCCTGTGTGCGTGGGGAGGCCCTGGCACAGGGTGCCCGGAGAAGCTGTGGATGCCCCATCCCTGGAAGTGTCCCAGGCCAGGTTGGAGCAACCTGGGACAGTGGAAGGTGTCCCTGCCCACGGCACGGGTGGAATGAGATGATCTTCAATGTCCCCTCCAAGCCAAACCATTCTATGACTGCAAGATTCAAGCAGTAACAGCTTCCCACCCGTGCCTGGCCTCTCCTCGCTGCCCCAAGAGCATCCTGAGGTGACAAAGGGCTGCTCTGAGGGTGGGTGACTGCTGGTGCCCAACACCTCATCCACCATCGCTCCATCTACAGCCACTGCTTCTGCCCAGGAAGGCAAGAGGTGTAACCAACACCACAGCACAGAGAGCATCAGGGGATGGGGAGCAAGTCCAAAAAGAGAAAAGTCTGATGTCATCAGCCATGTCCTGATGATAACAAATTAACTGCTATGTCCGTGTTCATCCCAGAATCCAACAAAGATGAGGCTAAAAGACAAGAGATCCACACCGAGGTGCAACCTGCCCTTGAGCTGCCTGACAGCCACTAAAATCCAGTGAGCATTCTTTCTGCTAGAGTGCCACAGGAAATCAAGGGATTTCATTTATGGATATAAAAGGCACACTGATAATCCCTGTTTTCTAAGTAAAGAACGTGTTTTTTGACGTACATGTTTTTTGACATCCATCCCTGTCGCCCAGCTGTCCCACAAAAGGCAGGGAGTGTGCCCTGGGGAAGGGATGAAGGAACATCACGGTGTACATGTGACACACTGTGTCCTCCACAAGCAGCTGCCACCACAGGAAAGAAGAATCCAGGTCCTAAAAAGGGACAGGACAGCGAAGGGCAGGACAGGGAAGGGCACACAGTGGCCTCTGAGTGTCCCCACACACAGGCAAGGCCACCCCGCAGCAGGAGCCATCTGCTCCACCTCTGCCACCTCAGCACCTTCTGAGATCAATAAAATCCTCTCAGGTTTTTTAATCAAGCCAGCAGAACTGCTCCCAGTGTGACACAGGCAGTGGCTGATCGATAGCTGGGTGAAGCAGCACATCCAGCTAATCAAAGCACGTCATTAGCAGCAAGAGACTGAGCGTCTGTCAGGAGGTGGCAGTGACAGTCACCAGATGGGAGAGTGAGTAAACCTACACCAGGCGCTGGCAGCTTTATAAATAAAACTCTTGTCGAGCTCCCCGTGCCTCTCTCACTGAGTCCTGAGTTTCCCTGAGAAACCTGGAGAGCAGCAGAGCCTTCCCCCGCTCCTGGCTGAGCGTTGGCTGAGAGATTTCCCTGTCACGGATATGTTTGATGAAAAATCCTTTCATTAGGATCTTTTCTCCTGAGAAGCTTCTTCAGCTTCTCCATGTTTTGCTGCTTTGGAATGTGATTTAGAGAATTGTTTACCCAGCATGTGAAATTGTTTTTACTGGGTGACCAATGACAGCCACCGGTGGCAAGGCTGTGAGGAGTCACAAGATTTTATTATCTTTTCCTTTCCTTTCCTTTCCTTTCCTTTCCTTTCCTTTCCTTTCCTTTCCTTTCCTTTCCTTTCCTTTCCTTTCCTTTCCTTTCCTTTCCTTTCCTTTCCTTTCCTTTCCTTTCCTTTCCTTTCCTTTCCTTTCCTTTCCTTTCCTTTCCTTTCCTTTCCTTTCCTTTCCTTTCCTTTCCTTTCCTTTCCTTTCCTTCCTTTCCCTTCCCTTCCTTCCCTTCCCTTCCTTCCCTTCCCTTCCTTCCCTTCCCTTCCTTCCCTTCCCTTCCCTTCCCTTCCCTTCCCTTCCCTTCCCTTCCCTTCCCTTCCCTTCCCTTCCCTTCCCTTCCCTTCCCTCCCCTCCCCTCCCCTCCCCTCCCCTCCCCTCCCCTTCCCTCCCCTTCCCTCCCCTTCCCCTTCCCCTTCCCCTTCCCCTTCCCCTTCCCCTTCCCCTTCCCCTTCCCCTTCCCCTTCCCCTTCCCCTTCCCCTTCCCCTTCCCCTTCCCCTTCCCCTTCCCCTTTCCCCTTCCCCTTCCCTCCTTCTGATGAAATCCTTTCTTCTAGTCTTTTAGTATAGTTATAATATATCATTTTCTTTTAATATATATCATAAAATAATAAATCAGCCTTCTGAAACACAGAGTCAAGATTCTCATCCCTTCCCTCGTCCTGGGACCACCACATTTCCCCCTTGGAGGATGGATTCGTTCTGGGCCTTGCAGCATCTCCCAGATCCTGCACCCTCCACCCCAGATAACAAGGGGGGTTTTTGGGTGGGAGTTAAATCCTACAGACCCTGCAAGCACAGATCAAAGCTGCTGCTCTGTGGGGTTTTCCCAGCTCTGGCGTCCCCTTGCTCAGGCTGGTCTCAGCACGTCTGGGGAAAGGAGCCTTTTAAAAGCCAAGTTTTTTTTGTCCGCAGAGGAATCTGGTCAAAGGAAAAATGACTGACCCATTTCGTGGCTCCGTTTCCTTTCGTTTCATTCATATTTGCTTTGTAACCCGAGCCTTGAGCTATTTCAAAGATAAACAGCAGCCCAGAGGAGGCACAGTTTGGGAGCCTCGGGTCCTGGCTTTCCCATGGAGTTTCCTCCTTGGTTGCTCACCCGAGGCCAGGGCTGGGCTGGCTCCTGGAGCTGGGGCAGCACAGCCCCACTTCCCTCTGCCTGCAGGCTGGGGGGGCAGGAAACCACATCAATTAATCACAGAATTAATTGGTTTGGGTTGGATGACTTTGGAGCTCATCCAGTTCCAGCCCTGCCATGGCAGGGACAGCTTTCCCTATCCCAGGTGGCTCCAGCCTGGCCTTGGACACTCCCCACCCTCAAAGGGAAGATTTTCTTCCCAATATCCAATCTAAACATCCCATCTTTTAATTCAAAACCATTCTCCCTTGTCCTGTCACCAAGCCTCTTCAGCACCTTTTAATTTACCTTAATTTCTGAGGTAAATCTGATGCTTGCAGGGAGTTTGTCCTTGCTCTGTTTCAAGTTGTGCTTGTTGATAAACTTAAGATTTCTGCTATAAAATCCATGTCATGGGAACAGATATTTCTGTTGATCATTTCACCTTTCACAAGGTAATGCAGTGACAATATTCTGCTGGGGCCCGTGGGAAACAATGAGCACTACGGTGTGAATTCATTAAGAAATAAAGAATTTATTAAAGAAATAACCATGGAGGGGCAGGCAAGAGAAGGCCCAGTGTTTCAAGTCATGCTTGTTGATAAACTTAAGATTTCTCCTATAAAATCCATGTCATGGGAACTGATATTTCTGTTGATCATTTCACCTTTCACAAGGTAATTGCAATGAAAATCTTGCGCTGGGGCCAGTGGGAAGCAATGAGCCCTTCAGTGTGAATTTATTAAGAAATAACCGTGGAGGGGCAGGCAAGAGAAGGCCCAGTGTTTCAAGTCATGCTTGTTGATAAGCTTCCTGCTATAAAATCCATGTCATGGGGACAGATATTTCTCTCCATCATTTCACCTTTCGCAAGGTAATGCAATGACAATCTTCTGCTGGGGCCAGTGGGAAACAATGAGCACTACGGTGTGAATTCATTAAGAAATAAAGAATTTATTAAAGAAATAACCACGCAAGGGCAAGCAAGAGAAGGCCCCGTGTGACCATAAATATTTAATCGAAATAAAAATCAAATTTCTGTGCCCCTGAGCAGCGGAGCATCGGTGATGCAGAATTAGAGAGATTTCCCCGAAATGATCAATCTGTGGCACAGAGGGGACAGAGGGGTGCCAGGTCCCTGTCCCGGGGTGTCGGGGTGTCCCTGCCCCGCTCGGAGCTCAGCCCGGAGCCGCCACGAGGTGGCCCCCGGGTCCCGCCGGGTCCCCCTGTGCCATAACGGCGTCCTTATAGGGCACGGGATAAAACAACGCTGATGCTGGTGTGGAAAACGCCTATTTTATGATTGGCATTTTGCAAATATTCAAATGAATATTATATATGTGTTACGTTGGAAAGTTATGTTGTGTTAATTTTATTAAGTAGCGTGTTAAATGTAGTTTTAGGTTATAACATAATGTTAAAATAGAAACTGTGCTGTGTAAGATACTTTTTTAAAAAGAAAGGACTCGCAGCGAGATAGCAGCCACAGGACACCTGAATCTTTCAGAGAAAGAGAATTTATTACTCCATTATCGAGTTCTTTCCGCCTCACTCAGCCCTGAAGACACTGTCAGGATTAGGAGGAAGAAGCTGACACTGCCCAGACAGAATCCTGTGTTTGAATGGAATTTATGCATCCTGTATGAGGTGTATGAATATGCAACAGGCTGTTGCTTTTAAGGGTTAATCCTCTGTTAACGTGTGTCCTTTTTGGGGCTTATTTTGCCCAGAAAAGGTACCCAGACTGTCCATAACTCTTTGTTTCTATTGTCTCATATTGTCCTAACCCAAATTGTCCAAATTATTATTACTCTAATTATATTGCTATTTTTATAACCATTTTATTATCATTAAACTTTTAAAATTTAACAAAGATACCCAAGTGATTGGCGTTTTTCACACTGGAATGGTAAGGTAAGAAAAAGGGAAGTTTTTTTTATGATTCCAATATTTATAGACATTCAAAAGTGACAATGGATGAAAGTGCTGCTTCTCCAATGACACTGGACAAACCAACAATCCATTAAATTTCTCCTCCTCTAGAGAGGAATGTAAAAACAATAATTATTTACAGAAAAGAAGGCAAACGTCAGAAGGCTCAGAAGAAGAGGGTGACCCTCTGGGGTCCCCAGCCCAGCCCAGGGTGGGACCCTGAGGTGCCTCCTCTCCCCTGGATCAAAGGGAACCATCCTGGTTCTCCCCACAGCTCTCATTCCCAAGGGAATGGGGTCAGAGGAGAGTTAGGCTGAACCTTTTGGACCTTCTGAACTTTCTGGATATCAGAAGGTTCTTCCCCAGAGGGTGTTGGGGACCCACATCCACCCACTGCCCTTCCCACACACCCCACAGCTTCACACAGCACAGGAAGAGCCACCATGTGGGGTCCAGCATGGGAAAAACCCACCAGATTTTGCTCCCTTTTTATCAAAAAACAAACAAAAAACCAAAAACCCCCCAAAAAATTTTTTAAAAACCCCAAAAACCAAAAACAGAACAACAAAAAAAAACCCTGAACAAACCAACTCAAAAAGCCCTCTATGAACACCAAACCCAGCAGCAGTGACCTCCAATTCTCAGCCAGGAGAAAAATCATCCAGATGAGAATGGAAACTGATTTTTCCCTCCTTGCACTCCCATTCCCACTCGGGAACAGGCACTGGCTGGCAGCAGTGGCTGATCCATGAACGTGCTCTCCATGGCAAGTAATAAACCAGATTGTTATTTGATTTTAGCAGAGTTGCCAGGAAAAAATACACCACAAAAATGAGGGCAATGATCATTAAGGCTCTGTGCATCCTGTTCTTCTCCCTGGGTGGATCTGTGAGAGCACAAGGCTGGTGAAAAGCCACCTAAAAAAATGATAATTCCTTTAAATAATCTTTTTAGGAGAGGGGTGATAGAGTTGAAAAGATGCTGTTAATCACCATTACAACTCTCAGTGCCATCTGTAAGGCAAAGGAAGGACTGAAATGAGCACTGGAGGTTGCACCGAGGATTTTGTCCAGCCCAGCTCCCGGCAGCGGCTGCATCCCAGTGCCTGGAAGTGATCCTCGTGCATGGCCAGCAAATCTATTTATAAATCACTGTGGGATCCTCCAGGATGAAAGCAGCTATTCTGACTCGCGTTTATTTACCAAAAACACAACCACGAACTTTCTCACGCTGCTCCGCCCAGGGCGAGGCTGAGAAATCTCATTTTTATGGACACCCTCTGTCCCACCGGGCACGGGCTGGGCCCGGCTGGCAGCACCAGCCCCTTGCCAGGGATATTTACCCCGGGCAGCACCAATCTGGGGCAGCAGGGGATGGAGCAATGCCCCTTTGTTGGGATCATTACCTTATCAGAGTGACCCCGAGAAAAGTTCAAAAGTCTCTTTTCCCAGCCTAGCGCTCGAAGAAGGAGTCAGGGCTCTTCATTTCTCTGTCTCAAGGTTGTTTATTTTATCTTATCTATAAAAAATTTTCTCCTGCCCTGACAAGGTCCGCTCAGCAAGACAGTCCAGGCACTCTGCCTGCCCCAGGATGGTGTTATGTCTTGATACTAAAAACCACACATACAGTATTTACAATTACTTTCCAATACCTATCACCCATGTTAGACAGTGAGCTTCTACTCTAAACAAATCCAAAAGTGCCAACATCACAGCAGAAGATGGAGGCCAAGAAGAAGAAGGGGAAATGCTGGACACACCCAGTTCCCTCCATCTTGCCTCCTGAAACCCCATACCAAAAACCCCAAAATCTACTTTTCCATCCCATGATAACTTCACTATCATTCTACCTAAACTGTTGTGGCTTGCAGATCTTCATACAAGGTTGGTAATTTGCTCCACAGATCATAATCAAACCCGCAGGTGCTTTGGGCTCTGTGCCAGGGTCTCTGAGCCCCCTGGCAGGGTCTGGGCTGCTCGGGACAGACAGAGGGATGTGCTGGCTCCTGACACCCCTTGGCACTCGGTGGGAAGAGACAGCAGCTCCAGGGCCGGGATTCCCGTTGGGGATTATCACCCGGCGGTGCTGGCATTCCCGGGCAGGGACGGCTCCCGGCCTGTTCCCGCCGGGCATTCCCGAGCTGACACACAGAGCCGTGCTTGTGAGACACGGCAGGGAATGCTGCTCGGGATTAGAGCTGTCTGCCCGCTCGGGAGGAGGATTTTCCTGCCCCTTTCCCAGCCAGCCTGGTGCCTGGCACAGGGCTGGGACACAGCGCTGGCCCTGGACTCAGCAAGACCTAAGGGACAAAACAGCGTGTCCTGGTGTCCACCTCAATCAGTGACCCCCATCCAGGGGGGGTTTAGCACAAGGCAGGAGAACGCTAAAATCCCCCTTACTCTGTTTTTCCCAGCATGAGGATTTTTCCACCTGAAACTGGAAACTGGAAACTGGATCCTGATTCATTGCCCACCAGATTGCCAAAAAAGCACATTGCCAAATGTACTTCCACAAGTCAAAGTCACAAAAACCACCACTCACAAACACAGAAATGTCCAGGCCCTGAAATAATTGGCTTTTAAAGGGATGGAGCCCAGCTGACAGGTGAAACCCAAGGCAAAGGCTGGGGCAAAGGGACCTGGTTTTAAGGCCAGCACTGCTGTCCCTGGACTCAGCAAGACCTAAGGGACAAACCAGCGTGTCCTGGGTGTCCACCTCAATCAGTGACCCCCATCCAGGGAGGGTTTAGCACCAGACAGGAGAACACTAAAAACACACCAGATCCCCCAGCACTGACCCCTTAGTCTGCTTTCCCAGCACAAGGATTTTTCCACCTGAAACTGGAAACTGATTCATTGCCCACCTGATGATGCCAAATGTACTTCCCCCAGTCACAGTCACAAAAACAAACACAGAAATGTCCAGGCCCTGAAATAACTGGCTTTTAAAGGGATGGAGCCCAGCTGACAGGTGAAACCACAGATCCCACACAGGGAAAAACCCCAAGGCTGGGGCAAAGGGTTTAGGGCCTGGTTTTAAGGCCAGCACTGCTGTCCATGGATGGCAGGTCACACAGAGATGACAAGGGAGGACCCTGGAGCAGGAGGAGGCTTTTCCCACCTCTGAACCCAGCCTGGCACTGCCCCCTGAGCCCTGCCTGTGCCACCTCCCAGAGCCCTTCTCCCTGCTGGTATCCACACAGAACCCAAATCCCCCTGGCTCTGCCAGCAGAGGAGGCATCTGTGTGACAAGATTATGGAGATTAGCCCCATCAGCATAAGCAGCTCCTGGGCTGGCCCTAATCCAGAGGGACAGATGCAGCCCACGCTGCTGCTGCTGCTGCTGCTGCTGGCCCCAAGGACCTGTGGCAGCTGGGGGACACCATTGTCACCAGTGTCCCTGTGTCAGGGGGGCACTGTGAGCCAGCAGGGAGCCACAGCTCAGCCCAGCCCCTGCAACGGGCTGGAAACACTGGGCAGGGGGCTGGGGACAATCTGAGGGGTGGCAGTCACTGCCACCCCACCAGCACAGCCCTGGGTGAGGGGACAGTCTGAGAGGTGGCAGTGAGCACAGCCTTGGATGAGGGGTTGGGGACAACCCGAGGAGTGGCAGTGACCCCACCCCACCAGCACAGCCCTGGGTTGGGTTTTAGGGACAATCAAGGGGTGGCAGTGACTCCACCACGGCAGCACAGGCCTGGATGAGGGGTTGGGGACAATCAGAGGTGGCAGTGAGGGATTTGGGGACAATCCGAGGTGGCAGTGACCCTGCCCCACCAGCACATCCCTGGGTGAGGGATCTGGGGACAATCTGAGGTGTCAGTGAGGGATTTGGGGACAATCCTAGGCGTGGCAGTGACCCCAGCGCAGCACAGCCCTGGTTCGAGGTTGGGGACAATGCCAGAGGTGGCAGTGACCCTAGCCCAGCAGCATAGCCCTGGGTGAGGGATTTGGGGACAATCAGAGGTGGCAGTGACCCTGCCCCACCAGCAGATTTCTGGATGAGGGTTTGGGGACAATCAAGGGGTGGCAGTGACCCCACCCCACCAACACTGCCCTGGATGAGGGATTTGGAGACAAGCTGAGGTGGCAGTGACCCCACTCCAGCACACCTCTGGGTGAGGGATTGGGGGACAATCCCAGAGGATTCGGGGACAATCTGAGGTGGCAGTGACCCTGCTCCACCAGCACAGCCCTGGGTGAGGGATCTGGGGACAATCCCAGAGGATTTGGGGACAATCAGAGGTGGCGGTGATGGATTTGGGGACAATTCGAGGGGTGGCAGTGACCCCACCCCACCAACGCTGCCCCGGATGAGGGGTTGGGGACAATCCGAGGTGGCAGTGACCCTGCCCCAGCAGTGCAGCCCTGGGTGAAGGATCTGGGGACAATCCCAGAGGATCTGGGGACAATCCAAGGGGTGGCAGTGACCCCAGCCCAGCTCAGCCCTCCCGCCCTGCACAGGAGCTACGGGCAGCGGGGCTGGCCAGGCTGTACCGGGGCTGTACCGGGGCTGTACCGGGGCTGTACCGGGGCTGTACCAGGGCTGTACTGGAGCTTTACCGGGGCTGTACCGGGGCTGTACCGGGGCTGTACCGGAGCTGTACCGGAGCTGTACCGGGGCTGTACCGGAGCTGTACCGGGGCTGGTCGGGCTGTACCGGGGCTGTACCGGGGCTGTACCGGGGCTGTACCGGGGCTGTACCAGGGCTGGCCGGGCTGTACCGGGGCTGTACTGGAGCTGTACCGGGGCTGTACCGGGGCTGTACCGGGGCTGTACCGGAGCTTTACCGGGGCTGTACCGGAGCTGTACCGGGGCTGTACCGGGGCTGTACCGGAGCTGTACCGGGGCTGGTCGGGCTGTACCGGGGCTGAACCGGAGCTGTACCGGAGCTGTACCGGGGCTGTACTGGGGCTGTACCGGGGCTATACCGGGGCTTTACCGAGGCTGTACCGGGGCTGTACTGGGGCTGTACCGGGGCTGTACCGGGGCTTTACCGTGGCTTTACCGGGGCTGTACCGGGGCTGGCCGGGCTGTACTGGAGCTGTACCGGGGCTGTACCGGGCCTGTACCGGGGCTGTACCGAAGCTGTACCGGGGCTGTACCGGGGCTGGCCGGGCTGTACCGGGGCTGTACCGGAGCTGTACCGGGGCTGTACCGGAGCTGTACCGGGGCTGTACCGGGGCTTTACCGGAGCTTCCTCCCAGGCTGGAAGAGCCCTCGGGCCACCGAGGCGAGGCCAAAAGCGGCCGGGTCAGGGCGAGCAGCTGCGGGGCCGGGCTGGGAGCTCCGGAGCGGCCCCGGTGCTCGGGATTGCATTGCACAGCCCCGGGCTGGCATGCGGGGCTCCAGAAATAAACCTGTGTGTGTAGCAACTGCAAACACAGCAACGGCCCCGCGCAGCTGGGACGCTCCTCTTTGGGGGCTTGTTCAGGGGGTTTTGGGTGGTTTCTTTTTTTGGGTGGGAGAGATTTGTTGGAAAGAGTTCCCTAAAGCATCCACAGGCTGCAAGTGGCAGCAGGATGGTTCCATGGAGGTCTGGGGCTCCCTGCAGCATCCTCACTGCCCTTTATGTACCAAGATAGAAAACCAAGATGGAAATCACTTTTTTTGGTGTTTGTTTAGAGGTTTTTTGGTGGGGTTTTTTTTGTTTTGTTTGTTTTTTTTTTTTTTTTTGGGTGGGAGAGATTTGTTGTGCAGAGGTTTTTGCTTGGGATGTGAGTTCCCCGGAGCATCCATGGGCTGCAGGTGGCAGCAGGATGGTTCCATGGAGGTCTGGGGCTCCCTGCAGCATCTTCACTTTATGTTCCGATATGTAAATCACTTTTTTGGGTGTTTGTTTAGAGGTTTTTTGGTGGTTCTTTTTTTTGGGTGGGAGAGATTTGTTGTAAAAAGGTTTTTGCTTGGGGTGTGAGCTCCTCAGAGCATCCACAGGCTGCAAGTAGCAGCAGGGTGATTCCATAGAGGTCTGGGGCTCCCTGCAGCATCCTCACTGCCCTTTATGTACCAAGAAATCACTTTTTTGGGGTATTTCTTCAGGTTTTTTTGGTTAGTTTTCTTTTGGGGTGGGAAAGATTTGTTGTAAAGAGGTTTTTGCTTGGGGTGCGAGTTCCCCGGAGCATCTATGGGCTGCAAGTTTCAGCAGGATGGCTCAGTGGAGGTCTGGGGCTCCCTGCAGCATCCTCACTTTATGTACCAAGATGGAACTCTGTTTGTTTGGTGTTTGCTTGGGGTATTTTGTTGTTGTTGTTGTTGTTTTTGTTTATTTGTTTTTGTTTTGTTTTGGTGGGAGAGATTTGTTGTACAAAGGTTTTTCCTTGGGATGTGAGCTCCTCAGAGCATCCAGATTCTGCAAGTGGCAGCAGGATGGCTCCATGGAGGTCTGGGACTCCCTGCAGCATCCTCACTTTGTGTACCAATATGGAACTCTCTTTTTTGGGTGTTTGTTCAGAGTTTTTTTTGGTGGTTCTTTTTTTGGAGGGTGGGAGAGATTTGTTGTAAAGAGGTTTTTCCTTGGGGTGTGATCTCCTCAGAGCATCCACAGGCTGCAGGTGACAGCAGGATGATTCCATGGAGGTCTGGGGTTCCCTGCAGCATCCTCACTGCCCTGTATGCACCAAGATAGAAAACAAAGATGGAAATCACTTTATTGGGTGTTTATTAGGGTTTTGGTTTTGTTTTTTTTGTTTTTTTGTTTTTTGGTGGGGTTTTTTTTGGGGGGGGGTGAGAGAGATTTGTTGTGCAGAGGTTTTTGTTTGGGGTGTGAGCTCCCTGGAGCATCCATGGGCTGCAAGTTTCAGCAGGATGGCTCCGTGGAGGTCTGGGGCTCCCTGCAGCATCCTCACTGCCCTTTATCTACCACAGGCTTTGGGATGCTGGTGTGCGGGTGGAAATGCTGGGTACAGCACAAAGCAGAGCCAGAAAGGGCTGTGGAATGAGACCAGAACATGAGAAAGCAGCTCATAAAGGCCAATTTCTCCAGACCCAGCAGTGCAGGGGATGCATGAAGCTCTGGGTTTAGTTTAATAGGGAAAAAAAATCATCAAAACATCATCAAAGAATATTTAGAAAGGTTTGTGTCACTCTGGTGCATTTCCCATCACATGGGGATGTGTCAAAGACCATTCTGAGTCCTGCCAGCACTGAAGATGGGCCTGGAAATAGTTCTAACAAAGCATGTGATCATTAGACAGGGGAAAAGGAGAAGAAAAGGCAGATTGGAGATTCTTTCTTACCTCTCCTGTCACCTTTTTCTCCTCCTGGAAGCACAGCCATGGCCATGATGAGGAACGAGGTGGCCAGGGAGGTGACACGCTGCGGCCAGGCTGTGTCACCAAGGCCTGGTCAGCTCAGCTCCACGCAGCTGGCACTGCTGAACCCTCCTGAATTAGCACCAGCTGGCTGGAAAATGAAAGCTGGCCTGTTTGCTGCCCTCCTGCACCTCCCAAAATAACCAGCAGCTCCCCTCTGACCACACACACCCCCAGCTGGCACTGCCAGCCTGTCCAGCCACCAGTGACCACATTAAACGGGAATTTTTGAAGATCTGCAAATCTTTGAAGGCTGCAAATGTCCTGTGGTTGTGAGGTGCTGTGGGGCACATCCACGGCAAGGAGGAAAATCATCTCGAACCACCCTCATTGTTTCTGCTTTTATCTCGTCCAAAGAACAAACAGAGCATGAAAAGGTGGGCAGCACATTTCTCCAGGCTCCTCCAGGAGTCTGAGGAGCTGCAGGAGCTGCACAGCTCCAGCCTCACACAGGACCCGAGAGCATCCAGCCCAAACCACGCCAGGGGCTGAGCTGCGCACGGGAAAACAGCAGGGAAGGGAATTGTGCAGGGGATCCAGGGGGATCTGCAGCTCCTGGTTCAGATAAAGAAATCATCCACATCTGCTTGCCTGCTTGAATTTAAAACATCAGGGAAGGGAATTGTGCAGGGGATACAAAGGGATCTGCAGCTTCTGTCTCAGACAGTCAGCCTCAGATGAAAAAAATCATCCACCTCTCCTTGCCTGCCCAAATTTAAAACAGAGACAAAGGGAATTGTGCAGGGGATCTGCAGCTCCTCTGTCAGACAAAAAAAAAAAAAAAATCATCTCCATCTCCTTGCCTGCCTGTATTTAAAATGAAGGGAACTGTGCAAGGGATCCAAAGGGATCTGCAGCTCCTGTCTCAGAGAGTGAGCCCCAGATTAAAAAAATCATCTCATTCTCCTTGTCTGCCTGAATTTAAAACAGCAACGAAGGGAATTGTGCAAGGGGATCTACAGGGGATCTGCAGCTCCTGTCTCAGAGTCAGCCTCAGACAAAAAAATCATCCCTCTCTCCTTACCTGCCTTTATTTAAAACAGAAAGAAAGGGAATTGTGCAGGGGATCTACAGGGGATCTACAGGGGATCTGCAGCTCCTGTCTCAGAGAGTCAGCCTCAAACCAAAAATTTGTCCCCCTCTCCTTGTCTGCCTGTATTTAAAACAGCAATGAAGGGAATTGTGCAGGGGATCCAGTGGGATCTGCAGCTCCTGTCTCAGAGTCAGCCTTAAATAATAAAAATCATCCCCCTCTCCCTGCCTGCCCGAATTTATCTGTGTTTGTGGCTCTGGGGGCAGAGCAGCTCTGGTGTAAATGACTCGCACGACCTTTCCTGTTTGAGGGCTTTACAGCTGGCTGCTCACACCTCACATATAATTCCATTTATGCCATCCATCATTAGCACCTGCTGCAGAGGCTGGCAGCTCCTGGGGCTGCTGCTGCTGCTGGCACAGGGGGCTGTGGAGGGGCAGGACATGGGACAGGGTCACAGGAGGTGGCACTGCCCTGCAGAGCCCCGGGCAGGGCAGGACACGGCCAAGGACCTCGGGATTCCTGGTCAGACCTGGCACAGGATTAAATTAAATCCTTCTTTTGCCTTCTCCTCATTTTCCACCCACTTTGAGCGAGCTCTGAGGCTCTTGCTGAGTGGGCCAGGCTGGAAATTATTTTCCCAACTCTTTTCCCTGCCCTACAAGATCATCCTCACGTGGGTGCCCACCACAAAGCCCTTGAAGGTCAAGGCAGCTGAACTCCACTCTGCCAGCAGCTTCTTGGTCAGGAGTTCTTGCATTTCCATGTCCTCAGCAGCTGTGAGAACAAAAACACCCAGGGCAAGGCCTGGCTGTGTAATTTCTCACCTGGAGAGACCCTCGCTCACATTTATAATTTCCGTTTTAATTGTGGCAACACTTAACCTGCTCTGTGAGGTGTTGCCATAATTAAAATGGAAATCATAAAATAAAATAAAAATATATTTATAAATATATTTTATATGTTTTATATATAAATAAACATTAATATTATAAATATTATAAATAATATTTATAAATGTATTAAAATTGTATTTTAATATATATTTATATATTTTTATTTATATTTCTAAATATAGCAAATTTTATATATTATATATATTATGTTATATACATTATATAATTTTATATATTATATATATTATATATATATTATATATATGATATTATATATAATATATTATATGTATTATATAATATATTATATGTATTATATAATATATATTATACATTATATTTTCATTTATATTTCTAAATATAGCTATTTTTATATAATATATTTCATAAATGTAAACATTTATAAAATATACTTATTTATATATTTATATATTTATTAATATATTTATAAATATAATTTTTATAAAATAAAAATGTTTAGAATTTTTAAAATTTTAATTTTTTTAAATTTTTAAATTTTTAAATTTCAAAAATTGATTTAAAAAATAACATTTTAAAAATTTCAAATTTTAAATTTCAAAAATTTTAAAAAATTAAATTTAAAAAATGTTACAAATTTAATTAATTATTTTAAAATGTTATTTATTTAATACCTATTAAATCCAGCCCAGATTGTGTCAGCACTCCATACCTCCAGCAGCCCTTTCTGCGGGCTAATCAAGCACGTGCTTTATTGCTCTCAACCCCTTTCTCGGCTATGCTTAATTACATTAATTATTGTAATCCCGGTCTGTGCCTTCCTCCCTCCATCCCAGCCCATCACTCCGGGGACGGCGCTGCGCTTGTAGAGCGGAATTCCAGAGCTTCCGAGCCGGGGAGGAATGCAAACCCTTACATGGCTCTGCTGCTCTGCCAGGGCTGGGGCTGCTCCTCTCCGCCTTTGAGAATGGGCAGACTCCATTCGGGCAGCTATTCCATGCCCGCAGACAAAGGGAGCGAGCCCAGCACCCTTCAGGAGCGATTATTTAAATCCCCCTGTCTGAGAGGGGAGGGGAAAGCGGCTGGTGCCAACAATCCCAAACTCTCCTGCCGCTCCTTATAAGCTCAGCTTTGCCCAGATGTCTGTCTGCATCTTGCACCCAGGAAATCACATTTATCATTCCCCTGTAAACTCTGCAGGGAGAGGGATGGGACCACAGGAATATGAGTCAAGAATGTGGTGTGCTCACAGGGGTGCCAGGATGAGGGAAGGGATGAAAACCTTGACTAATCCATGTTTCAGAAGGCTGAAATGTATTATATTGTATTGTATTATATTATATTATATTATATTATATTATATTATATTATATTATATTATATTATATTATATTATATTATATTATATTATATTATATTATATTATATTATATTATATTATATTATATTATATTATATTATATTATATTATATTATATTATATTATATTACATTATGTTATAATTATACTATATTATATTATTATATATAGAATAGAATAGAATAGAATAGAATAGAATAGAATATATATTATATATATTATTATATATAATAACATAATATTATATATTATATTATTATATATTATTATTTATTATATTATATTATTATATTATATTATTATATTATTATGTTATATTATATTATATATCATATCATATCGTATTATATTATAGTATACTGTATTGTATTATACTGTATTGTACTGTATTGTATTGTATTATATTAATAATATCATATTATATTGTATTTATTATATTATATTGATATATTACAACCATACTAAAAGAATAGAAGAAAAAATATTTCATCAGAAGGCTAGCAAGGAATAGAAAAGAAATGGAATGATAATAAAATCTTTAGATTGTATATCAGGAAAAAGTTTTTTACAGAAAGGGTGATAAAGTTCTGGAACGTTCTGCCCGGGGAGGTGGTGGAGTCACCATCCCTGGGTGTGTTTAACCAAGCCTGGATGTGGCACTGGGTGCCAGGGTTGAGTTGAGGTGTTGGGGCTGTTTTGGACTCAATGATCTTTAAGGTCTCTTCCAACCCAGTAATTCTGTGAATTCTGTGAATCTTGGTGCAAATTCAGGTTTTCACCAACATCCCTCAGCAGGATTTTGCCAGGCTCAGCTCTGCTGTTGGATTCCCCAGCCCTCCACTGGCACCGAACATAATTTCCCCTCACAGCTCCTGGTGCAGCTTAGACAGCAGAATCTGGGAGACAATCCCTTATCAAGTTACATCAACAAGCATTACAGCAGGGCAGATAAGCTTATTTTTATAATCTGAGGGGCTGTGCTTGAGAAAATGTCACTCAGAGAGTGTCCTGTGGCTGAACACAGAGCCACACATTTATATACATATATCACAAACAAAAACATCTAAATCTCTACATATATTTTTTTACTGTTTTTAGCTTGCAAGCCTTTTAATAATCAGGTATTTGCTCTTCACTGACATTAAAATGAGGTAAAAATCCACTGTGTTGTCTAACACACATGGTTTAATCACCCAGGTTGTAGCTGGAGACCTTTTATTGGAGCATGATTTCATCTTCAAACCATCCCAATATCCACTTGTGTACAGTAAGTTACCCATTTATAGGTTTCTAATAAAAGCAAATCTTCCCTAAGTGGCTATTACTGGATTTCTCCTTTCAGCCTGGGGATAAGCAGGATTCTGGGCTTTAAAAAGCTCTCTAGTGGGCTGAATAAGAAAGTGACAACTGAAGAATGTCATGGCAAAACTCTGGTGTGTTCTAATTACAGCACTGTTAACGAGGGGAACATTTGTCAGAGCAGAGCTTCATCACGTTTAGCACAGACACAGAAACCTCCCACTCACACTGTGACAATTTTCTCTCCTCTCCAGGCAGATGCCACAGGAGGTGGTGTCTGCCAGCACAAGGTAAATTCCACCATCTGGAAAGAATTATTTTCTTTTTTTTTTTTTTATTTTAATCAAGGACTTTAAGGAATTTGCACACTCGATTGCTAAAGAAAAATGATGCATTTATTTTCTTTTTAAAAATGACCCAAAGTACAACTTCAAGAAATCTGCTCATTACATTTAGATACATAGTTTGAGACTTGACTGATTTCCAGAATGTTCTTCCACGGTTATATATCCACATGCACCTCCAATGTTTTCCACCTTCCCCACCCCATCACACCTCATCACAACATTTCTAATAAAAAGGCAAAGCTGCAGATTCTGAGCACTGCTGACATTTAGCTGGAACATCTGCAATGTGTAAAAGCTCCTGAACAGGAACGTGGCTGCAGGGAGGCTGGTAAAACCCTGAGTGCTGTGTGTGGGGAGGCTCTGGGACAGCACAGGCTGCCCAACCCTGCCAGCCCCTCTGATTTGGAATAAAAAAATCCAGGAAAATGTTCTGGAGCCATGGATTTGTCCTGGTACAGAGGGAGTTACAGAGCTGGAGGCATCAGTGGTGTTGTGGAACATGAGAGCTCTCTAATGAGATGTAGGAGGTGTGTTTATTTCCACAAACTGCCCTTAAATTAATGAAAAAAAGAAAAATCAAGTGGTGTCTGTGATCTTTAGGCTCTGCACAACTCCCTGCCAGGAGGGGACAGCTGGGGGGGATTTGGGATCTTATCCCAGGGAACAGGACAGGAGGAGAGGGAATGGCCTCAGGCTGGGCTGGGGAGGCTCAGGTTGGTCACCAGCAGGAATTTCCTCATGGAAAGGGCTGGAAGGGGCTGCCCCGGGGGGTTTGGAGTGCCCATCCCTGCAGGGTCATCTCACAACCCCGTTGGTTATTTCACAGCCCCACTGGATATTTCACAGCCCTGCTGGTTATTTCACAGCCCTGTTGGTTATTTCACAGCCCCCCTTGGTTATTTCACAGCCCCATTGGTTATCTCACAGCCCCGTTGGTTATCTCACAGCCCCACTGGATATTTCACAGCCCTGTTAGTTATTTCACAGCCCTGTTGGTTATTTCACAGCCCCATTGGTTATCTCACAGCCCCATTGGTTATTTCACAGCCCCACTGGATATTTCACAGCCCCGTTGGTTATTTCACAGCCCCATTGGTTATCTCACAGCCCCACTGGTTATTTCACAGCCCCACTGGTTATTTCACAGCCCCCGTTGGTTATTTCACAGCCCCACTGGATATTTCACAGCCCCCGTTGGTTATTTCACAGCCCCACTGGATATTTCACAGCCCTGTTGGTTATTTCACAGCCCCATTGGTTATCTCACAGCCCTGCTGGCCCTGTGACTGGGTGGGGATCAGGCACAGGTTGGAATTGAGGATCCTGGAGGGCTTTTCACAATTCCAGGATCCTGTGAAGCACCAAATATGAAATCACACTGCCCAACACCAAAACTGCCTGGCACCCACAGCTCTGAGCACCCAGCACATGCAGAAACCTCAGAATTTTTCATTAAAGTCTCTGAGCAGGGTTGGTTTTCAGTCTCAGCTGGTGCTGCACACAAGTCCCACAGATCTTTCCATATTATTTCGCCTCTCCCCTTCCACAAGGGAATTAAACTTTGGCAGGCAGGGGATTTGTATCATTTCAGCAGAGATCTCTGGGTGCAGCATCAGCCTTTTGCTTGTGTGCCTGGGATTAGCAAGACATTGCTGAGATCATCATATACATGTTCCACAGCCAGGACAGCTTTTGGTATCAAACAAGTAAAAAACCCAGGAGAGCTGCACTGATCAGCCCTTTAGAAAGGACCCTGTGTTTGTTTGAGAGGTAGTTCTGAAGATGGTAATCATTGCAAAGAAGTTCTGCAACTGCTTAAAAAGTTTTCAGCTGCATGAGGTAAAAAAGATTGTAAGCAATCACTCACTCTTCCACAAATTTATATTAAATCTGTCCTATTAATCTGCTGTGAATTCTTGGGTCAACTAAGATTTCCATCCCAGCAGGCTGAGAGGATAAAAACACCAATGAGGTGTGTTTGTTCTACCCAGAAAATCTCTACATTTAGGTTTAATTCTTTCAGATGTGCTGCTGATGCATTGTCATTGATTTACATAAAAATATTGCTGAGCCAAAGAGCTGGAACTGCAGCCAAAGAACATTTGTTGTTTGCACCTCTCACAGGGCAGTAAAACACTCTTAAAGAGCATTTTACAACAGGTTTGGGTGATTTTAGAAATGCAGTGCCTGATTTGCTGTAAACACCAGTGATTTGCATGTGCTCTGTGTAACTTCTGAGAACAAGACTGAGGTGCCAGTGCTGGCAGCTCAACAAAGCAAAGCTCCCTCAGAAATAAAAACTGCTTTTTATTTACTCAGACATTTTAAATTTTAGGCCAATTCCAACATCCTCAGCAGCAGCACAGCTAATGATGTGCTGGTTTCTGGTGATTTCAGAGCTCACCAGGGTTTGGTTTCCCAAAAACAAGTGTGGCTTTGAGGTTTGGCCATATCTGGTGAGCACAGGCACCGAGACCATGCCCAACCCTGATAAATGACAGTGACACAGCCCAGGGTCCCCCAGTGGGGCTTGGACAAGTCCTGATCCCTTTCACAGGGAACTGAACCACTCCAGGGTGTGTTTAAATGTTTCCTCACAGGATATTTATTGGCTCCAGGGTCTGCAGGAATGATTCCTCACAGGATATTTATTGACTCTCCCACTTTGGGAATTCTGCATCAAACAATTCACCAAAAGCAAATGTTTTATGAAGAAATTGGGGATTAGTGATTGGAAACAAGACCCCAATATTCTCAGCTGTGTCTCCTGGGTTAGGAAGAAGTTTCCAGCCCAGTAAAACTGCTGAGGCTGCTTTTCCTTCTCACCCAAATTAGCAATTCACTTAACTACATATTTGATTTTCAAATATGGCAGTAGCAAGTAAAGAAGAGCAAGTCTTAAACAAACACCATGTGCAGTCAGGGCAGTCAGGGCATGCTGAACACATTTTCTAGATGAAAAGCCACAGTTTTGCCAGTTAATTGCTTTATCTGCAGCTTCACAGCCCCAGCCTTAAGCAAAATTACTCAGTGTGCCACAGGAGGAGTTCCCTCACAGCCACCTCTTCCCACAAGTCACAGAATTATCAATATTATTCTAGTTTTTATAAAGAGAATGGTTTTGAACCAGGACCCTGCTGTGTGTTCCTGAGCCCTGAGCAGCACCCAGGACACCACCACTGCTCTTTCTGCCAGGCTCCAGCACCACCTTTTCTTCTCTATAAAATCCTTTTCCATGCACCCTGAAAGGTTCCCTTCTCCTCTCTCACCTGGTGTGTTTTGTTAAAAAGAAATGTAAAGGGCAGAAAAGGAAGAATTTTTTTTGAAAATATGCCAGATCTACTAGAGATTTTACTAAAATCAAAGGTGTCTTCTGCCACTTCCCTCCAGAATCCACTTCCCTGGTTCTCCATTCAAATAAAACTTCACTCAGCCTAGCAAAATTAAAAATCCCAGCCATGTGTTGTTGTGAGTGACCCAGGGCAGCCCATCCATGCTGCCTGCTGCAGGATAAGGGCCAGACTGTTATTTTAATATCATTACTAAGCTCACTGCATTGACACTTGCTCAACAAAACAACTCAGAAAAGCTCCACACATGAGAATCTCCATTTCAGCACCTCAGTTTAAAGCCCTTTGGAGCTTTGGCTGAGTCTTTTTGAGGTTTTTTTGTAGGGTGTAATGACCCAGAGGGGCCAGAGCAGCCCCATCTCCTCAGGGGAAGGGTCTCCTACTGAACATTTGCTCATTTATCTTTAAAATCACCCTGGTGACTCCTTTGTTTGCATAGTGAGAGTCTCCTTCTTTGAGCATTCAAAACCTGCTGTGGAGAAAGTGATTACATTTCAAACCTTCTGTTCCTAAAAGCTCTAAATTGCATTTAAAGTCCTGCTCAGGCACCTGGCAAGGGATCAGATGGTTCTGGGGATGGACTTGAGCCATGTGAGGCTGCAAGGAACAGCCCCAACAAGCTGTGCTGTGCTTGGGACAGGTCACACCACCCTGGCATGTTCTGGGGAGATAAAGGAAGAGGAAATACAAGCTCATGGAGTTCAAGAATGAGAAAATGTAGGCACCCAAAGGCCTGAAGGAAGGCAATTAGAAACAAAGCAGCTCTTCCCATTAAATATTTCCATTTGGATCAGCCAGTTCTTGCACCTTATCAGCCTTTCCTGGTTATGTTTCCAGAGATTTTGTTGGGATTTCAGAGCACACTCCCAATTATTAATGTGTGTTTCCCCACCCTCCCTCATTTTCCAGTCACAGCCCTGGGTCTGAAAAAGTTCTACTTGTCTGACAGGGGTGGCATGTTTGCATTTTTATTAAAAGAGCTTCATGTAATTCAATGGAATTCACTCTACACAAAAAGATAATTTTTTGCAATTATCAGGATCTCAAACATGGATATAAACCAGCTCTTGAAGTTCAACATTTTTGTTTTAGAAACACAGGAAAAACAAAGAAACACACCTGGCAGAACTGATGATGGAAATCTGAGCTCCAAAGAAACAGAGAATTCAATCATTACCTGAACAAACTGGCCCACAATTGTGATGGAGCAGGCCTGATCCCAAATTCCCCTACAAGCTTTCCATAGATTTTTAGGGGGAAATAGCAAGTGTTACAGAAATTAGTAGTTTTATTTAGATATATCCTGTGTTTCATGGCATTTCATTTTTTCATGGCTGCTTTGAAATTTTATCATCTGAGTATTTTCTTTTCCAATGACAAATTCCTTTGGTGTCTACATCCCATCACAGTTTTTAAAATCCCAGGACAGATAAGGGAAAAGCAACGCAGAGAAATAAAATTCTTCAAACTTAAGCAATTTGCAAATAAGTTCCTAATGCATTACATTAATGCATTTGTGCTTTTGATAAGAGATTTAAAAACTTTCCCCTGGAACAGAAAGAGTTCAGCTGGAGACAACTAAAAACATGGAGTTTGAATCAAGTTCCTTTCCTGCCTTAAGCAAAAGAACCTGTTGAACCATGATAAATGGTTTGATTTCTAAACCAGCATTTTTAAACAGCACATCAGCCAAAGTGTCTCTGAACTCCCCAGCTGAGTGGGGTATGCACCAGGTGTGAGTGAAGCAACTGGATAAAATCAGCCCTTTAATGTGCACATTTCTGACTGACCTTCCAATATTCCAGCCTGAGCCCCTAACACAGAGTAAATCCATTAAAACCCTCTCATTTCATTTCCTCCCAGGGCATGAACAGACAGTGAACACACACGGGGTATCCTGGGAACCCAGCACTCCCCACTAGCTGACCAGTTTGGGGAGCACAGTACACAGAGGGATGCTGCCACTGGGCTCAGTGGCCAGACTGGCCCTCAGCTTGCTGGGGACTGCAGCCACAGGAGGCAGCTTGTTAGCAATTCCTTGGAAGGAACCTGAATAGCTGGAAATCCTCCTGCCGGAGCTTTTCTCCAAGGCGGCCGCTTTGGGCACCCGTTTGCAGATCCAGGGGTGCCGCAGGGCCTGGCTGGGAATCATGCGTGTGGAGGGATCCCAGCTGAGGCAGTCCTTGAGGAAACCAGTGAACAAGGGGTCATCACAGCCCTTCAGAGCTGTCACCCAGTCCTTGTTCCCCGGGGCACCCCTGACCTTGCCCCGGCGCGAGCGGCTCCCGCTCAGGGTCACCTTCCCGTCGGGCTGCGTCAGCACCGTGCAGTAACGGGGGTGACCCTTGGAGTTGATGAAGTTCTTGGCTCGTTTGGATTGATCCAAAAGCTTCTGAGGTGGCATTCCAAGAAGTTCCATGATACAGGCCAGCTGGTCTGCCTCGTCCTCTCCAGGGAAAAGAGGGTAGCCAGTCAAAAGCTCCACCAGAATGCAGCCAAAGCTCCACATGTCTATGGGCATCCCATAGCGGCTCCCCAGGATCACCTCTGGCGCCCGATAAAACCGGGACTGGATGTAGGTGTAGACTCTTTGGTGCTCAAAACAGCTGGACCCAAAATCTATAACCTTGATTCCACTCCTCCCTTGCTGTTTTAGGAGGATATTTTCTGGCTTCAAGTCACAGTGGATGATTCTGTTTCTATAAAGGGCATCCAAACACTGCAGGATGGAGTGAGCGAACTTTCGAACCAACTGGAGGCTAAACCCCTGAAATTTATTCCTTTTAATCAGCTCATACAGGTTCATACTCAAGAGTTCAAAGGTCATGCAGATGTGGTTCCGAAAGGTGAAGCTCTCCAGCATGTGGATCACATTCATGCTGCCTGTTTTATCCTGCTTCTTCAGGTGCTCCAGGATCCTGATCTCCTCGGCAGCTTGCCGATGGAACCTCTTCTCATTGCGAACCATCTTTAAGGCCAGGTGTTGGTGGAGTTTGTGATCATAGACTTTAGCAACTTGTCCAAAACTGCCTTTTCCAATGATTTTGAGCACCTCATACCTGTAGGCCAGGTGGTCGTGGGGCACGTGGATGTAGCTGCCTTGGTCGTCGTCGTAGCCGCCGTTGTTGGGGCCGCCGACCACCCCCTGCCTCTTTTTGGCAGACGGCCCCACAAAGTAAATCTCAGAGAAACTGAAGATCTCCTGCTGCTCATAAGGTGACAGCAGATGTTTGAATTGTTTGACAGCTTCCTCTGGAGCTTGGGAGATAGCTTTATGTGATTTCAAGGAGCTTCCATTGCCTCTGGCACCCAGGCTCTCTAGGCTTTTCTCTTTGGACAGAGAAGGGAGAGATCTTTCTGGAGTAAGGCCTGCAGAGTGAAGAGTGCTGCTCCTTCTGTTGCCAGAGTCCTCAAATAACTGCTCCACTTTGACCTGATTTGCAGCCAGAGGGTGATCCTTCATTATAAGTTTGTTGATAGAAACCTACAAGGAAAAAAGTAGTTTAGTTTATCTTTTAAAGCACAGATTAAAAATAAAATCACTACCAACAGAAAATCGGTAACACGGATCAGTTTGGCATTTATTAGGAACAAATATAAAATGCTGGGCTAAATTAAGTTACAAGCATAGTTATAGAAGGGTACACAAAGAGAAAGCAACTCCCTGAAACAGCACATGTGCTTTTAAATCCAGAAAGGGAAACCCTAGACAGCCAAAGACTCAAACAACCACAAAATACCCATCTCCAGCCTGTGCAGGGCCAGGGAACAGCTATGTTTAGCTTCAAACGTGGGTGCAGCAGCACAACCACCAACAGATGCAACTTGCACCTGTCTGGAGCAGGGAATGGAACGTGGATGTGCAGAGAAGTGGCAGGAGGATTGCACAGCCACGCTGCCAAAGGGACACAAAGCAACCCCAGCAGGTGACATATGGCTGCTGTGAGGCAGCTGCATGAGGAACAGCAGAAGGACAGGGCAAGGCAAGGTAAACCAACCTTTAGAATCTAAAAATTAATTGTGGGGGGGTAATTTCAAGGGGAAAACATCATCATATCCACACCTCTCTTTGAAATCAGGGTGGAATTATAGAATATGCTGAACTGGAAGAGACCCACAAAAATCCCTCCCAGCCCCTGAGAGCGTTTCTCTGGAGCTCTGGCAGCCTTGGGGCTGTGCCCATGCCCTGGGCAGCCTGTTCTATGCCCCACCACCCTTTGGGGAGGAACTTTTATCCAACCTAAACCCCCCTGACACAGCTCCAGCCGTTCTCTTGGGTCCTGGCACTGTCACAGAGGGAAGAGAGAGCTGCACAACTCTCTTAACACACACTTGAATAACCAGGAACAACTCCCACTCCAACTCAGCTGAGAGCAGTCTGCAAGCACTCCCTCTTAGCACCATGTGCTAAAATATTTACATCTGAAACAAACCCATAGAAGGTGAGAAAAACACTGTGAAATTTTCCAGGCTTGTCAATTTTACTATTTAGTAAATTCTGAACACCCCGGAGGTCAGTTCCCCACCAGCACTGCAGTTTTTCCTTTTCCTGCTTGCTGAGAGGCAGCACAGAGGTGTTGTCCCATCCCGGGCAGAATTGAAGAAGCCCTGACTGAAGCAGCAACATCTGTTTTCCATTTTGTCCTTTAATCTAAAAATAAAGATCTCAGACACATGCCAAACCAAATCCCTGAAAACCAAAATAACTACATAGGAATCAAACAAAAAAATATAAATAAACCTGCAGCCCCACGGCCATAAAACCAAATTCCTTTTTAGTTACATCCAGTCCAACATCTCAGCAGGGTCAGCAAATAAGGGAAGTGAATGTTCTCCCCAAAGCCAACTACACACAGCTCATAAAAGACTCTGTTTGTTGGTGCTGCCCTGAAATGTTAGTTCTTGCTCATAAGCACCAAAAAATGGGTATTTCCCTGCAGAAATCAGCTCTTATCAACATGGAGAGATCCTACCAAGCTCCACTCCTCCTATCAAGTCCAAAATGCAATGTACTGGGAGGGACACGCCTAGCCAGAGGCTGCAATGAAAACAACAGAGCCCAGCCCTGCTAACTCGGGATAAACGCCTTTTTCTTGGAGCCTGCCTGAACCTCCGAGATAAGAATGACATTTTTTCAGAGCTGGCTCAAAGTCTCTTCAGTTAGCAGACCCAAACAGAAAGTTTACAAATAAACAGAAGATATAAACACAGAACTATGGTCACACTTGTTTAAATATTCTCCGCCCAAGAGTAGCAGCAGCTCTGCTTGTGCTGCTGTTCATAGCAAACATTTTGTACCTTTGAATCCCTAAATAAACCAGGAATCCATGATTCCATTTATCCTGGAACGATTTCTTAATGAAGGAATTATGGCTTTGGATTTCAAACCTGACTCAACGGTAGTAAGGTCTCAATTTTCATTCTTAGAGGACTCCCAAAATCAGTTGCCACATGATGGTGAGACACAAATATAGCTCCATCTTCACTTGAACTCAGGAGAGCTGCACTCAGATGACTCCTGGGTAACACCAGCTTTCTTTCAACAGCTTTATTTTACAAATCCCAGCCTCCACAAGTTTTTTGTTTAATTGCTGAAGTGCAGGCGAGAAATGAGGCTGACAACACCAGTGGCACCCTGTTGAAAACTCTCCCTGATAAAACTCCATTTTCACTGACAAGGAAACAGTTGCTGCAATTCCTACACAAACTGGTTTGCAGAGATGCTCTGAATTAAGCAGAGACTGGATCCAGCTCATGTATTCTCAAAGCAGAGAGATTTTGTGTTCTCTGCAGGCTCAGATGAAGGAATGGGGAGCTGCAGTCAGCACAACTCCTCAATTCTCATGCAACATTACATTATAATAAAACATCTTGCAAGAAAACTAAAATTGTCATTAATGGGTATTTTAAATATTTTTAAATACCCATTTAATGGGTATTTTCCCATTAAAACTCAGCCCCACCATTTTCAGCCTCAGCTCCTGCTTGCCTGATACAACTGAGGATGGATTTTATTGATACATCACCACACAAACTGGGCATGCTAAAAATCTTTAACCTTGCCCTAAGAAGTTAACAGGCTTCAAGGAAAAAAACACAGATGAAGACAAATCAAACAAAATATTCATGGGTTTATATTTGTATTTCGTTGGATAGTTCCACTCTACTGACTTGTACTCAGTTATGAACAAGTGAAGTCCCACTACAGCTTGAAACACTGCAGCTGAAATGTTTCCATATCCCTGCACACAAAAAACCCCAGCCCACCACTCTTCAAACCCTGCTGCTCCACAGAACTCCAAATTCCTTCTGTTCCCCCTCAACATTTCCAAAAAGGGGGAAAAAAAAAACCCAGACTCATGCCCCTGAGTTTGCACAGACCAAATTTGTTACAACAAAATCCCACAAGGTGATGATTTCCAAATGCATTCCCCACTCAGGGCAATGTCTATTTTCACTTTTTAGAAAGTGAGAGGTTTTTTTTTTAAGCTTAAGCTCCTTCCCTTCTGCCAGAACTCAACAAGAGCCAGAACACATTTAAAACCCATCTAAAGGACAGATCAGTGTACAAAAGTACAGCTGAACACGAGCACTACTGAGCCAATTAAAGGGAAAAAAAATCTCCCAGCCCCACATCTGCTGAGGGAACAGAGCCCTGATGAAAGAGCCCGGCAACACCTTCACCTCATAAGGACTATTTTGGTAGCAAAAGAAGTGACAGATAATGCCCAAGTTTTCAGAGCAGAAAGGTACTTTTGTGAGGTGTTTGGCAGCCACACAGACTCACACTGCTCCTACGTTACTTACCCGTCAGAATTTTCATGAGGGAAAACTAAAATGGGAACCTGCGGGAGGAGGCAGAGCAAAGCATGTGTGGATTGACTTATCAGAGTACAAGGTGACACGGCACAACGCTTTAAGCCTTTGTAAAGTAACTTTTTTTTTAATTAAAACACGAGGTGAGGGCAGTAAGATGGGGTTCCTGAGGCTGCCAGCAAGTTCTGCACTGAATACAGCACATCATTTTTGTGCTCAAAAAACCCAATAATTTGAAGAAGCCTCTACAAAGCTGCAAAATGCCACTTTTAAAATCTATTCCCTGTAGGGAGGTATGAGACCCCCACACAGCTCTCACTCCCACACAGCACAACGTGAAGACACAGATGACTTAAAAATACTCACATGAGGTCTTGAAAGGGGAGGAATTCCCGAGGGGCTCCGTTCTTCATTTGTAGGCTCTGGGTATCTACACTCATCTATCCTCATATAGGAGTCGTATAATCCATCTCCAATCCTGGCTGGAACGGTCCCACACACAAACCAGTTATTCACCACAATTCACACCGACAGAGATAGAGCCAAACGCTTAAATGCACATTTAGTCTGTAAAATCATCGACTGTCCTTCATTCATTAAATGATCTTTGGAATTTAACTGAATTTTCAAACCGCAGGAGTGCGATGCTTCTGGGAAATCTTAATTCGAGATACTTTTAATTTAGAGATTCTTTTTTGTTAATCAACTTCTGCAGTGCAAAAAAATACATCCCTAAGAATCACTGACCACCATTCCCCCCGCTTCCCCTTAATCAGGATAATCCCAAACGAGCAGAAAACGAGCAAATACTTAAACGCTTGATAGGACTATCCTTTAAAGCAGGTTATCCCTTAAAAATGAGATGTGAGAATCACAGCTGCAAAAGCGTGGGGAAGGAAAAAAAAATAAGGCGGCGTCTCTCGCTGTCGACTGCTCAAAAACTTAAAATCGCGACGCCTATCGCGACAGACCCGACGGACGGCTGGGACCACGCGGGGGGCTCGGCGGCCACCGACCCAAACCGCATCCCGCCCTTTCCCCCAACCCCGCGGGACCCCCGGCCGCCCCCTCCTCCTCCTCACCCGCGGCGAGAGGCCCGTCCGGCTTCCTGCCGAGCAGCATCGTGTCGGGGGGGCCCCGGCGCGGGCCCCATTCCCGGCGGGTGCCGCTGCCCAGCGCGGCCGCTCGGCCCCGGCCCGGCCCGGCCGTTGCCCCGGGAACGGCCCCCGCCCGCCCGCCCGCGCCTGCGCAGCGCTGCCGGGGCGGGATCGCGCCCGGGGCTGCGGAGCTCCAGCGCTGGCTTCGGTTTTCCCCTCAGCTAAACCCGCCCCATGAGACCCCCGCTGGCGAGGCTGCGCCTTCTCCCCTGAGCAAAACCCGCCCTACGGGACCCCCACTCCCGGGGGCTGCGGAGCTCCGGCGCTCAGCTCGGTTCTCCCCTGAGCTAAACCCGCCTCGCAGGACACCCGGGGCTGCGGAGCTCCAGCGCTGGCTTCGGTTCTCCCCTCAGCTAAACCCGCCCCGTGAGACCCCCGCTGGTGGGGCTGCGCCTTCTCCCCTGAGCTAAACCCGCCCTACGGGACCCCAGCAACCGGGGCTGCGCTTCTCCCCTGAGTTAAACCGCCCTACGCGATCCTCGCTCCCGGGGGCTGCGGAGCTCCGGCGCTCAGCTCGGTTCACCCCTGAGCTAAACCTTAGCCTCGCAGGACACCCGGGGCTGCGGCGCTCCAGCGCTCGCCTCGCTTCTCCCCTGAGCTACACCCGCCCTACGGGACCCCGCACCCGGGGCTGCGGAGCTCCAGCGCTCCCTCGCTTGTCCCCTCAGCCGAACCCGCCCTACGGGACCGCCGCACACCGCGGAGTGCTCGGCCTGGGGGAGAGGAGGCCGCCGGGCAGGGATCGTGCCAGGGGCTGTGGAGCTACCGCTCTGGCCCCGCTTCTCCCCTCAGCCAAACTCCGCACCGGGGCTGCGGAGCTCCAGCGCTCGCCTCCCTTCTCCCCTCAGCCGAACTCGCTCCGCGAGGCCCCCACAGGCCGCGGGGTGCTCGGCATGGAGGAAAGGAACCTCCTCACACCGAGATGTAGAAGGAACGCTCAGTAGTAACGTGGCTGGGAAGAGATGGATGGAGGCAAAATGCTGAGTGCTGCAGGAAGGGGGCTCTGGGACGGCACAGGCTGCCCAACCCTGCCAGCCGCTTTGCAGGAATTGGTTTGGAGTAAAAAGTCCAGGACAACGCTCAGGTCCCCACGAGCAGCCATGGATTTGTCCTGGTACAGAGGGGGTTACAGAGCTGGAGGCATCGGTGGTGTTTTGGAACATGACAGCTCTCTAATGAGATGTAGGAGGTGTATTTATTTCCACAAACTGCCCTTAAATTAATGAAAAAATTTTAAAAAATCAAGTGGAGTTTGACTTTCTGGTTCTGCACAACTCCTGCCAGGAGGGGACAGCTGGAGGGGATTTGGGATCTTATCCCAGGGAACAGGACAGGAGGAGAAGGAATGGCCTCAGGCTGGGCTGGGGAGGCTCAGGTTGGACATGAGCAGGAATTTCCTCATGGAAAGGGCTGGAAGGGGCTGCCCAGGGGGGTTTGGAGTGCTCATCCCTGGAGGTGTCCAAGGGAGGATGGACGTGGCACTCAGTGCTCTGGGCTGGGGACAACGTGGGCATCGGGCACTGATTTGACTCGATGATCTTAGAGGGATTTTCCAATCTTCATAACTCCGTGATCCTGGGAAGGCTCCAATTACAACACTCCTGTAATACTCCTACCCATTCCATACTCTCGATTTCCAGCTAGAAATCGATCAGGAACACGCAAGCAAATGTATAAATCACAGTAAGAATGCCCAGCTGCCAGGGTACATTAACCAGAAGACAGCTCAGAAGTTTAAGCACAAAAGAACCCCCACATTTCTGAGAACCCCTCGTGTGGAGGAACCTGAGGGGTGCCGTGGGGGGACCCCAGATCCTGGCGGGGAGACCGAGACCCCCTCAGGGAGCCGGGGTAGGGAGACCGAGACCCCTCAAGGCACTGGGGCAGGGGGACCAGGACCCCATCAAGGAGCCGGGGTGGGGAGACTGGGACCCCTCAAGGAGCCGGGATGGGGAGTCCGGGACCCCCTCAAGGAGCCGGGGCGGGAATCTCCAACGCGGGCGAGGGGGACCGGGACCCCCTCAAGGAGTCAGGGCAGGGGAGACCGAGACCCCTCAAGGAGCTGGGACGGGGGTACCGGGACCCCCTCAAGGAGTCCGGTCAGGGGGACTGGCGCCCCTCAGGGAGCTGGGGCGGGGGTCCCCAACGCGGGCTCGGGGCCCCGGAGCCCTGAAGGCGGCGGGACGGGGGGTCGCGGGGGCTCGGCGCGGCCGGGCGCCGTTTCCAGCCGGACGCTTTATGGGCGCGGACGGCGCTATGGCGGCCGCCGCGGGCTGAGGGGACGGCGCGGGCCCGCCATGTTCGCCAGGGCGTTCCGCGTGAGGGCCAACACCAGCATCAAGGGCTCGGACCGGTGAGTGCCGGGCCGGGACCCCGCAGGGATCCCCGCCGGGCCGGGGGGACGCGCGGGGCCCGGCCCCGGGGTCGCGGTGGCGGGCGGCGATGCTCCCGGAGTAGCTGCTTTCACCCCTTGCTTGTGATACACTCCCGGCCTGAGCACGGAGTGTGCGTTTCGCTGGAAGATGTTGCCATAACTAAGCCAGGTTTAATTGAAATATTATGCCAAGGCCTGGATGAAGCCTTCTGTGCTTATTTATAGTAGCGCCCAGTGTCTAATGGGGCTGTGAGATGAAGAGGGGGTTTGGAAAAGGACGTGGAATGACAGGATTAGAGGGAATGGCTTTAAACTGGAGGAGGTGGGTTTATATTGGCTATTAGGAAGAAATTATTCCTTGTGAGGGTGGGGAGGTGCTGGCACAGGTGCCCAGAGCAGCTGTGGCTGCCCCTGGATCTCTGGCAGTGCCCAGGGCCAGGCTGGATGGGGCTGGGAGCCACCTGGGATAGTGGAAGGTGTCCCTGCCATGACAGGGGTGGGACTGGATGGGATTTAAAGTCTCTTTTAACTCAAACCATCTGTAATTCTCTAATTCTTTATGTTCCTGAGCAGCACTGCTGGGCTGACCTCCTGATTGTTCAGGTTCACTGAACACTGCTGTGAATGACCACAAACACCCCTGTGCTGGTCACTGGGGCTTAAACTTCAAATAAAACTGAGGGACAGGGAAATCTGGCTGTCCCCTGCTCCAGCTGTGGGTGACAGGCTGGGCAGAGCCAGAGTGAAATCACAGCACAAAACAGAGGCACGGGCAGCAAACAGAAGCTGAAAGCAGATGTTTAAAGAAGATAAGAGCAGGGCAAGTGTATTCAGACTTTTCATGGTTTGTAAACCCAGACACAAATGCTCCAAATTATCTCCTGTGAAGAGGTGGGAATCTCAGGAACAGCCAACAAAACAGAACAGCAGATGTAGGATTTAGTCTGAGGGATGGCCTAGGCAGCTTTGTAACCCATTTGGGATTTTGTCATTGCAGGAGGAAGCTACGAAGTGATGTGGCAGCAGCTTTTCCCAGCCTGAGCACTGAACAAGTGGCTGAGTTGGTTCCAAGCAAGGAAGAGCTCAATGTCATTAAAATATACTCTCACAAAGGGGAGGCCATCACTGTTTACATGAACCACAGGAACCCAATCCTGTTTGAAGTTGAGAAAGTTCTGTATCCAACAGGTAGGGGGAAGGGATTGGAGCAATCCTCCCTCTTTGCTTACCTTTCCAATTAATAATTAATTATTGTGGCATCGTTTGGATTTCACATTCCTTTATTATCCAATTAAGTGTTTTATTATCTAATTAAATTTAATCTCCTTGATTATCCAATAAGAGTTTAGTCTTAAAGATGAAAAGAAACAGCATCTAGAAATGTTCTTAATTATGCATTTTTATATTTGCTTCTGTTTTGGGACAGTGTACACTCTGTGGGTCTACCCAGACCTTCTCCCTGCCTTTACAACATGGCCCCCAGTGCTACAGAAACTTGCAGGAGGTGCAGGTAAGAGCACCAGAACTTTGTCCCTTTGCACTGCAAAAAGGAATTGCCTTCAGGGCTTTTTAGGTGTTTTCCTTCACAGTGGCAAAAATGTACCTGAAACAAGTAGAAGGAATGTGTACGCAAAAAAATTTGTGGTAGTGGTGTCCTAAAAAGGAAATAAATTAGCTGTAAAAAGAGTTTGTGAACGAAGGAAAGTAGGTGAAGGTGTTTAAAGCAGTAACCTGCTCAGTGTGGGAGGCTGAGATTTGGAAATCCCTTCTCAGGGTGATGAGCAGCCCTGAACTGGGACACAGAGCTGCCTGTGCCATTGGTCTGTCCCTTTGAAAGCTCCTCTGCTGCCACCCTGCTTCCTGCCAGTGCCCAGGGGAACAAGCTCATCCTGTGGATAGGAAGGAAATTTATTTTGGAAGCTGCAATCACTGTCAGGCAGCCTGTGGATTGTGCAGGTGGGGTTGGAGCTGAATTCCTGGGTTACTGGCTCTACCAGCTCATTATGGATCAAGACTAACAGGAAAGGATTCTGTTCTCTGGAACCTGCTTTGGATGCAGTTCAGACTCAGGAGAATCGGCCCATTATAAACTTTAAATTGCTGAACTGCTCAAGCAGAAAAAGATTAAATTCAAGCTGCTGCAGCCTTGATCTCTGCCTGGAGGTGCTCACGAAGGAAGAGATGTCTTTTTCCATGACACAGCATCCAATGTGGAACTCAGGTCTCGCTGCTTTGTTTGCTTTTGGGGAAAATGAAGTGCTGTGATAGACATCTGAGAGAGCCTCGCTGCTGGCTTGTAATGCCCCAGTTTCTGGGCAGAAAGACTCGCTAATGGGGCAGGACATTGATGAAAGAGCCCTGCGGGTCATTCATCGCCCCTGGCAACCAGGCTACCTCTGTGCAGGATCCAAAGATAAGGAGCTGGCCAGGGACAATGGCCACAAAGGCCGGGGAGAGGTAGAGCCGGTCCTCTGGAGGGAGAGGAAAGGCTCCACTTCAGACTGGAGCACTGCAGGAGATTCAGTTCCCAAACGCAGCATGTTTTGGGGTATCTCTTCCATAAATTCAAATACTTGCTGTCTGCCCTGGTAATTTGCATAATTAATGCTGCTTATGTGGTCACATTAAGGCCTTGATGTGGTTTCTGTCCCCAGCCATGTGGAGCTCTGGTGGCATTTGCAGAGTTCATTCTAGACCTGATAAAAATACTTGTGACAATGAACAGGGGAAAAAATCTTGGCTTCCTCAGGCTCCACATTAAATCAGGGATGCTGAGAAAAATCTGAATGAGATGTCTGCAAAACCAATCCATGGAACAGCTCAGGAGTCTGCAGAGAGCTGCAGTGAGGGGAAGCAGCTGCTGTTGCCACCCTTTGGTGAGGACATCATGCCACAGCTGCAGCATGGAAAGCTCTGCTTTGTGATCATCCCAGTCTGGTCCTCCAAGCTGTGGGAAGCAGAAGGAAGCAGGGCTGTGATTTCTGTCCAAAACAGCAAAGAGGCTGTTTCTCATCTCCCTGAGAATCCCCAGCTGGCTGCAGCTGATCTGGCACATTGAGGAGGGATGGGGCAGCACTGACAACTTTGAGACAATTCTGTCTCCAGGGAAAAAGCTGCTGGGGTAACCTTCCATTGGGAAGGGTAAATGGGTTATTCCTGATACTTCTTCTCGTTCCTTTCCCTTTCCATGCCATCAATGAAGAGCTTTGCTGGGAGCTGGTTAAAAACAGCCCTCAGGTCTGACAGGGCTGAGCAAGCTTCACTCTCTGCAGTTTTTTGGGATGTGCCCAGCAGCCTTATGGATCGGATCCCGCACTCCACGGGGGAAAGCGGTGCTTTAGGAGGAGAAACAGAATCCTGCTCTCCCTGGCGTGTGCTCAGCTCGTGGTTTTAGCGAGTAGCGGGAGGGAGGGGGGCGGAGGAGGCGGTGCCTGAGCGTTTCATTGAGAAATGGATGCGCTTCATTCTTCCCGCAGACCTGATGCTGCCAGGCGTTGTGGTGCCACCTTCTGGCCTCCCTCAAGTGACACGGGGCACGCTCTGTGCTGTCACCCTGCTGGGAAACAGGTACAGAGCATTCTCCAATCCACAGCCGGTCCAGAAACTAAAAATGAAGTGAAGGTTTTGAGGAAATCAAAGCAGAAGTGTTGTCTTCAAGGAGCCTTAGCAGTGAAAGATACAGCAGGAAAAAAAAAAAAATCTTAATTTTATGAGTTAGGAAATGTTTGAGCTGAGGTGGGAAGCTTTGTAAATTGTTTATTTTGGACCAATGTTTTTAACAAAATACTGTATTCTGCACAATTGCCTTTGTGTCTGTGTGAAAATTCTGAGTGAGGGAGTGCTAAAATTGGTTTTCCCTCGCTGCTGGTCTCTTCTGGCAGTGCATGTGCTTCTTGTAATTTATTAAAAGCAAGAATGTGTCACTGCACAACCTTCAGTTCATCCAGGCTCAGGATTCTTTGGAAAACCTTACATACCAGAAGGATACTAGAAAATATGAAGTTGCTTGAAAACTTGTAAAGAGCAGGGTGGTTGTAAAATAGATTCAGTCTGACACATTAGCACAGGGTGTTTGCTTTGTCCTGCTCCAACATTCCCTTTTCCCCCAGAGCTCCCGTGGCAGTTGGAGTTGCCACCATGTCCACAGAGGAGATGCTGGCTGCTGGCATGAAGGGGAAGGGCGTTGCTGTGCTGCACACCCACCTGGATCACCTCTGGTGGGTAACTGTGGGATCTCAGCACCTCAGGACTGATGTGCAGAGTGACCGAGACCACCCTTGGGGGGCTCGGAGGTCCTGGAATGTCACCAGAAGTGTCTGGTGGCTGGACTTTGATCCTGCATGGGTGACAACACCTGTATGAGGATGGGAGGATCTCACTGGTGTAAATGGTGAAGGGATGGGTTAATTAGAGTGTGAGACACAGGGTTTAAGATTTCTGTACAGGGGGGTCTAAAGAAGTAAGATGGAGGAATTGGGGCGTGTCCTGTCCTTCTTCTTCTTCTTCTTCTTGGCCTCCATCTTCTGTGGTGATGTTGGCACTTTGGGATTGGTTATTACTAAAGGTGTACTGGTCAATAAGGGTGAAAGGTATTGGGGGAAATAGGTAAATATTGTATATGTAGTTTTGAGTATAAAGATAGGTGACCGCCCCAGGGGCTCTCAGTGTGCTCATGGCTGGCTGCTGTGCAGACCTCTGTCGGGCCAAAAGAAAATCTTTTAGATAAAAAACTAATAAACACTGAAGACCGAGAAAAAACCTGAAGCCTCTTCTCGTCCTTTGGAGCGCGGGCTGCCCAAGGCCACCCCGAGCCTTTCCAGGTCATTGAAACAGCCAAGAAACCAGCAGGTAACTGCCAGCATTGGGGACAGTGGGCAACAGGTTCATGTGTTTAATTTACTGAAAGCCAAATCTAAGGTTAGTCTGTCAGGCCAACTTAGGCAATTATTTGGGTACAGCTTAGATAGGAACTTCATTTAGAATTTATGGAGGAAGATGAGTTCAAAGTAAATTTTACAGTTCAGAGATTGCAGTAAAAGACCCATGCAGGTGCCACTTCCTTTATTCAGGGTGACATCTGTTCACTGTCCTGTGGTTGAAAGCAGCAAAAGGAAAGCTGTGTTCTGCTTTTTCTTCCTTTTGTAGGGAATATGGTGACAAATCTTCTCCTCCTACCTTAGCTCCCTTGGGAACAGATTGTGCTGCAGTGGAGAGTGCTGGAGACCAGGAGGAGCTGCAGGGGAAGGAGCCTGGCAGCAGCTGCTCCCCTGAGCCAGAGCAGCACGTGGACATCAGGGATTTGAGCCTGAGGGACAGAGACACTTGTGCAGAGCTGCTGGGGCAGGAGGAGCTCCATGAGAACAGAGCTGCAGAACCAGCTGAGGATGCCAGCACACAGGACCAGCAGGAGGCTGAGGACAGCAGGACCCCACAAGGTATTTTTGTATCCCACTGAAACCAAACCATGCTCTTTGGTTTGCTGAATCTCACAGACAACTCATGGTACCTGTCCTTCTTTCTCCCTGCAGAGCAAATGGATGCTTTGTTTAATCAGTGCTTTTTCCATGCCTTAAAATGCAGAGTAAAGAAATCAGATCTCCCTCTGCTCACCAGCACATTTCTAGGCAGCCACATGGTCTCCTGCTGGTACGTGGGAAGGAGATGGAATTGGGATTTGCATGCTGGGATTTGGTCTTTAAAATGTGGAGATTGTGTGGGATATTTGGGAAGAAGGTTTTGAGTAAAAAATAAAATCCAGCTCTTAAATAAGGTTATGCTCAATTCTGCCATCAAATACTTTGATCAGATACAATCCTTATATTAAACACTTGCATGTAAGCATTGCCATCAAGTACTTAGATGAAATACAATCCTTCTATTAAATATTTGAATGGAAGAATTGTCCAGACCTGGATTTGCTCTTGGGAGCCAACTTGACTTGGCTGGCATTGGTTTCACCATGCTTTAGTGACCTGAGTGGCTGCTTGCCTGCCCACAGGAACATCAGCACTAATTTCACTCATCACATTCTATTTATCAACTTCTTTGGAGTAACTCTTTCTCTATGTTATTTATATTCTCTGTGTTATTTATATTCTTAAATCTTGCTACTTCTAGCATAAGTAGCAAGATTTAAGAAGAAATGAAGGGTGACTTATAACTAAAGAACTTTTCAAAAATCCCTTTATAGCCCTGCTGGAAAACAACTGGACATAAAGAAATCAAGCTATAAGAAGGTGAGATTTTTTTTTTTGTTTGGGTGTTGTTTCTTTTTTAAAATTAATTTTAATAAGTAACAGAAGAAGAGAAAAAGTTTTAAACACAAGAGCAGGAGTTTAAAATGCTTGACTCCACATTTCTGATTGCAGTTCTCTAAATTCCTGCAATGCATGCAGCACCAGAGGATCTTACAGGTGAAGGAGCTGAGCAAAGGTGTGGAGAGCATCGTGGATGTGGACTGGAAACACCCAGAGTACGTAGAATAATATCACAGTCTTTAAAAGAATTTGGAATCTCTGAAAGAGGGAGTGGAATCTGCTGCCTCCAGCTCTGTTCCATCCCTTTCACTCACACCAAACAATTCTTGTGGCAGCATTAAAGCATTTGCAGTGCCTGAAGGGTTTTCCTCAGCCTCTGCTGCCCAAGACAGCAAAAGTGAAGAGAGAGAACAAGTGTACCATGCTCCTGAAATCATTCCACTCTATGGGGTGTCCACAAAAATGATCCCACTCTTTCAGGAATCTGGACACAGGTAAGCCCAAAAATAGAAAGAAAGAGAGCAACAAAATTGTAGTTGCTGTTTTTCTCTTACTGCCAGAACCCAACTCCCAAATACTTTGATTCAAAAATTCTCTTTGTCTTCAGAAAAGGCAGCATCCTGTCAAGCAGTGAGGTGAGAAACATCATCATTAACTATGTGAAGAGTAATGAGTTGGTTGATGAAACAAACAAAAAGTGAGTACAGGTGGAAGTTTTCCTCCCTTGCTTCCATAGGAGAGGCTGAAATTAGAGGAAAAAAAATGACCTGGTTTGTTCCTCTGTGTGCTTTTGTTTTGCAGCTTTGTAAAGGTGAATGCCATTCTGTGTGACTGCCTGTTGGATAAATCAGAACAGGATGAGATCTCACACCTCAAATGGGATGAACTCTTGAGCAGGTGATTGTTCCCTCAATATCCCTTCCCAGAACTGCACAGATTGATTGGCTGCAGCTCAAACCCCGTGCTGGGAGCTGCCTGATTTGTAATTTCCTGGAGATAAATAGGAACAAGATGAGACCTCACACCTTAAATGGGACAGCCTTTGGAGCAGGTGCTTGTTCTCAGTCTCCCCAGAATGACACAGATTATTGCTCTGTGCAGGTGCCTGGAACGACTGCAGCCCTTGCACCAGGTGACATTTTCTGGACAAGAACCCGTGGTGAGGAAAGGAAACATCGAGCCCATCGACATCAGCATAGCACAGAGATCATCAAACAAGAAGGTGAAAAACCACAATTAAATGAGGGGGTTGAGCAGATGAAATCCCAGATCCTGGGGCAGCTTTGGCAATCATTATTAACCCTTCAGCAGTGATAAGTCCAATTATCATTTAACCCTTCAGCAGTGATGTTTCCAATCCTTATTAACCGCTCAGCAGTGATGTTTCCAATTATTATTTAATTCCTCATCAGTGATGATGCAAATATTATTTAACCCTTCAGCAGTGATGTTTCCTATCATTATTAACCCTCAGCACTGATATTTCTTCTCCTTACTAGTCCTTACTAGCTTCCAATCATTTTTAACCCTTCAGCAGTAATATTTCCAATCATTATTAACTCTTTAGCACTGATGTTTCCAATCTTCAGCAGTGATATTTCCAATTATTATTTAACCCTTCAGCAGTGATGTGTTCAATCATTATTAACCCCTCAGCAGTGATATTTCTAGTCCTTACTAGTCCTTACTAGCTTCCAATCATTTTTAACCCTTCAGCAATGATGTTTCTAATTATTTTTTAACCCTAAGCAGTGATGTTTCCAATAATTTTTTCACCCTTCAGCAGTGATGTTTCCAATTATTATTTAACCCCTCAGCAGTGATGTTTCCAATCATTATTATCCCTTCAGCAATGTTGTTTCTAATTATTATTTAATCCTTCAGCAGTGATGTTTCCAATCATTATTAACTCTTTAGCACTGATGTTTCCAATCTTCAGCAGTGATATTTCCAATTTTTAACCCTTCAGCAGTGATGCTTCTAATTATTATTTAACCCTTCAGCAGTGATGTTTCCAATTCACCATTTAACCCTTCAGCAGTGATGTTTCCAATCATTATTAATCCTTCAGCAGTGATGTTTCCAATCATTATTAATCCTTCAGCAATGATGTTTGCAATCATTATTAATGTTTCAGCATGAGGTTTCCAATTTTCATTTTACCCTTCAGCAATGATGTTTCCAATCATTATTTAACCCTTCAGCAGTGATTTTTCCAATATTTTTTAACCCTTCAGCAGTGATGTTTCCAATAATTTTTAACCCCTCAGCAGTGATGTTTCCAAGCATTATTATGTTTCCAATCACTATTAACCCCTCAACAGTTATATTTCCAATCATTATTAACCCTTCAGCAATGATGTTTCCAATTATTATTTAACCCCTCAGCAGAGATGTTTCCAATCATTATCTCTTGACCAATGATGTTTCTAATTATTATTTAACCCTTCAGCAGTGATGTTTCCAATTATTATTAACCCGTCAGCAGTGATGTTTCTAGTCCTAACTAGTTTTCAATCATTATTAACCCTTCAGTAGTGATGTTTGCAATCATTATTAACACTCAGCAGTGACGTTTCCAATCATTTTTAACCCTTCCCCAGTGATGTTTCTAATCATTATTAACCCCTCAGCAATGATGTTTCCAATAATTTTTAACTCTTCAGCAGTGATGTTTCCAATCAATATTAACCCTCACAGGTGACAATTATCAAGAACCTTGAGCTGTATGGTCTGGACCCACAGTGTGTGGCCAACACCCTCCAACAGAAGGTCCAAGCCAGTGCCACCATCAGCCCAGCACCAGGAACAAAGGACAGAGTCCAGGTCCAGATCCAAGGCAACCAAATCCATCATCTGGCCAAGATGCTGCTTGGTAAGAAGATTCTGGGAGTGGGCTGCTTGCAGCAAAATTGAGATTTTTTAATTCTTTAAGGGATGTCTGTGGTGAGTTGGGGGTTGGTCTCTTTCTCCGGGCGACAACAGATAGAACAAGAGGACACAGTCTCAAGCTGCGCCAAGCGAGATGCAAGTTAGAATTAAGAAGGAAATATTTCACAGAAAGAGTGGTCAGATACTGGAATCATCTACCCAGTGAGGTGGTGGAGTCATCATCCCTCGAGGAGTTCAAAAAAAGACTGGATGTGGCACTTGCTGCCATGATCTAGTTGAATAGTTAGAACATGGGTTGGACTTGATGATCTTATAGGTCTCTTCCAGCCTTGAATTTCTGTGATTCTGTGATTCCTTAGCTGAAGTGAGCTCTTGGTTGTGTTGCAGAAGAATATCAGCTACCTCGGAAATACATCCAGGGCCTGGACAAGGCTCCAAAGCTTGGCCGCAAGAAGTAGGAGAAAAATCGACTGCAAGGATTGCTCAGCTCTCATTATTTTCATTATTTATACAAGGGTTTGCTGCCAGCAAATCAAGGATCATGCACAGCCCCTGCTCATTCCACAATGAGTCCTGGATGTTTACAAGGTCTGGAATTCACCCAAATAATAATAGTGCTCCAGGTGTTCCTTTTTCATAAAAATAAAAAGCTCAATAAACTCCTTGGCATTATCTTGTTGTGTTTTTTTTGATGGAAATTGATACTGAAGCACTGGATGCTGCAGTGGTTTTTGGGTGGTTTAACATTCTTGCTTTGCATCTTTGATCAGGGATGTGGAATAAACCTCCTCTGAAATATGAGTAAAATACATTCCAACACAATCCTGGGACAGTGCAGTGTGTTCTGCCATGGAGTAAAACCCCTCTGGCTTAGACTTTATCTTTTTAAACATTTCCAGGTATTGAATTCAGACATTTCAGCACTGAGAATTAGCTGCATTAGCTGGATTTCTGTAGTTTATATTCTTTTTATATATAAAAATACAGTTTAATGTATGACCTGAGCTGTAATTTATCACAGATAACAGTTCTGTCAGCCCCAGCTACAAGATTAAATTAATGGAACACTTTGGTCAGGTCTTACAGGTGTGAATGTTCTTTAGCTCTTTAACAGTAAGTTAGGAAATTTAAATTCACTTCTGGGAAGGACTCCTGTATTTCCCTTTAGACTAAATCCATTAAAGTTCCATAGGAGGGCACCAGAAAAAGAAAGTCAAGAGATTTCTTTAATTACTGACAGCTTTATTATCATTGTCTCTTACACTGTCTGCATATGAACAAATAGTTCCAGAACCTTCAAAAAAAGCTGAGAGTGAGACATTTTGTAAAAATGCCATAGAATCACTAGGGAGTAGTAAAAATAAATTACAGCATTGCAAAAATGCATTTCACTTTGCCATAGAAGCTCTACTATTCCATCCTATACACATTATTTTACAGGTTTTACAGTAGCCATGGAAAAGAAACTCACACGACCTAGGCGAGACACTTGCTAACCAAAGGCACTGCCAACAGGATTTGCGCTTAAAGAAGGGGCAAATACTTCTAAAACCAGCTCAGCTGACCCTTGAGGATTTGAGTTTCAACACCCACCAACTCTTCAAATGCCCCTCATATTGAAAAAAAATAAACAAAACCCAAAAGAATGAGCCCTGCTGGTGGCAGGAGGTTTTCAGCAGCATCCACAGTGATTGCATATGAAGCCATGCCTTCTACAAACTGTCAAAGACATGCTGGGGCCAGGAAGGGACAGGGGACACTCACCAAAATAAAAATAAAAAATAGAAATAAACCTGCACAACTTTCAGCCAGAAAGAAAAGGGATTTCAAACCAAGCATGTGGCTCTTCCCTCCGAGAGCCACCGGGCAGTTTTTACAGCGCTCTTCCCCACGGTGGAACAGAAGTATTTATACGGTGCTGTCAAGGCTCAAAGCACCAGATAAACGGTATTTAAATGACTCCACAAGTGAATAGTGAAGTGCTGAGTCTGCTTATAGCTGGACAAACAGCCCCAGAGCACGGCAAGCGCTGCTCCGGGGCTGCCAGCAGTTGTTAAAGGTCGTTGGGTGTAGAGTACAGTACAGCTGGAGGCTCCTCTGCACCAGAGCCCTGCGAGCAAACCCTCACTGCTGACCACAACAGGAGCTGCAACTGAGCTTGGCAGAAAGTGGCTTTCACACCAAGTAATGCAGTTACTCTCGTAAGGTTTAGAAACAAACATACTCAAAATCTGGACACAAAAAAAATAAAATCCCAAGCAATCACCTTCCAGAAAGAAACAAAGCAGTTCCTGATCCCTCCCCGGACATGAGGGCCTCGTCACAGCAGTGCTGTGGGGACAGGAGGGACAAGGCTCTGCACAGCTTCCTCCTTAGCCCAAATGCAAAGTTTTCACACTTAAGGGAAAAAAAAGGCACTGAGGTAAATTTGAACTCCTCCCTGTTTCCCAATAACCCGCTGCCTCCCCTCCCAAGGGATGCAGGTGGGCTCCATGAGCCCACACCAACCCTGTCCCGGCTCCATCCCCATCCAGCACTGACATTCCCTGGGCTGTGAGCAGAGGGAGGGCTGGCCCTGGCTGTGTGCAGTGTGCTCAGAATGGAGCACTGAGGGTAAACATGGGGCCCATCCTCTCCCCCAGGATCATTCCAGCCCAGCAGTGATCCCTGCACCCCTCAGCAGCAGCAGTGAGGGCAGGGACCCAGCCTGCACCTCCAGGACTTTGCTGAGGGATGCTCAGCACGGCGTGGTGGCAGCCCTGAGACAGGCAGAGAGAGACTTGCTGTCCTCTCCTGGCTCCACAGAGAGAGCAAACCCTGGGAAGCCTCCTGGACAGGCAGGACAGCACCAGTTGAGAGTGGGGACAGAGAAAGGGCACAGGGACAGCAGGAGCAGGAGGAAGCCCAGGTGAGGTGAGCAGAGAGCATCCAAGGACAGCAATTCCCTTCCTTGGTGCCACCTCCACACCCCAGCCCTGGAGGGGGCTCCTCTCCCTCGGGGCCAGGCACGTTCACAGCTCAAAATCTGATTTGTGAGGGGATTTTGAGCTTTCCTGGGTTCCTCTGATGGACACATATTGCTAAACCTTCAACACTGAACCCTCAGCCTGTGCCCCAACCATCACCTTTACACTTTTCAAACAGAATTTCTGGAAACAAAGGTCCCAATTCCTACAGAGTAGAGAACTGGTGAAACCCTGGCTAACTTGGCTAAGCATCAGGGACAGTTACTGTAATTCAGCTCTTTCCAAAATCAGAAGTCAAATAGAATCAAAATGAATGATTTTCCTGGGAATTACTATCACCAAGCTGCAATAATATTTACTAACAGACTGTTGGGGTGTTGCAGCTGCCTTGGTGTCCTAACCTGGCATTTCCCTGGCTGCCTTAGCCCTGAACAAGTGCAGGGCTTGGCTAGAGCTGCAACACCCACGTGGTTTGGTGCAACAACCTCCTCCCCTTTTCCTGCTGCTTCCTGTGCTCTCCTTACGAAACCACAAGTGGGCCACGAGGGCACTGTGGGCCACAGCACCTCCAAACAGGAACAAGCAGGTCGCTGGGAGGAGCAGGAACAGCAAGAGCTGCCCTGCTCCAAAATTCAGCCAGCACAGGGCTCCTGTTGGGTGTCACACCGAGGATTTTCCACGCAGCCTCTCCAGCGGATGGCACGGCTGGAAATCCAACCAGCAGCTGTGTTTGCTTTGTTGAAGCTGTTTCATAAACAGGCTTCCCATTCTTGGACTGTCTCTGGTCCTGGGAGAAGAGGTTTCAGAAGAAGAAAATGCAAGAGGATCATTTTAAGGGTGCTGGGAGCCACTCCTTATGGAAGGTTGAAGAGGGAGAATGACTACTAAGGTGTCCTGAGAAGTCTTTTCATTTAAAACAGTCTCTAGCTTAGTCTGATGCCCTGTGCCTCCTGAAGGTTATCCAGGTTTGCCTCTGGCCTCTTTCAGGGTCTGTTGCAGTCTCTGTTTGAACCTCTCATACTTCTTGTGCACTTGCTGGATTTTGTCCTTCTCCTCTTTGTCCAGGATCATCAGGAAGTTCTGCAGCTCCGGGATGGAGAAGGCGTCCCACTGCAAAACCAGCAGAGAGGCAAAGTGAGCACACACCTGCTGCCCTTTGTGGGGTCTTACCTCTCAATCTGTGAGGAGCAGCAAAATACATTTAAATGGATCTGATCTCCAGGGATTTAACCTCGAGTGGTGACAGGGATGGCATAAGGGGCTACAGCATGAAGGACAATCCCAATCCTCCCACCACAAATGAGAAGCAGAATCCTCCAGGATGCAGCAGCCCCCACTGTGGTGGGGAGCAAGATTTCAACCAAAAACTGGCTGTGAATTTATTACCTGAGTGTCCCTGGCTTTTACTTAAATTAGTGGATTACTTATAACAGTGCTCAGCTAATCTAATTAGAGAGGATTAACCCTGGGGCAGCACTGCCGGGTTCCATAAACAGATTATGGGGTGGCCATCAAAACTGGCCTCAGCATTTCCACAGCTCAAGTTTGAATTGCTTTAAAAACCCAGATCATTCAGGAGCAATAAAAGACTCAAGTCTGAATTGTTTTAAAAACCCAATTCAAGTTTGCGTTGTTTTAAAAACCCAGATCATTCAGGAGCAATAAAAGACTCAAGTCTGAATTGTTTTAAAAACCCAATTCAAGTTTGCATTGTTTTAAAAACCCAGATCATTCAGGAGCAATAAAAGACCTCTTACATGGAAACAGCCCTTTTTGTGCTGCCTCTGTCACACATCTCCCAGCTCTGCCATGTGCTCCATATTTGTGTAAAACCAAGGAAAAGTCACCAATGTACCTCAACTTCCCCCGTTTCATTTTCCTTCAGCACAAAGCTCAGCGCGTTGGTGTCAGGGCCCGCCAGCAGCCGCAGGTACAGCGGGTACTCGGTCAGAGGAAGCTTCTGGAAGAGCACTGCAAGGACAGCAGACACCCCCAGTGAGATCAGGGCTGCTCAGGGGATCAGCTGGAGCATGGAAAAGGATGCTCGGGATCACAGGGCTGAGTCTCAGATCCCTGTAAGGTCTCAGGTGTTTTCAGCCCTTCTGAAATCATAATTCCCTGTTAACCTAAGCACCATCACCTCCTGTGGGGGTCTGGCCATTGATTCACCTGGATTTAGGTCAATCAGTGACCAGACACCATTTTTCTGGCCTGACACCCCAGTGAGTCCCAAGCACACCAACCAGAAGCCAAACTCCCCACCCCAGGCAGAGCAGCCAGGCCCTGAACTCACCTTGCCCATCTTTCCTCATCTCCTTGAAAAGTGCAAACTTCTGCGGGTTATCCACCACCATGAACTTCTTCAGCAGCCCCTGGATCACCTCGCTCACCGTGGTGGTGCTGCTGATGTGCAGCTGCTTGATGGCATCCAGGGGCAGGTAGAAGGAGGTCCTCTTGTCCGTCATCTCAGCCAGGTTCACCTCCTTGAGGGCATCGTAGATGGACTGGGGCCGGATCCCGGCCGGCACCGTCACCGGCCGCCGCAGCTTCAGGTGCACCTTGATGAACCCTGTGTAGGTCCCATCATCGTTCTGGGGCAAAGCACACAAGGATCAGGCTCCAGGAAGCTTTTCCAGCCCCTTCTCCACCACAACAAGTGTGGGGTGACAGCAGGAGCTGCCCCCGCTCTCCGGGAGTTCCGGTGTTTCTCATTAATCATGCCAAAAGTACCCAGTAATTTCGGGACAGTCACTGCTGATTTTCTCTTGGTAGTGACTCATCCCTTCCTCTCTCGCCTGTGGGATCTTGTTTTATTTCAAACCGGCCCTGCCGAGAGGCAGTTATAGAAATTCCATTGCATGGAATTTGTAGTTGCACTTAATATGGATTTGAAACTCCTGGTTCAGCAGGATCTCTCAAATTTATTCCTTATGTTTTATTTCCCATTTAAGAGATTCTCCAAGTAACAAATTATCTCTGATCCCACCACAGGTCTCTTAACCTCACCCTCAGCTCCACAAAAATGCAGGAACCAGGAGAAAAGCCTGGTTCTGCCCAGTGCACCCAGGAAGCCTGGCAGTGCTGAGGGCAGAGCTCCTCTCTCTAGAAAGGTTTTGTGTTCCTAAAGCCACTTCCAACAGCTCACAGCCCCAGTTCCACCCTGACTCATCCCCACTGGGGCTCACCCATCTGGGACAGGGCTTTGAGGCAGCTCCTTTCCAGAGATCAGTGCCAGCAGGAAGGCATGGAGGCAGGGAAGGTGTGATTGGCGAAGTTCAAAAGATGCCTCTCAGCCATCGTTGGGCCACCCAGGTGTCATTTGTCCCCTGAGACTTCACCCCCTCACCTAGTTGGTGGGATCCCCCTTCCTCCCCCTCTCCCTGGGGTTAAAAGACACAGTAACCACATGGTTTGGCTGTTCTGTTGGAGCTGTTGCTGCATTCAGAGGCCTGTGGGCCAGAATAAAGCCCTGGATCCAAACCCTCCAGCAGAACCCAACTCCTTTTCCTTCACCTCCCCTTGAAGCTTCTCCACCAGAGGTAAACCTGAGCTCCTGCATGCCTGGAGTGTCCCAAGCACCAGCTGCAGCATCCAGCCAGCCAAAGGTGTCTCTGGGGTGAAACACCACACATCCAGCCAGCCAAAGGTGTCTCTGAGGTGAAAACACCACACATCCAGCCAGCCAAAGGTGTCTCTGAGGTGAAAACACCACATATCCAGCAGCCAAAGGTGTCTCTGGGGTGAAACACCACACATCCAGCCAGCCAAAGGTGTCTCTGAGGTGAAAACACCACACATCCAGCCAGCCAAAGGTGTCTCTGGGGTGAAAACACCACAGCTGCCCCCGTCAGTCAAGCAGCTAGGGCAAGAAGAGCCCAGGCATGTTCCATCCGGCAATATTGGTATTTAATTCCAATATATTGGCGCCCAACGTGGGGCTCAAACCCATGAGATTAAGAGTCTGATGCTCTACTGACCGAGCTAGCTGTCACCTGGAGTGTCAGTGCCACTGGAAAGCCCAGCAGGAGGAAAAGCAGCTTGCCAGCCACCCTCACCCCAGAGACACCTTCCCCACAGGCTGGCCCCATTCAGGGCCCAAAAGAACCAGCCCCAGTCTATGTGTGCGAGGGGAAACCAGCCCAGCACGTACCAGTTTCATCAGCAGGCAGTTGGTGACCTTTGCATTGTACTTTTCAATCTTCTGTTTGATCTCCTGGACGGTTGGAGGCTCAGGTTTTTCTTCTTCTACGGTTTGTGTCACATTCTGCAATCAGAAGAGTGGGGCTTTAGCTGCTTTGTGTGTTGGGTAATGCTCCATCTGCTCAGCTCCTGAAAGCAGGAACAGATCCTGAGCACTGATGACGCAGGTGGGGACTGTCCCCAAATGGACAGGATGCCACATCCCAACCCCAAACCACCTCTGACACCAGTCACAGGCAGTGGAGGCAACACAAAATGCACTAATTGGTAAATTAGTGAGCAGTAAAGCATCCCACAACAACCCAAAGCAAAAAATCCAACCTTTAAACCCCACTCTCAAAGCGAAGCCACCTCCAGCTGCAAGCATTTATTTCCTTTTTGTAATGCAAGAAAAAAAAAAAATCCCATCCTATTTCCAGTATTCACAGCTCTGACTCCCCAAAACTCAAGCAGCTTCCAGTGGGCTCACCCAGGCAGAACCTGCAGTTAAATCTCTCACTGCTCTTGGGAAGCATGGGAAGCTGCTCACCCAGGTTTGGGGGAATTTCCTTGCCCAAATTTGGGGGAATTTCCTCCAAAACCAACAGATCTGACCTGTAGGTGGGCTCAGCCATGGAAATGTCACTCATGAATAATCACAGAATCATTAAGGTCACAAAAGGTCTCTGAGATCAAGCCCAGCTGTCAACACAGCACCACGAAACCACGTCCCCAAGTGTCACATCCGCAGCCTTTTGAACACTTCCAGGGATGGTGATTCCACCATCTCTCCTTTTCATGAAGAAATTTTCACTCCTGTCCTGTCCAAACCTCCCCTGGCTCCCCTGCAGCCAGGAGGGCAGCTCTGCCTGCTTTATCTGCTCAATCTGCAGCAAACAGCTCTCTGTGTGTCTTGGGCAATGCTCAGTGGGCTGGGCCTCCCTGCTCAGAGCTCACCACCCTCCCTGATGACAGCCTGGAAATGCATTTTGCCCAGATTTTATGTGGGCTTGCTCAGAGGCTGGCATGAGCAGGGAGCAGGAAGCGTGAAGCGATGTGCCATCGAGGCTGGGAAGGCTCAGAGTGAAAACTGTAACCTCTGAGAAGGGAAAAAAAGGGAAAAAAAGGGGGAAAAAAGGGGAAAAAAAGGGAAAAAAAGGAGAAAAAAAGTATCTTGGGGAGCAGAGCTTGTGTCTTCCCAGGCAGCCCCAGAGCACAGAGGACAAGGACATTGTAAATAAGCAGTGACACTGGGGTGGCACCCAGGGGACAGCAGGGACACTGGGGTCACTCCAAGAGAGGGAGAGGGGCTTTAAACAGTGACAGGACAAGGGGTGATGCCTTTGAACCAAAAGAGGGGAGATTTACATGAAATATTGGGGAGAAATCCTTCCCTGTGAGCGTGGGCAGGCCCTGGCACAGGTGCCCAGAGCAGCTGGGGCTGTGCCATCCCTGGCAGTGCCCAAGGCCAGGCTGGACACACTGGGACAGTGGAAGGTGTCCCTGCCCATGGCAGGGGTGGCACTGGATGAGGTGCCTTCCCCCTAAACATTTAAGGTTCTGTCCAAGCCAAAGCATTTTATGACAATAAAAGCAAAGCCTTCCTGGGTTGTTTGAGATCTGCACATAAAGTTTTTTACAGAAAGGATGATGAAGTTCTGGAATGGCTGCCCGGGGAGGTGGTGGAGTCCCCATCCCTGGGGATGTTTAACAAAGGCTGGATGCCAGGGGTGCCAGGGGTGAGTTGAGGGGTTGGGGCTGGGTTGGACTCGATGATCTCTAAGGTCTCTTCCAACCAATAATTCTGTCAATTGTGTGAAATATCCCTTTATCAGAACTCCCTAATCTGTCAGAGTCCTTTGGCTCATGCTGCACCAACTCTTGGCCACACAAAGGTGCTGGGCTGGCAGAGGAGTCTTTAAAAATCATCTTTAGAAACCATGCTGAAGGTTGAGGTTTTGAAAGTAGCATGATGGAAAAGGAGAAAAAAAAAAAAAAAAGAAAAGCAACAAAAACCCCACACCCCTTCCCTATGAGTTAACAGAAGATGAACTCTCAGAAAGGCTGCACTTCCTCATGTCACCCATGTCACAGCACTGACACAGGCACAGCTGTGCTGCCCCTCACCACCCCAACCACGCAGGGAGGGAGGGCAGGGACCCTGGGACTGTCCCCACCTGCACAGAGAGAGCTGGAGGTGCAGAGCTGAGGGCACCACAGCACCAGCCATGGCACAAACACAGCCCAGCACAGAAAGAGTCCGTCCATCCATCCATCCATGGATCCATCATCCATCCATCCATCCATCCATCCATCCATGGATCCATCATCCATCCATCATCCATCCATCCATCATCCATCCATCCATCCATCCATCCATCCATCCATCCATCCATCCATTATCCATCTATCCATCATCCATCCATCCACCATCCATCCATCCATGGATCCATCATCCATCTATCCATCATCCATCCATCATCCATCCATGGATCCATCATCCATCCATCCATCCATGGATCCATCCATCCATGGATCCATCCATCCATCCATCCATCCATGGATCCATCCATCCATCCATCCATGGATCCATCCATCCATCCATCCATGGATCCATCATCCATCCATCCATCCATCCATCCATCCATCCATCCATCCATCCATCCATCCATCCATCCATCCACCATCCATCCATCCATGGATCCATCATCCATCTATCCATCATCCATCCATCCATCCATGGATCCATCATCCATCCATCCACCATCCATCCATCCATCCATCCATCCATCCATCCATCCATCCATCCATCCATCCTCCATCTATCCATCATCCATCTATCCATCCATCCATCCATCCCCCATCCATCATCCATCCACCCATCCATGGATCCATCATCCATCCATCCATCCATCCATCCATCCATCCATCCATCCATCCATCCATCCATCCATCCATCCATCCATCCTCCATCTATCCATCATCCATCTATCCATCCATCCATCCATCCCCCATCCATCATCCATCCACCCATCCATCCATCCATCCATCCATCCATCCATCCATCCATCCATCCATCCATCCATCCATCCTCCATCTATCCATCATCCATCTATCCATCCATCCATCCATCCCCCATCCATCATCCATCCACCCATCCATCCATCCATCCATCCATCCATCCATCCATCCATCCATCCATCCATCCATCCATCCATCCATCCATCCATCCATCCATCCATCCATCCATCATCCATCTATCCATCATCCATCCATCCATCCATGGATCCATGGATCCATCCATCCATCCACCCATCCCTCCATGGCAGAACCAAGCCCAGCAGCTATGTGTGTCCCTGTCCCTGCAGTTTTTCTCTCCCGGGTCCCTCCCCTGGTGACGCTCCCAGCGCAGGGACAGTGCCAGCAGCTCAGAGCAGCTGGGTTTCCATGGAGGGACACGGCACAGCAGGGCAGCAGAGTGCCAGGCCCTCACAGCAGGCACACAGCACATCAGGAGGGCTTTGGCTGCCAAGAAACCCCAAGCACTCCCAGCAGGAGGGGGTTGGCTCAGGAGCAAGTCACTGTCACCAGTGTCACACCATGTCACCGATGTCACCGCACACTCCAGCTCTGCCATCCTGCCTTGCCCACCCTGGGCAGCCCAGGGGTACCTGCAGCCTGCCCAGCTCCTCTTCCTCCCACACTTCCCACCCCAGGGAAAGAAATTCTGGTAATTTCTGTCATGCATCCATCCCACCATGGGCACAGTGTCCTGATGACACCCGGGGACACACATGGGAAATAAAAGAAAGCAAACTCCAGCCAGCTGTCCCAGAGGATCCAGAGTGGGGCCAGCCCAGCTCCAGGAGCTGTTTAGGGATGGGGGAGCCCTTAAGGGCACTGGGGATCCAAGGGCTCAACCCTTCACCTCTGCTTGCCACTCATGTGATACTCAGGCCAGGCAACACCACGAGCCCCCTAAGCAGGAACCACCCATCCATCCCAATCCTGCACACCTAAATATTCTGCTTTTCTGCTTCCACACCCAAACCAGCCCAGCAGCACCAGTCCTGTGGTGCAGGAGCCCTGGGAAGAGCAGCCAAGCCAGGGAATTGAAGCACTGCAGTGCATGACCAGATCAGCCACTTGCTGCTCCTCACAAATCACCCCCAACCTCCGGTTGTGCAAAGTTTCTGCTGCAGAATCTGCAATTCTGCCCAAAGGAAGAAAAACAGAAGCTTTAACCATAAACCGTTGCCACATTTCCTGTTGTACAGGGACAGGATGGAACGAGCTGGTAACAAAAACCTCATCTCTGATCTGCATCTCAGCCCTGCTGGGCCTGCAGCTGTCCTGCATGGAAAACAGGGATGGGCCAGCTCAGGCAGCCTTGGGGACACCTGGGCAGTGGGACAGACACAGGACATTGGTGTGGCAGCCAGAGGATGGGCACAGGACATTGGTGTGGTAAAGAGAGGGACAGGACAGTGGTGTGGCAGCCAGAGGATTGGCACAGGACATTGGTGTGGCAAAGAGAGGGACAGGACAGTGGTGTGGCAGAGAGAGGAAAGGGGACAGGACATTGGTGTGGCAGCCAGAACGGACACAGGACATTGGTGTGGCAGAGAGAGGGACAGGACATTGGTGTGGCAGAGGATGGGCACAGGACATTGGTGTGGCAGCCAGAACAGGCACAGGACACTGGTGTGGCAGAGAGAGGGACCAGCACAGGAATTGATGTGGCAGCCAGAGAAAAGGACACAGGACATTGGTGTGGCAGAGAGAGGAAAGGGGACAGGACATTGGTGTGGCAGCCAGAATGGACACGGGACATTGGTGTGGTAGCCAGAGGATGGGCACAGGGGTGTTCAACAAAGCCTGGATGTGGCACATGGTGCCAGGTGTCACTCTCTCTGCCATTGGTGTGGTAGAGAGAGTGACAGGATACTGGTGTGGCAGCCAAAGGAACCAGCACAGGACATTGGTGTGCATGGACACAGGACACTGGTGTGGCACCCAGAGAAACGGACACAGGACATTGTTGTGGATGGACACAGGACACTGGTGTGGCAGCCAGAGGACGGGCACAGGACATTGGTGTGGATGGACACAGGACACTGGTGTGGATGGGCACAGGACATTGTGTGGCAGCCAGAGGAAAGGGGATCCCGAGCAGCACAGGACCCGCTGTGCCCTCCCCTGCCCTCCACAGCCCACATTGCTGCTCAGCTGTAAGAAACCCCCATTGTCAGGAGCGATGCAGCCGCAGCTGCCCTCGGGCTGACGCTCCACAGGACAAAGGCTGCCCGGGATGGGGACAGCACCGTGGCACACAAAGCCCGTGGCCCGGGGCTGGGCAGGATTCACCACTCAGCCCCCTCTGTGCAGCCAGCACTCAGCTAATGGGCTGTAAACTCCTGCCAGGCTTTCATGGACAGCCCAGGGGCCACGGAGATGATGTGACAGCTCTCAAAGGAGTTCTGGGCCAAGAGAGGCAACAAGGAAACCTCCTGTGACAGATATTGCCATTTACAAGGATGCCAGGGGAAACACACCCCACATTTAAAGAGCACCCTCCCTGCAGCCTCTCACCTTCTGGAGTCAACTCCCCACATAAAAACCTTTTACAAGCAGTTTAGGCAGCAGCTCTGCACCTCACTGAGCTCCTGGTTTTGGGGATAACAGCTCCAGGTGGGACCCAGGAGCTGTCCCACCACAGCCCCACTGCAGGAGCTGCTGTGGGGTCACAGCCTGGAGGACCAGCAGCTCAGGAACTGGGGCTTCACCAGCAAACCAGGCATGGGAAAGCAGCAGAGGCAGAAAGTCTGAGTGGACTGACAAAGATGGACCATCCCTGGAGCCAGGGCTACCTCCCTGGAGCCAGGGCCACCATCTCTGCTGCTCCAGGGCCACCATCCCTGCAGCCCCAGGAACTCCTCCCTGCTGCTCCGGGAACACCATCCTGAGAGCCCCTGGGCCACCATCCCTGCAGCTCCAGGGCCATCTCCTTGCAGCCCCAGAGACACCATCCCTGCAGCCCAAGGGACACCATCCTTAGAGCCCCGGGGCCCTCTCCTTGCAGCTCCAGGGCCACCATCCCTGCAGCCCCAGGAACTTCTCTCTGCAGCCCAAAGGACACCATCCCTGCAGCTCCAGAGCCACCATCCTTAGAGCCCCAGGGCCACCATCCCTGGAGCCCCAGGGCCACCATCCCTGCAGCCCCAGGGCCACCATCCCTGCAGCCCCAGGGCCACCATCCCTGCAGCCCCAGGAACACCATCCTTAGGGTCCCAGGGCCATCATCCCTGCTGCTCCAGGGCCACCATCCTTAGAGGCCCTGGGTTCCCATCCCTGCCCTTCACCCCCAGCCATTCCTCCCCAGCTCTCTCATTAATGAATTTGCAGAGCAGAGCTCTGGGGATGGCTCTGGCCCAGCCTCACCACAGTCTTGGCACTCTGGTCTCAGGCAGGGGTGGCCAAGTCCTCCCTGGTGTGCTCGGGCACAGCTCCATCCTCCTTTCCACCAGCCAGGCTGGGACAAACCAGAGCGTTCCCAAAGCCAAGCTCTCCCTTTGGCTCCTTGTTCAGAGATCTCCTCTGAAGGGATTTTATGAGCTGGGCCATCAATCCTCAACTTTTCTGCTTATTAAGGAAAGATTTGTCTTAAAAACACCAGAAAACAAAGCCTGGAGAAGAACATCTGAGTGTCCCTGGCTGTGGAGCCGCAGCTCAGAGCAGCATCACCTGTGACCACAAACACTGGAAATAAATGTGAATGCTCCGGATTTGAGTCAGAAACATAAGAACCAACAGTCAGATCTGCAAATCCAGCTGCAGCAGGGAGTGGTGGCAGCTCAGGGACACTGGGGACAGGGCTGTCACCAGAGCTGGGACATCTCTGCTCTCACAGAGCTCTCCATTCACCCAACACTTCCCCTCCAACACCCACTCCCAGGGTTCACAGCACTCAATTGGAGAAGGATCCACTGCTCCAGCACAGACAGGCAGGGGGGAGAATCACACAGGAGATCTGGACTGGAAAAATCCCCAAAAAAACTTAAATATCCCAAACATTTCCCTCCCTTTGAGAAATCCAGATGAGGGGCTGCGGTTTGCTTTGGGGCTCAGAGGAAAAGGCAGCAGAGAGGGGAGAGGGATGGCTGCTGCATTTCAGAGAGGTTACAGCCAGGGAAGATGGGCTCAGTGTTTTGATTGCCATGGAGATTTCACTTAGAAACCGATTTTTTTTCCTGCCACATCTCAGCTCAGCACTGAGAGCTGACAAGGTCCTCCCAGGGAGCTGCAGCATCTCAGGGGGCTCCAGGCTGGAGCTGCTCTGCATTGCAGCAGGCTGGCCATGCCCAGGCTGCCCACCCTGCACCCCACAAACCTGCCCTGAGCTCTGGGAATGTGGGGCAAGGCTGCCTGGGATCTTGGAGATGCCTTCATCCAACCTTTGCTTGGGTTCTGCCCTTCCTGTGCTTCCCATTCCCTCATTCCTTCCCTCTCTCTCATCAGGCACTGATGCAGAGCTCCAGGAAGGATTTTGCAGAGTTTTAAGCAATCAGGATTCAGGCAGAAGCCACTGAAGCCATTCAGCTGGAGAGGCCTAAAAAATGCAAACTAATGGATCTGCAGGGATGGGGTCACACATGTGAGATCTGAACCAGCTCTCTGCTAATGAAGAGCGATTTCGCTGATGGTTCTGGAAATAAAAAGGAATTACAGCATTCCTAGAAAGAGGCTCTTCAGACTAATGCAGTTGTTTCAATCACAAAAATGGTTTCTGTAATCCTACAGAACAAATCCCCCTCCCTTAAGTGCCCTGCAGTGCCCTGATGTCCCCTCCTGCCCACCCACACCTCATTTCCTCCCCAGAGATGTTTCCCGTGTCTTTCAGGACAAGTGTCCCTAAGTTATCCAGATTTATCTCCCCGCTGCCCCCCTGCCAGCCCTGCCCTGGGCTCAGGAATCCCTCCTGGCACACAGGAGGGACAATCAGCACCATTCCCAAACACATCCACCAGGATAACTCACTCTGGGCTCTCAGCTGAGGTTTCCACCCTGTGGCCAGGAGCAGGTGGTGAAAAACAGAGCTGATGTCACACACAGCTCTTGCAGGGGTGGAAATGTTCCACATTCAATAATTGAAGGTGCCAAGTTGAAAAGAGAGGACAGGGAGTGAATCAAAACCCAAGAGAGACGTCAGCCACCACCACCTCTTCCTCCTGCAGGACCTGCACCACCACCACCCCCAAACCAGCCATGAGCCCCTCCAAAATCACCCTCCACCGTGGCCTGAGCGTGGTTTCCACCTCTGTGAGAATCCACCTCCTGACAGAGCCCCATTACACAACACCAGCTGGGCTCAGCTCGGTGTGGGGTTGTTTTCTTCATGCACAGGAACCATTTCCTCCCCACACCACCAAAGCCCTGCGAGGCTCCATCTTCTGTGGCAGCTTGAGCTCTGCCACCCACGCTGCTCTCAGCCAGGTGAGGAGCTGGGCACAAAGGGGCTGCAGCAGCCCCTGACCCCTCTGAGAGAGAGAAATCCCAGTCAACAACAGCCCCAGGCTGATTTCCAGAGCTCTCCCAGGATCTGCAGTGCCCTGGCTCCAACAGAGCAGCTCTGGCTGCACCAGCACCCCAATCTCCTCCATCTCCTCCACAAATGAATCATCGAATGACATTTAGAAACCAGCAGTACGTGTCTGTTAATCATAGCGAGAGGGAGCTGCTGGCTAGCGGGGAATATCCCGTCTTAAACCATTTCTGCAGAGAAATTCAATAAAATTCCCAGCTGACTGAAGCTCCCTGTGCAGAGCAGCCCCTCCTGCCCAAGCAGAGCCCTTGGAGCTGCTGCAGGGACCCCAAAGCACCTGCTGGGGGTTGCAGCTCTGCAGGTGCAAAAACAGCAGAGGCTGGACAGGAGCAGTTGGTGCTGGTGGTTTGCAGGAGGATTTCAAGTGAAAAAGCTTCTCCCTGGGCCAGATTTGATCTCTGTGTGCTGCAGGGCTCCTGTTCCCGTGTGAAACTCCCACTTCTGCTGCAGCACCTTCTCCTTTTATGCTCAGCTCTAGCCGGGGCCCCAAAGTTCACAGCAAGGATTTTTAATTTTATTTATTTTTTTAAATAGACATTTAAAAACTGTGAAGCAGCGCCGTGAACGTTGCCGAGACACAAATCTCATCCTGGGTGCAACGCTGCCCAGCCAAACCCTCTGTCCTTCTCCAAGGCAGGCACACACAGCCCCAAGCTCCCAGGAAAGAACCACATTCACCACCGTGCTGATCAGCTCACAGATTAATCCTGCCCTGAACTTTCCTATCCACCCCACAGGTGCAATTTTCAACCCTTCTGCAAGGACACACCACAGGTCCCTAAAAAAGCTGAAAAACCACCCCTAGAGCAGCGTGGATCCCCGGGGAACAGGGAAACCCGGCCTGGAAAAGGCAGAAAACCTTCAGAGGAGAGGGCAGAATCCCTCCTGCGCCTGACCCCTGTCCCAGCTCATTTTTGGTGCGGCATCCCCGGCATCCCCGCGTTACCTTGGCAGGGACCTTGCTGTTGGCGCTGCGGAAGAAGGAGGTTTTGGCCGTGAAAAAGCAATCCTCGAGGTCTTCATCCAAGCTGCAGTAGCCGCTGCTCATGGTCACGGGAGCCGGGCAGAGCCGGGGGGGGAGCGATGCGAGCCCCGCGCTCACATCCCCGGCTCGCCGCTCATCTGCGGCAGCTCCTTCTGCTCATCCTGCCCAGCTCCTGCTGCTCGCCGGGGAACCCTTCCCTCGCCTCGCCTCGCCTCCTGCACCCGCCTCCCTGCGCAGCATGGAAGGGGCAGAGCTCCCGCTTCGCTCCCGCTTCGGTTCGGTTCGGTTCGCTCCGCTCGCCGCTCCCGCGGTGCCCGCGCAGCACCGGCAGCGGCACCGGCAGCGGCGGCGGCAGCATCGCCTCCCCTTCCTGCCCTCGCCTCGCACTGCCGCAGCCCGGCCACTTCCTCTTGCACAATTTGTGGCCCCGCTCGCAGTTTTGGCCCCGGCTCGCCTGGGAGCTCTGGCGGCACCGTGGAGAGGCAAAACGCGGGGCCACGGGGGGATGCGGGCGCTCCGTGCCTGCTACAGCATCCCCGGGAGGTGCCGAGGCTCCACCTGAGGGAATTGGGGTGGTGGGGATGCAGCTCAGAGCCCCTCGGGGTGCCAGGGCATCACAAGTGGGTGTCTGTCTGCCCTGCAGCTGATTTCAGAGCAGTGGGAGAAATTTCAGCACCCAGGCTGAGACAGCTTTGACTGCAGCCCAGGAAAAACCTTCAGCCCCTGGCGCTGCTTTTACAGAGCTGTGACCCTCGTGCTTGGGGGAAATCACTGGGGTTTGTGGGGCTGGGCAGGGGAAGGGCCCTGCTCCCCACAGGGACAATTTCACTGTGCCAGGTGCTCCCAGCCATGCCCAACCTGGCCTTGGGCACTGCCAGGGATCCAGGGGCAGCCACAGCTGTGCCGGGGCCTCACCACCCTCACAGGGAGGAATTCCTCCCCAATGTCTCATCCTGCCCCTCCAGGGCTCCATCCTGCAGCAGATTTCAGAGCAGCAGGAGAAATTTCAGTACCCAGCCCGAGGCAGCTTTGACTGGAAAAAAGCTTCTGCCCCTGGGTGCTGCTTTTCCAGCAGCTGTGACCTTCCTGCTTGGTGGAGATCACTGGGATTTGTGGGGCTGTCACATTCATATTTTCTAGAAAAATCCCTTTGCCCAGGATTCTGCTCCTGGGAAGCTGAGAAGCCTCAGAGAAAAAGGAAAACAATAATTATCTGATTTGCTTCTCCTGTGTTTTGCTGCTTTGGAATGTGGCTGGATATTGTTTACCCACAGGTGATTGTTTGATTGGTTTCATGTGAATTGTTTTGATTTATTGGCCAATTGTTTTGATTTATTGGCCAGGGGAAGGGCTCTGCTCCCCACAGGGACAATTTCACTGTGCCAGGCGCTCCCAGCCATGCCCAACCTGGCCTTGGGCACTGCCAGGGATCCAGGGGCAGCCACAGCTGTGCCAGGGCCTGCCACCCTCACAGGAAGGAATTCCTCCCCAATATCTCATCTTATCTTACTCCTCCAGGGCTCCAAGACCTTCCCACAAGCCAGGGAAGGAGCAAGGTTTTGGCTTCCCACCCAGCATCCAAACCTCTCCTCCTGACACACTGCAGATGTTGCTCCAAACCCTTCCAGCTGCATCTGCTGAAGAACTTCAATTGCTCCAAAGCCTTGAGGGCTCCGTGCCCACCCCAGCAGCACCCCCTGAATGCCAATGGGGATGGAAAGGCTGGCAACATCTGCATCCCAGGGAGAGGAAGGCAAGGATCCAAGTGCTTTATTTACAGAGGGAATAAATAAGCCACGTTCTTATGGCAGCAGCGTGTCCCTGCAGCAGCACAGCCCCCTCTGCTCCACAGGGATGAATTTAGAGGAGAAAGAGGCTTAAATTGAGCATGTGCAACTCCAGCAGAAAGTGAGGCTTGGGAGCAGCAGCACTGGGGTCTTCCATGAAGCATCAGCCCGAAAGTTTCCCAGTGGAGGCAGGGTGGAACCTCTGGATTCTCCAAGAATCCCTCATTTATTCCCTGTAGACATCAGCTCCATCAAAAATCCAACAAAGCCAAATGAACCAAATGTCTCTGACCTCTTTGTTCAGCAGCAGCTCCATGCAATGGTTCCTGCACATCAGCCCCCCCCAGACCCAGGGATCAGAGTCCTGGTGCTCCTGGGACATCAGCTCCATCAAAAATACAACAAAGCCAAATGAACCAAATGTCTCTGACCTCTTTGTTCAGCAGCAGCTCCATGCAATGGTTCCTGCACATCAGCCCCCCCAGACCCAGGGATCAGAGTCCTGGTGCTCCTGGGACATCAGCTCCATCAAAAATACAACAAAGCCAAATAAACCCAAGAATTCTGACCCCTTTGTTCAGCAGCAGCTCCATGAAATGGTTCCCTGCACATCTCCCCCCCAGACCCACAGAGCAGACCCTGGTGCTCCTTTGCAGAGGATTTTGGCACCTTCAGCAGAGTCTGGATGTCACCCTGGGAGGGACCCAAATGTAAAACACTCCTAAATACTGAACTGGATCAAAGCCCAAATTATTAATGCCTGGAATTACCTGGTAACAGTCTTTAAATAGATGATATTAAAATAGTTATTTCTGTGGTGCTTCCACTTTGCCTAATTTTGATAATATGATTTAATGACTTCCAATTATGCCAGCTATTTAATTTTTTAATGTGTTTTCAGGCCTCTTCCCCTCCTGCCAGTGTAATCAGGCATCCTGTTAGTCTCCTACTGGAATATTGACATTATTTTCCTTCCATCCTCCTCCTTCCCAGCAGCAAAGCCTGCCTGACCAACAGAAACCCTCCAGGAGCTGGAGCTGCCTGCTCAGATCAAGCAAAGCTGGCAACGATTTTTTGCCTGATTATCCATAATGAATGATGGAGCTTTACTGCAGCCATTTACCCTCATTAACCCCCAAATCAGCCCCCACAGCCCAGGGACCCCTGAGGATTCCAAGGTGCAATCCCCAGGCAGGCCTTGGGGATGGGCTGATGGATTTCTGGCTGCTGCTGCTGGGATTGCAGAGACATTTTTGTCCCCTTGGCCCAGGATGGCTCTGCCTCCCCAGGGTGACACCTGGCAGGGTGATGGATGGCCACCAAGCACAGGATCCCTGTTTGTTATTGGGGCCATCAATAACCCTGAATGGGCTGATGGCCCTGAGGATGAAATGAGAATTTCTCATTTTTCCAAGAGCCCAGCATTGCTGGGGGAAGCCCAGTGACAGCCAGAGGAGGTGGGACCACACACAAATTTAACTTCAGACACCTGGAGAACCCACTCTGAGCCCTTTTATAATGTATAATTTAGGAATATCAATCCCATCCCACTTCAGATCCCCCCTGATCATTTTATTCTGATGGAAGAAAACCAAACCCCACACACCAAACAGAAACCCTACATTTGCCTTTGGAAAACTGCAAATTTCCATCTCCATTTCTGCACGAGTGCATCAGGGTCCTCCACAGAGAGGGGCATAAACAGGGGGTTGGAATGAGGGAGAGAACACAGAAACACAGAACACCTTCATCAGAAGGAGGAGAAGGAGAACACCTTCATCAAGGCTGGAAAAGCCCTTTGACTGGATCCCACCACACCCACCAAGCCAGGTCACACAGAGCCACATCCACTCATGTTCTGAACCCTTGGTGACTCCATCACGTCCCTGCAGAGCTGCTCCAAACGTTTCCCAAAGCACACAGAGCCTGCAAAGGCTCCATCCCAGCCACCTCCACTCCAGGCAGGTCTCCTGAAGCTTCTCCCATCCCATCCTCCCTGATCATTTCATTCTGAGCATCCAGCAAAGGATGGATGAGAACCAAACCCTATACACCACACAGAAACCCTATTTTGCCTTTGGAAAAGTGCAAATTTCCATCTCCATTTCTGCACGAGTGCATCAGGGTCCTCCACAGAGAGGGGCATAAACAGAGGGTTGGAATGAGGGAGAGGACACAGAACACCTTCATCAAGAGATGAAGAAGAAGGAGGAGGAGGAGAAGCTGGAAAAGCCCTTTGAGTGAATCCCACCACAGCCACCAAGCCAGGTCACAAAGAGCCACACCTACATGTTTTGAACCCTTGAGGCTTGCTGACTCCAGCTGATCACAAAGAGCCACATCCACTCGTGTTCTGAACCTCTGGAGGCATGGTGGCTCCAGCCAGGTCACAAAGAGCCACATCCACATCCACTTGTGTTCTGAACACTTGGTGATCCCACAACGTCCCTGCAGAGCTGCTCCAAACACTTCCCAAAGGCACACAGAGCTTGCAAAGGCTCCATCCCAGCCATATCCATTCATGTTCTGAACCCCTGGAGGCATGGTGACTCCAGCAGGTCTCAAAGAGCCACATCCACATCCTCATGTTGTGAACCCTTGGAGGCATGGTGACTCCAGCAGGTCTCAAAGAGCCACATCCACATCCTCATGATCTGAACCCTTGGTGACTCCAGCCAGGTCACACATCCACTCATGTTCTGAACCCTTGGTGACTCCAGCAGGTCTCAAAGAGCCACATCCACATCCTCATGATCTGAACCCTTGGTGACTCCAGCCAGGTCACACATCCACATCCACTCATGTTCTGAACCCTTGGTGACCCCACCACGTCCCTGCAGAGCTGCTCCAAACACTTCCCAAAGGCACACAGAGCCTGCAAAGGCTCCATCCCAGTATTGATCCACTTCAGGAAGGTCTCCTGAACTTCTCCCATCCCTTCCTCCCTGGTGAGAGCCTCCCTGGCCCTGCAGCCCGTGCCTCCCACGCAGCAGCCCCAGACAGTGCAGGATTAAAGCCAAGCTGAGCCTTCCGGAGTTAAGCCTGGGATTAGTGCACGTCCTAACAGGGATTGAAGAGTCTCCATCCCCCAGGACGACTGAAACTCTCAAAACAGGGCTGGCAGCCAGCATTCCTTGGAGATCCACCCTCCTGCCCTGGAAATGCAGCAGATAACCATTGTTTACATTTTCTTCCTGAGGCCTCTCAGCTTCTCAGGAGGAAAAAATCTTAAAGAAAAGATTTTTCATAAAAGATGTCTGTGACAATTCTTCTCCTGGGAAGCTGAGAAGCCTCAGAGAAAAAGGAAAAGAATAATTATCTCTTTTGCTTCTCCTGTGTTTTGCTGCTTTGGAATGTGTTTGGAGATTGTTTATCCAACAGGTGCTTGTTTCATTGGTTTAATGAGAATTGTTTTGATTTATTGGTCAATTATGGTCAAGCTGTGTCGAGGCTCTGGAAAGAGTCACAAGTTTTCATTATTATCTTTACAGCCTTCTGTTTGTATCCTTTCTGTACTCTTTAGTACAGTTTAGCTTAGTATTCTTTGGTTTAGTATTCTGGAAAGAGTCGTAGAGTTTTCATTGTTATCTTTTTAGCCTTCTGTAAGTATCCTTTCTGTATTCTTCAGTATAGTTTAGTATTCTTTATTATAATACAGTTGAGTATAGTTTAATTTAATATAATTTAGTTTAATATTCTATAATATAATGTAATATAATGTAATGTAATGTAATATAATGTAATGTAATATAATGTAATGTAATGTAATGTAATATAATGTAATGTAATGTAATATAATGTAATATAATATAATATAATATAAATATAATATAATATAAATATAATATAATATAAATATAATATAATATAAATATAATATAATATAATATCATAATTATAATCAATATAATTATGATACTGTATTACCATAAATTAATACTATACTTGTGAGCAAGAGATCAGCTCTGTGCGGGTCACCCCAGGCTGTGCCCCACCCCCAGAGACCCCTCCCCACGTACCTGGCTGCAGGGTGGCACCCTGAGGGTGCTCTCTGGGGACAGCTGGCTCTGGCACTGGCCCGGCCGGCGGCAATCCAGCTGGATGAGGCTGCGGCACTCCTGGTGACACGTGTACCTGCAGTCTGCAGGGACAGACGGACAGCGTCAGGCACCCCACCCCGGGGGGCTGCCCTGGGGACAGCGGGGACAGAATGGGGGGCAGCAGAGGGATTGCAGCACGGGCAGAGATGGGGCGGGCACTGCTCAGGCACAGGTCCCCTTCAACACACATGTCCCTTCTAATACACCTGTCCCTGTTCAGGCACTCATGTCCCTTTTAACACATGTCCCTTCTAACACACGTCCCATTTAACACACATGTCCCTGTTCAGGCATGTGTCCTTTTAACACACATGTCCCCTTTAACACACATTCCCCTGTTCAGACACACATGCCCCTTTTAACACATATGGTCCTTTTAACACATGTTCTCTTTAACACACGCGTTCCCTCTACCACACATCCCTGTTCAGGCACACATGTCCCATTTAACACATATGTCCTTTTTTAACGCATGTCCCTTTTAACTCACACGTCCCCTTTTAACACACCTGTCCCCGTCCAGCCACATGTCCTTTCTAACATACATGTCCCTTTTAACACAGCTCCCCATTCAGCCACACGTCCCTTTTAACACATGTCCCTCTTCAGGTACACGTTCCTTCTAATACACATGTCCTTTCCAACACACATGTTCAGGCACATGTTCACCAATCACCCCTGCAGAGGGCAGGGACACGGTGCCACCAGAGCCCCAGAAAGGGCAGGGACACGGTACCACCATGGCCCCAAATCACCCTGGAGGGTGCAGGGACACGGTGCCACCATGGCCCCAGAGAGGGCAGGGACACGGTGCCACCATGGCCCCAAATGCAGAGAGCAGGGACACGGTGCCACCATGGCCCCAAATGCAGAGGGCAGGGACACAGTGCCACCATGGCCTCAGAGAGGGCAGGGACACGGTGCCACCATGGCCCCAAATCACCCCTGGACAGGGCAGGGACACAGTGCCACCATGGCCCCAGAGAGGGCAGGGACACGGTGCCACCATGGCCCCAAATGCAGAGAGCAGGGACACGGTGCCACCATGGCCCCAGACAGGGCAGGGACACAGTGCCACCATGGCCCCAAAAGCAGAGGGCAGGGACACGGTGCCACCATGGCCTCAGAGAGGGCAGGGACTCGGTGCCACCATGGCCCCAAATCACCCCTCGACAGGGCACAGACACGACGCCACCAGAGCCCCAAATCCAGCAATCCAGCCCTGGAGAGGGCAGGGACACGGTGCCACCAGAGCCCCAGAGAGGGCAGGGACACGGTGCCACCATGGCCCCAGACAGGGCAGGGACACAGTGCCACCATGGCCCCAAATGCAGAGGGCAGGGACACGGTGCCACCAGAGCCCCAGAGAGGGCAGGGACACGGTGCCACCATGGCCCCAAATGCAGAGGGCAGGGACACGGCGCCACCATGGCCCCAGAGAGGGCAGGGACACGGTGCCACCATGGCCCCAGATCACCCCAGAGAGGGCAGGCCCAGGTGCCAGGAGTGGCTGAGCTCCTGCCCCAGGTGCAGCAGGGCATTCCTGTGCCTGTTTTCTTTGGATGCTGCCCCAATGGCACACATTAACCCATTCACACCCGGGTGACCTGCACAGAGCAGCTTTAACCCCTTCAGGCACAGGGCCCTGCTCACCCCCAGCTGCAGAGGGGCACGTTTGGCACAGGCAGCTCCAGTTATCCCAAATTTGTGCCCATCACTCCTGCAAGCCCCAGCTCCTCCAAACCCTCCTGACTGCAGTGCCCAACCTGCTGCCACTTTAATGGCCCACCTGAGCCTTTTAATTTTTAACTGCCAGGCAAACAGCCTCACATTTACTTTCTACACTGCCCAAAATTCCAGAGCGGTCACCAACCTGGAAAAAAATAATTCTATCCTAAAAACAAGGCAAGAGATTTGATTCCACAGGGGGATATGCGTGCCTGTCCCTACAAAGACCTTGCAAAGAGCCACTGAACTTTTATTTTAAATATATCTTCTTTCTTTTCCCTTTTACTTCCTTTTTTTAAATTTTTTTAAATTATTTTTCTCCCTTTAGCATTTGGGTCATTGGTTTTGCATGTCTGGGACTTGCAGGAAAGCAAAGGAATATCCCATGTTTATATCCCATGTTTGCTCTGGAAACTGACTTCTGCTCAACTTTTATTTTAAATATATATATTCTATATTTTTCTATCTTTTTTTTTCCTTTTTTTTTTTTTTTTTTTTCCTTTAGCTTTTGGGTCATTGGTTTTGCATGTCTGGGGCCTGCAGGAAAAGCAAAGGAATATCCCATGTTTATATCCCATGTTTGCTCTGGAGACTGATTTCTGCTCAGCTCTGGTGAATTCTGCAGTGCCTGAAGATGAGAATGAATGAGAGGAGCTGGGAGCTGCTGCCTGAGGGGGGAAACATCAATCTCCAGGGAAAACAGGGAAATCATTTATCATTTAACATTCATCTGGCATGAGCTGTCTGTCATTCTCCCATTCCAAGCCAGTTGTCTCAAGTCAGCCTGGGGGAAAAGCAGGGAGATTTGGCTTTTATTTTATTTATTTTTTTTTTAATTAGAGATAAGCTGCAGTTCCACAGTAATTTAATGCATGACCTTTCCAGCAACTGGAACAGCTTTGCAATGGGGGACATTGGCCAAGTCTTTGCTGGAGCTGCCAGCTGGAGAATGCTCCAGCTGTGGCTTCACCTGAGCATCTGCCACCACCACAGCGTCCCCTCTGTCCCCCGTGCCCATTTGGGACCAGATTTTCACATTTTGGCAGCTCCAGCACGAGGAGCAAAGGTGTCACACAGGAAATCTGCACCACAGAAACGCCAAATTGCCGGGCACTCCTGGATCAGCCCCATTGTGGCATTTCTCTGTGGGATTAAAGGGTGACACCTCCTTAGTCACCATCCCCTATTAACAGACCCTAATCACCGAGGATCCGGTGGGGAACACTAATTTTAGAAACCCTGCACAGCTTTAGGAAGCAGCCACGTGAGCAGTTTGCCAAGAGGAGCAGGATGCCTCCACTCAGGCTTGGAGATAATTTCCATTCCAGTCAAACAATGGAACACTTGGAAATGCAGTTTAAAAAAAAAAAAAAGAAAAAAGAAGAGAGAGAAAAAGGTCATGATACTGTGAAAAGCTTTGGTGGGAAAGGAATTTCCCTTTTTTCACAGGTAAAGTCACTCGGGGGGGGGGGGGTAAAATGGGCAATATAAATGCCCATTAAATGCCCACCTCAGTGCCTAAACATAGTCACAGAATGGTTTGGGTGGGGAGGGACCCTAAAGCTCCTCTGCCAAGGGTAACCCTTCACCTGCCCCAGCTGAAAGCTTTGGCTCGGGGATCTTTCAAAAACTGGGAGCAGCATTTAGCAAAGGCCACCTGGTTAGTTAACACCCGAGGTTCCACCAACCGAGCAGGTCCTGCCCAGGGATGGGGCAGCCACAGCTGCTCTGTCCCATCCTCCCAGGGAAGAATTTCTCCATTTTTCCCACCCCAATCCCCCCATTCCCACCCCCAGACCCCACAGGGCACCTTCCAGCTCCACCTGACCCAGGTGGGAACAGGGACAGAAGGACAAGGAGGCTCCACAGGTGTCTGAGAGCTGGCACAACGTGGCAGGAGGGAGATTTCCCCCAGCCAAGCTCTGGAATCCTGCAGGGGCTCACGCAGCTCCACGTGCAGGGTGGGTTTTGGGTTTTGCAAGCCTGAGCTGCTCCCGTGTGCCTGATGTCACTGTGGGGTGACCTCAGGGGTGGCAGCAGGATGTGGCCCTGTGGCACCCACAGAGCAAACGCAGGGAAGGTTTCAATCCTCCTGAAACACTGCCCCAACCCTGCAGCTCCATCCCTGCAGGCTCACCTGGGCACTTTTAGGTCTGAATCAGATGGTTTGGACTTAAAAAGAAACTTTCATAATCGTGTTGTTTATTACTTGTGTCTCGTAGCTTTAACACACATGTCCCCTTTAACACATGTCCCTGTTCAAGCATGTGTCCCTTTTAACATACATGTCCCTTTTAAGGCACACATGTCCCTTTTAACACAGGTCCCTGTTCAGGCACATATGTCCCATTTAACACACATGTCCCTTTTAATACACATGCCACCATCCAGCCACATGTCCCTTTTAATGTGTCCCTGTTCAGGCACATGTCCCTTTTAATGCATCCCCTTTAACACATGTCCCTTTTAACACATCCCATTTAACACATGTCCCTTTTAACACACATATCCCTGTTCAGGCACGTGTCCCTTTTAACACACATGTCCCTGTTCAGGCACACATATCCCTTTTAACACGTCCCTGTTCAGGTACATGTCCCTTTTAACACACATGTCCCTGCTCAGGTACACAGGCCAAGAAATGCTAATAGTGCTCTGTAATCAGGAAATGGTTGGCTTCTGGCTGTGCTGGTGTGAATTATAACAACTGTGTTGTCTCACCCTTCAAATGAAAAATGGAATGAAAGTTTTTAACACACCTCTCAGTTGCCCCATCTCTGGCTCAGCAAAGGGCACAGTCATATTTCTGTTTGTTACTTACTTAAAGCATTTTTTTTGCTTGCACTAAGCATTGCTGTATCACAACACAGCAATTTAATGCTGTGAAACTCTAGTTAGTTCAAAGGGCATAAATTATGTTTGATATTAGTTACAAGTTATTGTTTGGAAAAGTCTTGGCAATTCTAAGGTCTTAATTGAAAGCTTTCTTCTATGTCTATACTTTCATCTATTATCTCTGTGAGATGTCGAGCATGCTTTTGTGAATGGATTCAGAATGACCTGACAGGTTAACCAACCCCAGATTCCCTTTTGGGGGGCAGCTGGCACAGCAGCCATGCCCTGAGGAGCCAGAGGAGCAGGTGAAGCCACCTGGTGCCACAGGTGTGGTGCCAGCTCTGTGCCCACCCAGGCAGGGTCCCTGTGACATCCACAGGGGTCTCAGGTTGAGGGAAGAGATGAAGATCTGACTCCATGTTATAGAAGGCTTGATTTATTATTTCATGATATATATTACATTAAAACTATACTAAAAGAATAGAAGAAAAAGATCTCATCAGAAGGCCAACTAAGCTAAGAATAGAAAGGAATGATAACAAAGATTTGTGGCTCAGAGAGAGAGCCCAAGCCAGCTGACTGTGATTGGCCATTAATTAGAAATAACTCTATGAGACCAATCACAGATGCACCTGTTGCATTCCACAGCAGCAGATAACCATTGTTTACATTTTCTTCCTGAGGCCTCTCAGCTTCTCAGGAGGAAAAAATCTTAAAGAAAAGATTTTTCATCAAAGATGTCTGTGACAATTCTTCTCCTGGGAAGCTGAGAAGCCTCAGAGAAAAAGGAAAAGAATAATTATCTCTTTTGCTTCTCCTGTGTTTTGCTGCTTTGGAATGTGTTTGGAGATTGTTTATCCAACAGGTGATTGTTTCATTGGATTCCTGTGAATTGTTTTGATTTATTGGCCAATTATGGTCAAGCTGTGTCAAGGCTGGAAAGAGTCACCAGTTTTCATTATTATATTTTTAGCATTCTGTCTGTATCCTTTCTGTATTCTTTAGTATAGTTTAGTTTAGTATTCTGGAAAGAGTCAGGAGTTTTCATTATTATCTTTTTTAGCCTTCTGCAAATATCTTTTCTGTATTCTTTAGTATAGTTTAGCATTCCTCAATATAATATAGCTTAGCTCTCAGGAGGAAAAATCCTAAGGAAAGGATTTTTCATAAAAAGACATCCGCAACAGATCCCCATGTCCAGGTTGGGCTCAGCAGTGCCAAGGCAAAGCCCACAGCCCAAAAATCAGCAGCAAACCCACCCAAAAACCCTGAAATGTCACCAGCACCTACCTGGGAGCAGCAGCACCTCCCTGCTGGGCCTCCTGGGCGGGCACAGTCCCCTGGAGCAGGCCTTGCCTCGGGGGAAATGCCTGAAGATTTCACGGATTCTCTTTGTTACAAGCCCAAAACACGAGGCTGCTCCCTCCTCCCCCTCTGGCATCCTCCAGGAGCTCTCCCCAACCCCAAATGCTCTGGGATAAAACTTGTTCCAGTGCCTGCTGTGTCTGCCCCCACCAGAGGCCTTTTCCCTCACGGAGATAAAGCCCTGACATTGGCCATTTACAACCTGCTGCCATCTGAAGGGTTATTTATTTATTTTTTTTTTGAGCAGCTCAGGGCTTGTGCATCTCCTGTAAGCCATGGAAAACTTTCTATTTCTGGGGCTTTTTGCTTGATAAGATAAAATAACCCAACAGAAGAGATTAGGGAGAGAAAGCGCAGGACTCGGCCGTGCGCTGGGAGGTCTCTTTCCCCCATCCTCCCTTCTCTCTGTGCTGCTTTTCAGCACTTTTAAACACTGCCTTTTCAGCCTTTTAAAGTCTGAGGGAAAAAAAAATCCCCAGTGTTTAATCAGAGGTTAAAGAGATACACTGAGATTAATTATATTTGTAATATTGATTTAAACTCTGCACATAGTTAAGAGAGGCTCGTAGAGCCATCCATGAAAATCAGGATCAGGGCTTTAAATGACTTTTTAGTGATAGAACAAGGGCGATGGCTTTAAAATAAAAGAGATTTAGATGAGATATTGGGAAGGAATTGTTCCCAGTGAGGGTGGGCAGGCCCTGGCACAGCTGTGGATGCCCCTGGATCCCTGCAAATGTTCCAGGCCAGGTTGTGCAGGGCTGCGAGCACCTGGGACAGTGGAACATGTCCCTGCCACGGCAGGGGTGGGGTGGGATGAGTTTTGAGCTCCTTCCCACCCAAACCATCCCATGGTGGATCAGTTACAGCTGCACCGGGTATCCTGTGATGGGGTGGGACACAAACACCAGTTCAACCATGCCCCTGAAATCTGCCACTTTGTACCCAGTCCCCGTGCCCTCCCTGCTCAGGACAAACAGCCCCCAGCACCCTGCACCACACAGGGGGTGAAAAAGATGGAATTCAGCCATTCCAACCCTGCCCTGAGCAGCAAAAGCACTGAGATCTCTCAGGGGGCTTTTCAGTCACCTCCCTCCTTCCCAGAGCCACAACAGCAGAGCCACTGAGCCTCACTGGGATAAAACAGAGAGAGAAACCCAAAAGCCAACCTGCAAAGTAGGGAGAAGCCCAAAAACCAAGCGGTAAGGTGGGAGCTGGAGACCAGCAAACTCCACTGGGTTAAAACAGAGAGAGAAGCCCAAAAACCAACCTGCAAGGCGGGGGCGGGAGCCTGGGCTGGCGTCTCTCTCCATAACCCCTTCCCAAGGCACCCAGGTGGAAGGCAGCAGGAAACATCACCCTGGCAGAGCCGGGGCAGCCCAGGAGCCTGTCCCACAGCTCTGGGCAGGTCCCTGTCCCTGCCCACAGCCCTCTCCTCGCGGGGAGGAGCACACCCTGCCTGCAGTGGGTGGAGGCACCCCTGGACCCCACCCTGTCCACACCCATCCCCACCTGGCAGCAGGAAAAGCTGCAGGATCTGCCTGGATCAGCTGAACGGGACAGAAATGCAAAGTGCTGTCGGCGATTGTTGTTTACAGGGGTGAGGCTGAGTGTGGGAGGAGAGACACAGAAGCCACAGGAGCAGCAAAGTGTGAGCAGAGCCTGGCGCAGGTAAAGGACTCGGTAAAGAGCTCCTTATCTTAAACAAACGGCTCCCTGAGAACTAGCAGCCTTAGAAATGAAGTTCGCTCTACAAATCAGAAAGAGAAATGGTGTTTTACCAGCTTAAGGAAACAGGGGCTGATTCAGCACAGGGCCTGAACGCAGAGGGAGCTGCTCAGGGAGATCAGGGCGGCTCCAGGGCTGAGGCACAAACCCCATTTGGGAGCTGACGTCTCAGCTTTGCTGGGCTGAGCAGACGCACAAGCTCCATTTGGATGCTGAGCTGAGTAGAGCAGAGCAAGGGAACAAACTCCATTTGGATGCTCAGGGGCTTTGCTGAGCAGAGCAGAGGCAAAAACCTCATTTGGATGTTGATGTTCTTTGCTGAGCTGAGGCACAAACCCCATTTGGGTGCTGAGCTTTGCTGAGAAGAGGCACAAACCCCATTTGGGTGTTCAGGGGCTTTGACCTGAGCTGAGCAGAGGCACAAACCCCATTTGGATGCTGAGTTTTGCTGAGAAGAAGGACAAAACCCATTTGGATGTTGAGGTGCTTTGCTGAGCTGGGCTGAGGCACAAACCCCATTTGGATGCTGAGGTCTCAGCTTTGTTGGGCTGAGCTGAGGCACAAACCCCATTTGGATGCTGAGAGGCTTTGCTGAGCAGAACAAGAGGTCCAAACCCCATTTGGATGCTCATGTTTTTGCTGAGCAGAGTCACAAATCCCATTTGGATGTTGAGAGACTTTGATGAGCTGAGGCCCAAACCCCATTTGGAAGCTGAGCTGAACAGAGCAGAGTTACAAATCCCATTTGGATGCTCAGGTTTTTGCTGAGCAGAGGCACAAACCCCATTTGGACGCTCAGGTGATTTGCTGAGCTGGCTCTGTGTGTCAAGAGCTGCAGATCAAAGCTGGCTCCAGCTCTGCAGAGGTGCTGGGCACGCTCTGAGGTTTCCCTGCAGGGCTGCCCCACGCCAGCCCTGTCCACAGGGAAGCAGCCAGGGCTGGTTTCCTTGCAAAGAAACCCTTCATTTTATCAACACAAATATCAAAATCTTTGATTTTTTGGCTATCAGAGACACCAAGCCATTCCCACCCAACCCTCCCCAGCAGGAAGCTGCCCCAGCTCCGAGCCCAGCCTGGTTTCTGTGCTGTCCCAGAGGCCAGGGGAACACACAGAGGGCTTTGAAGCTGCCGTGAGTCACCAGGACACCCAAGAACTGCACCCAAACAGCCCAGAGCACCTCTGCACCCTGCTCCTCCCTGCTGGCAGGAAAAGCTGTCTGTCCCCCAGCAGCAGGACAGACATTCACACCCACACAGAGGTGATTTGTTTTACTACAGACAGCTCTGGGAGCTGACAACACAAAGCCACACGCATGAGACAGGAGCTATTTAAGGCACAGCTCCTCCTCCTGCCCAAACCATTCCCTCCAAGGCTGGAAGTGAGGATTTTCAGGGAATTCCTGTAGGATTTGCTCCCCACCCTCTCACGCTGACACCATTTGGGAGCAGGATGCTTGATGTCTGTCCTGCACAGAGCCTGGAAAATTCCAAATAAAAGCAAGGAAAAAAAAGGCTCCCAAATGTCTCAGGCAACATCTGCAATAGCCCCAGGTGCAGCACCCATGGGCAGAACTTGGGTTAAAATCAGAAAAGTCTTCCTGAGACTCCTTTTCTCTAGAATGAACTGTAAATAATCACATAAATAAATAAATAAATAAATAAACATTATAAATTTATTTATAATATTATATATAATATTTATTATTATATATTTATTCATTTAGTTATTTAAATAAATAACTAAAATTATAAATGTAAATAAATATATAAATATATAAATTATAAATGTAAATAAATAAATGTCACCTTCCCATTTTAATATTACTATTTAATATTTAATATTAATGTATTAATTTACTATAATAATAATATTTTCGTATGTTTAATATCTCAAGTTAGTATAAATTTTAATATTAATGTAATAATACAATTCAATTATTAAATTTAATTATTGAATGTAATTATTAAAATTAATTTTAATATTACCATATTAATATACTTAATTTAATACTTAATAATGATGAAGCTAATATTCATATATATTTACTATTACTATTACTTTTCCATCACTAAATACAGCCAGATCCGACGTAAATAAAAATAGGCCAGAAGTGCACAAACAAAAAACCTGAGTATCCTCAGGCTGCAAATCAAAAAGCAAACAAGCAGCAACTCTGCATCAGAAAGAAAAAAAAATAAATGTTCACTGAAGGGGGAGAGCACGCCCCGTCTGCAGCTCTCAGGCATTTTTAATGGGAATCACTATTGGGATGACAGGGAATGCAGATATGAGTGTCCCTCCCCCCCAGCCCGGTTGTTTGGGGAGTTTTTGAGGCAGAACTACTCCCACAGTCTGCATAATTCTCTGAAATGAAAAGGGAAATGGAGTTATTTAAAATCGGTTTCAATATAAGTATGGAAAACATCCTGCCAGAGGAGAAGTCCCTGAAAACAGCTCTTTATGCAGCATTTCGCAACACCAGAAAATTCTGTGAATTTCTACTTCAAGTCAGGATTTCAAAGCACACAAACCTCACCTCACACCTCATCTCAGCTTCAGGGGCTGGTGAAAAAGCCTCAACAATTATTTTTCCCTCAAATAATCCTTATTTCTCCTAAACTAGATATTTCTTTAAGCACACTCATTCATGCCAGGAGCTCCCAGCCCCGGGGAATCTCCTGGCCCTCAGCAGCTTTTGAGGGAATGAACCAGGAATGCCAACAGAAAGCAAAGGTGTACCCTATAAATCAGATTTACATCAGATTTACATCCCGCTCCTGCCACCAGGGTGCAGCCCCGCCGTGTCACGTTGTGGCGGCGGCTGGGTGACATTTAATTAACAGCAGTCATTAGGGCTAAGCCCTAATTCGCTGCAGCAGGGCCAGATGGTGCTGCTGCCTCCCCCGGCCGCCCTTCATCCCAAACGACACCGCAGAGAGCCCTGCCCGCCCCACAGATCCCAAAAAAACATTGAATGGGTTTGTGAGCTGAGGAAAGCCAAGCTGGGCACCAGGACTGCCTGAGCCGGGCACTGATTACCCCGGTGCCCTCTAAACAACCCCAAAAATGAGCAGCGACCATTCCCCCACCCCAGTGGGATGGGTCAGTCCCAAATTATCACCGGCACCGCCTCCCTGCCCTCCACACCCATCACAGGTACAGGTGATGCTGTGGGCACAGAGCTGCAGGGAATGGCATCAGCATTGCCAAAAATCCAGAGGCTCAGCTGACCCCACCAGGAAATTTTGCCAAAAATCCAGAGGCTCAGCTGACCCCCACCAGGGGAAATTTTCAAGTCCCTCAAGGCCCAGCAGCTGCATCCCAAAAAAGTTTCCCCGACTGAGCGGGGCAGGAGAGGTTTCACAGCCAGCGGGGCTCAGATCCCAAAGTTATCAGTGACACAGCTTTGATAAAACCTCTTATTTTCCCTTCCCACCACCCCTAACACGGGTCACTCCCAGCCGGGGGAGGGATGAATCTCCTGCAGAGTACCAGCAGCATCAGGAGCACTGGCACAAGCCATCACTGGCACAAACCATCACTGGCACAGGCCACCATTGGCAAAGCCATCACTGGCACAAGGCACCCAGGTGGAATGCATCAGGAAACATCACCCATCATTGGCACAAGCCACCACTGGCACGAGCCATCCCTGGCACAAACCATAATTGGCAAAGCCATCGCTGGCACAAATTCCCTCACCCGGGGTTCGGGCAGAGCTTCAGGCACAAATGCCCGAGGACTTTACCCCTCGCTGTAACGCTTTACATAGGCCAACCCTCCCTGCTCACCGCTGATGCCAACCCCGCCCAGCAGCGATCACCATCTCCTCTTTCCTGGAAAAGCTGCGCTTTCCAAACCCGCCCGGCGGCACCGCACCCACACCCGGAGACCCCGGCCCGTCCCAAACCGGAGCTGAGGGGTGCAGAGTGGGGCGAGGGGAGGGAGAGGGGCCGGGGGAGAGTCCGGGCAGGGTGAGGGATGCGGGGAGGGCAGGGGTGCGGGACAGCGAGGGACAGGCAGGGGACAGAGAGGGGACAGCGAGGGGCAGACAGGGGATAGCGAGGGACAGGCGGGGGACAGGAATGGGACAGCGAGGGACAGGAAAGGGACAATGAGGGGCAGGAGGGGGACAGTGAGGGGACAGAGAGGGGCAGGCAGGGGACAGCGAGGAGCAGGTAGGAACAAGCAGGGGACAACGAGGGGCAGGCAGGACACAGCGAGACGCAGGCAGGGGACAGCGAGGGGCAGGCAGGGGATAAGCCGGGGACAGCATGGGGCAGGCAGGGGATATCGAGGGGCAGGCAGGGGACAGAGAGGGGCACGTAGGGGATAAGCAGGGGACAGCATGGGGCAGGCAGGGGATATCGAGGGGCAGGCAGGGGACAGCACTCACAGTCGCAGCGCAGCGCTCGCTCCCGCACCGCCTCCCCGCACAGGTCGCACCATCCCCGGCGCGGCAGGCGCGGGGCGAAGCGGTGCCCGCGGCCGCGCTCGGGGGGCTCTCGGGGCGCCCCGAAGATGCTCCGCACGTCGGGCAGCAGCCGCGGGGCTCCCCCGCGCCGCCGCAGCCGCCGCGCAGCCCTGGCCCCGCCGGGGCTCCCCTCGGGGCGGGCGGGGGTCGCGGCGGGGCCCGGCGGGCGGCGCATGGAGCCGGGCACGGGGGGCGGCAGCGGGCGGGGGCACGGCGCCACGGCCGGCAATGCCATGGGCTCGGAGCGGCGGCGGCGGCGCGGGGCGGGCGCTCGGCCCGGCCGGAGGGAGGAGACACGGCGGGGAGGGCGGGGGAGGCACCGGCAGCGGGCGCCCCTCCCGTGGCACCCCCCAGGGTCAGGGTCGGGGTCGGGGCGCTCCGCGGTCGCTGCCCCCGCGGTGTTGGCGCTGCTCGCCCCGGCATTCCCCGGCCGCGCACGGAATGTCCCCGCGCTCTGTCGCTGGGAATCCCCGCTCCGATGGGTGTCCCTGCCGGACAGTCATCCCCGTGCGGCTGCGATTGGGGTTCCCCGGGGGGCTCTCCCTGCCCGACAGTCACCCCCGTGGAGCTGGAGCTGGGGTTCCCCAGGGGGATCTGTGCATCCCCCGGGGGGCTCTCCCCGCGGGGCTGGGGTTCCCCGGGAAGGGGGTCCCTGAATCCCGCAGGGGGCTCTCCCCACCGGACACTCACCCCATGGGGCTGGGGTTCCCCGGGTAGGGGTTCCGTGCATCCCCCGGGGGGCTCTCCCTGCCCGACAGTCACCACTGCGTTGGGATTTGTCACCCTGCCCTGCTCCTCGCTGGGATGGGGGTGTGGGATGGGAAGATGGGATGGGGATGTGGGATGGGCCCAGCAGGGTGGGATTTGTGACCCTGCTGCTCCTGGGATGGGGCTGTGGATGTGGGCACAGCCCATAAATCAGGGAGGGTGGCTGAGGGGCAGCGTGGCTAAGCCTTCCCACAAACATCTCCTGCTCCCATCTCCCATTCCCAGCCCATTCCTCAGGGGTCTCCCTGCAGGACAGTGACCCCTGTGGGGCTGGGTGAATGTCTGGCACAGGTTAAAATATTTTGGGGGGAAAAAGAAAACCCCAAGTAATTAACATTGGCAGGAAAACTCTTGTTTCATTTGGATTCCAGAAGTCCCCTCTGCACCATTCTGGACGTTCATTTTCCCAATACTATCCCATGGGAGACAGCTCCATAAAAATCAGGATTTTAAAGAGGGAGAGTGACTTTTTAGTGATAGGACAAGGGGGATGGCTTTAAACTAAAAGAGATTTAGATGAGATATTGGGAAGGAATTGTTCATATTCCCATTGTCCATTTGCATTCAGGTTTTTGGGAGAGAAGGGAGGGAGAGGCAGAGCTGGGCTGGGTGAATCCAGGCTTAGGGGAAGCTGAATTTGACGTCTCCCGTGTGCTCCTGAGGACAGGATAAGCTGAGAATATCCAAATCCTTTTCAAGGATTCTAATTTGAAGGGTGGATTAAAACACTGGCTCTGAATCACAGCAGCCCAGTGCCATAAGCAGCCCCTAATAACAGCTTCAAACCAAAGGAGGAATAACGCAGCTGGGAAAATTGGGGTTTTGCTCTGTGCTAAGCCGCAAGATTAATTTTTTGGAAGGTATTTTCCTTCCCAATTCAGGATTTGCTTTCATATCTCCTCTGCTTCTGCATGAAAACAGCAGCAGACTTATCCTTCAGTAAATTCCACAAAAGTTTGTTGGTTTATCCTATGTCCTCCAAACTGTTCATTGTATCAGGAATCACCTAAAATAAAGGAAATTTCTGAGAGTGAAGGTCTACCTGGCACCTGGCTGGGAACCTCCTAAAACCATTCTGGACTTTCATTTTCCCAGAAATATCCCAGGAGACATCTCCAGTCTCTGTTCTGCAGCCTCTGGGCATAAAAACACTAAATAAATGTAATATTTTCTGTCCCCACAGCAAGCACAGCCTGCAGAAGAGACTCGTGACACTCATTATCCTTCCCAGCTGTCCCTTCAGGTATTCAGGTTAAAATATATTTTAGGCCACAGGTTAAAACATTCTTTGGGGGGGAAAAAGAAAACCCCAAGTAATTAACATTGGCAGGAAAACTCTTGTTTCATTTGGATTCCAGAAGTCCCCTCTGCAGCTGCTGTGTTACAGCAGTTAAAGCACGACAAGGGCTATTAGGAAAAGTTCTTTTTTCCGTTTGCCAAGAAATAAATCCCTTTTAGCTGAAGCCAAACATGTTTCAGGTCAAATGCTCAGCTGGTGCGAGTCAGTGCAGCTCCACTGAGTGCCAGGAGGTGCAGCAGGGACCCTGCTCCTTTATGAAAATCAGAAAATTCTGCCTGGATTCGAAATAACATCCATTAGAAAGCCCAGAAAATAATTCTCGGGAGAAAAGCTCAAAAGGGATGGATTAGCTCCACCTCAGCACAGCAAACAGTTGGGTTTGCCATTCAGGATGTTGGTTTTTATAATTAAAATGAATGGGGAGCTCTGGTGCCAAATTCCACCGGGGAAATGTTTCCTGGGCGGGGGAGGCTCCTGGGCACCCTTGGCGTGTTCCTGCAAGAAACTCAGGCTGGGCACAGCCCTGCTGCTGCTGCTGCTCCTCCTCCCTGCTGCTGCCTTGGCACGGGGGGAGGGATGGCATGGGATGGGCCAGGATGGGTGGGGTGGGCACAGCAGGGTGGGATTTGTGACCCTGCTGCTGCTCCTGGGGTGGGCACAGCAAGGTGGGATTTGTCACCCTGCCCAGCTTTGGATGCTGCTCCCCGGGATGGGGATGTGGGATAAACCCAACAGGGTGGGATTTGTCACCCTGCTTCTCCCTGGGATGTGCCAGGATGGGTGGAATGAGCCCAGAAGGGTGGGATCTGTCACCCTGCCCAGCTTTGGATGCTGCTCCCTGGGATGGGGATGTGGGATGTGCCAGGATGGGTGTGGTGGCCACAGCAGGGTGGGATCTGTCACCCTGCTCAGCTTTGGATGCTGCTCCCTGGGATGGGGATGTGGGATAAACCCAACAGGGTGGGATTTGTCACCCTGCTTCTCCCTGGGATGTGCCAGGATGGGTGGGATCTGTCACCCTGCTTCTCCCTGGGATGTGCCAGGATGGGTGGGGTGGGCACAGCAGGGTGGGATTTGTCACCCTGCCCAGCTTTGGATGCTGCTCCCTGGGATGGGGATGTGGGATAAACCCAGCAGGGTGGGATCAGTCACCCTGTCCTGCTCCTGCCTGGGATGGGGATGTGGGATAAACCCAACAGGGTGGGATTTGTCACCCTGCTTCTCCCTGGGATGGGCCAGGGTGGGTGGGGTGGGCACAGCAGGGTGGGATTTGTCATCCTGCCCAGCTTTGGATGCTGCTCCCTGGGAGGGAGATTTAGGATGGGCCCAGAAGGGTGGGATCTCTCACCCTGTCCTTCTGCTCCCTGGGATGGAGATGTGGGAGTGGGATGAGCCCAGGAGGGTGGGATCTGTCACCCTGCCCAGCTTTGGATGCTGCTCCCTTGGATGGAGATGTGGGAGTGAAATGGGGCCAGCAGGGTGGGATTTGTCACCCTGTCCTGCTGCTCCCTGGGATGGAGATGTGGGATAGGTCCAGAAGGGTGGGATCTGTCACCCTGCTGCTCCTGGGATGTGCCAGGATGGGTGGGATGAGCCCAGAAGGGTGGGATCTGTCACCCTGCCCAGCTTTGGATGCTGCTCCCTGGGATGGGGATGTGGGATGGGGATGGGCCCAACAGGGTGAGATTTGTCACCCTGCCCTTCTCTCTGAGATGGGGATGTGGGATGGGAAGGTGGGATAAACCCAGCAGGGTGGGATTTGTCACCCTGTCCTGCTGCTCCCCGGGATTGGGATGTGGGATGGGTCCAGAAGGGTGGGATCTGTCACCCTGCTGCCCCCTGGGATGTGCCAGGATGGGCCCAGCAGGATGGGATCAGTCACCCTGCCCTGCAGCTCCCTGGGATGGGGATGTGGGATGTGCCAGGATGGGTGGGATCTGTCACCCTGCTGCTCCCTGGAATGTGCCAGGATGGGTGGGATGAGTCCAGCTGGGTGGGATCTGTCACCCTGACCCGCTGCTCCCTGGGATGGGGTGGTGGGATAAACCCAAAAGGGTGGGATTTGTCATCCTGCTGCTCCTGGGATGTGCCAGGATGGGCCCAGCAGGGTGGGATTTGTCACCCTGCCCTGCTCCTGCCCGGGATAGGGAGGTAGGATAGGGATGTGGGATGGGGAGATGAGATGGGGATGTGAGATGAGCACAGCAGTGTCGGATCTGTCACCCTGCCCAGCTCTGGATGCTGCTCCCTGGGATGGAGATGTGGGATGTGGGGACAGCAGGGTGGGATCTGTCACCCTGTCACCCAGCTGCTCCTGGGCTGTGGATGTGGGCACAGCCCCTAAACCACTCTGGGGACAGGCAGGGGGGTGGCTGAACCTTCCACAAACACCTCCTGCTCCTGCTCCTGCTCCCACCTCAGCTCCTGGCAATCCCTATGGCTGCTCCACACCTGCCCTGCCTCATCATCAGGGAATTTTGGCTCCTCATCAGCCCCCAGGTCACAGAAAGGAGCAGAACTATTGTCCCCAGCAAAGGGCTGGGCCAGCAGGGCCCTCTCTGTGCCATTCCCGAGGGACAGCGAGGTGGCAGGGATGTGTTCCTCCTCCATCCCCTTCCTCTGGAGCAGGGAAAGGTTGGCAATGCCTTCCCACAGCCACCAGCACCACTCCAGCACGTTTAAAGTGGGAGTCATTCCTGAATAAATAAGAGGATGAAAGATTAAAGCTCTTCTTCTCTTCATCTGACACAGTGATGCAGATAAACCATGAAAACCAAGGCCTTCAAGCGTTTTTTTTTTTTAAAAAAAAAAAAAAAACACAAGAAAAATATAAAACCCCACTGGATTTTCTGGCCAAACTCGCTCGGGGCACTCGGGGCTCATGGGGGAGAAGGTGCAAAGTGCTGGGGCACAGAGGTAGGACACGGAGAGCTCCCAGGGCACGGGGATCCAGCAGCTCTGTGGCTCCAGGGGCTGGGAATTCCCTCTGCTGGGAAGGTTCGGCTCAGCAGCTGCACCTTCACCGCGTCCCTCAAACGCTGGGAGCAGGAGCAGCCCCACCCAACCTGCAGGGACAGAAGGGTTTGGGTCAGAGGCGGTCCTAAAAACAGGGCTGGATTCCCAATTTCTTGAGTTTTATCTTTTAAAACGGATGGATGTCTTTTAAAACAGGGCTGGATTCCCAATTCCCGGGGTTTGCCTTTTAAAACTGATGGATGTCTTTTAAAACAGGGCTGGATTCCCAATTCCTTGGGTTTTGTCTTTTAAAAAATAATCACAGACTGTGGGTTTTGCAGAGGTTTTCGTGCAGAAAAATCTGTATTTAGTTCCCCGTGGCAGTGAGCAGCAGTGAGTGCTGGGGAAAAGGGAAAAGGCTGGAAAAGGGGGGGATGAAATGATGGAGAAATTCTTGTCTAAAACGCCAAGAAAGAGAAATTCTGCTGCTGCCAGCCCACGATGCAAACAGGGGGCAGGTAAAAACCCCATGGAGAGTGAGTGTGGCTGGTGGGTCCCAGGGAGCTCACCCAGAGCATCCAGCACAGCCTGGGCGGGGGGAACAGGGTGAGGAGCAGGGTGAGGAACAGGGATCCTGTGAGGAGCAGAGTGAGGAGCAAAGATCCTCCTGGGAGCAGGGTGAGGAGCTGGGGAGGAGCAGGGTGAGGATGAGGAGCAGGGTGAGGAGTTGGGATCCCATTGGGAGCAGGGTGAGGAGCAGGATGAGGAGCGGGGATCCTGCTGGGAGCAGGGTGAGGAGCAAGGATCCCACGAGGAGCAGAGTGAGGAGCAGGGTGAGGAGCAGGGATGCTGCTGGGAGCAGCAGCCCAGGGTGCTCTCACTCACTCACTCACTCACTCACTCACTCACTCACTCACTCACTCACTCACTCACTCACTCACTCACACTCACCTCTCAATGATGCTGTTGTTGAGCTGCAGATCGCAGGCGACCGACCTCATCTGCTGCAGCAGCTCCTGCATCCTGCAGGGACACAGCCTTTAGGGGCAAATCCAACCCTGTTTCCTGCAGGGGACACAGCCAGCCCCAATTCCTGCATCCTTTAGGGGAAAATCCAACCCTAATTCCTTCAGGGACACAGACAGCCCCAATTCCTGCATCCTTTAGGGGAAAATGCAGCCCCAATTCCTGCAGGGACACAGCCAGCCCTCATTCCTGCATCGTTAGGGGAAAATCCAACCCTAATTCCTTCAGGGACACAGCCAGCCCTAATTCCTGCATCCTGCAGGGGAAAATCCAGTCCCAATTCCTGCGTCCTTTAGGGACAGTTCCAGCCTCAATTCCTGCATCCTTTAGGGGCAAATCCAGCTTTAATTCCTGCATCCTTTAGGGGCAAATCCAGCCCTAATTTCTGCATCCTGCAGGAGTAAATGCAGCTTAATTCCTTCAGGGACACAGCCAGCCCCAATTCCTGCATCCTTTTAGGGGCAGATCCAGCCCCAGTTCCTGCATCCTTTAGGGGCACATCCAGCCCCAATTCCTGCATCCTTTAGGGACAAATCCAGCCCCAATTCCTGCATCCTTTAGGGACAGATCCAGCCCTCACTCCTGCATTCTTTAGGGGCAAATCCAGCCCTAATTTCTGCATCCTGCAGGAGTAAATGCAGCCTTAATTCCTTCAGGGACACAGCCAGCCCTAATTCCTGCATCCTTGTAGGGGCAGATCCAGCCCTAATTCCTGCATCCTTTAGGGGAAAATCCAGCCCCAATTCCTGCATCCTTTAGGGGCACATCCAGCCCTAATTTCTGCAGGGGCAAATCCAGCCCTAATTCCTACAGGGGCAGATCCAGCCCCAGTCCTGCATCCTTCAGGGGCAGATCCAGCCCTCAACCTGCACTGCTCATCCCTGTTTCCCATGGAGCAGCTCCTGCTGAAGGGCTGGGATGCCCCAATAGGACACTGAGCAGGGATCACACCCAGCAGGATCAGACACAGAACCCTCACCCCATTCCCAAGATGAGCAGCAGGAGGTTCTGTCCCCCCCTGAGGAGCTGGGCTGTCCCAGACCCCTGATCCCAATTGTGGGAAATGGATTTGTAGAGAATTCTTAGGGTCTGACAGAAAGCCCACACAGTATGCAAGCTTTGAGATAAGAAATATTGATTTAGCAATGTTATGGAATAAGACAGATATTGTTGAGAGAGAAATGGAGCTAGAAAAATGTTTCAAAAATGGCCTTACAAATAAAACTAAATACTTTGAGAAACAGAATTATGAAAGATGTGTTATAGTGGGACCCATGAGGGGCAGTTTAGATGATTGGTTTTAAGGCATTTGCAGCATGGTGTGACAAAAAGTTAACAAGCTAAGAAATGCTTATGGTGTTGTGTAATCAGGAAATAGCTTCTGATTGTGCTGGTGTGAATTGTAACACCTGCATTGTCTCACCCTTCTCACGAGACTGAAAATGCAATAAAGATTTTAACTCCCAGTTTCCCCATCCCTGAGTCACACAAAAGGTGTTTTCCAACCCAGGACTCACCTCAGAGCCATCTCCTGGCAGGCCTGCTCAGGGGGACAGGGGCAGGCACAGGAAGGGGCCAAATTCCATTGCTCCACCTGGAGAAGCCTGTCCAGAGCCTGTGGAGATGGAAATGGAAATGGAGATGGAGATGAGATGGAGATGGAGATGGAGATGGAAATGGAAATGGAAACAGAGATGGAAATGGAGATGGAGATGAAAATGATGGAGATGGAGATAGATGGAGATGGAGATGATGGGGATGGAGATGGAAATGGAGATGGAGGTGGAGATGAGGATGACATGGAGATGGAGACAGAGACGGAGATGGAAATGGAAATGGAGATGGAGATGGAGATGGAAACAGAGATGGAAATGGAGATGGAGATGAAAATGATGGAGATGGAGATGATGGAGATGACGGGGATGGAGATGGATATGGAGATGGAGGTGGAGATGGAGATAAAAATGGAGCTGAGATGGAGATGGAGGTGGAAATGGAGATGGAGATGAGATGGAGATGGAGATAAAAATGGAGATGGAAATGGAGATGGAGGTGGAGATGGAAATGGAGATGCAGATGGAGATGGAAATGAAAATGGAGATGGAGATGGAAATGGAGATGGAGATGGAAATGGAGATGGAGATGGAAGTGGAGATGGAAAGGAGATGGAGATGGAGATGGAAGTGGAGATGGAAATGGAGATGGAGGTGCAGATGGAGGTGGAGAGTGCTGGCAGTGCCACACCAGGGGCTGTCCATGGGGCTGACCCAGAGCCAAACAGCAGCACCACAGAGTCACACCCAGCACTGCTGCAGGACAATTAAATAAATGAACCCAAGCCCCAGCACACTGCCAGGGAGCTGTGCCCCAGCTCAGCAGCTCTGCTGTGGCAGCTGGAGGTGGAGCAGCATTTTCCTCCCGCTGTAATTGCCATTTATTGGGCACACACCCCCGTGCCAGGCAATCCTTGGCACCAGCACCACCTTTTGCCCAAGGTTTTCCCTGCTCACACAGCAGGACAAAACAACACCTCCAGCCTGGATCACCCATGGAAAGGGGTTCAGGAACCCTGCAGGCTCCCCTGGTGAGCCCAGGTGCTGCTGGGGAGGAGCAGAGGAGCTGCAGCCCTGTTCACCCACGCCCTGCAGGCAGTCCTGGCACTCCATCATCTCCACACCGCAGGCACTGATGTGGTTGCTGAGCCTCTTCAGGTGCTTCTTGATCTCACAAACTTTCCTGGAAAGAGGAGAAAATTATGTCAAAACTCCCAGGCAACACTTGGCATCGATAATTTATTTTATTTTATTTTACTTTATTTTATTTTATTTTATTTTATTTATTTTATTTTATTTTATTTTATTTTATTTTATTTTATTTTATTTATATTTTATTTTATTTTTATATTTTATTTTATTTTAATATCTTATTTATTTTATTTTATATTTTATATTTTATTTTATTATATTTTATATTTTAGATTTATTTTATTTTATTTTTATTATATTTTATATTTTATTTTATACTTTAAGTTTTAGTTTTTCATTTTATTTTATTTATTTTAATATCTTATTTATTTTTTATTTATATTTTATATTTTATATTTTATATTTTAGATTTATTTATTTTATTTTTATTATATTTTATATTTTATTTTATACTTTAAGTTTTAGTTTTTCATTTTATTTTATTTTATTTTATTTAATATCTTATTTATTTTATATTTGATATTTATATTTTATATTTTATATTTTATATTTTATATTATTATATTTTATATTTATTTTATTTTATTTTATTTTATTTTATATTTTATTTTATATTTTATACTTTAAGTTTTTATTTTATTTTATTTTATTTTACATTTTTTTGGCTGTGTTTTAATTGCACGCTGCTTTCTGCAGAGCTGTCTGCATTCAAAATCCTGAGGGGAAGCAAATGAGTCAGGGCTTGCTGTAATTGCAGCTGCAGCAGCCACCATTAGGCCAGGTTATCCAAACAGCACTAAGAGCTAATTAATCAGGGAAAGTTGATTGGAAATGAGGCAGCTCAGACCTGTCAGTTCACCCAGCACAGCCTGGGCCTCTTGTTCCTACCCAAAAAAGGCTCCCCACACCAGCAGGCACTCCAGGAGTTGCAAAAAAAAAAAATAAGAATGTTTGTTTTGGCTTTAAAAAAACAAAGGAAAGAATATTTCAGGTGAATGATCCACTCAAGTCCCCAGAAAAACAACTACCACCCCACAAACCCTGGCAGGAAACAAAGCAGCACAATTACAACTGAAGGAAGGAGAAATTAAAAATATCCAGCTGTGACTCACGTGCTTTCTCCATGAGGAGACGAAAACAGGTACAAAAATACCCCAGGAAAACGTGGGGAAGGATTTTCCTCCCTGGGAGCAGAGGTAAAACCCTTTTTAGAGTTTTTTTTAGAGCTTTTAGTGCTTTAGTGTCCTGCACTGTGTGGATTCTGTGGGGCTCCACATGCAGGAATTGGGGAATCCCAATCAAGAGAGAATTCCCAGAGAAACTGAGGCAGATTTCATCGCCTGGGTGTGATGAGGGGACTGTTCTGGTCCTCAGAATGAAATCTGCCTCTGGGTGAGGGCTGGCAGCAGGAAAACCCTGGGTGGGACAAGCTGGGAATGGGAATGGAGAAGGATGGGAAAAGACTGGGGAAAAAACAGGGAAAAGAAAAAGAACTGGGGAAAAGAAAATGGGAAAAGACACAAGAACCAGAGAAGGATGGAAAAGACTGGGGAAAAAACGGGAAAAACTGGGAAAGAAAAAAAAACTGGGGAAAAGAAAATGGGAAAAGACAAAGAACTGGGAAAAGACAAAGAACGAGAAGGATGGGGAAAAGACTGGGGAAAAAACAGGGGAAAGACAACAGGGAAAAGAAAAGAACTGGGGAAAAGAAAAAAAAAAAAAACTGGAAAAAGAAAAAGAACTAGAGAAGGTACCTCATCCTGCTGCTGTGCAGGGCCAGGGCCTCCTGGTACTGCTGCACACAGTATTCTGGAAAATGGACAGAACCCTCCTGGCCAGGTTCCCCAAATTCAGCCTAAAGCCAGGAATAAGAGAGAAAACAGCATTAATTTCATTAATGTGTGAAAAGGAACATCACAGGAGCCTAAGCTGCCTCCTGGCTGGAGAAAGAAAGGAGCTACAGGGAAAACTAAACCCTGGCTGTGATGGAGAGGGAGGTTTGGGGATACAAAAATACAAAATACAAAGAGATTTTGGTTCTGGAGGTTTAGGGGGTACAAAAAGCACGTGATACAAAAATACGAAATACAAGGAGCATTTTGGTTTGGAGGTTTAGGGTGTTTTGGGGATACAAAAAAGCATTTGATACAAAAATAGAAAATATAAAGAGCATTTCCCAAAATCCCCATTTCCATCTCCTCACTTGATAAAGCAGACAGCACTTGGAAGCACTTGGAAGCCCTGGATGATCAGAAATGAATTACAGAGAAGACAAAATACCCTGGAGAGGGAGTTTTGGGGGTTCTCTCCCCTGTTCCCCCTCCAAGGGCACTCTGAGAAATCTCTGCCTTGGATTTCAAGGCAAATGCTCAAGGGTAGACTGAGCATTGAGACAGAGGAGTCTGTGAGAATTTCACCCTCCTGCTGCACGCTGAAATGGGAATTTTGTTCCTTGCCTGCGCTGAATTCCCCTGGTTTTGGGTGGGAAACCTGAAAGGAGAATTCTGAAACGTACCAAACCCATCAGGCACTTCAAGCAGATGGGGAAGCAGGGACACTTCCCAAATCACCATCTCAGTGCAAAAATTGCCTTTATTTTGGTCTTTTGCTCACACAAACCAAGTCCTGTGTGAGCCCAGCCCGGGATGGGTTTGTGCCTCAACCAGCACAGGGTGTGACCCCAAAACAGCTCCCTGTCCCCACCTCTGCAGAGCTGCTCCATCTCAGAGGGCTTGAACCTTCCTGGAGAGCTCCTGCAAGGAGGAACCACACAGAACCTCCTCCAGGGCTCTCTGACAGCAAAAAGGACAATTTACCCTTTGGGACCCACCCAGAGCCAGCTAAGGGACAGGGGTGGCACTCACTTATCCAGCTTGTGGATCTGCTCCTCGTTGTAGCTCAGCCCTGGGGAGGAAAAACAAGGTCACCACACTATGCTGCTGACAGCCCCAAAAATTGGGCAATTTCACACAGCACGGAGCTGGCTGAAGGGGATTTTCCTTGTGGGTATTTTCAGTTAATTTAAAAAAAAGAATGGAGATAATTTCTCGCAGGCTGAGCCTGGGAATCTCAGAGGAGAGGATCCAAACAATTTTATTCTCTTTCTGTCACCATTGTTTATAGGTATTGTCCTCAGAGTGTGCTATTAATAATTCACCAACAGTGTGAGAGGTTTTCACTTTGACACCAATCAGTCTTAAGTCCACCATGGTTTCTATATTGATAATTCAGCAATAGGTGAGAGGTTTTCACTTTGAGGACCAATCAGGTTTAAAGTCCACCACTGTTTCTATAAGAACTGTAAATTTATAATAATTAAGTGGCTTTTCATACCTTTTGCATCATAGAGACAATGATAATTATTGCCCAGCTGGGGGCTGCTACCACATTTCTGGACACAGAAATAGAAAAGCTCTGCAAGGTTCCATTGAGTCACTGCTGATCCAGCAAACCCAAATCCCCCATTTTCCCTGCACAGGGACAGTGCTAGGGACATTCCTGCCCGGTGTCCCCAGCCCCAGCACTCACTCAGACACGTCCTGGCCTTCTTGAACTGCTTGTGGATCACCTGCATCTTCTCCAGGCAGCATTCCATCTGCTGGATGCTGCAACGGGGCAGGGAGGGGGGCTGAAATCAGCATTTGGGCTGAAATCGGCATTTTGGAGTGAAATCAGCATTTTGGAGTCAGGTTTAACCCTTTGGGGTGGGATGTGAAGCTGCTGCCGGTCTGTGAGCAGGGACATCACCCCTGTGTGTGTGCGTGGCTACCCCTGCCAGGGGCACTGCTCCATCCTGTGGGGCTCTGCTGGCAAGGAGGAAAGTTGGGACAAGAAAGTCTCACAGATATGTGTGTGCTTAGCAGAAAGATTTTTAAATGTTGAGTCTGATGAAAGAATAGAGATGGGAAGCAAGTTTTGATATAGAAGGAAAGAATTAATGAGCCAGTCTTACTGGATAACAGAGAAGGAAAGGAAAGGAAAGGAAAGGAAAGGAAAGGAAAGGAAAGGAAGGAAAGGAAAGGAAAGGAAAGGAAAGGAAAGGAGGAAAGGAAAGAAAGGAAAGGAAAGGAAAGGAAAGAAAGGAAAGGAAAGGAAAGGAAAGGAAAGGAAAGGAAAGGAAAGGAAAGGAAAGGAAAGGAAAGGAAAGGAAAGGAAAGGAAAGGAAAGGAAAGGAAAGGAAAGGAAAGGAAAGGAAAGGAAAGGAAAGGAAAGGAAAGGAAAGGAAAGGAAGGGAAAGGAAGGGAAAGGAAGGGAAAGGAAAGGGAAAGGGAAAGGGAAAGGGAAAGGGAAAGGGAAAGGAAAGGAAAAGGGAAAGGGAAAGGGAAAGGAAAGGAAAGGTGTGTTGGTTAGAAGGGTTTTTTATGGCTTAGAGCAAAGGATAAACCCACCCCAAGCAAGAAGATGTTTTTACCAAGCACAATGATAGCACAGGCAAACAAGTCAGCAAAGTTGCAAGTAGAAAAAAGGTCTCAGAATTTTCCACTGCAAGAAAACTGAGAAACAACTTCCAGCTTAAACTGTAATGTACTAACTTTGAGTGACTGGAGAACAGTAACATGAATATGGTAATTACAGTATTTATGATGGGCTATAGATAAAAGTTAAGGCATAGATTGGTTCTACTGTATTGAGATGCTCAGCAAAGAAAAGTATAAAATGCATTGTAACCAAAAGAAAAGTATAGAATGCATTGTAACCAAAACCAAGGGGTCTCCAGGCCTGCCTGCAGCTGGAGCTGACAGCTGTAGGCACAGCTCTGTCACCCATGACCGTGGACTGCTTTAATGTCCTGGATACAATAAACTGCATTTTGGAGAGCCCCTGGAGTCCCACATCTCTCATTCAGGCTCTTACAGGGCTCCACATCCAGGAAAAATCCCATTTCCAAGAGAGAATTCCCACAGAAACCAAGGCAGATTTCCTTGCCTGGGTGTGATGAGGGGACTGCAGGACACAGTTCCTGTCCTCAGAGTGAAACCTGCCTCTGGGTGAGGGCTGGCAGCAGGGAAAGCCCTGGTGGGACAAGCTGGGGATGGGAATGGGAGAAGGATGGGGAAAGACGGGAAAAAAAAAAAAAAAAAAAAAAAAAAAAAAAAAAGGGAAAAAAACAGGGGAAAGAAAAAGAACTGGGGAAAGAAAAAAAACTGGGGAAAGAAAAAAAAAAACAAAACTGTGATAGGGCAGGGAAAAGGGGAAAAGGCAGGGAGAACACAGGGACAGGGCAGACCCTGCCCTCAGCTCCTGCAGAAGTTCTGAGCATCCAAACCAAACTTCCAGCCTAAAAACCCCCTCCACTTGTAAATCCAGCCTGGTGGGCACAGCCAGGCGGCACCAGGGATTGCCCCACACACCTCTTGTCCTCGAGCACTTGCTGCCTGTCCTTCACCAGCTCGGCCAGGATCCCATCCAGGGCGCCCTGGAAGTCGAAGATGCTGTGGGAGCACTGGGAGAGCTCCTCGTCCACCTGCAGAGGGGGGGACACAGGTTGGGACCAGCTGCTCTGAGAGCCCTGGGGGCTCCTGGGGCTGGGGATGCTGCTCACCCTCTGCAGCCTTGTCCTCACCACGTCCAGCCCAGCTGGGGCCCTGCTGCCTGCAGGAACGGCCTCGTACCTGGGGGAGGCAGAAAACGGAGATTCCTGAAGGAGGATTATTGTTGTTAAATAACTGGCAAAGGAATCCACCTCGTGCTGGGGTCCTGCGGGGCTGCAAAGGGATTTCCTTGGGTAGCAACCCAGATTTCACTGTTGGAACTCAGTGCATCCCTCTGGGTGTCCAGAGCTGCCCAGGACCCCACTGCGGGGCTCGGAGACCCTGGAATGCTGCCCAGAGCACCTGGGGATTTGATTATGACCCCTGGAGCAAATTACCAGCTTTGTATGAGGACCTGAAAGTCACAGAGGTTTGAATGGTACAATAATAAAATTATCACAGGGAGAAAATGTAGATTTCAGGATTTTTGGTATGGGGGTTATGGGGACAAGATGGAGGAACTTGGGTGTGTCCAGCCTTTCTCCTTCTTCTTCTTCTTGTTCTCCATTTTCTGCAGTGCTGTTGGCACTTTGGGATTGGTTTGGAGTAGAAGCTCACTGTCTAACACAGGTTATAGGTATTGGGAATCAAGTGTAAATACGTTATATTTAGAATAGAAACTCACTGTCTAACATAGCTGATGGGTATTGGAAAGTAATTACAAATATGTTATATTTACAATAGAAGCTCACTGTCTAACATGGGTGATAGGTATTGGGAACTAAGTGTAAATATGTAATACACAGTTTGTAGTATAAAAAGTGAAAATGTGGATTTTTGGTATGGGGGTTATGGGGACAAGATTGAGGAACCTGGACATGTCCAGCCTTTCTTCTTCTTCCTCTTGTTCTCCATTCCCTGCAGTGATGGTGGCACTTTGGGATTGGTTAAGAGTAGAAGCTCACTGTCTAACACAGGTGATGGCTATTGGGAATTAAGTGTAAATATGTTATAGGTAGTTTGTAGTATAAAAGGACAACACAGAATGCCTGTGGCTGCCCTGCTGAGCAGCTCTCGGCTGGGCAGAAAGAAAATTTTATAGATAAGAATTAATAAACAACCTCAAGACCGAAAAGTGAAGAGTCCAGACTCGTTCTTCAGTTAAACAGAGACATCCTGCACATCTTGGGGCAGCAATTATCAACAGCAACCCGAGAAGCCACGAGATGCAAAGTGCTGATCTGGTAAAAACTGGCCCTGTTGAGTCCAATTTGTTCCAAAATTGTTGGTTTTACACCCACTGGCTGCAGGCCAGCTGGGAGGGTGTCTGTGTGCCAGGCTGAGCGTGGCACAGGGGCTAAGTCAGCAGAAATGTTCCTGCTGCAGAACTGGCAGGGCTGGAAGAGCCAGAGCACCCAGCTGCAGCTCTGCTGCTCTTGGCACTCCAGCCCTGAGGGCTGCACTCAATGGGGACCACGTGTCCCTATTTATTTATTTTTTTTTTCCAGATGAAATGGAAATTAAGAGACTTTGCTAAATGGAATGAAAGAACAGCAACCCAGAGGCAAAGAATTTTCCACTACAACAAAAAAGCAGCAGAAAAGTAAAATATCCGTGGGTTGTTTGAGATAAAATGGGTTCAGCTGGGCCCAGGGCAGCTGGGTGGGAAAGGGGGGTGTGGGGAAGGCTGAGGGCAGCCCAGGGTTTCTCCATAAAAATTCAGTGGAGACTCTTGGAAGGAAATGGGATCTGTCCCCATGGCTGGTGGGATGCTGGATCCCTGGGAATGCAGGGACACAGGGTGTCACGTTGGGTTCTGACTCTGTGTTTTTCTAGTTTACTGCATTGTTTATTTTATCCTTTTGTTTTCTTCCCTATTAAAGTGTCGCAGACACCTTTTATGGAAAATCCTTTCCTTAGGATTTTTCCTCCTGAGAAGCTGAGAGGCCTCAGGAACAAAATGTAAACAATGATTATCTGCTGCTGTGGAATGCAACAGGTGGGTCTGTGATTGGATCATGTGGTTGTTTCTAATTAATGGCCAATCACAGTCACAAACCTTTGTTATCATTCTTTAATTAATGGCCAATCACAGTCACAAACCTTTGTTATCATTCTTTTTCTATTCTTAGCTAGCCTTCTGATGAAATCCTTTCTTCTATTCTTTTAGATAATTTTAATATAATATATATCATAAAATAATAAATCAGCCTTCTGAAACATGGAGTCAGATCCTCATCTCTTCCCTCATCCTCGGACCCCTGTGAACACCGTCACATTAAGGAAATGTTATTTCCTACTCCCATATTTTTTGCCTGACAGCCCCTTAATTTAAAATTTACAGCAATTCAGAGGGTGGGGAGGGTTTACATTTTCCATTCCAGGGGAGGCTCCTGCCTTCCTTAGCAGACTCCTGCCTTTCCAAACCAAGCCAGCCCCATATCTCCCCAGCACAGCCCAGCTCACTTACAGCTCGTGCGTCTTCCCCATGGTGAGCTGCAGGCACGTGAGCACGGAGTGAGCTCCCCTCCTCTGCTCCAAAATCCTGCAGCACTCTGTCCTCAGGTTCCCACTGCCAAGAGAGAAAGCAGCCCCTCCAACACGTGCATCCTGGAATCACAGACCCATCCCGGGGTGGGGATGGAGCTCATGGCTTCTCTCAGGCTGCTCTGAGGCACTGGGGTGGCTGGGTGAACCTAAAATTGGGTGTGGCTGCTGCTTTGAGGGTCTCTCACTCTCTGTTCTGCCCCAAAAGGGGTGGGTAGGGCAGTGAAATTTATCATGGAATGGTTTGGGTTGGAAGGGACATTAAAGCTTAAAATTCCAAATCCCTGCCATGGGGAGGAACGCTTCCAATAGATGCACACAGTGACAATAATAATAATAATAATAATAATAATAATAATAATAATAATAATAATAATAATAATAATAATAATAATAATAATAATAATAATAATAATAATTCAAAGGAAGAGAGGAGAGGAGAGGAGAGGAAAAAGGAAAGGAAAGGAAAGGAAAGGAAAGAGGAAAGGAAAAAGGAAAGGAAAAAGGAAAGGAAAAAGGAAAGGAAAGGAAAGGGAAAAAGGATGAAAGGAAGAAAGGAAGAAAGGAAAGAAAGAATAATTCTGCTTTTTTTCCTCAGCCTCTCCTAAACTGAAAAAGTCACCCAAAAGGAACAAAAGAGGACAGGAGCATCCTCCCAACGCCAGCCCCATGGTGCCCCTCCTGCCCTGCTCCCTCCAGGTCCCCCAGGACCCCACCCCACCATCCCCACTGGTCTGCACTGGCAGGAACAGGCTGGAACCCCTTACCCCAGCGAACCCCGAGCCCTGGCAGGCTGTGTGCCCCCTGTGCCCTGCCCAGCCGTGGCTCTGGCACTCACATCACCCAGCGCAGGCCCCTGGCCAGCAGCTCCCGGCCCCTCTGCAGCGCCTGCCCCACGCGCAGGGTCTGGTGAGCAGCACCCACGGCACTCTGCAAGGCAAAGGGCACTGCCAGGGCCTGTGCCAGGCACGGGGCGCCGCCAGCACGCTGCCCTGGCACACACACCCACCTTGGCTGCACTGCAGTCGGCCACCACGTCCACCCTGGGCACGAACTTGGGGAACTCCAGCGCCGCTGCGAAGACAGGGCAGGGTTGGGGTGTTTGTCACCAGCTGGGGGCTGTGGGCAGCTCCCACCCACCAGATAAACCCTGGGGACACTCAGGATTTCTGCCTCAGTGCTGGAGGCTCAGTGAAGCCCTCCAAGATATTTTGGGAGCATGGATGGAGGCAGGAATTCCCAAAGCTCAGCGTGGTGTGTGGACATGGAGCAGCAGCGCATGGCAGGAGAAAACTGACCCTGAAATCCCCTAATCCTGCTGCAGGGACCAGAAACAGGACTGGGAATTGGCATCAGGAGTGGGAATTGGCACTGGGAACTGGCATCAGGACTGGGAATTGGCACTGGGAACTGGCATCAGGATTGGGAATTGGCAGTGGGAACTGGCATCAGGACTGGGAATCGGCACTGGGAACTGGCATCAGGATTGGGAACTGGCATCAGGATTGGGAATTGGCAGTGGGAACTGGCATCAGGACTGGGAACTGGCATCAGGATTGGGAATTGGCATCAGGATTGGGAACTGGCATCAGGATTGGGAATTGGCACTGGGAACCAGTACTCCTGCTGCTGGAACTGGGGTCACTGCTGGGAATGGGGACTGGCACAAGCTGGCAGTGGGAAAAGCAACCAGTCTGGGGAACTGGGAACCCCAGTGGGAACTGGGATCCAGGTCAAAGGAGCTGGGATCATGCAGGAAATGGGAAATCTCTCAGGGTAATAACTGGAACAAATCCCCCTTCCATCAGCCACTCTCTCTCCTGCTGTGGCCCATCTCCCTCCAGCCACACTCACGGTCTCGGTACCGGACCCCCACCACGTCCTCGGGCTGCTCTGAGGTGCTCAGCAGAGTCAGGGGGCTGCTCTCTGTGGTTTTGCAGAAATGATGAGCCTGTAGGTTGGGATCCAGCTCGTACAGGTGTCCTTCGAAAAAGTATTCTTGATGGTGAGGGGCTATGTTTGTCTGTTTGAAGACGGCGTCTAAAAACTTGGTGGTACTGAAACGGAGAAAGAAGGGAAAGGATGGGGATAAGCAATGAGGTGAGCACACAGATTTTCGTCCCTTTAGCAGCCTGCTGCCCTCAAAACACCAGATGTTGATATTTTTTCTTACCAAAATATCAGACAAGGTCAGCAGAGCCCAATGGGGCTCTCAGTGTGCCCAGAGCTGTTAGTACACTCCCAGCAAAGGCTGATTTGAGCCTGCTGTGTTTTAACCTGGCCTGGGAGCAGTGCAAAGGGCATGGGGGTGCCCCCAGGTTCCCCTGTTGAGGTGTGGGGAACTCACAGCTCCATCCCCAAATCCCAAAGGAGTCTCTATCCCAGCCTTACGTGTTGTAGGAGTGGATGTAGATGCGGTGGGAGGACGCCTGCTGCAGGGAGAACACGTCCACCACCATCCTGTGCAAAATGTCGTTGGTCCCTGCAAAAAACTGGTCGAACCCCCAGCATTTCTCCTGATCCACCTCCAGGATGTTGGCCAGGATGGGGATCAGCTGGTCCTTCAGCCCCCTGCAGCAGCAAGGGAAGGTTTGTATTTGGGTTGCCCCCAGAAGAAGGAAGGAATGATGGATCTGACTCCATGAATGACGAATGAATGATGAATCTGTCCTCAGAAGTCTAATTGATTATTTTATAATACTATACTATATTATAGAATGCTAAACTAAACTGTACTAAAGAATACAGAAAGGATACAGACAGAAGGCTAAAAAGCTAATAATAAAATAATGAAAAGATAATAATGAAATAATGAAAAGATAATAAAGAAATAATGAAAAGATAATAATGAAAATTCGTGACTCTTTCCAGAGTACTGGCACAGCTTGGCCCTAATTGGCCAAAGGGTTAAAATAATTCACATGAAACCAATGAAACAATCACCTGTGGATAAACAATCTCCAAACACATTCCACATGAGCAAAACACAGGAGAAGCAAATCAGATTATTATTGTTTTCCTTTTTCTCTGAGGCTTCTCAGCTTCCCAGGAGAAAAATCCTGTGCGAAGGGATTTTTCCAGAAAATATGAATGCCACAGGGAAGAAGAGAAGTTTGATGGGCTGGTGTAACCCCCGAGTCACAAACACTGTTTGCACCCTTGGAAAGCAGAGATGTGCTCTGAAAGCCGTGACAGCTGAAAATGAAAAGTTCAAGCGCCCTGTTAACCCCTCCTGTGCTGGCTGGGGACACTCACGTGGAGAGGCGGCAGGTGATGGGCAGCTCGTAGCTCCACTCGATGCTCCCGTTCTCCTGCCTCTGGATGCCTGCAATGGCCCCAGGAGGCTTCTCCGTGGTGATTCTGTACCTGTGGGAAGGGAATTGTTGGCTGCTGACTCGAGCCAAGCGAGCTCTGTTTGGGCACTGAGTCCCTCAGGTGGAGGGAAAGGGCAGAGCGTGGATGTGCTGGGAAAAACACTGAGGGGAAAAAAAGTGCCCAGAGGGAAAATACTGCAAGGAACAGTCAGAACCTTCCAGGTGAGCATTAACCCTGCCTCCCCTTAGCCAAAAAATCATGGAAATCCGTTTTACAGAATCCTAGAATTATCTGGTGGTGGTGTTTGAGGGTCCCCAAGATGAGGGAAGAGATGAGAATCTTGACCCGATGTTTCAGAAGGCTGATTTATTACTTTATGATATATATTATACTAAAAGAAAATTATATACTAAAAAGAAAATGTAATATATAAAATATATTTAAAAATATATAACATATATAGTACATAGTACATAATATATAGTATAATATATAATATATAATGTTAATAATATATATTATATATAATATAGATAATCTATTATATATATAAAATATATATAATATATAAGATATAATATAGATAATATATATAACATATATAATATAAAATATATATAAAAAGAAAATATACTCAAAGAAAACGATATACTAAAACTATACTAAAGAAAGAGAAAGGAGACATCAGAATGCATAATAAAATCTTCTGACTGACCAGAGAGTCTGACACAGCTGGACTGTGATTGGCCATTAATTAAAAACAATCCACATGAGACCAATCAAAGATGCACCTTTGGTCAGTAAACCATCTCCAGACTGCATTCCAAGCAATCAGATAATTGTTGTTTACATTTCTTTTCTGAGGCTTCTCAGGAGAAAAATCAGAGTGCAAGGATTTTTCAGAAAATATGGCTGTGACAGGAAGGGACCTTAAAGACCACCTGGTTCCAATGCCCTGCTATGGGCAGGGATGCTGGTGCCCCACACAAGAATCCCATTTGGAGGGAAAACGTAGCAAATGGAACACGGATTCTTGCCCACGCTCCCCACAGGCCCCTTGGCTTTGAGGCCAGGTGTGGTTAAAGCACAGTGAGCCCCCCCAGCCCAGCCCCAGCTCCCAGCACACCTGGGCACGGTACCCACATGATCTCCTTGTTCCTGCGGGGTCCCCCGAAGGGCACGAAGGGCAGGCAGCCGGTGGCAGCGTGGTAGAAGGTGACACCAATGCTCCAGAGGTCCACGGTGACACCGAAGGCCTTCTGCTGCGGCTTGCGCAGCACGGCCCGCTCGTACACGTCGGGGTGCTGGGGGGCACAGAGACAGGGGCCTGAATGGAAAACAGCACCTGGAAAACTGATCTGGGTCCTGAATGGAAAACAGCACCTGGGACACAGCTCTGGGTCCTCCCAAAAACCTCTAAGGGAGCTCTGGATCCACCCCAAAAACCAGCACCTGGAACACAGTTGCGGATCTTCCCAAAAAAACCATCACCTGTAACAGAGCTCTGGGTTCTCTCAAAAACTTCTAAAAGAGCTCTGGATCCACCCCAAAAACCATCACCTCTAACACAGCTCTGGGTCCTCCCTAAAAAACATCACCTGGAATAGAGCTCTAGGTCCTCTCCAAAACCATCGCACGGAACACAGCTCTGAGTCCTCCCCAAAAAACCATCACCTCAAACAGAGCTTTGGGTCTTCCCCAAAAACTATCACTTATAACAAAGCTCTAGGTCCTCTCCAAAAAAAAAAAAAAAAATATCACTTCTAACAGAGCTCTGTGTCCTCTGCAAAAAATCATCACTTGGAACACAGCTCTGGGTCCTCCCCCAAAATCATCATCTCTAACAGAGCTCTTGGTCTTCCCAAAAATCATCACCTGGATCAGAGCTCTGACTCTTCCCCAAAAAACCATCACTTCTAACAGAGCTTTGGGTCTTCCCCAAAAACCATTACCTATAACAGAGCTCTGGGTCTTCCCCAAAAACCATCACCTGGAACACAGTTCTGGGTCCTCCCAAAAACTTCTGACACAGCTCTGGGTTGTCCCCAAAAAACATTACCTGGAACACAGTTCTGGGTCTTCCCAAAAAATCCCATCACCTCTAACAGAGCTCTGGGTCCTGACCAAAAACTTCTAACAGAGTTCTGGGTCTTCCCAAAAATCATCACCTGAAACACAGCTCTGGGTCCTCCCTCCAAAAAAATAATCTCTAACAGAGCTCTGGGTCCTCTGCAAAAAAATATCACCTGGGACACAGCTCTGGGTCCTCCCAAAAATGTCTAACAGAGCTCTGGGTCCTCCCCAAAACCATCACCTGGGACACAGCTCTGGGTCCTTCCCCCCCAAAAAAATCACCTCTAACAGAGCTCAAGGTCCTGCCCAAAAACCAGCACATGTAACAGACCTCTGGGTCTTTCAAAAAAAAACCCATCACCTTCAACAGAGCTTTGGGTCTTCCCAAAAACCATCACACAGAACACAGCTCTGAGTCCTCCCCAAAAAACCATCACCTCTAACAGAGCTCTGAGTCCTGCCCAAAAGTCACCACCTGTAACAGAGCTCTGGGTCCTCTCAAAAATGATCACCTGGAACACAGCTTTGGATCCTCCCAAAAACCATCACCTGCAACCCTGCCACAAAGCACCGAGCCCTCCCCTTCCCAAACCACAGATCAGCTCTGCAAGTGACCGAGCTGCAGGACAGAGGGACGGGGCCCAGCCTCCCCCAGGACTCCCAAGGCCTGGCACCTGCCCTGCTCACCAGGTACTCCTCTGTGCCATAGACAGACACAAACTTCTCATCATCCTCCAGCTCCCGGGCGGCCCCAAAGTCCGTCAGTTTGTAGATGCTCTGCCCGTCGTCCCCCACCAGCCTCATGATGTTGCCGGGTTTGATGTCCCTGTGCACCACGCCGTTCTCACGGAGGTGGTTCATCCCTGCCACTGGCACAAGGGAGAGGCAGAAATTCCTCTGTGGGGTTTGGGCTATGGGGCTGCAGAGGGGCCAGTTTGAGTTTAAAATGAGAAAAGGGCTGGAGAGGGGGTGAATGCCGTGGTGGTTGTGGAACTCAGTGCATCGCTCTGGGGGTCCAGAGTTGCCAAACGACCCCAGCGACGGGCTCAGAGACCCTCACAAAATACCTAATACCTCACAAAATTTTCTGCCAATTACCATGCCTTCTGGTACTTTGTTGAGACAGGACTTATCTGCTCCTGTATCAACCAAAAATTCAAATTCTTCACGTAGGGGTCCCACCTCAAAGTTTACCAAGGGCTCCTCTAGATGTTGCATTGGGTCCCTTAAAGTGTAAAGCCCTTGACACCCCTAATTGTCACCTCTAAGAATCTTCTCTAAGGCTTCTTGTTCCCTGGCTATTGCCTCATTGAGACTGAGCCTTTTACAAACCCTCCTAACATGTCCAGTTTCTCCACAATAATCCCAGAGCACCTGTGGATTTGATTATGACCCGTGGAGCAAATTACCAGCTTTGTATGAGGACCTGAAAACCACAGAAGTTTAAACAGTATAATAATAAAATGATCACAAGGTGGAAAGGTAGATTTTAGGATTTTTGGTGTGGGGGTTTTGGGGACAAGATGGAGGAACTTGGGCGTGTCCAGCCTTTCTTCTTCTTCTTCTTGTTCTCCATTTTCTGCAGTGATGTTGGCACTTTGGGATTGGTTTAGGGTAGAAGTGCACTGTCTAACATAGGTGATGGGTATTGGAAAGTTATTGTAAATATGTTACATTTAGAACAGAAGCTCACTGTTTAACATAGCTGATGGGTATTGGAAGGTAATTATAAATGTGTTGTATTTACAATAGAAGCTCACTGTCTAACACAGGTGATGGGTATTGGGAATTAAGTGTAAATATGTTATATGTAGTTTGGAGTATAAAAGGACAACACAGAGTGCCTGTGGCTGCTTTGCTGAGCAGATCTCGATTGGGCAGAAAGAAAATTTTATAGATAAGAATTAATAAACAACCTCAAGACTGAAAACTGAAGAGCTCTGACTCGTTCTTCAGACGCACGGGCTGAAACAGAGACAGAAACAGAGACACCCTGCACATCTCGGGGCAGCAATTAACAACCAAACTCTGAGAGGTGGCTGCACTTAGATGGGGATTGTGATGGTTTTCAAAGGGGTTCTTGGATGAGGGAAGAGATGAGGATCTGACTCCATGTTTCAGAAGGTTTGATTTATTATTTTTGTGATATATATTACACTAAAACTATACTAAAAGAATAGAAGAAAAGGTTTCATCACAAGGCTAGCTAAACTAAGAATAGAATCAGAAAGAAGGATAACAAAGGTTTGTGGCTCAGGCTTTGTGTCCAAGCCAGCTGACTGTGATCGGCCATTAATTAAAAACAACCCCATGAGACCAATCCCAGATGCACCTGTTGCATTCCACAGCAGCAGATAATCATTGTTTACATTTTGTTCCTGAGGCGCCTCAGCTTCTCAGGAGAAAAAATCCTAAGGAAAGGATTTTTCATAAGAGATGTCTGTGACAGGGAATCAGTGTGACTGAGGGGATGGAGAGGATGAGGATGGCAGGGCACAGCTCCTTGTCACAGCAGCTTCCCAGAGCAAGGAGAAACCCTCAAGACAGAGCTCAACCCCACCCTGTTCAGGGGTGCAGTTCCTCACCCCTCACTCCATTGCCCGGGGCTGCAGGGTCTCAGTCCCTGCTCACCCACACTCACCCACACACTGCAGCACGATGAGGAACTCGGACTCAGCCAGGCCAAAGGCATTGGCTGGGTCTTCCAGCACGTTCAGCAGGCTGCCGCTGGAGCAATATTCCATCACCAGCACCTTCTGCTTGCTGCTGCCCTGCGGGGGGACACGGGCAGGGCTCAGCCAGCCCCAGGTCCCTCCCTTGGCTGGGGAGCCCCAGGGCTTATCAGAGGGGTTCTCACTCACCGTCTCCTCCACGGCGAATAATTTGACGATGTTTTTGTGGTTCAGCTTCCGCAGCATCTCGAACTCCCTCATCTGCACCTCCTGGGGCCGCAGGTAGCTGGCACTGTTAAACACCTTCACGGCCACCAGCTCTCCCGATTTCTGAGGAAAAAAGAGCAAAAACAGGGAATGAAAACACCAGGTGATGCCATCCACGTGCAAAGCAGCTCCTCCAGGAGCTCTGTCCCGGCCCCCACCGGGGATGTAAGCGATGAAATGATGAAATGATGAAACGATGCCTGGGCACCGCTCGGCTGCACAAACAAACCGCTGTTATTCACCTCCCTGCCCTTCCTGTCCCGGCACCCACGTGCTGAGTGAGTGTCGCTCTGTTTATCCGGCCCCACAAAAAGTTCCCATCTGCAGCTCCCCGAGGGATGGGGATGTTCCCAGCCCGCTCCCGCAGTTTGCTCAATAAACTTCAAAGGTGCTGAGGAGGAGGAGAGCCCGCTCCAAGCCCGACAAGTGTTTGCATGAAGTATGCAAATGGCCAAGGATGGGGTTTTCAAAACCCCTGGGCATTCCCCGGGAAGCAGCAGCAGCAGCTCCTTCTTCCCCCTGCGCCAAAAGGGGCGCCCCAAAATCCGCCCCCGACCCGCAGAGCAGGGCTAGGAGCCCCGTGGAAAATGAAAATAAAACGCAGAGCAGCGCCTCTCAGTCTAGAGGTACGGTCTGATTTCTGGAGGTTTTGTTTTGCTCCAAGGTCGCCCCAACCGAAAAACCCAGACCAGCAGCTTATGTGTCAGCGAGGCCGGTGGGTGAGTGTGTGCATTAAGGAAGTTCCACAGGGTCTTCTCGTCTGATGGGTTTATCCCTGCTTTTGTACAGGGAGATCAAATAAAATAAAATGCAAACAGCGCCTGAGGTGCTCCAGAGGTGGAAGGATATCCCGGGAGGGCGAGCAAGGCTCGGGCAGGGATGGGGGCACCGGGCAGGGATGGGGGCACCGGAGCTCGGATGGGGGCACCGGGGCTCTGCACTTTGGGGTTCCTGCCCCCCCCAGCTGCCCCCCTCACCTTGTTGCGAGCTTTGTAGACAGAGGCCGTGGCCCCCTGGCCCAGGAGGTCCTCGGTGCTCCACAGGTAGTTGGGGGTGCTCTGCATGTCCGGGGAGGTTTATCCCACCGAGCCCCTCCGGGAATCGCGGCAGATGCAGGGTGGGATGCAGGGTGGGATGCAGGATGCGGGGCCGAGGCTGGGCATGGACGAGCCCCAGCGCTGCCAGGAGCCCCGGGAGCCGGGTAGAGCCCGGCAGCAGAACCCGGCAGATGCCGGAGCTCGGAGCGGAGCAGCGCGGGGCCAGAGGCGCCTCCCCGGCCGGGAACTGAAAGCCGCGGATTGCAAAACCCGCCCGGCGAGCGCGGCCACGCTGCGGGAGGAAACGCCTCAGCTTCCTGCTCGAGAGAAACTCCCCAGCCGGGCTGCCGTGCCCGGGCACACCGGGCTGCAATCCCCGGGCACGCCGAGCTGCAATCCCCGGGCACCTGGGCTGCCATTCCCCGGAGCACCCGGGCCACCATTCCCAGCACCCGGGCTGCCATCCCCGGGTACACCGGGCTGCCATCCCCCGGAGCATCCGGCAGCAATTCCCGGGCACACCGGGCACCAATCTCTCGGCATACTGGGCTGCCATACCCAGGAGCACCCGGGCTGCCATCCCCGGGAACGCCGGGCAGTCATCCCCCGGGACCCGGGCAGCCATGCCCGTGCACACCGGGCAGCAATGCCCCGGAGCACCCGGGCTGCCATCCCCCGGCATCAGGGCATCCATCCCCCGGAGAACCGGGGCTGCCATCCTTCGGCACCCGGACTGCCATCCCCTGGAGCATCTGGGCAGCAATCCCCCGGCACCCGGGCAGCCATCCCCGGGCTGCTCCGGGACAGCTCCGGTCGTGGCTCCAGCTGCCATCGGCGCTGCTGGGTGGGGATTTGGGCAGCAGAGCCGGATCAGGATCCGTGCCCAGCGTCGGTGTCCAGCCCTTGTTATCTGTGCCAGCACAGGGTCAGTGCTCGGGCACTGGCATGGACACAGCATTGCCTGGCAAGGCTGGCACGGCTGGGGCTGCCTGTCGGGGATGTGGGACGGGGTGGGATGTGGGATGCAGGTGACATACAGGATGCAGAGCAGGATATGGGATGTAGGGCTGGGTGGGATGCAGGATGTGGGATGCAAGATGGGATGCAGGACACAGAGGAGGGTTCAAGGTGAAGTGTAGGACAGGGTGGGATGTGGGATGCAGGATGTGGGATGCAGGATACAGGTGACATGCTGTGTGCAGAGCAGGATGTGGGATCAGGATGGGATGTAGGACAGGGTGGGATGCAGGATGCAGGGTGGAATATGTAATCTGGACCAGGGTGGGATGCAGGATGTGGGGTGCAGGGTGGGATGCAGGGCAGCGTGTGGGATTCAGGGCACTCTGCTGCCTGCACAGGGCAGAGCTGGGCTGCTCCTGTCCCTGCTCACTCTGTTTTCACTGTGGCCAGCTCAGCATCAGGGTCTCACTGTCAGGAATTATCCCAGGCTGGCGTGGATGTCTCTAAAGGCTCCATCCTCACCAACAAAGCCTCCAAAAGTCTGAGAGTTCATCAGCGTGTGGGGCATCCAAATATCAACACTGCTTCACCAGCCTGCACACAAACCCCAGCCCTAATTAATTCCTTAATTCCTGCTGAGCTTCATTTCCCCATGGAGGGGTGAGAGCCTGGAGCAGCCTCCAGAGAGGGCAGAGGGCACAGCCTGGCCTGGCCCTGAGGTGATCCAGGGATGCTGGGAAGGGGTGGCAGAGTCTCGGTTTAACCACACGAAACCCGAAATCGCTTTGAGTGAAGTCATTCTGCTGACAGGAAGAGAAAGGGCCGGGGTGACTTCTTGAAATTGTGTCTGGTTTTATTTTCTATGTGTGTGAAACAGGAGAGGGAAAAATGCATGTGTATTTAATGATTGGCTTTTTGCAAATATTCAAATGAGTATTATATGTGTTGTGCTAGAAAGTGATGCTGTGTTAATTCTCTTAAGTAATGTGTTAAATATAGTTTTAGGTTATAAAAATGTTAAAATAGAAACTGTGCTACATAGGATACTTTTCTTAAAGAAAGGACTGGCACTGAGATAGCAGCCACAGCATGCCTGAATCTTTCAGAGAAAAAGAATTTATTGCACCATTATCAGGAGAAATGAACTTCTTCCTGCCTCAAGGTGCTGTCAGGATTCAGAGGAAGAAGCTGACACTGCCCAGACAGAATCCTGGGTTTGAGTGGAATTTATGCATCATGGATGAGGTGTATGAATATGCCACAGGCTGTTGCTTTTAAGGGTTAATTCTCTGTTAACGTGGGTCCAGAAAAAAACACCTGGACTGTCTGTAACTCTTTGTCTCTGTTGTCTCATATTGTCCTAATTCAATTTGCCCAAATTGTTATTACTCTAATGGTATTACTATTTTATAACAATTTTATTACTATTAAACTTTTAACATTTTAAAAACAAGTGATTTTTTTTTTCACAGGGACCGTGTGCATGAGCACGTGTTTTATTTTCTATGCATGTGAAACAGGAGCATCACTCTGTCCCCACGCTGCTGGGAGTGCAGGGAACCCACCCCAGCACCTGCCTGGCTTCTTCCACCCCCTTATGCTTTCTTCTGCTGTCTTTTTACAATTAATTCCCAGCTCATTTCCTCTCCGCGGTTGTCCCATCAGCAGGATTTTCCTCCCCAGTTCCCATGTGAACCCCAGGACTGGATGATAAAGTGATAAATGATGATACCTCGGTGTGGTGGGAGAGCTCATCTGGCACAGGCTTGGAGAGAGAAAAACCCGGCCTTGAAAGCAATTTGTGACAAGAATGAATCGTTCCAGCTGGTGGCAGCAAAGCCCGAAGAATAAAGGACAAGCAGCGAGCTCAGTGTGCTGCAGGGACTTCGTCCTTGGGGTCAGAAAATCCAAGAATCCCGTGAGTGATGTCCCCTTGGTGTCACTGTGACAAACCTGGGACACATCAGTGAGAGCTGAACCCTCCCAGCACTCCCCGAGGTGTTTCTTTGTTAAAAACCACCAAAAAAACCACATTTATTTGTTAAAAACCATGGGGTTCGTGAGGGAGGGTTGGCCCCCACCTGTGGTTTAATGAAAGTTTGAGATAATCACAGCGTCTTCTGCTGGGCAGTGAGCAGAGGAAAATCAAAAGTCCCTTGTGATCTGTGCCACCCCATTGCTCTCTGACTCCTATTTCATGTTTTAAAAAACAAAAAGCTGGCTCTGGAGTGGTGCCACAAACACCAAAAAATAAAATAAAAACATCCTGGATTTCCAGCTGATCCCTACAAGGCACAGGGAGCACAGGGAGGCTCACCCCAGGGACAGAGGGGGACAAAATGCCACAATTCAACATCAAACCTCACTGAAAGTAAGTAATTCCTTCGAATCTTAAGAAAAGAAGCCAAAATGAACAGCCCTGCCACGCTCTGGAAAAGGCCTGTGGAAAAACCGAGCTGGGGGAAAGCTGGTAACGATAAAATAATGATCCAATCCATAATCCCAATCTCAAATCCTCTTTGCTGAGCCAGCCGGGGGTCCATCCTCCACAGGAGAATGATGAAGATTAAGCATTTTTAAATCAGGTCAGTGCCAGGGCAGTGTTTGCCCCGGGGATTCCTGCTGCGTTCGAGAACAGGGTGGGGGAACTGGGCTGGGACCAGGAATCTGTGGGGTCACAGAATTGGGCTGGGCTGGGAGAGATCTTTTTAAAGTCTTATCAATCCACAGCAGGGATTTTCCTGCTTTTCCATGATCTCAGGGTGCTCCAGCCTGGCCTTGGGCACTGCCAGGGATCCAGGGGCACCCAGAGCTGCTCTGGGCACCTGTGCCAGGGCCTGCCCACCTCACAGGGAACAATTCCTGCCCAATCTCCCACCTAAACCTGCTCTCCTTCATCTTTAGGCCATTCCCTTGTCCTATCACCACATCCTTGGTGTCCTCCTTCTCTCTCTGCCACCTCGGTGCCACCACGCTGCTCCTGCCCCGCTGCCATCGAGTGTCCCCAGGGACATCCCCAGGGATCCAGGGGCACCCACAGCTGCTCTGGGCACCTGTGCCAGAGCTGCTCCACCCTCCTAATGAAAAATTATTTCCCAATATCCCATCTAAACCTGCTCTCCTTCAGCTTCAGGCCATCCCCTTGTCCCGTCACCACATCCTCAGTGTCCCCTGTGCCACCTCTGTGCTCCTGCCCTGCTGCCATCGAGTGTCCCCATGCCCAGGATGGCACCAGGAGCTCCTGGCTCCTTCCTCACCCCCTGACCAACATCCCTGAGCATTCCAGAACCCCCCACCAATTCCTGTTCTCCCTCTCTCCCCCTGAACCCCAGGACATCACACACCAACACCCTCAGGTCAGTGTTTCCACCATACCCAAAACATTTATTTCTTCTCCAAAACTATTGCTAATGACAATGGATACATTTTGTTGCCCCAGTATGGATTTAACACTTCCAACACATCGACTCCTAATACTGTACAAGACTGTACCAAAAGGGAAGGGGGGGAAAAAACAAAAAAAAAAAAAAAAAACCAAAAAAAAGGCTGTACCTCCATATTGTACAGAGTTCTATGTACAAAGTACAATTTTACACAGTTTAATATATACACCATATATATATTGGTGTAGAAGACATGAAACAGTGGAAACTTGTTTTACCAAGAACATTCCATCCCACCATGAAAACAACTGCTGCTGACAACCCCGGGTTCAGACAGAAAAAACACAAATTCCTACACTTTGCAACCCCATTTTCCTGCCTTTGCAGCAGGAAACCAGAGATGGATTTCAGCAATCGCCCTGTTTGAGCTACATGGAGCTGGGCTTTCAGAGGAGCTGCTGCTGCTGCTCACAAGTATTGCTGCAGCAGTTTGGCACACTCAGAGTCCAAGCCAGGCCTGGGTGGTTGCTCACCCCTCAGGGCCGTGCCTGGAGGAAAGGCTGGTGAGGCCCACGTCAGGAGTAAGGTTACAAAAAGGACAGGCCCACCTTCGATTCCCACTGCAAACTGCTGAGTATTTACCCTGTGTGAGGCTTGGCAGATCGAGTATTAGCACGGCAGGGAGCTGCCTTCCCTCTCCACCTTCCCCTCTTTTTGGCCCATCCTTGAGAAACATCCAAATGTTTCATCCCAACCTACGTTAGCGGAAGCACAGAATTTAACAAGAAATAAAAACAAAACCCAAACCAACAAACCCCTTTGCATTTTCCAGGCTTTGGGCTGCTGTTTTGGCATCTCTAGAGGCACCCAAAGAAGGTGGTTTGCTGCTAGAACAGCCTGGAAAAGAATTCATCTGCCTTTGTGGTGGGCGGTCGGCGGGACCGCTTGTGCGCGCCGCAGCCGGGGCCGTGCCGGCCCCGCAGGCACAGGGTCAAGTATTTCTGGTTTTATTTCTTATTTTCAAGTACCAGGTTGTCACACGGACACAGAGACAGGCAGGGAGCCGATGTGGAAGGAGCTCAAACCCCCAAGTTGAGTCCATGAAGTGCTTGGTGATTGCCCAGAGCTGGCGCTGGATGTCTCCTCCTTTCCACACCTCTTGTGCCACCAGCCCATAAAGGAACAGCTCTATGTCCCCAGCTGCATTTGTGGGGCATTAGCCAAGGCCAGACAAACCCAAAAAAGGGCTGGGTTTTATTGTGAAAGCTAAAAATCTCGTAATAAATAAATCCCCAGCTTGTTAAACTCAATTTCCTGCTCTGTTCAGGCCCATAAGCAATGGAAATGGCCCAGTGCTCCTGTTTTCCTGTGGGTTTTGGAGCAGTTTTTGAAGCAGCTCCCTGCCCAGGGGTGGTTCAGTGTGTTTGCACTTTGGGGCACATCCCTGTACACCCAGGGCTTGGTCCTGCCAAGCACAGGTGCCCCTCACCTGGGGGGACAGGGGGCACCTCCTTCCTGTCCCTCCTGTGCTCGTGGACAAGGGGGTGAGCTCAGCCTCTCATGGAATCCACCCAACTGTCTCAACGGGGATTTTTGGGGCATTTCTCCATCATTCCTGACTGCTCACTGAGAGCATCACCTCCTGCAAGTGTTCCCTCCACACAGATCCCACACCCCAGGAAGGATCTGAGATGCTGAGAACCAGAAATTTCGATTTTTGCAGGAGAACATCTCCCAAAAGCTCCATAAATCCCCAAACCTAAGCCCTGCTCCGCCGAGTTTGAGGTTTTTGACACAGAGAAGAGGAGAAATAAGGCAGCAAACTCCACCTGCAGTGAACTTCTCCTGTCCCAGTATTGCTGGAGCTCTTCCAGGTGTGGGGTCGGCCCCGTACCGAGTGCAAGGTGGGGAATTACAACAGATGGGATTTCTTGCCAAGCTGAAGTGTTTTGATTCAGTAAATAAATTTATGAGAACTCGGTTATCTTAACCTACTTTTGTGCAAGAACAATCTTGCCTTAAAAAAGAAGAAAAAAAAATTAAAAAAAAAAAAAATTTAACAAAAACTCCCAAAACCCAACACATGAGGTATTCAGCACAGGAAACCCAAAGACTCCTTTAGAACAGGTATGAAAATACAGACATATACAACAACTTTTTTTTTTGTTTTTTTGTTCTGCTGTCACAGTGCACTCTAATTTTAATTTACTCATTTTTGTTGCAATAAAATACCCAGCACGGATAAAATGAGAGGGTTTCGATCGTGTCCCACTGCTCGGACATGAAGGACAAATTTACATTTCATAAACTTTGGACGACCTCAGAGAGGCAGAAATTAAGCAATGGTTAAAGCACACTGCTCCATTCCCAACTAGGGAAATAACCCAGAAAAGGTCTGAGCTTCAGAAACCATTCAGATTGATCACCTAAAACCGTGTTTCATTTTAAAAGTTATTAGTTTTTTTAAGTTTCTTTTTTTTTTTGTGGGTTTTTTTTTTTTTTTTTTGCTTTGGATTATTTCAATCCAACACCTGATGAACAAGGTTCATACAAAGCACTATCCAACAGACAGACGTCATTCCAGTTATCAAACACTTCTTTTGTCTTCATATTCCACACAAACGTTACAGGGGAAAAAAAGTCATGAAAAAAGAGGAATTTCCTTGGAAGAGCTAAAATTTCTTCAGGATGTGAAGATGTGGAGTGACATTGGCACCTCCCCAAGCAAACCACTGAGTCAGACCTGTCCTCAGGGAGGGAACATTTCCAGTTCCTCCTTCCCACCTTTCCAGCAGCCACTGCTCATAAAACACCCGTGGCAATTGTCCTCTCAGCCTTGTGTGCTCAGAGTGGGGAGGACAAGCTGAAAATCTCCTTTTTATCCCAAAATTTCCATGATTTCTGCTCATAAAACACTTGTGGCAAACATCCTCTCAGCCTTGTGTGCTCAGAGTGAGGAGGACAAGCTGAAAATCTCCTTTTTTCCGTAATTTTGTGTGCGATTTTCTTGTCTCATCCCCTCCCACATGTGATTTTTCCACCTTTTTCCGAGGAAGAGGAAGGAGGAGCTTCAGCCCGTCCTATTGCTTGTGTCAATCACAGTGCACACCAGAATTCCAGTTGAGTTGCTCCATATCCAGGTGATCCTTGGCAGCAGGATTGTCCCAGAGCTGTGGATGCTAGAGAAGCACAGTAATAATTCAGATACAGACAGTTGCTGTTACAGTAACCTGAAGTCTTTTTTTTTTTTTTTTTTTAATTTTTTTTTTTTTTTTTCCCATCTAATTCCACACTTCAGACCATGAAGCTGGAAAAGAGCAGCTCCTCCAATGTGCTGTGTGCGTGGCTGAACACTTATTCTTAGGAATATTGAATGCTAGGCATAAAAATATAAAAAAAGAAAATAAGGCATTAAAATGAGGCAAAGTCAATTTACAGAGATCCTGCTCTTGACACAGATTAACTTTGGTCATTTGAGACCAAAATAAAAAAAAGAAAGAAATTAAAAAAACCAAAAATTCTTACTAAAAAGGAAATGCCAGAAAGTTCCGCCTGAGCAAAAAATTACAAGTTTAATTATTCTAATTATTTATATTTTTTCCCCAAAAGAACAAGCGATTCCTTGGTGGCAGAAGTCCATCAGAACCTGAGAGCAAAGGTGGCACTGGTGGCATCTCCTGGAGGGGCAGGGACAGTCACACTCGTACCGTGGGGCTCCCCCAGGACAGCTCAGGAGAAATGGGAAATGAAATCACCAAAACGGGAAATGGGGAATCACCAAAACCTCCCCAGTCCTTGCATGTCCCCAGTTCAGGGCCCAGAGGAAGCTGGATTTTTGGAAAGTCATTAATTATGGGTTGATTGCTTCTGTAGAAAAGGGGGTTGTGCGTGTGGGGATGGACAGGGGTGCAGGAAGACCCTGCTCCATTTTTCCAAGTATCCTAAATGCATCAGAAAATGACATTTCAGCAACTCTTCTTTGCTTCTTCTTGTTTAAGTGCCAATTAAACAGACTTTGCAGTCACCAGGAACTCACAAACTGCAAGGAAACTCAGCTTAAATGGGTGAGAAAAATGACTTTTCCCTCATCTTGTCCTGAATCCATGATTTGACGGAAGCCTAGAGATTGTGCAGCTCGTTTGAAATCCCAGAAAAGCTGAGCAACGAGGCGAGCTCAGGGTCAAGCCAATCTCCACTGCTAAGCGGCACGAGCCTTTTAATGATTAAATTAAATATCTGTGGAGAATTCCCAGGGGAGGGAGTACAAAAAGAGTCCGTGGGTGCTGCTGGCTGTGGATAAATACAAATAACAGCAAAGGATTCATTCACAGGTGAGCCCTGCGCGGGGCAGGGAGCGCGGGGGCAGCCGCTGCTGTCACATCCCTGTCCCCAGCAGCGTGCCCTGCACTGCTCTATGAGAGCAGAGAGGGTCGAGGCAGGGAGCTGGGAACTCCTGAGCGAGGTTTTTACAGTGCTTGGCGCTGGGATGGGGGTCAGGATCTGTCCTGAGCAACAGGAAAACCAGCAGAGCGTGTCTTGGGCACGGGCTCCCAGCAGAGGATGCTCGATTTCAAAATCATCTCTTATTTTTTGTTTTACATTCAGTCTCCCGAGAGCAAACGCCACGGGCTGAAAATGCCACTGGAAACAATAAAGCTGCTTTTAAATATGGGAGAGCCAAGGGGGAAACCAGTGAGGATTGTCCATAAGCAATGACTGGGCTCTTTCTTGTGCTCCCAGAGCTCAGGAAAACACGTTTGTTTGTATTTGCACGGACACGTCTCACGTAGGGCTCCACAAAATCCAAGAGTGTTCCAGAGCAAACTGATTTTTCCATGACAAATAAAGCATGAGGCTGGAATGGCCAAAGGCTTTGGCCGTGAGGGGGAGGAATGGGGAGCAAACAAACAAAACCAGAGGATGTGATGGAAGTCGAGACAGACCCTTAACCACCGTGGCACCAGCGGGCGACGGAATAATAATAATAATAATAATTATAATAATAATAATTATAATAATAATAATGCACAAGAAACAGGCATGTCCAAGCTCCACGTAACCAGTGGCACCAAAACATGCAATAGACTAAAATCTATCCTATTGTTTCCCTGTGGTAAATGAAACACAGAATACAGAAGTCACTACACCAGCATCCCAAAACAGGACACCACCAAAAGTTCCTTCCAGCGGCCGAACACTTGAACGAGGCGCGGAAACCAAAATCCAGCTCGTCCCTTGGTGTTTTCCTGCCCAGCTTCACAGTGGATTGTGGATTGTGGATTTCCCAAGCGTGGCAGGAGCTGTCGAGGATGAGGCTGCGGCCGCCCAGGAGCTCCCAGCATCTCCCTTCCAATCCAAGCATTCCTTAAACAACAATTCCAGCGTCTTTGCCGTGCGGGACAGCAGGACTGCACCCAGAGGGCGGCGAGGGGCGCATCACACAGTACACGACTTGTCGGGGGGCTGCTGGGCTGCGGAGGAGGCCACGCCGGGGGTGCTGGCGCTGGTTTTGGGGAACACGGCCGGCTTGGGCCGCGTGGCCGGCGGCTTCACCTGCGAGGCCGCCTTGACGGACTTGACGGGCCTGAAGGTGCAGGGGATGTCGCCGGCGGTGCTGGCGCTGCGCTGGAAGGGCGGCTCGCTGTCCTTGAGGAGCTGGGCGTGCAGCGGGCTGGAGGGCTCCGAGGTCGGCGCCACCACCGGCGAGGTTTTCAGCGGCTCCAGCGTGTCCAGCACCACGTCGGGCGCGTGCTTGACGCTGCTCTGCCTCTCCAGCTCCCGCAGCTCGTTCAGGGCCGAGTTCATGGTGGCCTCGATGTCCTGCAAGCGCAGAACAGGAGCACAGTGAAGGCAAGGCCCAGACACACACAAATCAACAGGTACAAGGCAGGTTTCGAGCGAGTTTTTTGTTTTCCGAACGCCAACCTCGCGTCAAGGAGCGAACCGCGCAGCGCCGCATCCTGCGGCTAATAAACACTAAAATTTTACGGCAATGGGAAGCAAAATAATTGCTAGCGCTGCCTTAATGCTAATCTGGCCCTTCACTGCTCCTGATGCTGCCCAGAATTCAAAGTAAATCCCCACATGGCAGCAAGGAAGAGAAACCAAAGCATTGGTGCCCATTCTTGCAGTTTATTTGACACATGAGGTTCAGGAGAGTAAATTCCTGCAGGGAGCACTCATGAACTCAGAAACCAAAGCATTGGTGCCCATTTTTGCAGTTTATTTGGCATGTGAGGTTCAGGAGTATAAATTCCTGAAGGGAGCACTCATGAACAGAAACCAAAGCATTGGTGCCCATTCTTGCACTTTATTTGGCACATGAGGTTCAGGAGAGTGAATTCCTGCAGGGAGCACTCACGAACTCAGAAACCAAAGCATTGCTGCCCATTTCTGCAGTTTATTTGGCTTGTGAGGTTCAGGAGAGTAAATTCCTGAAGGGAGCACTCATGGCTCGGATACTGGGCCACACACTGAATGCTGAAATCCTCGTGGGCTCCTGCTCCTGCCTCACTGGTTTTCCTGCTAAACTTTTCCCAGAAATGTATTTCACAGGACTCAGAATTTTAGAAAACACAGGAGATGTCAGAAACACGTGTAGCAACCGAAACTGGCCCTTCTCCTTCCTCCTAAAAACCATTACAGCTATTAACAAATAAATATAAATAACTTTTGAGCTAAAACCAAGGGGTTTTGTCTCAGGACCTACACGTTGTCTGCTGGGGAGTGCAGTGGAGCACAGAACTCCCTGGGGAGCAGGAGAGCTCAGCCTGGCTGTGACTCACACTTTTGGCTGCAGCTTTGCAGCTTCCTCAGAGCCTTTTCAGGGGGTGGGGAAGGTAAATCAGTCAAGGAATGGTGGAAGAAAGCAGAGGCAGAAATCTGACACCTCCCACTCTGTCTTGAGGCCAGGCAGATTTTCCTTATGAAGTTGGGGAAATATGTAAGATGGTTATTGGGTGGTGCTTGAGCAGATACTACAGAGAAAAACACTGATTTAACACAGTTTGGGTTTTCCTCCTTTCTCTTTTTTATTTATTTTCCCCTCCTCTTTCCTTTCTGTCCCCAGACTCTTCTCCAGTGAAACAATGGAGTGAAGGTTCTGGCAGGGAGAGGAGACAGAACAACTTCAGTCAGAGCCTAATTGAAAAAACAAAGAATCTGATTTATATCAACCAAAGCCTCAGAAGGACAGCAGGAGCTGTACACCACATTTCCACTTCAACAAACGGGCTCAAGGTACTCAAAATGGCAAAATACAAATTCCCATCAGCATTAAACCCACTGAGTTTTAAGTGCCCCTTGTTTACTACGTGGAGCTGCTGTTTTGTCAATAAAAATTCAATTTATTTCTCACATATTTCCCCCCCCAGCTCCTTGGGAACCTGCAGAGCCCCGAGGCAGGCAGAGCAGTCAGGTCTCTCTGTAACCTGAGCCTGGAGCATTCCTTGGCTGCAGGCAGAGCCATCCCTCCCACCCTGCACACACTGGGTACAGACTCGTGCAAGTGCAGGCACATCCACCCAGGAAGGGCCCTCTGCGAGAGGGAAATCTGTAAATTCACATTTTTGTAGCCAGCCCCGACTTTAAGGCTGCTGTGTAAATAACTAACTCCTGAAAAGCAGCAGGGTTTTGCTCAGAGCTGGCTGCTGATCACAGTGTGAGCCCTGCAAGATGATGAGGATGTCACTGGAGTCTGTTCCTGGTTTTATTTGGGCTGTGCTGCTCCATGTGCTTCCCATGCTGTGGGTTTGCATGTGCTGGGTGTTTTAGTGCTGACACTGGCAGTCATACCTTGCATACTTCAGTGTGTACAACAAATAACAGGCAAAACTATCAAAAAAGTTTTTATCATACAAGAGGGAGGAGGAGGAAATAGATTTGCAGAGAATCTTACAGAGATAGCAGATGAAAGTACAGACAGAGATGTCACACCACAGGCAAGCCTGCACCACTGACAGGAGAGTGTTAAATCCACAAGAAATACTTCATTTCTCTCATGTCTCGAAGTTATGGTTGCTTAACTCTCTGCTGGCAGCTTTGGAATCTGTGTCACTTTCTGAAATGGGTGTTTGCAGTGCTGAGATGAAATTCTGGGTAACCAAGAATTTCATGTTTTATGAAGGAAGGACCTGGCTGTTTGTTTTCCCTCAGGAAAGCAGCCTCAGTCCTGCACACAGGCAGGAGGAGAGCCCAGGCTGGGGCTGTGTGCTGAGCTAATTCTGCACTGAGAGAGTCACAGGATGCTGGGGCTGGAAGGGACCTCTGGAGTCCAACCCACCCGGAGGGGACACAGAAACTCATCCTGGGGGGTTTGGGGTGTCTGCAGACAGGGAGACTCCACTCCCTGCCTGGGCAGCAGCTCAGGGCTCTGCACCCTCATGGACAGAAGCTCTTCCTCACGCTGAGCCCAAACTTTTTATTTTAATCTATGGCTCCTTGTGCTGCTGCTGAACAGAGCCTGGCACCATCCTGGCACTCCTTGGGGACATTTGTGTGGATTTGTGGGATCCCCTCTCAGCCTTCTCACCAAGTGAAACACCTACACTACTCTCCATAATCTATTTCACACTTTTGGGTATTCCAGTCTATCTAGGAGTCTTTAGGAAAGATTCCAGTTTATACTGAAGTTTAGGAAACTTTCTCCATTAGTGAGGGTCAAAGTCAGAGCTCCCCTGGGCTCAGGGCACCCCAGAGCAGACAGAGAAATATTCCCTGTGTGCTCTGGGTTTCCACAACTCCTTTCCTGCCACAAACACCCCCTGGTGCCCATCTGAGCGATGACCTTGGGGTGAAGAAGGAGGAAGAAGAAGAAGCCCAGGACAACACGCTGTGCCCTCCATCTTGCTTCCAACAACATACTAAAAATCCCAAAACCTAAATTTCCCATCTAAGCGATGGACCTACACTGCTCCCTATAATCTATTTCACACTTTTGGGTATTCCATTCTATCTTGAAGTCTTTAGGAAAGATTCTAGTCTATGTTGAAGATTCCAGTCTATGCTGAAGTTTAGGAAACTTTCTCCATTAGCGAGTGTCAAAGTCAGAGCTCCCCTGGGCTCAGGGCACCCCAGAGCAGACGGACAAACATCCCCCGTGTGCTGGGGGTTTCCCCAGCTCCCTTCCTGCCCCAAAAACCCCCCTGGTGCTCACCTGGGCGATGACCTCGGGGTCCATGGGCCGGTGGTTGTTGAAGCTCTTGGAGCGGCCGGCGGCGAGCGCCTTGCGCACCTGCGGGCTCTCCATCCTGCTCTTGAGCGACGAGTGCCGGCTGATGGAGTTGAGGCTGCCGTGGCCACTGATGGAGCATTTGTCTGGAACCTCCTTGGGAAGGCTTTGGCTCATTATGGGCTGAGATGAGGGCCTGGAACCGGCTATGGCCCCGGGGGAGGCGGGTTCTGCCAGGGAACTACCTAGGCCGTGGCCGTCACTTTGGCGGAACGCTCTTCTGATGCTGCCTGACTCTGGTTTCTTTCTTTGCCTTCAGTCACAAAAGCAAAACAAGTCAATACAAGCAGGTACAGGGCTGTCATTTTGAAGATATCCCCCCAAAACAACACACAGGACAACGGGGAGAGACACAGAGGTAACCCAGATTACAGACGGACCCAGGGGGTTGAGGAGTGATTGCGGTACAGTGAAATAATTATAAATTATAAATTATAAATCATTCCAGTTTCACGCTTCTAACGTCAAGGCTGAGTCCTGGCAGCTGTGCACATTCATAGCAAAACCAGAAAACTTGGGTGGGATGTGATTAACTCGGTCAAGAGGAGAAGAATTTATACTGGAACAAAAATAAAACCAAAAAAACCCTCTGTGCCATCGACAGGTTTTGATGATGTGTTTTTATTACATTCCAAGAGCAGAGCTACAATCTTTGACTGGAGGACACAGTATAAGTCTACTAAGCTCCTGGCCCAAGGCATCAAGTTATTATTTTCAGAGATCAGCAAGCAAAGAGCCCCAGTTTGGGGTTAATGATCATTTCCAATGTTTGCTGGTGGTAGGAGATGGTTCTTTCTCATGGCTTTGGCAGGGCCACAAGGCATGGGCTACAGATAAACCAAAGGGATGATGTCAAATGGATGAACTGGTCCAAAGAATTTAATTTCTACCCCAGCACCATGAGGTCTGACAGCACGATTCCACTCAAATCATGGCAAGGCCAATGCAGCAGAATACTTTATGCCATAGGTCTGAAGCTTGGCATCCATTATACAGGGAAGGATCCATTTATATATAGCACCAGCCCCATGAATAACTGCAAGAAAGTGTTAACTCCAGTAGGATTTTGGCATCCAAATAATAATTCAGTGGGTGGCACAACTGTCATTGCGAAACCATCTGATTTAATTTTGCTCAAGTCTGTTCACACATAGGTCAGAAGATTCATTCCTAAAGAAAAAACAACAAAATGAGTCTTATGCTACTTATTGCTAAATATCAGGTATTTCCCTAGTAAAGGGGGAAAAAAAAAGCCCCAAAAGCTAGGGTGGACATTCCCCAGGCTCCTAAAAACCACCAGACACAACCCTACCAAAGCCAGCAGATGGTGAAGCTCCAGCACAGGTCTGATATTACACAAATCTCTCCATAACTGGCAGAATGGCCACTCCAGTGGCTCAGACAGCAAATATCATCAAAGAAAGCCCAGATCCCAAGCTGATGCAGATTAACACAGCTTCCCAGATATCACTGGAGCTCTGCTGAATCCCATAAGGAAGGCCCAGGCTCTCTAGGCCATGAGCAGGGTCCAAACCTTTTAAAAGGATGCATTTGTGCTAATGCCTTTACAGATCACATTGTGTTAAATTAGCTGAAGGTTAAGAACATCCCCTCCCATCAAACTGTAATTATCACATAAAACCTTCAGTGCACAACGGAGAGAGGTGGGGGCTTTTAACACAAAGGAAATAATCAGAAATATACAGGGGGATAAATCTGTCTGGAAAAACTATTTAACAGATGATGGAATTTAGTCTGCTACTAGCTTGATTTTCCAGCTTTTTTATTACGTTGAGTGTTGGCTAAAGCAACAATTTCTCGTGGAGGAGGCAAGGTTAGAGCAACAGGGGGTTGTGCAGTTCCACTGCAAGCATATGGTTAGTAACCCGAGGTGAGGAGTGCTGCAGAAACAAAGGAGTGCTCCAGGCAGTGCCAGATGGTTGGGACTGCAGGTATGGCATTTATCACAAACTGGGACACAGCTTCCTGCAGGAACTGTCCCCCCAGCCCATCACACAGCACGTGGCAAACGCGGAGGAGACGTGACAGATCACACAACACCAGGAGGGACGGGGACAACGACACCAGAGCTCAGCCCAGCGCGCCCCTCCCTCCCTCTGTCTGCTCCAACAGGGCATTTTTGGGAAAACAGGACCAGATGGCACCTTGGAGACAGGGAAGAGAAGCCAGTGGGGTTTCAAATGAGCGACGGCCGCGCCGGTGACAGAGAGGGGACAGCAAAATGCGAGTGAGTTAAAAGAGAAGGGAAGCAGAGAAAAGGGGTGGCAGTGCTGGTTAATGAATCATTTCCAGGGAGGGAAGCATTTCACTGGACTCATCAGCAAGCTGTGACAGGCAGGGGAAACAGTGCAAGGCTGCTCTTACTTGTTGATGTTGGCCAGGTAAATGTCTGCGACGTGGCCCCCGCTCGGGCAGCTGGCACCGGCTCGGGCTGTCACCTTCTCCTCCGGGGGCTCAGAGTTGATTTCTATCTCCGACTTGGGGCTGGACCTCTCCGACATCCCGTCCTCGCTAGGAAGGAGCAGGGCAGGGTATCACAACCAGAGTCTGTCACGGGGTTTTATCATCACCCTTGTCTGGCCTTCTGATGTTTCCTTTCTCTTTTCTTTAGTATAGGTTTAGTATATCCTTTACTTTTAATATAATATAATACCATAAAATAATAAATCAGCCTTCTGAGAGAACTTGGAGTCAATTGTCATCTCTCTGTATCCCTTCTCTTTCTTTAGTATAGTTTTAGTACATAATTTTCTTATAATATAATGTAATATAATGTAATATAATGTAATATAATGTAATATAATGTAATATAATGTAATATAATGTAATATCATATCATATCATATCATATCATATCATATATCATATATCATATCATATATCAGCCTTCTGAGAACTTGGAGTCAATTGTCATCTCTCTGTATCCCTTCTCTTTCTTTAGTATAGTTTTTGTATATAATTATCATATCATATCATATCATATCATATCATAGTAAATCAGGCTTCTGAGAGAACTTGGAGTCATTTCTCATCTCTCGATATCCTTTCTCTTTCTTTAGTATAGATTTAGTAGATCATTTTCATATAATATAATATCATACTAAATCAGTCTTCTGAGAACTTGGAGTCAATTCTCATCTCTGTATCCTCTCTTTCTTTAGTATAGTCTTAGTATATAATTTTCATATCATATCATATCATATCATATCATATCATATCATATCATATCATATCATAATCATATAATATAATATCATAATAAATCAGGCTTCTGAGAACTTGGGAGTCAATTCTCATCTCTCTGTATCCTTTCTCTTTCTTTAGTATAGTTTTAGTATATAATATCATATCATATCATAATAAATCAGGCTTCTGAGAGAACCTGGAGTCAATTCTCATCTCTCTGTATCCCTTCTCTTTCTTTAGTATAGTTTTAGTATATCATTTTCTTTAAATATCATATCATATCATATCATATCATATCATATCATATCATATCATATCATAAAATAATAAATGAGCCTTCTGAGAACTTGGAGTCAATTCTCATTTCTCTGTATCCTTTCTCTTTCTTTAGTATAGTTTATCAATATAATATAATATAATATAATATAATGTAATGTAATGTAATGTAATGTAATGTAATGTAATGTAATATAATATAATATAATAATCATACCATATCATATCACATCATATCATATCAAATCAGCCCTCTGAGAACTTTGGGAGTCAATTCTCACCTCTCGCCTCACCCCAGGGACCCTCCCAACGCCGCCACAATCGGCGACCGCACCCAGAGAGCCGCCGTGTAATAACTCCCATTTTGTAATTAGGGCAGTAACGAGTACTCTGTGCGTGCTGTGACCTCAGCACCCTGCCCCTGGCGGGGTGGCACCTACGTGTCCTGCACCACGATGTACTGGTGCGGGATGAGGCCGTCGACGCCGTTGTGCCGTCCCTCCCACCAGTCGTCGGAGGCGCGCTGGTAGAGCAGCAGGGACGCTCCCTTCTTGAAGGACAGCTCCCGCGCCGTCCTGCCCACGTAGTCAAACTTGGCTATGGCCTCGATGGGCTCGCACTCTGCAGGGAATAAAGAACATTTCGCTCTGTGTCGCACTGGTTTTTTTAAGATTTTTCTAAGCCTTCTGATGTTTACGTTCTTGTAACGAACTTTCTCATGCGGTTTTATGTAAATAAATTATTGTTTGGCGTTCTTTTATGGAGGAGGAGAAATTTAATGGAAAGGTGGCACTGTCATCCTCCAATCCAGGAAATCTGGATCAATAAATGTTGGAGTCAGAAATTAAACCCCTTTTTACCTTTGAGATTCCAGTGTCCATGTGGTTTTATTTCATGCCCTAAAACAACGAGAGCCCACAGATCCTTCAAAGACCCCACAGACCCCCCAAAAATGATCCCACAAAGACCCTGTTGCCCTGTTTATTCATTATTTACATATTTATTATATATTTATTATTTATTTTATTTATTTTTAAGTTTTTCTAAGCCTTCTGATGTTTACGTTCTTGTAACGAACCTTCTCATGCGGTTTATGTAAATAAATTATTGTTTGGTGTTCTTTTATGGAGGAGGAGAAATTTAATGGACTGTTGGTTTGGAAAGGTGGCTCTGTCACCCTCCAATGCAGGGTCATTTTTGGAAATCTATAAATGCTGGAGTCAGAAATTAAATCTCTTTCTTTTTTACCTTGGAGATTCCAGTGTCCACGTGGATTTATTTCATGTCCTAAAGCAACAAGACCCCATAGATCTCCCAAAACCCCACAGATGATCCCCCAAAGACCCTGTCACCCTGTTTATTTATTTTTTATACATTTTTATTTATTATTTATTTATTTTATTTATTTAAGTTCTTTTAAGCCTTATGATGGTTACATTCTTGTAATGAACTTTCTCACATGCTCTATGTAAATAACTGATTGTTTTGCATTCTTTTATGGAGGAGGAGAAATTTGATGGTCAGTTGGTTTGCCCAGTGTCACTGGAGAGGTGGAATTGTCACTTTTGGAAATCAGAGGGCACATTTGTATTTTCCAAGCCCTAAATCCCCTCAAAGCAATTCCAGCCAACAATAATGGAAGTGGCAAGGGCAGAATCAGTGTTTCATTAAAATAAAAAGGCTTTCAGAGGTGGGAAACAATCAGGTTTGCTCCAGACAAAAATCTCCCCAGGGTTCTCTTTCCTTAAAAGCAGCTGAAGTGAATCCCCTGGGCAGGCAGGGGAGGGAAACACCCTCTCTCTCATTCCAGGCTGCTTCAGAAACAAAGCATCAATTCAGAGGGAAATTTCTGCTGCCTGTGAGGCTCACCTGAGCCAGGAGAGAGGAATTCTCCTGGTGGGAGCCCTGCTCCTCATCCAAGTGCCAAAGGAAAACACGAAGGGTGAGACACAGAAAACGCTCTGTGCCCGCTCCTGCAGAGCTCACAGCAGCTCCAGCCATGCCCTGCCACTAATCCAGCTCCCTGCAGGGCTCTGATATTATACACAGGCACAATAAGGGCATTTAAGACACTCAGGAAAATCAATGTGGAATTCCCCTGGATTATTTTTAAGGCTCTGAAAAAAGAAATCTGCCAGTGTTTGAGTGTAAATGAGTATTGAGGCAGCTCCTGGTTGTGGGCAGGGCTCAGGGGAATGGAGATGAGCTCAACCACACAGCCCCAGTGGGCTCCCCCTAATTACTTTAAAGGAGCTTTAATGCAGCCAAGCAATCCATGGAAATTGAGTTCTTTCCTGGAGAAAAGAGATTTGTGGTTCCTCTGCCCTGATCAAAGAGAGATGTGCCACTCCACACAGAGACCCATGAGAAGCAGAGACATGGTCAAAATTGCCAGATAATTCTAGATATTCTCACTGATCCTACACCTTTGTACCTCCTGCCACCAAATGCTGCCTCAAAGTGATTCTTCCAGTGAATATTCTGATTTAAACTCCACTTTGCATCTTTAAACAAGCCCAGCCTCCCCCCAAGGCAGGCTGCACCAGTTTCCCCAGCAAACAGCAGAATTCCCATACCATCATCACTGGTGTGGTGCTCAGCTGTGACATCCTGCACTGAATCCTCTGTCAGGGCTCTCTCTCCATGGGGGCTTTCACTGCAACAGAAGGAAACAGGGACAGAGTGACTGCTGGGGATTGAGGTCCCTCATGGCCAGCAAGGAGACAGAACATCCTGGAAAGCAACCAGACAGAACTGGGAACATCCTGGAAAGCAATCAGAGAACTGGGAATATCCTAGAAAGCAATCAGAGAACTGGGAACATCCTGGAGAACAACCAGACAGAACTGGGAATATCCTGGAGAACAACCAGACAGAACTGGGAATCCCTATCAGGAGTCAATATTTGGGTTTTGCTGCCGCAGACACTTTGTGGACGCATGTGCTGAAGTTGTGGGTGAAAGTCAAGCTGAATTCTTTGTTGATCACATCTTGGTGGCCATTTCTGAGGGCTATCAGCAAAGTCCAAGTTCACATCTCACACCTGGAGCCCTGGAGATGCTGAGCGCTCCCACAGCATCTGGGTCCAGCTCCTCCCTGCCCTGCCAAGATGACTCCCCTGGCTGCACTCTCCACTGCTCTAATTATCTCATTAGATGGCTGATGAGAAAGCTGCAGCTTCCTGGGGGAAATCACTCCTTGATTTACAACCTGATATTTCCAGGTCTGTGTTTGTCATCTCCGTCCATCCCTTTTATCACCACCTTCAACGCCCCATTCGTTTCCCTCAGCAGCTCCCACGGCCCAATTAGCTGCCTGTAAATAAAGATTCTGTAAATAAAGATTCTGTAAATAAAGATTCCAGAGCACCTAAACCACCAAGAGGACTCACTTGTGTTTGGCATGAAGAAAAGCTCTGGAAGGATCACCAGACAACAAGTGGCAAGCAAAGGTTGTGTTTTTGTAAGAGCAGCTCCCTCTGGACAGGAGCAGAAAGGAAACTGGAAGAGGATCCATTGCCTCTCCAAAAAGCTCCACAGAGCTGCTGCCAGCTGGCAGCCCTGCCTGCCTCTCTCAGATGAAAAAACAAAAGGGCTAAAAACCAGTGCTGGCTCTCCATCTTACACCAGAAAACTCCTCCTGTGACTCCTTAAAGGTGATTTTAAACCTTCATCACACAAGGAGGAACTTCATCCCTCATTTTGGCCCTGCAGTGGTTTAAAATAATTTTATTTTTGGCAATCTAGCTCCCGTGCTCTTTTAAATATGAGGAAAACAGAAAAATAAAATGAGAAGAGCTGAAATGTCTGAATAAATTCTGGCTCCTTATTTTGCTTAATCCACTGCCCAGCATCTCCTGAGCCAGCACCTCAGCCATCAACCCTCGCCATGCTTTGCAAAGCTTTTTATGCTCTTTAATAAAGTTTACAGAAGCCTCTGAAGCCAGGGGGAGGCCCCAGGAGGAAGCAGCACTGAGGGCTAAGGTTTCACCCAAACTGTGAAGTCACATCGAGCTCAGCTGCAGCTCCAAACCCTGCACGGGGCCAGTGCCTCTCCCAGCAATGCTTCCTAAAAAGCTGCATTTTCCACCTAAAAAGCAGCATTTCCACCTAAAAAGCAGCATTTTCTTCCTAAAAAGCAGTATTTTCCCCTTAAAAAGCAGCATTTTCCACCTAAAAAAGCAGCGTTTCCCGCCTAAAATCCTGTCCTTGTTGAATTTTCCACCTAAAAAATTGTCCCTGATGCATTTTCACCTAAAAATCTGTCCTTGCTGCATTTTCCACCTCAAATCTTGTCCTTGCTGAATTTCCCACTTAAAATCCTGTCCCTGTTGCATTTCCCATCTAAAATCCTGTCCTTGTTGAATTTTCCACCTAAAAAATTGTCCTGGATGCATTTCCCACCTAAAATCCTGTCCTTTATAAGTAATGAATTTCATTTGTTAAAATTATAAAGTTACATTTTGGTGAACTTCCTAGATGATCATAAAATTACTGATGGAACCTAAAAAAAAAAAATCTCCTAATTTTCAATTTGGAGAAAACCTGTCCTTGCTGCATTTCCCACCTAAAAAATTGTCCTTGCTGAATTTTCCACCTAAAAATCCTGTCCTTGCTGCATTTTCCACCTAGAAAATTGTCCCTGATGCACTTCCCACCTAAAAAATTATCCTTCATAAGTAAATTTTAACAAATGAAATTCATCAAAGTTATATTTTGGTAAACTTCCTAGATCGTCATAAATAAAAACCTCTTCATTTTCAATTTGGAAAAAAACTATCCTTGCTGCATTTCCCACCTCAATTCCCAGGGATGCTCAGGGTGGGATTTTGGGGTGTCTGGGCAGGGCCAGGGGCTGATCAATGATTCCTGAGGGTCCCATCCACACTTTTATTCCCTTCCCCTCATGGCACAAAACCTCTTGCCCAAATTAATGTGTTTCCTGAAGGCCATAAATATCATTAAGTTGGGTTTTTGGTTTTTTTTTCCCCCTGCAATTCCTTCATATACAACATCAGCTAAAAACATCAGAGAGAGGGGTGAAATGAAGAGAATTTCCGAGAGGTTTTGGCAAGTGCTGTGCACACAGCAGCGAGTTTGGAGGAGCCTCTGGATGAGGAGTGATCCCACAGCTCTGAGACAAGCCAGGGAAACAAGGCCTGCTCTGTCCCCACGCTGACTGCATTGAAAAAAACCTATTTATTTTAGCCATGAAAATAACCATTGCCATTGCTGTGAGGCTGAAGGAGAGCAGGAGCAATGAGGGGGGAGAAGTGGGGCAGAAATGAACATTCCTGATCCTCAGAGGGAGGGATTAGCTCAAGCGGGAACCTTCTCCTTCTCCTTCTCCTTCTCCTTCTCCTTTCCTTTCCTTTCCTTTCCTTTCCTTTCCTTTCCTTTCCTTTCCTTTCCTTTCCTTTCCTTTCCTTTCCTTTCCTTTCCTTTCCTTTCCTTTCCTTTCCTTTCCTTTCCTTTCCTTTCCTTTCCTTTCCTTTCCCCTTTCCCCTTTCCCCTTTCCTTTCCCCTTTCCTTTCCCCTTTCCTTTCCTTCCCTTCCCTTCCCTTTCCTTCCCTTTCCCTTCTCCCTTCCTCTTCCCTTTTCCTTTCTTTTCTCCTTCCCTTCCCTTCTTCCCTTCCCTTCCCTTCCCTTCCCTTCCCTTCCCTTCCCTTCCCTTCCCTTCCCTTCCCTTCCCTTCCCTTCCCTTCCCTTCCCTTCCCTTCCCTTCCCTTTCCCTTCTCCTTTCCTTTCTCCCTTCCTTTTCCCTTTCCCTTCTCCCTTCCTCTTCCCTTTTCCTTTCTTTTCTCCTTTCCTTTTCCTTTCTCCTCTCCTCTCTCCTCTCCTTTCTCCTTTCCTTTCCTTCCCCCCTGCCCAGATGACAGGAGCTGCTGTGCCTGAATTGCTTCCAGATGTGCTCTGAGCCCGAGCACGTGGCCAGCGCTCTGGAGCCCCAGGATGGAAATGGTGATTTTGCATTCCTGCCTCTTCCCTCCCCCCCTGCAGCCCTGGAAATTCAACTGTGCCACAGCCTTGGGGGTTCCGCTGCAAGTGACCCCTGGGGCTGAAGCAAAGGACTACAGAAAAGGCAGAGAAAAAAGGCAAAAAAAAAAGGCAAAAAAAAAAAAAAAAAAAACCAACAAAAAGAGATTGATTTTGGCAGCCACCAAACCAGAACATCCAAGAAAATCCCTCCACAGCCTTGCCCTTCAAGATAAGTGAGTGAGGTTTGACAACTGAATAGCTACTTTATACCAGCTTATTTCTTTAAGGCTGATGACTCTCCAGAGAGACCAGAGCCATCTTTGCTGCTATAAAACAGATTTAATATAAATATATATAATATATATAACGTATTATTATATATATTATATATATAGTATATAGTATATACTATATACTATATATTATATTATATTATATATACTATATATATTATACATTATATATTATATTTTATTATATATAACATTATATATATAAAATATAATATATAAATATATAAAATAAATCCTGAATCAAAACATATATATTTTATATATTATATATATAATATAAAGGTATTATAATATAAAAATATAAATATATTAATTATATATATTTTTATATATTATATAAAAATCTATAATAATGTTATATTATATATATAAATATATATAATATATATTTTTATATATATAATATATATAAATATATAAAACAAATCCTGAATTTAAATATATATATTATATATAATATAAAATATATATTTATATATATATTTATATACTTATATATTTATATATTTATATATATATTATATTATAGATATATATGTGTATATATATTTATATACATATATATTTTATATATACACACACACATATTTTATATACATACTTACATACATACATACATATATATATGTATGTATATAAAAATATATAAAACAAATCCTGAATTAGCCAACAGTGCTGCAGCACCCTAACCCATGGATAAGCATCCAGCCATGGCTCTGTCAGAGCATCCCTCGTACCAGTAATCCTCTGTGTTTCCTCCTCTGCTGTAGACGGGGCCCTCCAGCTCTCTGGGCCCTGGGAAGATGTTCTCATGTTGGATGATGATGGTTTTGATCAGTTCATTGACGTGAGCCTGGCAGGAGACCTGGTCGTGGCCCTCGGGCACAGACATCAGCGTGGGCCCAAAGCAGATGGCCAGGTTGTAGGGATCCATCATGTTCTCTTCACTGAACTGGGATAAACTGCAAAAAAACAGAGGTGGGAAGGAGGGCGAACAGCAGAAATTATCATCGTCACTGCCATATCTCCTGAAAAATCCTTTCCCAGGATTTCTTCTCCTGGGAAAGCCTCAGAAAAAAATGAAAACAATAATGATCTGAGTTGCTTCTCCTGTGTTTTGCTGCTTTAGAATGTGTTTGGAGATTGTTTATCCAACAGATGACTGTTTGATTGGTTTCATGTGAATTGTTTTAACTTAATGACCAATCACAGTCAGGCTGTGTTGGACTCTGGAAGGAGTCAGGAGTTTTCATTATCATTCTTTGTAGCCTTCTGTCTGTATCCTTTCTCTATTCTTTAGCATAATATAATATAATGTAATATAATGTAATGTAATATAATGTAATGTAATATAATGTAGCCTTCTAAGAACATGGAGTCAGATTCTCAATCCCTCCTTTGTCCTGGGGACCCCAAAAATACCACACACCATCACCATCCTCGGCTCAGAACACAGCTGAGCTCAGTTTTGGTCTTTATGGGATACAAATGTTCTGGATCCAGGTGAAAAATGAGACACTGGTGGTATTTACTGAGAAATTAAATAGAAACTACAAAGAGAGTTTGAAAGCTCTGGGGGCTGATTTTCATATTTGAAAATATTATTTCTTCTCTGTCGTTGTTGTTCAGAGCCCACCTGCAGCCCAACTCAACACCAGGGTTACAGCAGGATTAAAACTGAATGGATTTAAACTGAATGGATTTAAACTGAAAAGGAGGAGGCTAAATGAGATGTGGGGAAGAAATCCTCCCTGGGAGGCTGGGCAGGCCCTGGCACAGGGTGCCCAGAGCAGCTGTGGCTGCCCCTGCATCCCTGGCAGTGCCCAAGGCCAGGCTGGGCAGGGCTGGGAGCAGCCTGGGATGAAGGAAGGTGTCCCTGCCCTGTCCATCCTCAATAATTCCATGTTTATCCCAGAGAGAGTTTATCTCCCAGCAGAGCCCTGGGAGACAGAGATGCCAGGGAGGGTTTGTGGGCAGCTGCTGGAGCAGAGAGGCAGCACAGGGGCACCTGGCAGGGCCACTGAGCACATTCCTCAAGGCCAGCTCCAAAAGGAGGATGCCCAGTTTTAAGGGAATGCTGCTTCCCACCTCTGCAACTGAGGCCATCCTATAAAACCACCCCAGAAACTGCCAGAGCTGCAAATGAAAGGCTCTGAAGGTGCTGCCAGGGGTACTCACTGATTGAGGAATGCAAAGAGGTATCTCATGACAATCAGGGTGGTCTTGGGCAGGTTCAGCAGCACCTTCCGGACGTGCAGCGCTCGCTCCTGCAAATTATCCATGGCTGGAAAAGAGAGAGAGCACAGAGAGAGTCACCCCTGTGCCACAGCCCCAGGGCCACCAGGACCCTGCCCTGCACGCTGGGCACCAGCAGAGACCAGCAGGAGGGGACTGGGCTGCAGAACCTGCCAGAAAAGGTCCCCAAACACCTCCCTGCCATTGGGGAAGGTGAAACAGGAAAGCCTTATAAATATGATTGCCTGGCAAAAGATTTTGAGAATATGGAAACTATAAGCAAGATTGAAATGAAAGCAAGCTTTGAGATACCTCAGGTACTGAACAACTGGAAAACAATGGTGTGGCCAGCTGAAGGTGATCCCCTTTTGATGGAACAACACCCTCTGCTTGCAGACAGGCCCAAGGGTCAGAGCAGACCCTGCAGCTTGGCAGAAGGGCCCAAAGAGGAGTTTTTAGGGTTTAAAATGTAACACAGTGTGGTAATGTAATGATTCTTATAGGCTGTATGGAAATGCTGTAGGATTTGTATCTTGTACTACATTGGTTAGTGAGAATTAGAATATTGAGCACAGAAAAAGATTTATGGTATTGGAACGGGAACCTCGCTCTCTTACTCTCTTATCCTTTCATCCTTCGTTGTCACAGATATATTTTCTGAAAAATACTTTTGCAGGATTTTTTCTCCTGAGAAGCTGAGAGACCTCAGAAATGAAATGCAAACAATAATTATCTGCTGCTGTGGAATGCAACAGGTGCATCTGTGATTGGTCTCATGTGGTTGTTTCTAATTAATGGCCAATCACAGCCCAGCTGGCTCGGACTCTCTGGTCAGTCACAAGATTTTATTATCATTCCCTTGTATTCCTTTCAAGTCTTCTGATGAAATCCTTTCTTCTATTCTTTTAGTATAGTTTTAATATATCATTTTCTTTGAATATAATATATATAATAAAATAATAAATCAGCCTTCTGAAACATGGAGTCAAGATTCTCATCCCTTCCCTCGTCCTGGGACCCCTGCAAGTACCACCACATTCTCTTTCTCTCTCTCATCCTCTTCACCTCTCTCTTTACTTCTCTCAGGGCCAGCAGGGCCCTGCACCCTTTGCAATAAATCACAAATTCCAAGCCCTGGTTTCAGAGATCTCTCGTGTCCGTCTGTCCTGGCTGTCCCACGCCCTGAGTGTGGGAGCTCTGGATGTCACCTGGCACAGGGGCCTGGGACAGGTGGGTGTTGGGAAAGGAGGAGCTGGAACACTGCAATGAGCACAGCTGAATGCTGAGGCAAAGGGCTCTGAGTGCTGCAGCCTGCTGAGAAACATTCCTGATCCTCAGAGGGAGGGATCAGTTCAGGCAGGAGGGAAGCTTTCCTTTTTCCTTTTCCTTTTTCTTTTTCCTTTCCTTTCCTTTTCCCTTTCCTTTTCCTTTTTCCTTTCCTTCTCCTTTTTCCTTTCCTTTTTCCTTTCTTTTTCCTTTCCTTTTCCTTTTTCCTTTCCTTTCCTTTTTCCTTTCCTTTTTCCTTTCCTTTTTCCTTTCCTTTTTCCTTTCCTTTTTCCTTTCTTTTTCCTTTTTCCTTTCCTTTCCTTTTTCCTTTCCTTTTCCTTTTCCCTTTCCTTTTCCTTTTCCTTTTTCCTTTCCTTTTCCTTTTTCCTTTCCTTTTCCTTTTTCCTTTCCTTTTCCTTTCCTTTTCCTTTTTCCTTTCCTTTTCCTTTCCTTTTCCTTTTTCCTTTCCTTTTCCTTTCCTTTTCCTTTTTCCTTTCCTTTTCCTTTTTCCTTTCCTTTCCTTTCCTTTCCTTTCCTTTCCTTTCCTTTCCTTTCCTTTCCTTTCCTTTCCTTTCCTTTCCTTTCCTTTCCTTTCCTTTCCTTTCCTTTCCTTTCCTTTCCTTTCCTTTCCTTTCCTTTCCTTTCCTTTCCTTTCCTTTCCCTTCCCTTTCCCCTTTCCCCTTTCCTTCCCTCCCTGCTCAGAAACAAGTGGGCAGCATCCATCAGCTCACAAGGGAGAGCTCCTCAGGGGCAAAGGGGATTTTCCTTCTCAACATCACACAAATCCAAGTCTGGAAATGCATTTATCAGCAGCAGAAAAGCACAGGCCATTCCTGAAGCAGGGATCTTTGCCTCTCTTCAGGGGTTGCCCCTGCAAAGGCCATTTCTCTGCTTGGACAATGGAATCATTCTTCAGTTCTGGGGGTGTAGCAAGAGCCAGGCCACTTAAAAACAACACAGAAACCACAAACAAGCTTCTGCCTGGCAGAAACACCTTTAGTAACCATGAGAAATGTTAACAGTGAGTGCCCTGATGATTGATGTGCTGGAGCAGGAGGCAGTGGATGGCCCCTGGTGGGTATGAAGCTAAAAGGAGCATGAATAAAAACCACCTTGTCAGCTGAGGCCAGCACACAGGAGCATGGCAGCAGATATCCAGGGAAAGAGATATCCAGGGAACCCTGCTGGTGATCCCTGCCTCAGACAGGGCACTTCTGACATCCTCTGATGACAGCTCTTCACGATTATTTTACACAAAAGAGGTTTTTTTGCTTTATTCTCTTTTAAAAGAATCCTGTCACCGAGCACTGGCTCACGAACCCCATCACACAGCCTCAAAATCTGAATTTCCATCTCCTTGTTCATTCATGTCAGAGCAAGGGTGGCTGTGAAAAGGTGACCGGATAACAGAAACCAGCCCAGCAGCACAAACCCAGCCAGAGAAACCCCAAAATCTCACCCTGGAGTCCAGAAAAAAGGGGAAAGGGAGAAAAAACAAGTGTGGGGTGAAGAAAATGAATCCTCAAAATCTCAGAATTTTCATCTCCTTGTTCATTGATGTCAGAGCAAGGGTGGCTGTGAAAAGGTGATCGGATAACAGAAAGCAGCCCAGCAGCACAAACCAAACCAGAGAAACCCCAAAATTTCACCCTGGACTCAGGGAAAAAAGGGAAAAGGGAGGGAAGACAAGTGGGGGATGAGGAAAATGAATCTAATTTCCTTCCAGTTCTTCATGTACTTACTGACACAGGCAATGAGGTCATGGAAGATGTCCTTGGGGAACAGGGGGTGCTCCAGGCCTCTGAAATAGAGCTTGAGGACTCCTGCTATGGAATCCATGTCGTGGTCATTCTGGTCGCCAGCCAAGGGATCTTCCCCTTAGGAGCAAGGAGAGAAAAATCAGAATATTGGAGGAAATCAAACACTGGAGGAAATAAACACTGGGGGAAACCAAACACTGGGGGAAAGGATTTATGTTCATCCCACCCAGCCCAGGTGCACTGCAAGGGTGAGGCACAGAGAGATGATGCCCAGGTGGGAAGCTCTGCCAGGAATGCCAGGACACTTTGATGCTTCATTTGACACCTGGGCCAGCTCTGTCACCCAAATGTCACCCAAATGTCACCCCAATGTCACCCTGGCACCCAGGGGGGGTGTGGGGGTGCTCCTGCTGCAGACACGGCAGGTGTTCTGGGCAGGGGGGAACATCACAGCTCCAGCACCTGACAGGTGACCCAAAAGTGCAGCTGAGGTGGCACAGGGGACACACAAACATCACACACCTGGTCCTGGTGATGCAGGGGACACAGGAGCATCACACACCTGGCCCAGGTGACACACAAAGCATTCCACACCTGGCTCAGGGGACACAAGGGACACAGGAGCATCACACACCTGGCCCAGGTAATAGAGGGGACACACAGACATCACACACCTGGCTCAGGGGACACAAGGGACACAGGAGCATCATCACACCTGGCCCAGGGGACACACAGACATCACACACCTGGCTCAGGGACACAGGAGCATCACACACCTGGCCCAGGTAATAGAGGGGACACTGAGCATCATCACACCTGGCCCAGGGGACACACAAACATCACACACCTGGTCCAAGGGACAGAGGGGACACTGAGCATCACACACCTGGCCCAGGGGACACAGAAACATCACAAACCTGGCGCAGGGGACACAGGTGACACACAAAGCATCACACACCTGACTTAGGTGGTTACAGGGGACACACAAACATCACACCTGGGCCAGGTGACACACAACTATCACACACCTGGCCCAGGGGACACAGGTGACACACAAAGCATCACACACCTGGCCCAGGGGACACACAAACATCACACACCTGGCTCAGGGGACACACAAAGCATCACACACCTGGTCCAAGGGATAGAGGGGACACTGAGCATCACACACCTGGCCCAGGTGGCCCAGGGGACACACAAAGATGACATACCTGGCCCAGGTGACCCAGAAACATCATACACCTGGCTGAGGTGGTACAGGGGGACACACAAACATCACACCTGGCCCAGGGGACACAGGAACATCACACACCTGGCCCAGGTGACACACAGACATCACACACCTGGCCCAGGTGCATCACAATCACAGGGACACAAGCATCACCTGTCCCAGGTGTGTGCAGGCCCAGGGAATGGGGTGGGGGAAGTGTTTTTGGGACAATTTGTTGCTGCAGATCCACCAGGTTTTCCTGCACTACCAAAGGGAAGATGCTCACTCAAGGAGCTGCTCCCTGGGGAAAACTCCCTATCAGCCATAATTAGATTTAATGATGGGGCAATCCTCAAATTGAAGCCATATATATCCATTATGTGACTGAAATTACCAAAGCTTGCCTATTATCTTAATAACACACAGGATAATAAATGGGCCACTCCAAAGCTGAGCACCAGCCCTGGTATTAACTGCCACCAAGGGCTCTGCATGAGGAAATAAACTGCAGGGACCTCACTGGTAACTTTGGCACTGTTCTACAGCACAGATTTTACAGAAAAAAGTGAGATGAAGGGAGGAAAAAAATCCTCTTTTTTATTTCTGCATGGAACCAGTGGGTATTTCCCCAAATTGGTATTTCTTGATATAAAAATCTGATTCTGATAAAGTGGGTACTTCCAAAAGCTGGTATTTCTTTATACAAAAATTTGTTGATATAAAAATCTGATTCTGATAGAGTGGGTATTTCCCCAATCCGGTATTTCTTGATATAAAAAAAATCTGATTCTGATAAAGTGGATATTTCCCCAGGCTGGTATTTCTTGATATAAAAATTTTTTGAATATAAAAATCTGATTCTGATAAAGTGAGTATTTCCCCAAGCTGGTATTTATTTATATAAAAATTTCTTTATTAAAAAATCTGATTCTGATAAAGTGGGCATTTCCCCAAGTTGGTATTTCTTGATATAAAAAATTCTTTATATAAAAAGCTGATTCTGATAAAGTGGGTATTTCCCCAAACCGGTATTTCTTTATATAAAAATGTGATTCTGATAAAGTGGGCATTTCCCCAAGTTGGTATTTCTTGATATAAAAAATTTTTTTTAAAAATTTGGTATTTCTTTAAATAAAAATTTCTTTATATAAAAATCTGATTTTGATCAAGTGGGTATTTCCCCAAGCTGGTATTTCTTTATATAAAAAATTCTTTATATAAAAATCTGATTCTGATAAAGTTGGTATTTCTTTATATAAAAACTTCTTGATATAAAAATCTGATTCTGATAAAGTGGGTACTTCCCCAAGTCGGTATTTCTTTATATAAAAACTTCTTGATATAAAAATCTGATTCTGATAAAGTGGGTACTTTCCCAATCTGGTATTTCTTTATCAGAATCTGATTCTGATAAAGTGGGTATTTCCCCAAACTGGTATTTCTTGATATAAAAATCTGATTCTGATAAAGTGGGTACTTCCCCAAACTGGTATTTCTTTATATAAAAATCTGATTCTGATAAAGTGGGTACTTCCAAAAGCTGGTATTTCTTTATATAAGAACTTCTTTATATAAAAATCTGATTCTGATAAAATGCATATTTCCCCAAACTGGTATTTCTTTATGAGAATCTGATTCTGATAAAGTGGGTACTTCCCCAAACTGGTATTTCTTTATATAAAAATCTGATTCTGATAAAGTGGGTACTTCCAAAAGCTGGTACTTCTTTATATAAAAATTGTTTATATAAAAATCTGATTCTGATGAAAGTGGCTATTTCTCCAAACTGGTGTTTCTTTAATTTCTTTATATAAAAACCTGATTCTGGTGCTTTTCCTGACTGTGACACACATTCCTGCTGAGGGTTTTCATGTGGATGGAGCAGGGCACGGGTGACATCACCCACCACACGTCGCTGCTCGTTGAAATTCCCTCTCCCCCAAAAGCAAAACAAAGCCAATTAATGCCTGCCCTCGTCCTGCCGCAGGGAAAAACACGGGTGCCATTCTCTGGGAGCACGGATTGCAGGGATTAACAGCAGCTCTGTTGTTCCCAGTGACCTGAGGAGCAGCAGCTCCTCTGAACCTGCCCAGCAAGGAGCTGATGAGCCAGGAGGCTCCCAACTGCTCCCTGCCTTTGTATGGAGAGGGGAAAAAAACCCAATCTATTAAAAGCTACCTCAAATTAACACTCTCTTGAAATTTCCCCCTCTCCCCCTTGCTGGTGTTTTGAATAAATGTAGCCAAGCTGTGTCCCAGCAAGAGAGAGAAAAGCCCGTGGAAATTCATCCTGCAGCACACAAAGAGCTGGGGAGAGGGGAGGAAACTGCAGTTGCACCTCGTAATGAAATCCTCCACGTCCTTTAGTGTTGCAAACAATCAATAAGCTATCAGACATGAGGGGAGATTGGATTCAGAATATTTATTGCACAGCCACTCCACGGGGTACAAAGCACAACAGCAAACAAGTGAGAACTCAAGGTTAATGAGCACCAGGGAGGGGCTGGGGAGAGCCTCACTCAGGAAACACAAAAATCAAAGGGGCAAAAAGAAGCGAGCTGCACTCAGGGCAGTTCTGAGGGCTCACACAAATCCCCACATTTGGCAGTGATTCCTAGAAAAGCTGCCCCTTACCTCTCTCAAATGCATTTTTGATGTCGTTCACTTCAACCTGGGAGCCAGACACTCTGAAAATTCCTTCATGCTGCAGACCTGCAGGAAAACAAGAGATGCTGATGACAAGATAAGATGGATTAGATAAAAGAAGAGGCACCTTCAGCAGCTCCAGCTCCTGTGATAAAGGAGAAATAAGAACAAAGGCAGAGGATGCTGTTTAAAATCCACTTTTCCCTGAGATGTCCAGAATATGAAAAACCAGAACTCAGCACAGACAGAAGAATTATTAACCCTTCTAAACTGCTGGAGTAACAGGGCTCTGACAGCCATTGATGTTATCTCTCACCCTGGAGGATCCCCAGAGGATTTTACAACCCAGAGGAAGTCATAAACCAGCAGTGGAGCAGCCAGGAGTAAAATACGACCAAGGCCAGGAGGAAAACGTTTAAAATGTTTAAACTGAGATTAAAAAGGGTTCAGTTGAGTCTGTTGGAAAATCAAAGCCAATTGTGGAATCTGAAATCAGCATCTCCTGGTGCTGAAATCAGCATAATCCTGAGGGATTTATCCCCCATCAGTTCTCATTTCAATGGGGTCTCAAGGATTTTGACCAATGCCAGGAGGAAAATGTTTAAAACATTTAAAAAGGATTCAGTTGAATCTGTTGGAAAATCAAAGCCAATTGCAGAATCTGAGTGAAATCAGCATCGTCCTGAAGGATTTGTCCCCCATCAGTTCTCATTTCAATGGGGTGTCAAGGATTTTAACCAATGCCAGGAGGAAAATATTAAAAATATTTTAAAAGGGTTCAGTTGAGTCTGTTGGAAAATCAAAGCCAACTGTAGAATCAGAGTGAAAGAAATCTGCATCTCCTGATATTGAAATCAGCATCACCCTGAAGGATTTATCCCCCATTAGTTCCCATTTCAATGTGGTCTCAAGGATTTTGACCAATGCCAGGAGGAAAACGTTTAAAATGTTTAATCTGAGTTTAAAAAGGATTCAGCTGAGTCTGTTGGAAAATCAAAGCCAATTGTAGAATATGAGTGAAAGAAATCAGCATCTCCTGGTGCTGGAATCAGCATAATCCTGAAGGATTTATCCCCCAATAGTTCCCATTCCAATATGGTCTCAAGGATTTTGACCAATGCCAGGAGGAAAATTTTAAAGCATTTAAAAGGATTCAGTTGAATTTGTTGGAAAATCAAAGCCAGTTGTAGAATCTGAATGAAATCTGCATCTCCTGAAGGATTTATTCCCCATTATTTCCCATTCCAATGTGGTGGATTCCCATTCCAATCCAATCTCAAGGATTTTGACCAATGCCAGGAGGAAAATTTTAAAGCATTTAAAAGGATTCAGTTGAATTTGTTGGAAAATCAAAGCCAATGGTAGAATCTGAGTGGAATCAGCATCTCCTGATGCTGGAATCAGCATAATCCTGAAGGATTTATCCCCCAATAGTTCCCATTCCAATATGGTCTCAAGGATTTTGACCAATGCCAGGAGGAAAATTTTAAAGCATTTAAAAGGATTCAGTTGAATTTGTTGGAAAATCAAAGCCAGTTGTAGAATCTGACTGAAATCTGCATCTCCTGAAGGATTTATTCCCCATTAGTTCCCATTCCAATGTGGTGGATTCCCATTCCAATCCAATCTCAAGGATTTTGACCAATGCCAGGAGGAAAATTTTAAAGCATTTAAAAGGATTCAGTTGAATTTGTTGGAAAATCAAAGCCAATGGTAGAATCTGAGTGGAATCAGCATCTCCTGATGCTGGAATCAGCATAATCCTGAAGGATTTATCCCCCAATAGTTCCCATTCCAATATGGTCTCAAGGATTTTGACCAATGCCAGGAGGAAAATTTTAAAGCATTTAAAAGGATTCAGTTGAATTTGTTGGAAAATCAAAGCCAGTTGTAGAATCTGACTGAAATCTGCATCTCCTGAAGGATTTATTCCCCATCAGTTCCCATTCCAATGTGGTGGATTCCCATTCCAATCCAATCTCAAGGATTTTGACCAATGCCAGGAGGAAAAGGTTTAGAACATTTAAAAAGGATTCAGCTGAATCTGTTGGAAAATCAAAGCCAATTGTAGAATCTGAGAGAAACCAGCATCACCCTGAAGGATTTATCCCCCATTAGTTCCCATTCCAATATGGTCTCAAGGATTTTGACCAATGCCATGAGGAAAATTTTAAAGCATTTCAAAGGATTCAGTTGAATTTGTTGGAAAATCAAAGCCAATGGTAGAATCTGAGTGAAATCAGCATCTCCTGATGCTGGAATCAGCACCATCCTGAGGGATTTATCCCCCATCAGTTCCCATTCCAATGTGGTGGATTCCCATTCCAATCCAATCTCAAGGATTTCGACCAATGCCATGAGGAAAATTTTAAAGCATTTAAAAGGATTCAGTCGAATCTGCTAGAAAAATCATAATCAACTGTAGAATCTGAGTGAAATCAGCATCTCCTGGTGCTGGAATCAGCATCATCCTGAAGAATTTATCCCCCATCAGCTCCCATTCCAATGCGGTCTCAAGGGTTTTTCCAGCAAATATCCAAATATGGCCTTAAAGAAAGATTCTAGGTTGATTCTAGGATTATAACTTGGTTATTCCAAGTGCTGATGAGAATGGGACTCCAGATTATGGATTCTAAAACAGAAATGGAACAAGGGAAACAAGCAGGACCTGCACCTCGCTTAATGAAGATGGATTCCACCTCCTTCCCCACGTGGTAATTAACAGCTGCTTCACGCACCACTAACAAATGATATCAATTAAAAATGAAAACAAATTGCAATAAATGTGCAGCATCCAGGGCTGGCAGAGGTCAGCCCTGCAAACAGGCATAAATCATCTCTGTGTGGCACTGAGTGAGCAATTAATTCACTGCTTGACCTCCTGCATTCAAGCACCCTCAGCACTCCTCCTCCTCCTCCTCCTCCTCATGAAGAGGATGATTGTTCCTGGTGAAGGCCACGTTTCAGGGCTCAGAGGAAGGTGAGAGCAGGGAACACAATCGGGAAGATTATTTTGTAAGGAATAAAGGGATGTTGTTGGTAAAACAAGGTTTGCAAGGTCGGTGATTTGGAGCAGTCACTGCACCAGAAATCAGAGCCATTTCCTCCTGGGGCAGCTTCTGCACAAGCACCAGGTCCTGAGCCCCTCTGAACATCCTTATAAGGTTTATTTTATAACTTTAACCTATAAAATATAGGTTATTTTATTTTATTTTCTGTTATTTTTTGTATTTTATTTTATTTCAATTCTATTTTATTTTATTGGAATGTCACGCAAAGTCACTGTGCATAGGTTATTTTATTTTATTTTATTTTATTTTATTTTATTTTATTTTATTTTATTTTATTTTATTTTATTTTATTTTATTTTATAGAAATGTCCCACAAACTCACTGTGCATAGGTTATTTTTATCTTATATTTTATTTCATATTTTATTTTATGGGAACGCCCCACAGACTCACTGTGCATATGTTATTTGATTTTTATTTTATAGGAATATCCCAAAAATGCACCATGCATAGGTTTATTTTATTTTATTTTATTTTATTGCAATGTCCCACAAACTCACCATGCATAGGTCATTTTATTTTATTTTATTTTATTTTATTTTATTTTATTTTATTTTATTTTATTTTATTTTATTTTATTTTTCTTTATTTTTATTTTATAGGAATGTCCCACAAACTCACCATGCATAGGTCATTTTATTTTATTTTATTTTATTTTATTGGAATGTCCCACAAACTCACGGTGCATAGATTATTTTATTCTATTTTATAGAAATGTCCCACAAACTCAGTGTGCATAGGTTATTTTATTATTTTATTATTTATTTTACAGGAATGTCCCACAAATTCACCGTACACAGGTTATTTATTTTATTATATTCAATTTTAATTTAATTTTGTATTTTATTTTATACTTTATGTTATTTTATTTCATAGGAATGTCCAACAAACTCACTGTGCATAGGTTATTATTTTATTTTATATTTTATTTCATTTTCATTTTTATTTTATATTTCATTTCATTTTAATTTTTATTTTATTGTATTGGAATGTCCCACAAACTCACCATGCGTACGTTTTTATTTTATATTTAATTTTATTTAACGTTATTTTATTTTATTTTATTTTATTTTATTTTATTTTATTTTATTTTATTTTATTATTTTATTTTATTTTTAATTTTATTTTTATTTTATAGGAATATCCCACAAACTCACCATGCATAGGTTATTTTATTTTACTGGTTTATTTTATTTTATTTTACTTTATTTTTATTTTATAGGAATGTCCCACAAACTTAGTGTGCATAGGTTATTTTATTATTTTATTATTTATTTTACAGGAATGTCCAACAAACTCACTGTGCATTAGGTTATTATTCTATTTTATATTTTATTTAATTTTAATTTTAATTTTTATTTTATTTTAGTTTTTATTTTATATTTTATTTCATTATAATTTTTATTTTATTGTATTGGAATGTCCCACAAACTCACCGTGCATACGTTTTTATTTTATATTTAATTTTATTTAACGTTATTTTATTTTACTTTCTATTTTATTTTACATTTTATTTTATTTTATTTTATTTTATTTTATTTTATTTTATTTTATTTTATTTTATTTTATTTTATTTTATTTATTTATTTTTATTTTATTTATTTTTATTTATTTTTATTTTCTAGGAATTCCCCACACTCACCGTGCCTGCTGATGAAGCGGATGCAGCTCTCCACCACCAGGGGAATGGCTTGGGAGGAATCCTGCCCACAGAGGAATCCCAGCAGAATGCAGAGAGAAGAGGGAAAAAAATAAAAAATAATAAAAAATGAGAAAGGTTTGACTCTGCACACCAAGATCACACCTTGCTCTCTTTATCCCTAAACTCCAAAGCCCCAAGACTGAATTGGAATTCCCAAATTTTATCCTTAAAGTATCAACAAGAGATTGTTTGGGTCCTCCCTATCTCAAAAAACCACATTTTACCTCCCTTGGGTACCAAAAATCAACATTTTATCCCCAAGGTCAGGGACACAAAGCCAGGCTTGGTAAATCTTTATTACAGGAAGGCACAACAGGAAAGAAGTTTTAAATTTGAAATTTTAAATTTTGCCATGGAAAACGAATGAGGTTTTGGATTTTTAATTCCAGGACTCTCAAAACACAGAGTAATTTTAAATTTTGCCATGGAAAATGAAGAGATTTTAGATTTTTGATTCCAGGTCTGTCAGAACACAGAGTAAAAGCAATTTTTAATTTTGCCATGGAAAATGAACAAGGTTGTGGATCCAGGTTTGAGGGATTTCTCCAACAAGACTGAAAAGGCCGATGGAAGACAAGGAGGGAAAGATAAAAATTTATTTTCCTCCTCTTCCCACACCACACCCCTGCCTCGTTACTCAGGGAAATGTTAATTGTTTTAATTATTGTTATAATAATAACCTGCTTCCTCACGGTGGAGCTGCGTCTGCCACTGGTCCAGGGGTGCAGGAGGGGAAAAAAAAGAGCAGAAAATCAGAATAATCCTCCCCCATCACCAGCTCATCCCTGCTACGTGCTGGAGCAGGGAAGGATTCAAAAATCCCAGAAAACTAAAATTCCAGAGGCAGAAATCTCAGTAAACCTAAATTCCACAGCCAGAAATCCCAATAAACTGTAACTCCAGAGCCAGAAATCCCAGTACACCAAAATTCGAGCCAGAAATCCCAGTCAAGCATCATTCCAGAGCAAAAAATACCAGTAAACCATAATTCCAGAGCAAAAAATCCCAGTCAATCACAATTCCAAAGCTAGAAATCCCAATAAACCAGAATTCCAGAGCCAAAAATCCCAGTCAATCATAATTCCAGAGCCAGAAACCCAAATAAACCAAAACTCCAGAGCCAAAAATTGCAATCATCATTCCAGAGCCAGGAATCCCAGTAAACCAAAATTCCAGAGCCAGAAATCCCAACCGTAATTCCAGAGCCAGAAATCCCAGTAAACCAAAATTCCAGCCAGAAATCCCAGTCAAGCATAATTCTAGAGCAAAAAATCCCAGTAAACCATAATTCTAGAGCAAAAAATCCCAGTAAACCATAATTTCAGAGCCAGAAATCTCACTCAATCATAATTCCAGAGCCAGAAATCCCAGTAAACCAAAATTCCAGAGCCAGAATTCCCAGTAAACCACAATTCCAGAGCCAAAATTGCCAGTCAATCATAATTCCAGAGCCTCACTCCAGTTCTGGACCTCCAGAAAAATTGTAATTGACTTTTTAAATCACTCAAAACCTGCACGAGGCACAAGGGAGCCCTGACAAAAAAAAAAAAAAAAAAAAAAAAAAAAAAAAAAAATCACCCCTGACATTTTAATTTTGACCAGCCACAATCCTGGGATGCTTGCAGGAGATGAAGTTTGATATAAATTGCACAGGGAAGAGCAGCTGGGTCCCCCCTGTGTTGTTCACAGTCTTTATGATGGTTTTGATATTATTTCAAATAAATAAATAACATTAAACCCCCCCCTGGAACAGCAGCACGCACCAGCCTTGCCTGCCTGCTCTCATTTGTTGGTGTTGTGAGACGTTAATGGCAGAAAAATAGGAAAAAAGCTTTGCTCTGGCAGGGTTTTCCCCTCAAAATTTATGGCTGGGGTTTAAAATTCCTTTAGTTTGTTGTAAAAATGAAAGCAAGGGAGATAATGGCAGCGAGGCCCTCATGTATCACTGCAGCCAATTCCCTGCCAGGGCAGATGGCTGCTGAATTATAAATAAGGGGATTAGAAGTGTGATTTTTTTTAAGAGCCTGTACAATGTGTTAATTTGGAGGAAATTCCTTTTGTAAAAACAAAAAAAAAAAAAATCCAAAACACTGAATGAAAAATAAAAAAAATTAAAAACAAATCCAATTCCACGGGCTGTCACAGACAATGAGGTGGGTTTAAAGCCGTTAGCCAGCACGATTCTTTGATATTTAAAATTGTTTCATGATGAATAATATTTTATTATTACAGATGTCAGGGTCTAATTAGGAGCTGTCAGTTTTGCTTTGCAGAGAGGAATGGGAACAGCAGTAATGAGTCCACGCTGGTGGTAATCACCTTGCTTTTGTTAACGAGGCAGGAGGATGCACAGCCCCCGGCCCAGCCCCAGAGCCCCTCAACATCACTTTGGAGATGGGGATTTCTTGCTTAGACAATCTGTTTGATGGTTGGAGTTTGCATTTTGGCTAAAGGAACTTTACAAAATAAGTCTGATTATTCTAATGGTAATAATTGTAGTTTTAGTAGCAGTATTTTGTGTGCAAAAAATGATGAGTTAGACAGCGTCTAATATTTTAGTTGTTCATCAAAATGGGGGAGATGAAACAGGAAAGCTTTATAAATATGATTGTCTGGCAAAAGATTTTGAGACTACAGAAACTATAAGTGAGATTGAAAAGAAAGAAAGCCCCTGAATGCATCACTTTGGAGATGGGAATTGCTTGTTTAGACAATGTTTGATGGTTGGAGCTTTGCACTTTGGCTAAATCAAACCTATTGTAAAACAGGTTTGGTTATTCTAATAGAAATAACTGCAGTTTTAGTAGCAGTATTTTGTATACTTCAATGTGTGCAGAAAATGATATGTGTCTAATATTTTAGTTGGTCATCAAAATGGGGAAGATGAAACAGGAAAGCTTTATAAATATGATTGTTTGGCAAAAGATTTTGAGAATAAAGAAACTGTAAGTGAGATGGAAGTGAAAGAAAGCCACTGAATCCATCACTTTGGAGATGGGGATTTCTTGCTTAGACAATCTGTTTGATGGTTGGAGTTTGCATTTTGGCTAAAGGAACTTTACAAAATAAGTTTGATTATTCTAATGGTAATAATTGTAGTTTTAGTAGCAGCATTTTGTGTGCAAAAAATGATGAGTTGGACAGCGTCTAATATTTTAGTTGTTCATCAAAATGGGGGAGATGAAACAGGAAAGCTTTATAAATATGATTGTTTGGCAAAAGATGTTGAGACTATAGAAACTGTAAGTGAGATTGAAAAGAAAGAAAGCCCCTGAATGCATCACTTTGGAGATGGGGATTTCTTGCTTAAACAATGTTTGATGGTTGGAGTTTGCACTTTGGCTAAAGGAACTTTATAAAGTAAGTTTGATTATTCTAATAGTAATAATTGTAGTTTTAGTAGCAGTGTTTTGTATACTTCAATGTGTGCAGAAAATGATGAGTAAGTCTCTAATATTTTAGTTGTTCATCAAAATGGGGGAGATGAAACAGGAAAGCTTTATAAATATGATTGTTTGGCCAAAGATTTTGAGACTATAGAAACTATAAGTGAGATGGAAGGAATTTCTCTCACTTCTCCATCCTGCTCCTGATCTGCTCTAAATATACCGGGGCAAGAAAAGGAATTTGTTTCTATGAATTGATTTTATAAGTTATTATTATTATTATAATAAATTTAATTCATAGAAACAAATTCTACATCTATATATATATGTAATAGAAAATTATATATAAAATAAATAGAAATATATTATAAATATACATAATATATAATATATAATATATAATATATAATATATAATATATAATATATAATATATTATATATTATATATTATATATTATATATAGCATATATTAAAATATATATTCTATATATATTATAGAATATACATAGAATATATGTTTATTTATTTAAAAATCTATGAAATCTATAATATATAAAATTTAATTTATAATAAATTATTGCATTTAATTTAATTGATTACATTCCTGCCCCATCTCTGGAAGTGTTCCAGGCCTGTCTGGATGGGATTTGGAGCATCTGGCTCAGTGGAAGGTGGCACTGGATGAGCTTTAATGTCCCTTCCCACCCAAACCACTCCATGAGTCCATTCTGTGACTCTAAATCAGAGTATTTTTCTAACAGACACACATCCTGGGCTGCTAACTGCTCTGGAATGACCAATTTGCATCAGATTTTCCTTAAAAACCACAATTCCCTGAGCCACACCTACCTGGCCAGGGCACAGTCTGTCCGCTGACCTGTGGAGGAGACAAAGAAATGCAGAGTGAGGAGGGAGGAATGGGGAAATGCTTTTTTAATATTTCTGCGCAGAGGATTTGGGAAGGAGATGGAGGAAAGCAGAGGAGAGAGGAGGGGAAGCCCCAAGGACAGCACCAAACCCTTCCCTGCCAGCTCAGCTCCACCAAACCCCACCAGGAGCCAGCTCAGGCTGCCCCAGCACTCCCATCCACGTGAACTCTTGGTTTTAAATAGAAATTAACCTCCCTGAGCATTCTAACTGTTGACTTCTGCCAAAAAACTGGGCTTGCCAGTCCCTCCCTCCCTCCTCCCAAGGGGAGCTGGTGGGGCAGGAGTTTCTACATCCCCCAGCCCCTGAGGAAGAGTGCAAACATTCCCAGATTTGTCAGCCCACAGCCTGAACGTGCTGGCACCAGAGCTATTTTCAGAGACAGACGTTCAGTGGTGGTGGTTTTTTTGATAAACATATTTATAAAAAACACTCCATTAACTTGTGCTGAGTTTTGGAGGAAGCAGCAGCCAAGCTCAGGGACTTGCTAATTCAGCATCACCTAAAACATCACAACAGAAGAGGCAGGAGAGAAGAGGAGGATGTGCTGCTGGGAGTGGGACAGGAATGGGTTTTTTTTGGTGAAAATCAGTGAAACCACACTGATTCCCAGCAGCTGAAAATCTACCTTTCCTCCTGATGTCTTCCTGCTCCTGGGGAGATGGAAGGAGGAGTGAGGGAAGCAGCTAATTGCTGATGGCTGACAATTAGCTGAGCACATCTTGATAGCCACTTTTGCTCTCCCCACGTAAAAAGCCAAAACAGTGCATAATTTACATGAAAATGTTATTCTGCAGCAGAATTTCCAGCCATCTGTCCTCCCTTTTTTTTTTTTTTCCATCATGGAATATTCATACAGAGAAATTACTGTGGCAGCATCAAGGGGCTCCTGCATTAGGGTGACAAATGGGGACAGGAGGCAGGGACATAATTACTTGCAGAGAGGAGGACTTGCTGCTACTTTCATTGCTGGAACTTGTCATCTTCAGATTAAGGCAATTTGCACCACCACGACTAAAAAAATGTCACCTGAGGATGGGGCAGGGAGGAGAATAAAAAATAACAACCCCTGAAGCTGCCAGGCACTGCAGACACAGAGCTGGAGGCACACTTTCCTGCAGGGCTCCTAACCCTGCTCTGGGGACGCGTGGAGGGAAATTTATTTGCCCATTTCCCAATTAAGTGGCATTTTATGGATAAATCTAGGCATGGTCCCCCAGTTTGTAGCATTAACCTGCTCCTGTGGGTTGGGAAATGGAAGTTCCTCCCTTTCCCAGTTTCTGATCTCACAGATGACAGGAGGAAGTTTTTTTGGGGCTCACCCTGATGCTCACTGGGTCCCTTCACAGAGCCACTACCAAAGCTCTGATTTGCAAAAAGAAAACAGAAGCAGCCTTTAAATCCACGCAGCAACACAGAAATCACATTTAATTTCCTCTCCTTTACCCCCCAGCTGGGTTCCACGGGCAGGCAGGTTAAGAGGAAGCAGGGCTGGAATGCAGAGGTCAGGCAGGAACCAGGGATGCCATCAGTCACTCTGCCACTCACTCATCTTCAGAGGCACAACAAAAATGCCCTGAGGACACAAAACTTTGCCTTTTTTTACAGGAGAGATGAGGAGATGAGCAACCCAAACCAAGGTACATCCTCCCCTCGTCTCTGATAAACACAAAACTCTTAATTATTTCAGCAAGAAGTGTTTTTCAGTGCATTTTCAAACTGGAAACAAAGTTTGAATGAAAACGCACTGAAAAACTTAAATATTTCTTTGAAATATTCAAAAGAATGCTGGCTGAGTTTTCATCCAGCAGATTTGTGGGGAGCTCAGCTCAGCCACATAGCCCTGCTCCAGACATAGCCCAGGACTGAGCTGAGCCAGTGAAAATCCAGTTTTTGACCTGACATTTGGACTGCTCAAACCTTCTCCTCTGCAAATACAGGTTTCTATGGAAACTTGGATGCATAGTTGAAGTGTTTTTGGCCAACAGGATTTGCCCATACCATGAAGGGAAAAGAAATCTGCCTTTGTTCTGCCTCTAACAGCAAATGAATATTCAGTTCTGGCTGCTGCCCCCTGACTGATGCCCTCTGGACAGGCAACATATTTCACATGCTCTGAAATTTGTTTGTGCTTCTCCCAACAAAAGCCTGGGCTCAACATTGGGTTGAAGCCAAGAAGAGGTGAGGAGCAGCCAAACTGCCACAGAAACAAGGGTTAAAAATTCTGAATTGATGAATAAATCAGCAGGCTTGGCCCAAGAAGAGCTCACCAGGATGGGTGTTAAGGAGGGGAACACAAATGAAAGCTAAAAATTCTGAGTTGATGGGTAAATCAGCAGGTTTGGCCCAAGAGAGATCATGAGAGGCCCACCATCATGAGGAGCTCACCAGGATAGGTATGGAGGAAAGGAACACAAATTAAGGCTAAAAATGCTGAATTGATCAATAAATCAGCAGGTTTGGCCCAGGAGAGATCATGAGGAGCTCACCAGGAAGGGGAACACAAATGAAGGCTAAAAATTCTGAATTGATTACTAAAATCAGCAGGTTTGGCCCAAGAGGGATCATGAGGAGCTCATCAGGATGGGTGTAAAGGAGGGAAACACAAATGAAGGCAAAAAAATCTGAATTGCTGAGTAAATCAGCAGGTTAGGCCCAAGAGAGATCATGAGAGGCCCACCATCATGAGGAGCTCACCAGAATAGGTGTGAAGGAAAGGAACACAAATAAAGGCTAAAAATTCTGAATTGATTACTAGAATCAGCAGGTTTGGCCCAGGAGAGATCATGAGGAGCTCACCAGGAAGGGGAACACAAATGAAGGCAAAAAAATCTGAACTGATGAGTAAAATCAGCAAGTTTGGCCCAAGAGGGATCATGACGAACTCACCAGGATGGATGTGAAGGAGGGGAACACAAATGAAGGCTAAAATTCTGAATTTATCAGTAAATCAGGTTTGGCCCAGAAGAGCTCACCAGGATGGGTGTGAAGGAGGGAAACAACAAATGAAGGCTAAAAATGCTGAATTATCAGTAAATCAGCAGGTTTGGCCCATGAAGAGCTCACCAGGATGGGTGTGAAGGAGGGGGCAGCACACAAATGCACATTAATGCCTCAAAATTCAGCGTTTTGGTGTTCGCCACTCATGTCCCTCACGCAGATCAGAGGAATTAATTAATAAAACATCAGCATGGCATTGCATGATTACTCCAGGGCCGAGGAGCTCAGTAAATGCCCAGCCTGGCTGGAGCTCACACTCACTTTCTCCCAGGGTCTTCTGCAGGAGGTCGTGCTTGGCCTGGAGCTTGGTGATGAGGTTCCTGCCCTCCAGGTACTCCTTCATTTTCTGTGGAGAAAACACAGGATGGTGAGGGACAATCATCTCTCTGATCAAGGGCTGGGGGTGCTGGGCTGTGAACATGAGGGCAGGGACACTGAATTTGCAGAGTGACACTGAATTTGCAGAGTGACACTGAATTTATAGCTAGAGGGATACTCAATTTACAGTGACACTGAATTTTCAGTTATAGAATTACACTGAATTTACAGAGTGACACTGAATTTATAGTTAGAGGGATACTCAATTTACAGTGACACTGAATTTTCAGTTATAGAACGACACTGAATTTACAGTGACACCGAATTTACAGACTAACAGTGAATTTACAAAGTGACACTGAATTTACAGTTAGAGGGACAATGAATTTAGTGTGGCACTGAATCTACAGTGACACTGAATTTACAGTGATAGAGTGACACTGAATTTACAGTGACACTGAATTTAGTTATAGAATGACACTGAATTTACAGAGTGACACTGAATTTACAGTGACAGTTATAGATTAACACTGAATTTACAGTGACACTGAATTCAGTTATAGAATGACACTGAATTTACAGAGTGACACTGAATTTACAGTGAGAGTTATACATTAACACTGAATTTAGTGTGACACTGAATTTTCAGTTATAGAATGACATTGAATTTACAGTTATAGAATGACATTGAATTTACAGTTAGAACGACACTGAATTTAGTGTGACACTGAATTTACAATTAAAATGACACTGAATTTAGTGTCACACTGAATTTACAGTTATTGAATACTACTGAATTTACAGTTATTGAATACTACTGAATTTAGTGTGACACTGAATTTAGAGTTATTGAGTGACACTGAATTTACAGAGTGACACTGAATTTACAGTTATAGAATGACATTGAATTTAGTGTGACACTCAAGCTGCAATTACAGAATGACAAAGAATTTACAGAGTGACACTGAATTTTGTGTGGCACTGAATTTACAGAGTGACACTGGATTTAGAGAGTGACACTGGATTTACAGTTATTAAATGACATTGAATATAGCGGAACACTGAATTTACAGTTACAGAGTGACACTGAATTTAGTGTGACACTGAATTTACAGTCAGAATTTCACTGAATTTAGTGTGACACTGAATTTACAGAGTGACACTGAATTTACAGTTAGAATGACACTGATTTTTCAGTTAAAGAATGACACTGAATTTATGTGACACTGAATTTACAGTGAGAGGGACACTGAATTTAATTTTTTTAAAAAGTCACTGAATTTGCAGTTAGAATGACACTGAATTTAGAGTGACACTGAATTTACAGTTACTGAATAACACTGAATTTACAGTGACACTGAATTTTCAGTTATAGAATGACACTGAATTTACAGTTAAAGAATGACACTGAATTTAGTGTGACACTGATTTTACAGAGTGACACTGAATTTACAGAGTGACAATAACTCTGAAATTCACAGTTAAAGCATGACCTAAGTCCTGGTTTAAATATCTGGGCAAGCCTAAAGCTCAGGCCACTCATATTTGAGCCCAGCCAAGCTTGGATCAATGCTCTCAGAGGCCTTTTCCAGCCTTAACAATTCAGAAATTCTGTTTATTCTCCATCTGCAGGGCAATTTCCATTGTTGCTCTGTGGGATCAGCTGAATGTTTGGCATTTTTGGAGCCACCAGAGGAGCTGTCACCATCCCTGGGCAGGCAGGGTGGGAGGCACTCAATGAGCAATCTGTCTGAACCAACTCAAGGCTGCTACTGTGCTTATTCTCTCACTTAACCTCTCTCACCCCACTTTACTTGTCAAACCCTGCGTGCTGGATGATCCACAGGGCAAAATAAATAAAGATATTCGTGAAGTTCACATTTACTCTGGGATACTGTACAGCCACACAGGCTTTTTTCCCACTGCTCCCTGATTTTCCACAGCTTTGCAAATGCTGGTTTTTATTTATTTATTTATTTTCTGTAGTTCTTTCATCTCTTATCTTGCAGCTCAGAGCAGTTTTATTTATCTTCTCGGAGCTGCAGCATGTGAAATACTCTGCTGTCCACGTTACAAATGGGACAGGCTGGCATTGAAAACCACAAACTCTGCAAATATCACAGAGAGCTCTTTGCAATCCTGAGAGATCTTAAAAAATTCCCCCAGCAGGATGAGCACAGAGAGAGGATTCTTATCTAACCATGAAATGTTCTTGTTAGAATCAAATCCTCCAATGGATTTAGGTGGGAAGGGAGCTCAGAGCTCATCCAGCTCCATGGGCAGGGACATTTTTCATTTTTCAGCAGCCCAGGGTGCTCCAAGCCCTGTCCAGCCTGGCCTTGGACATTTCCAGCTTTCCTTAATTCAATCCACTTCCCTTCAGCTCTGATCTGCACAATAAATCCTTGCAGTCTTATATAAAAATATCCCTAAAAATTAATATTTTTAACAACAGCAGAGACTGGACCCTGCTTGGCCTTTGCAGGAGCAACTGCTGTGCAGGGTGGGAAGAATCAAGTGGAAATATATACATAAATAAATTTTAAAAAAATTAAAACCCATATAAATATATAATACATATTAATAATAATATATAAATATGTACATACTATATTTATATTATATTTACATATGTTATAGATGACATATATTATATCTATATATAAACAAACTATATTAATAATATTAATATATACTATATACTATAATCAAATAATATATATTATGCTATTAAAATGTATATTATTATATGAAAAATACATAATATTAATAAAATATGAAACTGTATTATAGAACATATGATAAATAAATATATCTTATTATATTAAATTATGTTATATATTATATATATTTTTATATATTTATATTTTAAATATATATTTTATTTTATATATGTATACATTATATATTATATATTATATATTATATATTATATATTATATTATATAAATATAAATATAAATATAAATATAAATTGATAATTATATATAAAGAAATTTACAGACTGAGGCAGTAGTGAGGGTGAGGAAAAACCTTCCAGGAACTAAGGAAGCCTCCCCTGAGGGCTCCCCAGCCCTGACACAACAAACAAAAATGCCATTAATTAACTGCCAAAATCCTGTGTTTTATGTCCCCTCGCTTGACAACATTGAAAGAAACATTTCACAAGAATTAAGTCCCTTTGGAAACTCTCAGCATTTCCTGCTTCCTTTATTAATATTTCAATTTTTTTCGGTTGTTTTGGAAGAAAACAGGAAGCGCCCTTGAAAAATAAATTGCATTTTTTTGGGGAATTTCCCTGTAGAGTTTGTTTGCCAAGCCCTAACTATATTTTGTTCAATCAGTTCAATTTTTGGAGAAGAAAATATGATGAAAATAAAAATAATAAAATAAAATGAAAATAAATAATATATATTTATTATATCGTTTTATATCATATTGTATTATATCGTATTATATCATATTGTATTATATTATATTATATTATATTATATTATATTATATTATATTATATTATATTATATTATATTATATTATATTATATTATATTATATTATATTATATTATATTATATTATATTATATTATATTATATTATATTATATTATATTATATTATATTATATTATATTATATTATATTATATTATATTATATTATATTCAATATGCATTATATATTATATTATATATACATAACATACATAATATATTATACATTATTTATATTATTTTTATATTATATTTTATATAATATAAACTATATAAATAGAAACTATAATAGGTCATTAAAAACATCAACAGGTACCAGAGGTTGCTTTAAAGGAGAAAAAAATGCTCCCGTCCACTGCAGAATTTAATTTTTTAAAATATTTCCTCATGCCTAACATTCTGTTCCCTGGCTGCTGCAAGGATGCTGATGAAAAAAAATAAAATTAATTACAAAATAAAGCTTCAGGCTTTTCTCAGTGAATTACAAAGATCCATTAACCCTGGATTTTTGGTGTAATAAACACAGACAAAGGAAAAAAATAAAAATCATCAAACTACAGGAGAACTCCTGAGGGTTTCAACTGAGGCAGAGCACAGCTGGAGTTAAGGGCGGCCAGAACAAAGCACAGAAACAGCTCTGAGCGCCCTCATTTGTGCAGGGGGACAATTCAGAGGTGAGGATCGGCTGGGAGGCAGAGCCACGAGCATTTTGAACCCTGAAATCCCAGCAACTGGGCATCTCTGAGCCCAGATCTTGTTGGATTCCCATGCAAAATCAAATCCCAGTGGGGTGGGCGCCTCTGAGCCCAAATCCCAACAAATCTGGCACCTCTGAGCCCAAATCCTGCAGCATTCTCAGGCAGAACCAAACCTCAACAGATTTGGCACCTCTGAGCCCAAATCTTGTTGGATTCCCAGGCAGAAGCAAATCCCAGCAAACTGGGCATCTCTGAGCCCAAATCCCAGCAAACTGGGCATCCCTGAGCCCAAATTCTAACAAGATGGGCATGCCTGAGGCCAAATCCCAGCAAATTTGGCATCTCTGAGCCCAAATCCTAGCAAACTGGGCATCCCTGAGCCCAAATCCTAGCAAATTTGGTATCCCTGAGCCTAAATCTTGTATTCCCAGGCAGAAGCAAATCCCAGCAGGCTGGGCATCTCTGAGCCCAAATCCCAGCAAACTGGGCATCCCTGAGCCCAAATTCTAACAAGATGGGCATCCCTGAGGCCAAATCCCAGCAAATTTGGCATCTCTGAGCCCAAATCCCAGCAAATTGGGTATCCCTGAGCCTAAATCTTGTTGTATTCCCAGGCAGAACCAAATCCCAGCAAATTTGGCACCCCTGAGCCCAGATCCTGCAGGGTTTCCAGAATGAACCAAATCCCAGCAAACTGGACACCTCTGAGCCCAAATCCTAACAAGATGAGCATCCCTGAGCCCAAATCCCAGCAAGTTTGGCATCTCTGAACCCAAATCCCAGCAAATCTGGCATCCCTGAGCCCAGATCCTGCAGGGTTTCCAGAATAAACCAAATCCCAGCAAACTGGGCATCCCTGAGCCCAAATCCCAGCAAATTTGGCATCTCTGAACCCAAATCTTGCAGGATTCCCAGGTAGAACCAAATCCCAGCAATGTGGGCATCCCTGAGCCCAAACCCCACCAAACTGGGCACCTCTGAACCCAAATCCCAGCAAATTGGGCACCTCAGAGCCCAAATCCTGCAGGATTCCCAGACTGAACCAAATCCCAGCAAATTGGACATCTCTGAGCTCAAATCCTTCAGGATTCCCAGAATGAACAAAACCCCAGCAAACTGGGCATCCCTGAGTCCAAATCCTGCAGGATTCCCAAGGAGAACCAAATCCCAGCAAGTTTGGCATCTCTGAACCCAAATCCCAGCAAGTTTGGCATCTCTGAACCCAAATCCCAGCAAATCTGGCATCCCTGAGCCCAAATCCTGCAGGATTCCCAGGCAGCACCAGCTGCTTGTGGGATGAAGCAGAACCCAACCAGACCCTGCCTTCCTCCCTGTTTGGGACACAGAAAAACCATTTCTGCCCCTGCTCCACACCCTGATCCATCTCCTGTCAGGAAAATGCAGTGATTTTCCTCTCTCTCAGCCCTCCAGGAATAATTCCAAACCAAGAATTCGACTGAATGACAATCCAAGATTCACAGGATCAGCAGCCAGCTGCAGGGATTTTTATCCCCCATTTCCCCACGTCTTAAAGCAAAAATAAACCCCCATTAATCCTAAAGCGCTTCACCCAACCAGCACTGTTCTGCTTCCTCCTCTTCCCAGAGATAAAAACAAAATATTTTACCTAAAAACTCAAATTATGCTGGTTTGGAGGTGGAAGAATGGAACCATTCCCCGCCTTGCCAGTGCCCAGGTGGGGCTGGTGCCAGCTGTGCCCTGCTGGGCAGCTGTGCCAGGGTCCCTGGCACATAACCATGTATGTAACCATGGCAGCAGCAGCACATCCCTGGGTTCTGGCTGGATTTGGGGTGGATTTTGGGTGGATTTTGGCTCCCTGAGGTCGCTGCTGCTTCCCTGCCTCAGCCACCTGCAGCAGCTCAGGGCTGGGGCCATCCTCCCCTGCACAGTGGGGAGTTGAAATTAGCCTGAATACAAATTAAATTACCCTGAATTCACATCTCCCTTCAAGGCCCAACAAGAGATCCATCAGCACTGGGATGTGCTTCCAGTGGAAAGTCAGATTATTCCAGTCTGGAGATGGAATAATAAAAATAAGGTGCTCACTCCAGCGAGCATCCTTCCACTGAATTCCCATCCCTGTATTTACTCAGAAGCTCTGCCTAGGAATGCAGCACGTGGAATTTCCTCCTTGAGTCACAATAACATGGAATATTCTTTTAAATCAGCATTTTTCTCAAAGTTCCTATCCCCCAGCACTCAGCACATCACGAGGTAAAAGGGAATTAAATCTCAATTCTGCCCTACACTTTGTGTTTTATCCCCTGCGCAAAGCTCTGCCCTCAAGCCTCATTAATACCCACCAGAGGGGTTTGTGAGGCACTGGAAAAGCTGCTCCTGGGAGATCCAGAGCTGGAAATCCTTATCAAGGCTATTTATAAGCCTGGTCAATAGCAGATCAATCCAGCATCTGATCAGGCTGCTTAAAGAGGGTCTCTCTCTAACACCACACCAACAGCATGAAAAGGAGAAATATCCACCCAAAGTGAGCCCTGGGTTCCTCATCCTCCTGTTTGAACTCAAACCAGTTCTCTCTAGGGAGGAAATGCTCAGGGTTCAATTAAAAATCACTTTTCTAGCTCCATAACCCTGGGCAGGGTGGTCAATACTGCCTTAATTGCAGCAGCTTCTCCACCCACTTCTCTCAACAGCCACATTCACCCTCAATCCAATTTTGGATTTTTCTAAGTCACGGCCTAATGATCCATCCTGCCAAGTTAGTGCCATCTGCACTGAAAATTCAGATTTTTAACAAGCAACACCATTCTGGGAAGAAAAAGGTGAAGGATGTCCAAAGGAATGACAAATTAAGATCCATGGTTTTCATCTGCTACTCTGAAATATTTTGAAACTGGAAATAAATTCAGCGGTTTAACATAAATCTGATGTTGGAAAAAGAGACACCCAGTCTGGCATGAAATTCAATAGCAAAAAGCATCTTGTAAAAAACACTGACTCAATGAAAAGCATAAGCAGGCTGAAATTGTAAGATGATAACAAAAAATGAAAGAGCTAAACATTCTTTCAGTTTGCACTAGGTTTGAAATTTCATGTTTACAAGCTATTAAGTTCTTTCTCAGAAAACCCCTTTTCAGATGCAGAAGAAATCAAATTTTACACGATTTACCCACAGACTACACTGGAACCAACAGAGAAATCCCAAAATATTTCCAGAAAATTGAGAGCACACATTTCTAAACCCCAACGTTCTTCCTCTGCTTGCCCAAAATCAGTGAGAGAAGCGTTTTTGTTGGACTAGAGCATCACTTCGCACTTTGTGTGAGGATAATTCTGAGTGGATCTCATTGAAAATTACAGAATCATGGAATGGGGAAGATCCTAAAGATCATCCAGGGGATGGGCAGGGACATTTTTACTACTCCAGGTTGTTCCAAGCCTCTCCTGGCTTTGGACATTTCCAGAGATGGAGCAGCCACAGCTCAACCAGGGCCTCACCACCCTCACAGGGGAAAATCTCCCCCCAAAAAAAAGGAAAAAAAAAAACCTATTAAAGGAAAAATAAACCTCTTAAAGGAATCAGCCCCTTACAGTGAAGTAGAACTGCTCAGTCTCCTGCTGGTTTGCCCTTCTCTTGGCAATGCTGGGCTTGCTCATGAAGGTCTCTGACACCGTGGATTTCACCGACTCCATGGAGTTGCTGTACTGGAAGCAGTCAGAGACATCAAAGTCCTCGATGGTGACAATGTCCTGGATGGTCTGCAGAGTGGCCTCCATGGTCTTCTTCACCTGCCCAGCAAGGAGGAGAGAACTCAAAACCTCAAGGTTTGGCATGGTGAGTAAACAACAGAGGGAGGGGAGTGCCCTGGAGCGCTCTGCTAATAAACAGACATTACTGGTTTCGCACCCTGGGTGCTGTAATTAATTAATTCTGGCTCATTAGCAGCACGGCCCATGCAAGCACAGAGCTGGCAGCACCCTCACAGCCTGCCAGGACTCCCTGCCAGGATCTCAGTTGTGATCTCAGCTGGAGATGGAAAGAAATTTAACCTCAAAGCAAAGAAAGCTGGAACCAAGATTTCTCTAATTGTCTTTGCATCTTCTGGGCATCAGATGTTAATTACAAACAGGACTCTGCTGCACTGTGCATTTTTATTGAAGGCCAGGATCAACTTTCTAGACATAAAAGGGGTTGCAAATTTTGCCACAAAGCTCCTGAACACAGAGGTGCAGAGATCAGATCCCCACTCCTTCTTCTCATCTTGGATGGCCACTTAAACAAAAACCACTTTAACTCAGGTGATGCAAACTCACTTCAAAACATTAAATTCCTCCTTTTCCCTTTGCTATCCAAATTCAAGCTTGGCATCACAGCCAGGCTTGTCAAGGGAAGGATGGGAAGAGAGATATGGGGGGGATTTTAAAAGAATCTCCTCACACACCCAACTTTCCTGTGAGATCACACTGCAATTAATGCACAAAATGCTTTGGCCTTGAATTTTACCACAAATGTTAATGCAAAAGGATCACAACAACCAGATTATTCCATAATCAGGGCCCAACAACCACTGGAAGTGGCTGAGGGGGGTTTTGCTGAGTTTTGGTTTTTTTACTGACCTCTTCATTTTCAATCTTGAGCGTGGACAGGCGGGACTGCAGCTGCTGGCACCTCTGCACCAGCTCACTCTGCACGGGCTGCTGGGCACAGAGCTGGGACTCCTGCAGGAGAAACAGCACAGCAGAGCACTGCAACCACTCCTTCATTCATCACACACAAACACTCTCTGAAGGGCTGAGCTCTAAAACCGAATCCAGGTTTAAAATCCAGGTTGAACGCTGGATTTCAGCCAGAGGAGAATGTTCTGCCAAACTGCAGCTCCTTCCCTGAGAGGAATAACAGCCAGCAGATGATGGCAACATCAAAGAAGAGCTGGAAAACATCAGCTGCTTTCAGTGGTGTCAGCTCAAAGTGTGCTTTATGCCATGTATTTGGATGAATCACATCAAAAATCAAGGATTTGGTTCAGTGTTTCAGCCAAGCATCCTGGGGTAAGGGCACAAGGGGCTGGGACTGCTCAGCTGAAACCATCAACAACAGGCTCAGGTCACTCCTGAATGATTCCAGGGCAGCTGAAATCAAAAAGCTCAGGTTGGGGACCTGTCACAGGCACAGAACACCGAGGTTCCCTGAGCTGCTCAGAAAATCTCTCACCCCACAGCATGAGGCAGCTTTTCCCTTTGGTTTTGTTCTGGGTTTTGTGTGGGTTTTCTACAAGAAAACACTGACCTCACTGCCTGAGGCTGTTTCTTCAGAGACAGAATTGAAATGGGGAGTTTTATCCCACCCATGCACACACACACAGGATCACATATTCTGATTTAATCTGCTGCACCACCAGCTGCATTTCTAAACACTCCTCCAGCCTGGAGAAGCAGCAAGATGAATGATTCAGTGAATGGGAGCTGCTTCTGAATGACACTCTGCAGGTAATTCCTTTTCTTCCCACGATTTCACAGCATCAGAAGCACAGAAAAATCATTTGCAGCCTGAAAGTTTCACTTAAAACGAGAGAGACAAAGCAGGGCCTGGAGCAGGGGCTGCAATTCCCAGCCTGCAAGAGCCCATCCTGCATTCTGTGCATCTGGAAATGCAACCAAGTGACCTAAATTGTCACACTGAGCCTGTGCTCCCATCCAGAACCTGCTTCAGCTTGTGGGACTTTCAGCAGCTCCCAGCTGAGCAAACACACCCTGATAAAGCCATCAAAGAGAGGGGTTTGCCCTGCCAAAAATGAGGAGTCCTCTGAGAGCCCTGGCTCACAGGGAGGAGGCAAAAAGCAGCATTTGTGCCCTCAGATGCTGCAAAAAAAGCAGCATTTAGGTTTCTTATATTGGCCTTTCCAACCTCAAAAACCAGACTTTGTCTTGAGGATTAACCTGTGGGTTGAAGCAAACCTAGTACCTAGAAAACCTAGTAGGTTCCTACTCATATTTAGGAAATAACCTAAATAGGTTATTTCCTAGGTAGGAAACCTAGGTCTCCTATTCACATTTAATATTAAACCTAATTAAGCATTTTCACCTCCAGTGAAGGGCCAAAGACCAGCATCAGGATCAGCTCAGACTTAACAGCAGCACTTGCTCTTTTTCACAGAATTTTTGGAATTGCAAGAGATTTCTGGAGATCATCCAGCTTTGACAGCCAAAAAAAATAAAATTTAAGACATCTCTGCCATGAACCTCTGCCTAATCTTTACATCACCTCCCAAAAGAGCCAAACAGGCAGCTCTGGAAGGGGTGAATTAACCAAAAACAAGGGTGACAAACAGGCAGGCACCCACACTGACCATGTCCCCCATGTGTGGCTGGAACTCAAACTTCATGGGGGGGCAGAAAACGTTGTTGTACATCTCCATCAGCCTCTGCTTGTCGCTGTTGGCATCCAGGTTCTCCACAGCGTTCTCAATGGCATCCAGGCCCTCGTGCTTGGACTGCTCCAGGTTCAGCTCTGCCGACAGGAACGTCCTCAGCGCCCGGTTCAGGCTGGCGTGGTAGCCCAGGTCACAGCACTGCTGGAAAAACACACCCAGTTCCAGGTGAAGGCACACAATTCCACGTGAATGGAGCTCCCAGGGCGGGAATCTGAACCAAAACTGTGCAAATGGGGGATGAGGTGTGGGGTTTTTGTCATGTGGGTGGCAGGGAGGTGCCACATCTCTCATTGTCTGCACAGAGCACCTCAGCCTGTAACCCCACGCAGATTTTATCACCAGCACACAACTCCTCAGGAATGGAGCTCGCAGAATGGGAATCTGAACTAAAATTGTGTAAATGGGGGAGGAGTTGTGGGTTTTTATCATCTGCTGGGACACATATCTCACTCTCTGCACAGAGCACCTCAACCCCATGCAGATTTCATCACCAGCACACAACTCCTCAGGAATGGAGCTCCCAGAATGGGAATTTGAACCAAAATTGTGCAAATGGGGGATGAGTTGTGGGGTTTTTGTCATATGGGTGGCATGGAGGTGCCACATCTCTCTCACTCTCACTGTCTGCACAGAGCACCTCAACCCCATGCAGATTTCATCACCAGCACACAACTCCACATGAATGGAGCTCCCAGAATGGGAATCTGAACTAAAATTGTGTAAATGGGGGATGAGTTGTGGGTTTTTGTCATCTGCTGGGACACATCTCTCACTCTCTGCACAGAGCACCTCAGCCTGTAACCCCATGCAGATTTTATCACCATGTTGTAATTATATAGTTTCAATTATAAACTCTAATAGAAGCTTAAATTATATAACAGTTTGTGGTGTTTTCTTGGAGATTTAGAGATTCGTTTTTCATGGAGTACTAGAGACTGATTGCATCCAACAACAAAGTGGTGAAGTTCAACAGCAGGGCAGTGGATTTCCCTAAATTCTAACCTGACTTTTATGGGTTTTGTTCCTATGAGAACACTTCAAAACCCTTAAACAACATCATTCAAAGGAAGAGGAAAGCAAGGCACTGAAGTGCTACTGGAAAGACAAGATTTGGATCATTTAAAAAGACCAATCTGCACCCAAATAATTCCATAATTCCAGCAAACTGCTTCACTCCATGCACTTCAGGGAAGAGGAGCATGGCCTGGACATGAAAACAGAGTGCCCTGACTTTTAGGGGTTTTATTCCTATGAAAACACTCCAAAATCCCTAAATAACATCATTCAAGGAAGAGGAAAGGCACTGAAGTGCTACTGGAGAGACAAGATGCAGGATTTGGATTATAAATAAAGCCAATCTGCACCCAAATAATTCCGTAATTCCAGCAAACTGCTCCATTCCATGCAGGAGGAACATGACCTGGACATGCAAACAGAGTCATCCAAAAGGCAGCAGCCAGCAGTTGGGATGATTTCACTGCTGGGGTGAAACAGAAGAGCAAAAAAAAAAAACTTTGAAGCAAGAAGTGGTTGTGGTCAAGAATTTCCTGGCTGTGGCTGACACTGGGGTGATGTCACTGGGAGACAATCAAGCAGCTTCATTTCCAGAGCCAAGTTTTCATGTTTCAGAGAGAGGGGGAATAAAAAAGGAGCTTTTCATTAGCATGAGATCAGAACCAGCCTGGATTTTTCAGCCATTTCTCATCAAGCGAGCAAGAAGGAGCCCACCTTGTTGGAATTACAAGCGAGATTACATCCACTAGGAGAATATCCAAAAAGGAAAGAAAGGGACCATCTGCCTGATTGCTGTGCTGCTCTGTAAGCAGAATTCACATCAAAACTCCTCCTCTGCCATCATTTGGGTCTCATCACTGTCATTGTGTGCAAACACAGAGGGAAAAAAGGGGGGAAAAAAGGGAGGAGAAGCTGCTGGACCATTCCCTGCTCCCTCAGAATTCACAGAATTCCTGCCACGGAGTGCTGCAAGCCTGGCTCTGGTGCCAAACAAGCTGTGGCAGGTGGGAAGCCTTGGAAAAAGAGCTGCAGTTGCTGCTTGGGCTGCAGGCAGAGAATGAAGGGATTTTACATTCAATCAGAAAAGAACAAAACCAGCCAAGCAAAAAAAAAAAAATATAAAAAAAAAAGCAAAACAAAAGGGGCTTGATTGAGAATGTGCACGTGTGGAGGCAGCCTTGGATCAAGAGGCACTCACAGCTCGCTCTGCAGGGGGAAAGATGGGACTGGGATCAGAATCAGGATCAGCATCAGATAATACCAGATTTAACAGCAGAACTGAATTTTCCTCAGTCCTTTTCACTGAATTTTTGGGGCTGCAGTTTTTGGGGTGACTGGAGATCACCCAGGCCAAGGCAGAGGTGACAGAGGTGACACAGGGACACGTCCAGGTGGGTTTGGGGTGGCTGCAGAGAGGGAAACTCCAGGAGCTCCCTGGCAGCAGCTCCAGGGCTCTGCACCCCTTCATGGACAGAAGCTCTTCCTCGTGCTGAGGTGGAATTTCCAGCGTTGGAGTTTATTGCTCCTTGTCCTGAACAGAGCCTGGCACCATCCCCTGGGCAGATGGGCACGGATGGATGGGAGAATTTATGGAGTGATGGGAGACTGGCATGGATTGATGGGAGATTTTATGGACTGATGAGATATTTTATGGATTAATGGGAGATTGATGTGGATTGATGGGGTATTTTATGGATTAATGGGAGATTGATATGGATTGATGGGGTATTTTATGGATTGATGGGAGATTGGCATGGGTGGGACATTCTATGGACTGATGGGCTATTTAATAGATTGATGGGATGTTTTATGGATTGATGGGATATTGATATGGATTGATGGGATATTGGCATGGATTGATGGGAGACTGGCATGGATGGGAGATTCTATGGACTGATGGGATATTTTATGGATTAATGGGAGATTTGTATGGATTGATGGGAGATTGGCATGGATTGATGAGAGACCAATAGGGATTGATGGGAGATTGGCATGGATGGCAGATTCTATGGACTGATGGGATATTGGCATGGATTGGTGGGATATTGCTATGGACTGATGGGATATTTTACAGATTGATGGGATATTGGCATGGACTGATGGGATATTTTATGGACTGAGGGGATATTTTATGGATTGATGGGATATTGGCATGGATTGATAGGAGATTCAGTGGATTGATGAGATATTTTATGGATTAATGGGAGATTGATATGGATTGATGGGATATTTTATGGATTGATGGGAGATTTGTGTGGGTTGATGGGAGATTTGCATGGATGGGAGATTCTATGGACTGATGGGATATTTTATGGATAGATGGGATATTGATATGGATTTATGGGATATTGGCATGGATTGATGGAATATTTTATGGACTGAGGGGATATTTTATGGATTGATGGGATATTGGCAGGGACTGATAGGAGATTCAATGGATTGATGAGATATTTTATGGATTAATGGGAGATTGGTATGGACTGATGGGGTATTGGCGTGGATGAAAAATTCTATGGATTGATGGGATATTTAATGGATTGATGGGATATTTTATGGACTGATGGGAGATTTTATGGATTGATGGAAGATTGGCATGGACTGATGGGAGACTGGCATAGATTGATAGGATACAGTCATGGACTGATGGGAGATTGATTTGGATTGATTGGATATTGGTATGGATTGATGGGATATTGGTATGGACTGAAGGGAGATTGGCATGGACTGATGGGATATTTTACAGATTGACAGGATATTTTATGGATTGATGGAAGACTGATACGGATTGGTAGGATATTTTATAGATTGATTGGATATTTTATGGATTGATGGGATATTTAATGGATTGTTGGGATATTTTATGGATTGATGGGATATTTAATGGATTGTTGGGATATTTTATGGATTGATTAGATATTTTATGGATTGACAGGATATTTTTTGGACTGATGGGGTATTTTATGGATTGATGGGATCTGGGAGGGCTGGGAACCCCATGTGTCCCTCCCCACCTGGCTCAGGCAGGATGTGCTGGCTCTTTGCTATTGAAGCCATGACAGAAAACATTTCCCCCACTTAAAAGGTTGGTTTTTGTTTTTGTTTTTTTTTTTCCCAGTCCAGCGTTCCATGTTTATAAATGCACCAGTCCTGCCGTCCCTTTTCTGGGTTATATAAATGTTTGATGGAAGCATCCTCGAAGGAAATCAATTTTTTATAAGAATTTAATGATAACTCATTCAAATTCACTTCCCAACATGACAGCTGATTAACCCTTTGCCAGTTACCTTTCAAAAAGGCCTCAAAAGTGGGAGATTTAAGGGGAAAAAACCATTTGTTTTAAAATTAAATTCACATTTGGGAGGGGAAGGATGAGCAACACCTACTCTAGAAGAGCAAAGCAGGCTCTGGCACTCACACACACATTTTTATCTTTTTTTTTTTCCCCTTTTTTCCAATCCTGTCCTAGTGACCCTTTTATAAATCTGAGTTAATGCAAACTTCCCCATTACTGTAATATTTCATTAGCATCAAAGAGCTGTCTCAGTCCCCAAAGTCAGGAAATTCAAAACTACTGGGCTATGGCAGAAACAATTTATTGCTCTTAACTCTCAGCAAAGAATTAACTCCCTGTTATCCTTCCCTGCACACTGCAGAGGGAACAATGTGCTGGATAAACATGACATTAAATATAAAGTTTAATGCTTTACAATCTCCTTGTAAGTAACTTTGAAGATTACTTTTATATTATATTTCAAAATTCAATATCACCAAATGATTTGATTGAGGGAAAGCATTAAAGCCTGGCTTAAAAATCACATTTTTATTCAAGTCAGATGGCCCAGATAACCATCACTGGTTATAATTGTTAATTTTCAATCCTTCAGCATCAAAGGCATTAATAAATCTATTTTCCCTGTGTCTTAACAATGAGATAACTGAACTCCATCCTGTGCTCCCACATTTTTCCAGGGCTGAACACAGAGCTGATAACACTTTTATTTTTAAGATGATGGGAACTTGTGGACTTAAACTGAATGTTCCAAGGGCAGGGACTCACCCAGAGCCACCAGGGCACAGACAAACCCCTAAAATTCAGAAATTTGGGTTCTTGTTCTGCCATGCCCAAAACAGAACTGGGACTGACCTAGGGAGAGCAGCTCTTCCTTCCAGATTTGTCCTGTCCTGATGCAAACACCTCTGTGCTTACAAATTAATTTGGGATATTAAACCCCCAGATTTGTCCTGTCCTGCTGAAAACACCTCTGTGCTTACAAATTAATTTGGGATGTGAAACCCAAATGGATTTTTTGCTACCTGTGATTAATTAAAATACACCAAAACCAGGCAACTGAACTCGAGAGAAGATTTGACAGACAGGGCTTTAAATGAAAAAAAAAATTAAAACAATTAAACCAGCCTGGTGCTGGTGAAATTAATCCCAATCTTGTAGCTTTGATATGAACACGGACAGAGAGCTCTAATTTGTTAAAAACCCAGGGCCTTGCAATTAATGCTGAGCAAATGTGAACAAAACAGGGCTCCTAAAAAGGCAGCAGGAACAAACAAAGCAGGCCTCAGCAATCCTGCAAGGCATGACATTTGGAAATAACAGCATTTTTCAAGCCCTGACCTCCAAAGGACAGGTTTAAACCAACACCTGGCACAAGAGCACTGCAGCAGAGCTGATCAGCAGCTGAATAAATGTATCCCACACACTTCTGCTCGTTCTAATAGCTGGGTAATTAATTAATTAATAGAGATCTGAGTGCTCTTTATTGCCCGTGTCTGGAGGCTCCTGTGCTCAGCACTGCCTGCTCCTCAGTTTGTTTTTTTGGTTTTTTTTTTTGATTGATTGGTTGTTTTTTTTTTTGTTATTTGTTTGTTTTTTCGGGGGGGGTGTGGGGTTTTTTTGTGGGTTTTTGTGGGTGTTCTTTTTGTTGAAATTTTTTTGTTTGGTTTGGATTTTTTTGCTGTTTGGTTTTTTGGGGGTCTTTTTGGGATTTTTTTACGTTTTTGTTTTTGTTTTTGTTTGTTTTTGGGGGTTTTTTGTTTGGTTTAGAGGTTTTTTTTTGTTGTTGTTGTTTGGTTTTCTGGAATTTTTTGGGGTTTTTTTTTGTGGTGAGTTTTTTGGTTTTGGTTTTTTTGGTTTTTTGTTTGGTTTGGGTTTTTTTTTGGTTGTTTGGCTTTTGGGGTTTTTTCGTGTTTTTTGTGGTTTTTTGGTTGGTTTTTTTGGAGTTTTCTGGTGGGATTTTTGGTTGCTTTTTTGGTTTGGTTTGGTTTTTTTGTTGTTTGGTTTTTTGGGGTTTTTTGTGGGTTTTTTTGTTTTTTGGGTTTTTTGTTTGGTTTGGCTTTTTTTTTGTTGTTTGTTTTTTTTTTTTGTTGTTTGTTTTTTTGGTTTTTTTGTTTGTTTTTTTTTTTGGTTTTGTTTTTTGTTGTTGTTGTTGTTGTTGTTGCTGTCGTTGTTGGTTTTTTTGGAGTTTTTTTGTTTGTTGGTTTGTTTGTTTGTTTGAGTTTGGTTTGGTTTATTTTGGTTTGGTGTCTGGGAATGACCAGGAGCTGCACTGGGTGCTTGGACAGCACCCCCAGGCCCAGGGTGGGATTTTGGGCATGACCACAAGCTGGACTGGATAATCCCTATAGGATCCAACTCAGAATATCCCATAATTCAATGACTTTTCCATAAAAAGCAGCTTTAGGAAACACCCCTGAACTCCCTTTCTCTACCAAATTTGACTGTTTCTACACTTAAAAATCATTTTTTTTTTCAAACGTGCTGCTGAGTTAAAACCTTGTGGCTTTGCTTAAATGAAAATGTCAGGCAGCAGGGTGACACTGACGCTGGGTTTCACTTTAACTAAGCAGCTTCTCCTTTTCCCCCCTCCCAGGCAGAAATAAAATTTCCATGTCTGTGGAACAGAGGTGACCCCCTGAGAAAAGCTCTTGGGACAGCTTAATGACCAAATTATCAGGCAGTGCCACCCCAAGCTGCCCAGGCCAGCTGTGCAGAGGTTTCCAGCTGTGCAGAGGTTTCCAGCTGTGCACAGGGAGGACAGGGCAGTGGGGGGAGGCTCCTGGCCCCAGCACTTACATCAATGAGATCAGACAGGTCGTGGATGTAGTACTTGAACACCGAGGCATTGGTGGCTTCCAGGGCCAGCAGATATTCATTCCTGGCCTTGATTGCCTTCAGTCTGTTCTCTGTGTACTTTGCTTGGCGCTGAAAGACAAAAAAAAAAAAACCCCAAAATATACCATTAAAAAACTCAAAATATAGCATTAAAAAACTCAAAATACAGCATTAAAAGAGGTGAGTAACACCAGAAAGACAAAAAAACCCCCAAAATAAAGCATTAAAAGAGGTGAGTAACACCAGAAAGACCAAAAAACCCATGCACATCCCATTTTTGTGCCATGCATGTCTTATTTTTGTGCCCATCCCATGTTTGTGCATATCCCATTTATGTGCACATCCCATTTTTATGCACATCCCATCTTTGTGCCATGCATATCCCATTTTTGTGCATACCCCATTTTTTGCATATCCCATTTTTGTGCCTATCTTATTTTTGTGCATATCCCATTTCTGTACCTATCCCATTTTTGTGTCATGCACATCCCATTTTTCACATATCCCATTTTTATGCACATCCCATTTTTGTGCATAGTCCATTTTTTGCACCTATCCCATGTTTGTGCACATCCCATTTTTGTGCCATGCACATCCCATTTTGTGCATATCCCATTTTTGTGGACATCCCATTTTTTTGCACATCCCATTTTTGAGCCATGCATACCCCCTTTTCTGCATATCCCATTTTTGTGCCTATCTCAGTTCTGTGGCCATCCCATTTTTGTGCCATGCATATCCCATTTTTCTGCCTATCACATTTTTGCACCTATCCCATTTTTGTGCACATCCCACTTTTGTGCACATCCCATTTTTGTGCTCATCCCATTTTTGTGCCACGCACACCCTACTTTTGTGCCCATCCCATTTTTGTTCACATCCCATTTCTGTACTCATCCCATTTTTCCGCACGTCTCATTTTTGTGCAAATCTCATTTTTGTTCACTCCTCATTTTTCTGCACATGCTATTCTCTAGGATAACAGAAACTCTGTCCTAAAGGAACGTGCTGCTGGTTTTCCCTTCCCTTGAGCTGCCTGTAACCTGCCCAAGGAGTGAGATTTGCCTCAGAGGAGGGACCCTGCCATTACCTTCTCCTTCATCTTCTCGATTTTTTTGACGGAGCTCCTCCGCACGTGTTTCTCCTCAAACTTGACATTGGAGGTGGAGTCGGGGGAGCGCGGTGTCTGTTTGTCCTCCTGCTTCACCGACTTCCCAATCTGCTTCTCCTCCTGCTTCTCTGCCTCCTTCAGCTTGCTCTGGGCGCTGATGCTGTCAGCGTTGTACATGTGGTAGGTTTTCATCACCTGCACGCAACAAAATCCAACACTCAGCTCCCTGTGGGAATCCAGAAAATCAGAGCAGTTTGGGGAAAATGAAAAAGGACTCAGAGAGAGCAGGAATGGGATGGGAGCTGAGCAGGAGCCATGGGATTGGTCAGCAGAAAAATTATGTGAGAAGTAGAAAAGTAAGGACAAACAGAAAAATGGTCTGTGTGTTATTGCCTGGATAGAATAACTCCCTAAGCTGCAGAAAAGTATATCTAGTGAGAATATAATATAATATAATATAATATAATATAATATAATATAATATAATATAATATAATATAATATAATATAATATAATATAATATAATATAATATAATATAATATAATATAATATAATATAATATAATATAATATAATATAATATAATATAATATAATATAATATAATATAATATAATATAATATAATATAATATATAACATAACATAGTATAGTATAATATAACATTATGCTATGTTATAAAATAAAACATAGCATAATGTTATATTATACTACACTATATTTATTATATATATAGTATATATATTTATTATATTTATTATATATATAGCATATATATTTATTATATTTATTATATATAGTATTTATTTATAATAAGTACTTTAATTTATTATATATATAGTATATATTATATATATATTATACTATACTATACACCAGTATATACTACCCTATATACTATATACTATACTATATACTATACTATATACTATACTATATACTATAAAATAAAATAAAATAAAATAAAATAAAATAAAATAAAATAAAATAAAATAAAATATTAATATTAACCCTCTAAGAACATAGAATCAAATGCACTCATTTCTCCCTTTATTGGGGTTGTCTGCAAATCCAACAGGGCAGGAGGTGCCTGAGGGAGTGGGGCTCTCAAAATGGGTCTGGAATCAAAGTGGGAGATTTGGTTCTGCAGCTGCTGCTTGGTTTGGCTTTGGCGTGTGCCTTCTTCAGTAAAGGAGGCACAAAAACAACAAAAAAAGGCTGCAGACTAATGCAGCCTCCTTGGCTGCTCAGAGGAAGTGATATGGCAGGAAAATGAGAGCTTTTCATCAGCAGGTAAGGATCTGAAGGGAGCTCTATCAGCCTTTCTTCTGGGTGAAGCAGAGCTATGAACAGCTCAGCATGGAAACCCAGCTCAGCACAGGGAGCCACCCAGGGGCCACTTATTCAAATCAAATTTGGGACATAAAAGTACTACTTATTAAAAAAAATTTATATATATATTTATATATATATAAAATAAAAATAAATATATATTTATCTTATTTAAAAATAAATATATATATTTTTATTATTTCATAATAATAAAAATAAAATATATATTTTTACTTTTATTATTATTTTATAAAATTTTAAATATATTAAAATATATTAATTTATATATAAAATAAAAATAAATATCTATTTCATTTAAAATATATAATTTTTATTGTTTTATAATGATAATAAAAATAAAATATATACTTTTATTTTTATTATTGTTTTATAAGTTTAAAATATATTAAAATATATGTATTTATATATAAAATAAAAATAAATATATATTTTCTTTTATTTAAAAATAAAAACGTATACTTTCATTTTTATTATTTTATAATAATAAAAATTTAAAAATATATTTTATCTTATTTTTTATATTTTAAAAAGATATGAAAATAATAATAGTAAAAATAAAAATATATGAATATATAGAACTAATATATATAAATATATAATAAAATTATAAACTAATTCTAAAATTCGAAATTAAATAAAATAATAATCAAGTGTGGTTCTTGGCTTTAGGCAGACCTGGACTCTGTGCTGTATGGACACCTATTATAGCACATTTTTATTAATAAATATAGATAAATATCCCCCCACACTAACAAAAATCCCATTTGTTTCATGTGATATTAATGCCTAGATCTGTGTTAAGCAAACAGAACCAAAGGACATGAGGTCCAAACCAGTTTTTTATCCACAAATGCAAAGCAATTTGAATCCCTCACCAAAACAAACAAGATACAGCACTCACAGGGGGCAAAAAAAAAATGCACAATTGCATGAAGCAGCAGCAATAAAGGCTCCACTTGTGAATAATCTGATTTATTTCAGATGAAAACCCGTTTACAGCTATTTTGCAGCAGAACATAACACAATTCCACCTAAGTGGGCTGCAGTGATCAGCAGAGGTCCCAGATTCAAAGAGACTCTGGATTTAAACATGAAAGGAAATGTGAGTGCTGAGGAACATCCTGAATAATTCACACCCCACACTGCCAGCCCCTGCAGATGCTCAGACTATAAAGCAGGAGTTTATAATTATAATAATTGATGCCAAGGAGTTGCTTTTCCTCTCTTGCTCAGAGCAGAGCTGGCAGAGGGGAAAAACAGAGGGAGAAAAATCCCAGTTTTGGTGGGGCTTTAATGGTTTTGTGCCAGTTTGGTGGAAGAAAAAGCAGAGGGAAAAATCCCAGTTTTGGCGAGTTTTTAATGGTTTTTTAGCAGATTCATATCCTTCCTTATGATCCCATCCATGACAGGACTCAAAAATTGAGCCAATTATGCCCTCAAATAGAAAACCATTTCTGGAGTGAGGATTTGCCTCAATATTTGCCTTTGAGGCTCTAATTGCAAAAAACTGTAATGAAACAATTCCCTCTATACATTTTACTGACATAAGAAATTTCAGGGAACCCCCTGAAACTCTGCAAATTTGATTTTTTTACCCCAAATTTCCCCACAGGGTCAATATGGCACAGCCTGAGAAACAACCCTGAGTCACTTTTCGGAAGGAGGAAGGCCAGAACACAAATCTCAGTGTCATGACCCAACAAAATCACTGAGGAAGGAGAAAATAAAAGGCATTTTTGAGCCACTGAACACTGAGTTCTGCTTTTAAGGAAGAGAACTTGCTCAGCAACAGCAAAATTTTCATCGAGCAAGAGGTTTTTCCATTCAATATTGTGAGGAAAAGAAAAATCCCCACACAGCACATGAGAATTTGGGGACACATCCTCCCTCCTCTTCCTCCTCCTCCTCTTTGGGGTCTCCATTGGATTTATTGAAAAATAAAAAGCAGAGATGGGAAAATTGGGAAAACCTCCCTCTAAAAGGAGCTGAGGGACAAATAAGCTCACACCACACAAACCCCAAGATTTTGGGCATATTTGGAAATAATTTTCCTGTTTCTGGCTCTTTTTTTAACCATCACTGCAGCAAATTGTGTGAGGGTGAGATCTGAGGGAAGACAACAATCAGAGAGCTGAAACAACACGAAAAGAGAGGGGGGAAAATGGGATTTATGGAGTTTTAGAGCAGGGATTGCAGCATTTCTCAGGCAGAAATCAGAAAAATCCCCACAAAGCACGTGAGCCCTTGGGGACACATCCTCCCTCCTCTTCCTCCTCCTCCTCTTTGGGGTCTCCAGTGGATTTAGTGGGAAATAAAAAGCAGAGATGGGAAAATTGGGGAAATCTCCCTCTAAAAGGAGCTGTTCTGCTGAGAGCTGAGGGACAAATAATCTCACACCACACAAACCCCATGATTTTGGGCATATCTGGGAATAATTTTCCTATTTCTGGCTCTTTTTTTAACCATCACTGCAGCAAAGTGTGTGGGGAGACAACAGCTCAGAGAGCTGAAACAACACGAAAACAGAGGGGGGGAAAATTGGGATTTTTGGAGGTTTGGAGCAGGGATTGCAGCATTTCTCGGGCAGAAATCAAACACTTCTCCCTTCTGGGTGAGGAGATGCCAAGAACTGAGTTTGATTTACCGTGTAGAGTTCATTCAAAACCTTCATCAGGTCCTCCTGGAGCTGCAGTCCCACTTCCTTGCTCTGCAACAGAACAGAGAAATGAAAGTTAATGGAGGAAGAGGCTGCAGAGGAAGTGAGCAAGAGCCAGCCACAAATAATTTGAGGCCAAATTAAGCAGTTTTGGTAAATCCAATTAGTGCCCAGCACAGAAGTATGTTGTAGTAGGGGTGTTAATAAAGTGAAATTTCAGATTGGCACTGTCAGGGGGGAAAAAAAAGAAAAAAAAAAGGGGGAAAAGGGGGGGGGGAAAGGGGGGGGGAAAGGAGGGGGAAAGGGGGAAAAAAAGGGGAAAAATGAAAGAAAAAAGAAAAATAAAAGGGAAAAGGAAGAAAAAGGGAAAAGGGGGAAAAAAGGAAAAAGGGGGGAAAAAGGAAAGAAAAAGAAGAAAAAAGAAAAAAGGGGGAAAAAGGAAAAAGGGGAAAAAGGGGAAAAAAGGAAAGAAAAAGAAAAAAAGGAAAAAAGGAAGAAAAGGGGAAAAGGGGGAAAAAGGTGGGAAAAAAGAAAGAAAAAGAAAAGGAAAAACGGAAGAAAATGGAAAAAAGGAAGAAAAGGGGAAAAAAGGAAAAAAAGGAAAAGGGGAAAAAAGAGGGGGAAATGAAAAAAAAAGAAAAAATGAAAAAAAAAAAGGGGAAAAGGGAGAAAAAAGAAGATAAAAGGAAAAAAGTAAAGGTAAAAAAGGAAAAAATAAAAGCTCCATGGAACACAGATGGATATTTCCAGAGAATGTGAGATTTTCAATTTTCAAGCCTGAAAATCCAGAATTTTCCCATTTTCACGATATCAAGGAAGACTGTGGATGCAAAACTGCTTGGTGTGGAAGCAGAAGAAAAGCAGGATATGGAAACCACAACAAAACAAGAATAACTTAATTCAGTTTATAGATTTTATTCATTCACTCCTCACCAAGGCAGCATTTGTGTGCTCAAAGCTACGTGTTACAAGTGTTTAATATCTACTGGGGCAAGCAAATTTGATAAATTCAAGATTATTTATGCCTACAGCATTCAGGAAAAGAAAGAGATAAAGAGGCAGTGCAGCCAAACCCACGCTTAAACCAACATTTCTGCCCAGGAAGTCAAGATAGTGCTAAGACATGAGGAAAAAACCCAACCACACACTGATAAATTGAAAAGCCAAAAGAGAAAGATTATGTGATTTAAATTTAAATTATTCTTTGCTCCATACTGTCCAGTTCAGCAGTGCTCGGAGTTTCTGAGGTTAGAAAATTGATTTATTAGAGACTTTTTTTTATTATTTTGGGGTGTTGTGGTTCAGACCAGCCTGGCATTGCTCTGTTGGCAGCACAATGGGGTTCACAGGTATCCACTACCCAAAATCCTTTGGATTTTCCACATGTTCCAATCCCACATTCCTCACCCTGCTGCCCAGATGTTACAGGAAAAAAGAGCATCAGAACAAACACTGACAAAGGAAAGCTTTTCCTGAGGAGTCCCTAATTTAGAGAGACTTTCTTGATTCCAGAGTTTTGTCCTCATAAATATCCTCAATTAACTGGATATGGCAGGGAAAGGTCCCTGCTCCAGCATCCCAGCTAAAATCAGAGCAAAAAATGGGTTTTAAGCCCAGCAGGGCAGGCAGATGCTGAGCTGGTACCTGGCCTGTCCTGAGGCCCCTCTGCCACATAATAAATCTGCTTTTCTATCCATTAACATTTGCCAGTTCACAATATCCATAGGTAAAAATCTGCCAAACTGAAAACAATCAGTTTGTTCAGATATTGCTGTAATTTACAGAAAAGCACAGAGCTGGTGATTCCCAACCTCCAGGAGAGTTTGAGGAACAAACCCACAGGATTTCACCTCTGGAAGCAGTGGGAGCAGAGATCTGGAGTGTTCTGACTGCCTGTCCTGGGTTGCCAAGCAAATTGTATTTTATTTGCCATCCTGATGGCAGCTGTCTTCTGTTCAGTGGGCAGTTTTCCTTATCTCTTCCACACCCACTCCTCCCTCCAGGAGGGATAATAATATTATATCATAATAATAATTATCTGCTGATAATAGTCATTGAATGTCCCTGCATGGCTGATAAGAACTGCAGCATCCCATTGGGAGATGTGAGCCCAGAGGGAGGAGCCAAGCATTCCTACCTGGACACAATCTGGAGATTTCAAACATTCCTACCTGGATACAATCTGGAGATTTCAAGCATTCCTACCTGGATACAATCTGGGGATTTCAAACATTCCTACCTGGATACAATCTGGAGATTTCAAACATTCCTACCTGGATACAATCTGGAGATTTCAAACATTCCTACACGGATATAATCTGGAGATTTCCAACATTCCTACCTGGACATAATCTGGAGGTTTCAAACATTCCTACCTGGATATAATCTGAGATTTCAAATATTCCTACCCGGATATAATCTGGAGATTTCACACCCAGATATACCAGATATACCCAGATTCCTACCCAGATATAATCTGGAGATTCTGGAACACCAGCACAGCTTCTCCACTGGATTGCCCAGAGGAACAGCAGCTGCCTCTTCTTCCCCTGGATCTTCAGAGGCAGAGACTGCACCTTTCTCCAGGATCCCTGCTCCAGCAGAACCAGCCCTGACACTGCAGGAGGGCTGAGCCACAATTCCAATGGGACTGCTGCCAGCACCCTGACCCACAGGGTGTCAGGCTGGGTTCAGAATCCGTCAGTGCTGTTTTTAATTTACTGCATTATTTATTTTATCATTTTACTTTCTTTCCTATTGAAGAACTGTTATTTCCTGCTCCCATATTTTTTGCCTGAGAGCCCCTTAATTTAAAATTTATAGCAATTCAGAGGGATGGGGTTTACATTTTCCATTTCAGGGGAGGCTCCTGCCTTCCTTAGCACACACCTGGCTTTCCAAACCTTTTCCTCTCCATGGAGGTGATCAATGGGAGGGACTGCCTGCAGTGCCCTGAGCACTGAACTTTTCACACAGAAAGACTTTCCACACACACTCCCAGTGCTGCCAGGCCTGGCCCCATCATCTGCCTCTCACCCCTGCTCTTTCCAGCCCATTTTGCTCATTTCTTGCTCATTTGCTGCACAAATTGCTGAAGCGTTAATTATAGGACGGATTAAAATGAATGTTTTAATGCAGGCTGGGGTTGAAGGGGTAAAGATGACGCCAAATTGTCAAAACACAAAACTCTCTGTGCTTCCAAATGAGCTCTCAAGAAAGGAGCTGCCGGATTGCTGGGCTGGAAAAATCTTTTCCATTAGGGTGAAGGTAAAACAGATCACAGGGGACGTCAGAACAAGAGCTGTGCAATGAGCACTGTTAATGTAAAATGTTCCCTGCACTGATTCCACCAAAAAAAAAAAATGTCTAGGAGAAAAAAAGCTGAGCTGGCTGACCCTGATAAATGAAAATTCATTGGAGGAAGCAGAAGGGTTTGCTTGGGAAAGCCAGAGGAAAATGGATTGGATGTCAGGAAAAAGTTGTTGCTCGAGTGCAGTGGAGGGAGGTGGAGGTGAAGCACAAAGAGAATTTCCCTGAATTCCCCAGGAATTCCAAGTGCAGATTAAAGGCTGCTGATCCCACTGCCATCCAGGCACGAGAGATTCCAGCATCATGCCAGAAAATACCATGGAATTATGAATAAAATCCATGCCAAGGAAACACAACAAAGCCCTGGCAGTTGTGAATGTCTCAGCATCAATTACTATTGCAGCAGCCAATTCTGCATTGTTCTGTATTTTCTCTATTATTCTGTGTGTTTTGCAAAGAAAGAATAATTCATTTTGTAAACAAGGCAATAAATAAAAGGTATTCTGATCAGCTTTACTGTGATCTACTCCTGGCTGTACCTGCAACCAAGTTTATCTGTGCCTCCCTTAACGTGAGGAAGGGCTTGTGCAACAAAATCTTAATTAATTGGCTCCACTAATGAGCTGGGTGTGTGTGGGGTGGGAGTGTCCCCATAAACTGTCTGTCCTTGTTATCTGAGCAGGTTAAACCCTTCTCCTGTAGATCTGGAGATGATATGGCTGGGAGGGCATCCTTGGGACAGATACAGGAGCTCCTGCACACCTGAGTGGGGCAGCTCCTCACCTGGGCTGGGCAGGGAGAGCTCACAGAGTGACCTTCAGGATCATCAAATCCAACCCAGCCCCAACACCTCAACCCAACCCTGGCACCCAGTGCCACATCCAGGCTTTGTTAAACTCATCCAGGGATGGTGACTCCATGACCTCCCCAGGCAGAACATTCCAGAACTTTATTGTCAGATTATGCTCTTTTCTGACCCACAGATGGGGCAGCTGAGAGCCATTTTAAAAACTTTTATTCTATTTTCAGTCTCGTGTGAAGGGTGAGACAATACAGATGTTACAATTCACACCATCACAATCAGAAGTTAGCTATTTCCTAATTACAATGCATCATAAGTGTTTCTTGGCCTATCAGCTTTTGCCACACCACGCTGTAAATGCCCAATTCTCTACAAATTCATTTCCCACACTTCATCACCCTTTCTGTAAAAAACTTTTCCCTGCTCTCCAGCCTGTATTTCCCTTGGTGCAGCTGGAGGCTGTGTGCTCTGGCTGTGTCAGTCCCTGCAGACAGGGCCCAGCCCCAGCTGAGCACGGGCACCTTTCAGGTGCTGCACAGTGATGGGGGCACCCCTGAGTCTCCTTTTCTCCAGGCTGAGCACCCCCAGCTCCCTCAGGGCTTCCCCACAGGGTTTGTGTTCCAAACCCATCTCCAACCTCATTGACTGATCTGGATGAGGAGAAGGAGGAGGAGGAGAACTTCCCTTCCTCAAACCATAGAGGTGATGAGCACCCCTTCCCTTCCCTTCCCTGCACACCAGGGAGGTGATGAACACATCTTCCTCTCAAACCAGGGAGATGATGAGCACACCTTCCTTTCCCTCCAAACCATGGAGATGGTGAGCACCTCTTCCTCTCAAACCATGGAGGTGATGAACACCCCTTGCCTTCCTCTCAAACCATGGAGATGATTAGGACACCCTCCCTTCCCTGCAAACCACGGAGGTGATGAGCACCCCTTCCCCTCCCTTCCCTTCCCTTCCCTTCCCTTCCCTTCCCTTCCCTTCCCTTCCCTTCCCTTCCCTTCCCTTCCCTTCCCTTCCCTTCCCTTCCCTTCCCTTCCCTTCCCTTCCCTTCCCTTCCCTTCCCTTCCCTTCCCTTCCCTTCCCTTCCCTTCCCTTCCCTTCCCTTCCCAGAGGTGATAAACACCTTTTTCCTCCCCCTGCACACCAGGGAAGCCCAGCAGGCGGTGGGCAGGCAGGGGATGCAGGTTTTCCCTGCTCTGAGCACACACACACACACACTACTCCTTTGTTACTCCAGGGTGTATCTGCACCATGTGCAGGGCAGGAGGTTCTGCCACCCCTGGCTGGAACATAAATTCCCAGCACAGGGGGGGTTGTGCCAGCTCCTCAACAGGCTCTTTGTTCCAGCCCTCCTCCCCTCTAATTTAATCAAGATGTTTTTGGGATCTGCTGCGGGGCTGTTCCGCATTCCACCCGACATTAACGACTTCAGCTTCCAAATATTTGGGGGGATAATAAAGAGGAGAGCTCAGGAATGCTGTCAGCATTCCCCAGCCCCAGCAAGGTCCTCCCAAGCCTGACAGAAAGATGGGATGGCTTCAAAATCAACACTTCCCGAGGTGCTTTCCCCACAAACCCAACAACAGCTCAAGCCACGAGAGGGTGAATGTGTAACACACCGAGATAAGAGATTTTTATCTAATTTGCTGCCTCAAAATATGTCAGAGGGTGACAGCTGGAGCTGGAGCCCAAATCTGCTGATTCTGGAACTGCTCTGGAACAGTATCAGGTGTCTGCATCTTTTTAAAAGTAATAATTAAATGTGCCTAGGTGGTGAATAAACATCAAATGCTTCCATGTTGTTTGACTGAGGGTAAGGATGCCAGGAGGGGAGCAGGGATGTAGCACAGAGGCACCAACTCTGCACCTCAGTGAGAGTTTTACCCATGGCATTTGCACATTTACAAATTTACACCGTGGTGGAAAATATTTGTACAAATGGCCAGCTTTTTAACCATTAACTTGTGTCATGTGGTGGTTTTCCACGTGTGGGGTGCTTTAAGATTTGTCATTTTCTGCTACCAGAGCAGCAAGAGGCACAGTGCAGCTGTAAAGTAGGTCATGACAGACCCCTTCAGAGAATTAATAATTCCTTTTCCTTGATTACTGCAAGGCTTTTAACCAGCTCATTGTGGATTTTTTATTGCACATCAAACACCCTGCAGTGCATCAGGAGATAAACTGGGGGGGTTTCCCACCATCAAAGCTGCTAAATAGGAGGAGAATTTCAAATCCTCAGGTTGGTTTTCTTGATTCCAAACAGGGTTTTGTCCTCATAAATATCCTCAATTAAGTGGGTATGGCAGGGAAAGGTCCCTGCTCCAGCATCCCAGCTAAAATCAGAGCAGAAAATGGGTTTTTAACCCAGCAGGGCAGGCAGACGCTGAGCTGGTACCTGGCCTGTCCTGAGGCCCCTCTGCCACAGAATAAATCTGCTTTTTTGTCCATTAACATCTGCCAGTCACTTCACAACATCCATAGGTAAAAATCTGCCAAAATCAAACAAATCATTTTGCTCACACACTGCTCAAAGTGAGCATTTCACAGTCTGTCTTTTTAAAAAAGTAATTTTCTTTTTTTTTTTTTTTTTTTTCTTTTTCCTTCAATTTGAACAAGATTATGAGGCTGCTTCCAGGAAAATTTCAAAGAGACAACACAGAAAGAGTGATTAAAGAGACCAAATTAAAGAGGCTGCTGCTCAAAGGTCTGTACACGTATAAATAATCCCAAGGGATCCCACTCAAAAGATACGTCTGGAGGCAAGAAAACCTGATAACCATGCAAGGAACAGGGAGAAAACCTGATAACCATGCAGAGAAATGAAGGGTCACATTCAATAGAGAGGGTGACAGGGGGATAGAGGGGAAAATGAAATCAAAGCAGGAATCAGCACAAAGAGAAACATATTTTGTGTGGAAAAAATGCATATATAAATATAAAAATAGAGAGGGTGACAGAGGGATGGAGGGAAAAAGGGAAATTAAAGGGGGAATCAGCTCAAATAGAAGAATATTTTGTGGGGGAAAAAATTAGATATATAAATATAAAAACAGAGAGGGTGACAGGGGGATGGAGGGTAAAGGAAATCAAAGTGGGAATCAGCTCAAATAGAAGAATATTTTTTGGGGAAAAAACCCCAGATACAAAACCCATATATAAATATGAAACCCATATATCAATATAAAACCCATATATACCATAAAACCCCCATATATAAATATAAAACCCATATATACCATAAAACCCCATGTATAAATATAAAAAGTTTTTTCCTGAAAGAGCGATAAAGTGTGGGAAATTAATTTATAGAGAATTAGGCATTTACAGCATGGCGTGGCAAAAGCTGATAGGCCAAGAAATGCTTCTAATGAATTGTAATTAGGAAATAGCTAACTTCTGATTGTGATGGTGTAAATTATAATATCTGTATTGTCTCATATATATATATATATATATATATATATATATATATATCTGTGTGTGTATATATATATATGAGACAATACAGATATTATAATTTACATATATATATCTCATATATTTATAACATATATATATATAAATATAAAAACATATATAGATATAGAAAAGTAGACATAAATAAATAAATAAATAAAGGAGCTGTGCTGAAGGAGGACAAGCAGGGGAAATCAAAGGGAGATGAAGGAATGAAAAGGAGCAGACATCAAAGCAGGATGATTTTCCAGGAGAGGGAGAGGTGACCAGAATAGCAACGCTGGTGGCACCAGGGCTGGGAACTGCAGCCCTGCACCAGAGCCAGCCCTAAATCATTAACTCTGCCCAAACAAGCAAACATCACCTCCTCCCCAAGGTGGAACTATTTGTCACTAGGACAATTCTCCCCCTTTATAGTTTTATTTGCTGGAAATGTGGTTATTTCACCATTTATCTTCCCCAGAATTGCACTGACACCAGCCCTGGGGGCAGACAAATCCCAGATTCCCACTGACAGCACCAGGATTCATCTTCAGGACTGTCAGACCCTGAGCAGGAGCATCTCACACCAACACCTGAAAGTGTTTCCTCAGGAGAAACCAAAGCAAAGGCATGGAAAAGCACAGTGCTGCAAGAATTCCTGCAGCTCAGCTGAGAGTTCCAATCCAAAGCCACATTTGGGGCACACAGCTCAGACTTGGCAAGGTTCTGCAGGAAAAGGGACCCAGGTGAGTAACAAAGCCCAGAGGCAGGGAAAAGGGGCTGACACACAACGTTCATCCAGCAGCACGCCAGGGCAAAAGCACAGCTGCTCTTATCAGCAGAGATAGCTCTGAACTGGCTGGCAGGCTCCCAGACATCCACTATGAATGTCTTCATTCCTGCCTTCATCCCCTTATCCATCCATCCATCCCTCATCCATCCGTCCATCCATCCGTCCATCCATCCATCCATCCATCCATCCATCCATCCATCCATCCATCCATCCATCCTCCGTCCATCCATCCATCCATCCATCCATCCATCATCCATCCATCCATCCATCCATCCATCCATCCATCCATCCATCCATCCATCCATCCATCCCTCATCCATCCATCCATCCATCCATCCATCCATCCATCCATCCATCCATCGTCCATCCATCCATCATCCATCCATCCATCCATCCATCCATCCATCCATCCATCCATCCATCCATCCATCCTCCGTCCATCCATCCATCCATCCATCCATCCATCCATCCATCCATCCATCATCCATCCATCCATCCATCCATCCATCCATCCATCCCTCATCCATCCATCCATCCATCCATCCATCCATCCCTCATCCATCCATCCATCCATCCATCCATCCATCCATCCATCCATCCATCCATCCATCCATCCATCCATCCATCGTCCATCCATCCATCCATCCATCCATCCTGCATCTCCTCATCCCAGCTCACTGTGAGACACAGCCACACACCAGGGTTCCCAGGGTGCTGGAACCCCAAAAGTGCCACCACAACCCCTCTGGAAGCCCTTGTGCAGGGCAGGCAGCCCCAATGGCTGCTGGAATTCACTGATTTCACACTGACAGGAACCCAGCCCTGCTCCACCATCAGCGCTTGGCAGAGTCCAAGAGTGACCACGTGAGAATCTCACCCTGAGCACTCTGAAGAGACCAAACCCACACTGCCACCACTCCTGGAGATGTTCTGGGTGCAGAAGGAGCTGCTGTCCCCACCTCAGGCTCTCTGCTGCCCCAGCTCTCTGTGCTTTCCCCTCCTCACTGCCACAAGGACATGTTTCAATCACAGAATTCACAGAATCACCAGGGTGGAAGAGACCTTGAGGATCATTAAACCCAACCCAGGTCCAACCCCTCAGCTCACCCCTGGCACCCAGTGCCACATTCAGGCTTTGTTAAACACCCCCAGGGATGGGGACTCCACCACCTCCCCTGGGCAGAACATTCCAGAACTTTATTGTCAGATTATTCTCTTTTCTGCCCCAGAGATGGGGCAGCTGAGAGCCATTTTAAAAACTTTTATTCTATTTTCAGTCTCATGTGAAGGGTGAGACAACACAGATGTTATAATTCACACCATCACAATCAGAAGTTAGCTATTTCCTAATTACAATTCCTTATAAGCATTTCTTGGCCTATCAGCTTTTGCCACACCATGCTGTAAATGCCTAATTCTCTATAAATTAATTTCCCACACTTTATCACTCTTTCAGGAAAAAACTTTTTCCTGATATGCAACCTGTATTTCCCTTGGTGCAGCTGGAGGCTGTGTGCTCTGGTTGTGTCAGTTCCTGCAGAAAGAGCCCAGCCCCACCTGACTAAAATCATATTTCCTTTCCCTTTTCCCTTTCTCCTTTCCCTTTTCCCCTTTCCTTTCCTTTTTCCTTTCCTTTCCTTTCCTTTCCTTTCCTTTCCTTTCCTTTCCTTTCCTTTCCTTTCCTTTCCTTTCCTTTCCTTTCCTTTCCTTTCCTTTCCTTTCCTTTCCTTTCCTTTCCTTTCCTTTCCTTTCCTTTCCTTTCCTTTCCTTTCCTTTCCTTTCCTTTCCTTTCCTTTCCTTTCCTTTCCTTTCCTTTCCTTTCTCCTTTCCTTATCTCACCCATCCAGCCCTGATCACAGCTGCACTCTGCCCTTTGAAAAGCTCTCCACACCCTCAGAGATGCAGCAGCTCAAGAGCTCAGTTCCAAAAGGGACCTCAAGCACCTCCTTTTTTCCCTGCCTGTCCTCCCCACCTCACCTGCTCCATCCCAGCATCACACAAAACACTGATTTGAGAACAACCAAGGAAAAAAGAAATCCAAGGAAAGGATTTTCTGCCTCAGGATCTGCTTTTCCCTCAGCAGATGAGGATTTCTGTGTCACCATCCTATCCCCATTTCATGGCATTATTTGCAACCTAAATCATTAACTCTGTTAATGATTCAGTTAATCAGCATTAATGATTCAGTTAATTCATTAACTTAAATAGTTCTCAGATTTTAGTTGGTAGGTTCTCCATCAACACCTACAGCAAGGCAGCCTCGCTTTGCCAGCAGCTTGTCCTTGTTTTTAACCCAGGAAAAGGTAAAAAAAGGTGAGGAAAATCCCTTTTTTTTTTGCTTAAAGTTCAGAGAGACTCTGCCATCCTCTGTGCTGCTTTGGGATATTTTACAAATGTGCCACTGAGGGGGGTTATAAATGGTTAAAAATCTTTAAATCCACAGACTGCAAAACTGCTTTGCAATATTTTAATCACACACCTCATCTGTTTTCTAGCCTGTAGTACCAATTCAAGCTGCTTCTTGCAGCTCAGGAAGGGAAGGGACTCCAGTGAAAAAGCACAAACAGCTCCACGTCAGCCAAATTTCTCTATTTATCAGCTGCTACCAGATAAGAGAGGATGCAATTTTTGGTTTGAACCACGCAGCACAAGTGGAGTTATAATCAAACACCTGATCTGGCCTTCAGCCAAGCTGGTATTCCTGGCAAACAGCCCAAGAAGTAGTTGGGATTTAACAACCAGTGCCTTTTGTTTGGACAAATTAATGTGGAGTTTGCCCTTGGCCTGGGAGAAACAAAGAGAAAATACCAGAGATGGCATTTTGCTGTTAATTGGTTATTTATTTGTTTTTTTATCCTTGTCCTGCTGCCCAAAATGAACTATAAACATGGCTTTGCCCTGCTTTATAAGGGGTTGAAACAAAGCTGCCATTTCCAGCCAAACTGGGATAATATCAATTTCCAAGTGAGGCTTTGCCAAGGCATTTTCGAGGCCACCTTGCTCCAGCACAGCCCTTGTTGAAATTCAACAGGGAGATTATTCCTCCTTTGGAGGGATTAGAGGAACTGAAGAGAAACTGCCATTCCATAATCCCATGTAAGTATCTCATCAACCATAATGTAATTACCAGAAAGTTTTAAAAGGTCAAAAAGGCCTCAGTGTGACATAACTTGAAAAGGAGAAGACTCCTCCTGTGCTCAGGCAATGACTTAGAAAAAAGAAGAAGTTGAAGAGAAACAGAATGTGAAAGTGGAATGTATTTTTCATTTTCCATTAAAAACTCAAGAAACAGGCAAGTAACAGCTGGAGTATATATATATAATGTAGAAATTATTTAAATATATAAATATATATATTCAATATATAAATATCTATTAAAATATAAATATAAATATAAAAATATATTTATTTTAGATATATTTTTATACCAATATATATTTTCTATAAATATATAAATATAAATATTCATATATTTTTATAAATAATATATCTTTATAAATATATATTTTTATAATATATATTATATAAAATATAAATATAGATATATTAAATATATATTATAAAATATAAAAAATATATATTATTAGCACAGAAAATATATATTTTTTATCTAAAATATATTTTATATACATAATATATATTATATATATAAAATATATAAAATTTATATAAAAATATAGAATTTCTTCATAAATCATGTATAAATTATATATTATGAAATATAGATAATAATAATTATATAAAATACATATTATTCATTTATATATATAGAATATAATTTGTGTGTATATATATATATATATATATATATATATATATATATATATATATATATATATATATATATATATCTCCACAAGTAATAGCTGGAGTAGAATTTTAGATATATATATTTTTATTTATATATAAAGTTATATATATATAATATATTGTGTATAATATATTATATGTAATATATTATATATATAAATATAAAAATTATAAATCATATATAAAATATATGTTATAATAAATATAGAATATATATTATTTATTTATATATATAATATATATATTTATAAATATATATATTTATATATATAATATATATATATTATATTTTTTATATATATAAACTCCACAAGTAATAGCTGGAGTAGTATTTTAGATCTATATTTAATATATACTTTTATTTATATATATGAAATATAATATATATCATTTATATATTATATATATTTATATATATATATCTATAACTCCAGAAGTAATAGGTGGAGTGGCATTTTTAATAAAAAATAAATAAATTAATGACTAAATAAATAAATATTCAGAAGAACCAAAGGGAAGTTGTGTGCTGGAGCACTCGGTTACCTTCTTGAAGAGGCGCCCCGAGTCCTCGCTGACCTGCACGAAGCGCGGGATGATGTTGTTGAGATAAATGTCGCTGAGCGTGGTGTGGTCCCTGCTCTCCCTCTTCACCTGGTTGAGCAGCAGGTTCCAGCAGTTCACCGGGGACAGCACGTTCTGATCCTTCCTGCAGGGACACAAAGCACCAACAACTGGACAGGATTCCACCACAACCCTGGATCTGTAAGGGAGGCAGTGGGGAGGGTGGGATGCTGAGGAGGATATAGAAAATATGCCCTCAGTTCCATTTCTCTGCATTCCCATGAGCTTTTGTCCCCAACAAACAGATCCTATAAATGCCAGCTGCACTGTGCCAAGTGCAGCCTTTAATTTCTCCCTTTGAATCCAGGATTTTGTGCATAAATCAGAGCCTGAGGCAGGCAGGGCGATGGCTCCAGTGTCTGACAGGAGGTTTCACAGCCCTGTCTCAAACATTTGGGTCTTAACCACAACAAAAAAGATTTCAAGCACCCAGCGTGCCAAACAGCATCTGCACAGGGAACAAAACGCTGTGCAAAACCATCATGGGAAGGATTCTCTATCTGTCCCACAGCTCCTAAAAGCTGCTTCATTTTCTCATCTTTGAACTTTCCCCACCTTCTTTCAGCTGGAGCACCCAGCAAATGAGCAGTGCAAAGGGCAGCAGGAGAGAGGAGAGGAGCTTTGGTTTATTTGGGTCAGTATTTCATTTATTGGCGGGAATAATTTGTCTCTCAGGGCAGCATTTCACCCCAGATGAAAGCTTGGGGTGCTCCAGCAGCAGATCCAGGTGGAGAATTAATGACAGCATTTCCTTCTCTGAAGCTCTGGACACCATTTATTCACAATAATATTTATCCAGAAAAGAGTAAAACCTGTGGTGCAAAGCCCTGATTATTGTACAAGACTCTTACCAGATTTCTTTCCTCCTAAAAGCAATGCAGTTTAATTCCCATTGAAAGGGAAATTTTCTGCTCTTGAAAGGACAGCAATCTCTGCTGCAAGAAACATTGGGAAAATGGGAAAACTGACCCAGGGCAGAGTTTCATTACCCTTCTCGTGACACCAGCAGTTGGATTTGTGCAATATGGATAATTTTAGATAAAGGGTTTCAGAACAGCTGATCTTGACTTAATAAAAAATAAAAATAAAATTGGAAAGCTCAGGACTGACTGCAGCTTGTGATCTGGACTGCTTCACCCACTGACTCCATCCCTGCCCTCCAAAGCTGGCAGGGCTGCAAGTGAAAATTACCCAGCGACCATGAAGAGTTTGGGAATGAAAACAGCAACAAAAAATGCCCAGACTCTCCACCAGCTGACCAAAATCCTGCTTAAAACCCCTCAGAGCCCCATTAGCACCAGCAGTTCTGTACAGAGGAGCTTGACAGCTGGTATGCAAGCAAAGCTGAGTTAATAGAAGAAATAATGATGATTTTTGAGTGTATCCATAGCAAAGAAAAAGACAAGGCCATCAGCATGGAAATAGATTACAAAAGATACATGAAAATTTTTGGTTCCCCAGGGAAATGCTGGAACCCAGGACATTCCTCTGGCTGTTCTGGATGGCTCAAGACCTTGGCAAGGGTCTCAGAGACCTTGGCACAGAGTCAAAACCACCTGTGTCTTTGATTTTAATCCATGGAAACAATTCCCAACTTTGTGCGAAGAGTTACAAGCCACAAGAGTTTGAGTAGAATGATAGTGAATTTATCACAGGGTGAAAAAGTAGAATTTTGGGGTTTTTAGCATGGGGGTTCAAGAGGCAAGACGGAAGAATCTGGGTGTGTCTTGTTTTTCTCCTTCTTCTTGTCCTCCATCTTCTGCTGTGATGGTGACACTTCTGGACTGGTTTCGAGTAGAAACAGACTGTCTAATATAAGTGACAGGTATTGGAAAATTATTGTAAATAATGTACAGGTAGTTTTTAGTATAAAAAGATACCACTGTCCTGAGGGTGGTCAGTGCGCTGGACAGATCTCAGCAGGTCAGAGAAAGAATGCGATAGATTAGAAATAATAAACAACTTTGAGAAGGAAAGCCAAGGAATCCTGTCTTCTTCTTCAGTCTCAGAACTGGGAAAAAGAGACTTTTTCACACCTTGGGGTCATCCTGACACCAGAAACCCCGTCAGGAAGGGGAAGCAGGAGAGCTGCAGGAGTTAAGTGGGAGTTGCAGCCCGGCTGTCCCAGCCACAGCAGCCCTGGCTGCCCCAAACACAAACAGCAGCAATGCCAGGAGCCTGTGGAAAGGCCAGGAGGGAGGCGCTGGTGCTGCCTGGCGCCAGATGGGTGCTGACACGCTCCCTGTGGTCACACATCCTGCAGGAAAGGCCACCCCAAACCCCACAGCCCCCCGTGCACAGCTGGGCTTGTCACCTTCAGGATGCTCCAGCCACACACAGCCACGCTGTCATTTTAAATTCCTTTCATTTCTTGTTGTTTTTGCTGTTTAATAACCCCTTCAGTGCCTTGCTTTTGTACAAATCCAGCATTTGGGAGACAAAACCTCTCCTTGATTATCTGCTGTCAGCACAAAGCTGATATTCAAGGCAGAAATAAGAGAGAAAATTAAATAGTTGCTTCAAACCTCGCAAGCATCCTCTAAAACTCCACAGACATTAACTTTTAAAGCACCTCTGGAGCTGCAGCTTCCCCTGGGGTGGGACGTGGGCGCAGTTTTCCCAACAGGGAGCAGGAACTGTACAACTGCTCACAAAAAAAACCTCTTCATCCTCACCACAGCAGATGGCAGGGAGCAAACTGGGGCTCCCATTAACCATTTCAACCCTCAAAGGAGCTGGCAAAGGCACTCTGCTCCCAGCTCCATGTCACCCAGAGGAGGGATGGAAAAGGGAAATATCACTGGGGGTGTAACACGTTCTGCACAGTGACACAGTCCCCCTTCACCCTGGAGAGGTAAAACTGATGACATCAACCCAAAAACTTTTAGGATGTGAATATGAACTTTCCCACAGTTATGCTGCCTTCACACTGACAACAACTTTTTGATTCCAACCTCCCCCATGAGGAGGAGGAGGAAGATGCCAAGATGCAGGTTTATTTCAAGCGCTGGTGTAAAGATGGTGTGGTGATAGTGAGTGTGGAGAGTTTATTTAGGTTAGCCTGAATTCCAGCAGATCACAGCCACGGGGGCTGGCTGGGAGCAGGAAAAGGAAGCTGTGCACAGATTTTTAGGGAACCACAAACGATGAAGCCGCTGTGGTTTCTCGGGTGTTTATCTCGATCGGGTCCTGTGCAACTTCCACTTCAAAGGTTTCAGCTGGGTCTCAAAAAGATCAGAAGGGAAGATTGAGTCTCAAGTATCTTAATTAAATTACTCATTCATACAAGGGACTGGCAAGCAATCCAAGATTGATCTGCTTCAATACAAGCAGGGCAGACAGACAGACACCACAGACACCGAGTTGGGCATTGCAAGAAATAGGAGAGAAGTCATCTTACAAAACAGATCCAAATAAAGAAATAACCAATAACAAAATAAATAATAAATTCTAAAAAATAACCTAGAGTCACACCCACAAACCAGGAATAGGAACCCTGTGTTTCTATAAAGAGCAGAAGGTGAAGGAATGAATTAGATATGAATTAGATGAGAATGAAAATACTACTGAGGAGAAAGGTCCTGTCCAGCCTGGCCTTGGATTCTCCCACAACTTCTCTGACCCTGTGCCAGGGCCTGCCCACCCTCACAGGGAACAATTCCTTCCCAACATCTCACCTAAACTCCCCTCTCATTTGAACCCATCACTCCTGTCCTGATGAAGGATCCAAGGGATGTTGTCCCACTGCCCGCGGCAACAGAAACTCCCTGACCATCCTTGCTGTGAGTGAGGTGTTTAACACAACACCTGAAGTCTCCTGTTCCACTCCTGACCTCCCCAAAACATTCAGATTTTCCCTGGGTGTGTCCTCCAGGCTGATGCATCACAGGACAGCCAAATCTGCAAACCCCCAGAGCTGGAGCCAGGCCAAGGGTGAGAGCAGAGATTTCATTGCTCCTCTAAATACTCCTGCAGCCCTCTCTGAATTTTGCCCTCTGCAGTGTGGCCACAATCACAGCAGTGTGGTGTGAGGCTGGCATCACTGAGATGATGAAAAACAGCACAAAAATCCCTCCCTGAGGTTTTCCATCCTTTTCCGCTGGTCACGAATCCCTGGCTCACTGCAGTCACACAGGTCACTGAATCAATGAATGTTTAATGCTTACAAAAAGCTTCCAAATGGGGTTATTTGACAGGCTCAGAATAAAATGTGTAGGATTCTGCTTCAGCAAAAAGAACCACAAAAAATAACAATGTTTATTATTATTAATAATAATAATGTAAGTGAAGCCCACGTGACTCAAATGCTTTTGTCAATTCCTCCCTCACAACCTGCACCAACCCTGCTTTATAGAAATTATTTTACTTCTAGGAAAATTAAAGCTGAATTTCTCTGCAAGCTGCTCATTCAACCTCACATCTGATTTTCCCTGACACAGCTCAGTGTTAAGTGCAAATTTTGAGAATTACAAGCATGGACATCCATGCTGCTCCCTGCCCTTCTCTTCCAAAAGATTCCAGTTATGAACATCTGTTGTTTACAAGTGCTCAGCCTGAAGGTTGCCAGACTTATTCTTCATCTTCTACTTCAAGGCAAAGGCTGCCAGAAAGGCATCTGAATTTCATGCTGGGATATCCTGGACATTCAGCTCTCCAGCTGACAATTGCTCCTCAGGATCCTGCTTCCAAATATTAGCTTGATTTAAAATGTGGCCTTAAAATAGCATTGTAGCATTGTCTTCTTTTTTTTCTTTTTTTTTTTTTTTTCATTTTTTCCCTCAAAAGCAATCACTCAAGATTTGCCATGGTTTTCATATTGATGATCTGAACAGGCAAATGCCTCCAGGACAAAAATTATACAAAATAAGAGAAGTGAAGGCTGGGGTTGGAGGTCTCAGGGTCTGAGTGCAGAGGGACAGAGTCATTTTTTGGGGGGCTAAAAGTCACCCCCAGAGCCAAGAGTCACCTGTGAGATGGATGCTCTGATTTACACCTCAGGTACCAAACCTGGGACAAACAAGCTCCTGCAGCAGCCACAGTTACAAGATTTGGGCCTCCTTTTGTACATTCCAATTCTTACATCCCATTCCCCATTAACAACACAGAACCCAGCAGGAATTACTGACATCAATGAGCACCCAGAGCAGGGAATGGTTTCTGTGTCCAACACAAGCTTGGAGAATGTTTGGCTCTGGAATTCAGAGCGGTGCTGGTGCCCACACTCACTCTAATAATTCTCTTTTCCATTCCTGTCCAAACAAATCTACAGCGGGGGGAAAAATAAATAAAATAAAAATAAAATAAAAATAAAAATAAAATAAATAAAATAAAATAAAATTTAAAAATAAAAAATAAAAATAAAATAAAATAAAATAAAAAATAAAATAAAATAAAATAAAATAAAATAAAATAAAATAAAATAAAATAAAATAAAATAAAATAAAATAAAATAAAATAAAATAAAGAAAAATAAAAATAATTTAAAGTAAAAAATTTTTAAAAAATAAATAAATATAAAAACTAAAATAAAATAAAAAATCAAATCAAATTTAAAAGAAATAAAATTTTAAAAAATTAAATATAAAAAAATAAAATAAGTAAAATTTAAAAAATAAAATAAAATAAAATAAAATAAAATAAAATAAAATAAAATAAAATAAAATAAAATAAAATAAAATAAAATAAAATAAAATAAAATAAAATAAAATAAAATAAAATAAACCTCCCTGGGCTTTGGGAACCTCCCATTCTGCTCTCTCTTTGAAGCCTGTGCTCTCCCCAGCATGGAGGAACCCACACACTCCAATCCCAGGGCTCAGCCCAAATCCTCCTGCCCTGGGGAGCATTCCCTTGTAGGAACACAGTGGGAGCAAGTGGGCAATCCCACATGAGCTGCAGAGCAGGAAAATGCAAATTACAGGGTGGCTGCCTGACAGATTTCCGTGTCAGGAGATCTAAAAGGGGATGTGCCACGGGGAGCAGGCAGGCAATGATACGGTACCTCCTGCCATAATTACCAGTTCTGGGAGAGCAGGCTATTATGGGGTATTTATAGGGTCAGAGCCAGGCAATTACAGAGCAGGCTCCTGTCCCAGACTGTAATCCTGAGGGGCAGGGAGCTGATGGCTGGTTTTGATCAAATGGGGGGCTCCCAATGGGATTCCAGCTCCAGCATCTCCACAGGAGATGCCAGCCAGGACGGTCCCTGTGATTCGGGCAGGGCAGCACTGGGGACAGGTGGGTACAACAGAATTGTTCCCTAAGGATCCCTGTGGCATCGTGGCACTGTCCTGAGTGCTGCCTGGCCAGCCTGACCTGTGCCACTGCTGGCCAACACTGCCCACACACCCAGCAGCCTTAGACATTGTGTTATTGCTCACTCATTCCAACCCTTGACCAAATTAATTTGTGTATTTATGGCTCAGGCCTTGCAGGGATGCCATATTCCAAGAGCAAGGCATTATTCTGGCAATCTGCTGGTAAAGTAAGAGAAATCAGGAGCCCAAGCAACACCAGCCCTCTGTAAATCCTGCAGGGTTCTGTTCAACTCCAGTCAAAACTTCCACGTCATAAATTCATTCTAAATCCCCAAGAAGAAGTTCCATGCCACTTTCTCAAGCTGAATACAGAAGTGTTTCTGATGGGTTGTTTCATATCATGTAATACAGAGAAAATCACCTCAATTTTCACCAGAAGTAACAACAAAATCAACTGAGAACATCCATCATACTGCAGAGGAAAATTGTAATCTAGACATCATCTCTATTGGTGTCATCTTAAAGGCACCTGCAGGATGTGCAGTGTTTATAGCTGTAACAACACTTTCTTTCTAAAAAAGGAAAAAGAAAGGAAAAAAAAGGGGGAAAGGGAAAGGAAAAAGGGGAAAGAGGGAAGGGAAGGGAAGGGAAGGGAAGGGAAGGGAAGGGAAGGGAAGGGAAGGGAAGGGAAGGGAAGGGAAGGGAAGGGAAGGGAAGGGAAGGGAAGGGAAGGGAAGGGAAGGGAAGGGAAGGGAAGGGAAGGGAAGGGAAGGGAAGGGAAGGGAAGGGAAGGGAAGGGAAGGGAAGGGAAGGGAAGGGAAGGAAAGGAAAGGAAAGGAAAGGAAAGGAAAGGAAAGGAAAGGAAAGGAAAGGAAAGGAAAGGAAAGGAAAGGAAAGGAAAGGAAAGGAAAGGAAAGGAAAGGAAAGGAAAGGAAAGGAAAGGAAAGGAAAGGAAAGGAAAGGAAAGGAAAGGAAAGGAAAGGAAAGGAAAGGAAAGGGTCGACTCTGACAGGTCCATGCATGTGCAGAACAACTCTTCCCCACACTCTGCTCTGGAGCCAGGCTTTCCTGAGCACACAGCACAACGTGTGCTCTAAATGACAACCCCAGTGAATGACATCAAAGCTGTGCAGACAGGAAACTAAAATGGTGCCTCCTTAATGGCTTCCACAGAGAGAGCTGCTGCTGGAAACGGGAAGCTGCTGTATCCCCACATCCCTCCAAACACAGCAACAGCACAGCACAAACACAGGGAGAACGTCCCGACCCAAACAATGCAAAAAGTGACGCTGCATTGGGGTGGGAGCGGGCCCAGATGGATCCTCTCAGATCTCAGAAATGATTCAGATCCCAAGGCTGCTGCTGCTCCTTGTTTTCCTCAGCTGCTGCCCTGACAACACAGCCCAACAAGGCTGAGCACTGCCCACATGGGGAGCATGGGCTGGGCTCACCCCCACAGCCCCTCCTGCAGCCCCTTCCCCTGGGAAAAGCAGAATCAAGAGGACGTGAACCCATTAAACCAGGTTCCACCTGCATCAGTGTGGAAAATGCATGTATTTTATGACTGGCTTTTTGCAAATATTCAAATGAACATTATATGTGTTGTGTTAGAAAGTGACGCTGTATTAATTCTCTTAAGTAGTGTGTTAGATATAGCTTTAGGTTATAACAAAATGTTAAAATAGAAACGATGCTATGTAGGAGACTTTTTTTAAAGAAAGGACTCGCACTGAGATAGCAGCCACAGGACACCTGAATCTTTCAGAGAAAGAGAATTTATTGCCCCATTATCAGGAGAATGAACTTCTTCCCGCCTCGAAGGTGCTGTCAGGATTCAGAGGAAGAAGCTGACACTGCCCAGACAGAATCCTGGGTTTGAATGGAATTTATGCATCATGTATGAAGTGTATGAATATGCAACAGGCTGTTGCTTATAAGGGTTAATCCTCTGTTAACTTGGGTCCTTTTTCAGGCTCGTGCTGCCCAGACAAAGGCACCTGGACGTCCATAACTCTTTGTTTCTATTGTCTCATATTGTCCTAATCCAAACTGCCCAAATTATTACTACTCTAATTGTGTTACTATTTTTATAACCATTTTATTACTATTAAACTTCTAGAATTTTAAAAACAAGTGATTGGTGTTTTTCACAATCAGTCCCCCCAACTCCGAGAACTGAGGAAGAACCAACAACCATCAGCACAGCCAGACCCAGCTGTAAATGATGTTTCAAGCAGCAGAGTCAGAGATTGTCAGTAAGGGCACGTTCGGGTTTTTATTGAGTCCCCCCAGCTCGGTATCCAGGGATTCCCCCACCCACAGTGGCACAGCTCGCTCTGGAAGTGCTGCTGGCCTTATTTCCCTGCTGTTTGAAGTGATAGTAGCAGAGCTGCAACACAACTCCCACACAGAGCGTGTGTGGGATCCCAAAAACGGAGAGCTGACAGCAAGGAACAGATTGGGAACAGCTTCCCTTCAGAAAACCAAAGCCACTGACACTGAAGGAAATCCTGTCCATCAGATCTGGCACGCAGCTTTGCCCACCTCTCCCAAAAAATTACTCCTTTTCTGCACATTCCAGTTCTTACATCCCATTCCCTACTGACAACACACAACCTAGCAGGAATTACTGATATCAATGAGCACCTAAAAGCAGGGAATGGCTTCTGTGTCCAACACAAACCTGGGGAAATTTTGGCTCTGCAATTCAGTGCTGGTGCCTATATTCACTCAAACAACTCTCTTTTCCATTCCTGTCCTTGCAATCAAATCTACAGCAGGAAAAAAAAAAAAAAGGCAGAAACAAAAGGGAAATACTCTACTTGAATTGCTGGTCTTTGGTGCTCCTAGTTTTAGCCAGGAATCTCTCAGCCAACTTCTCCAAATTCCTGGAGTAATCCATCTCAATCTCTGCCTTCTTGCGGAAGAAATCCTGCAAGTCCTGCAGTAACTGGACCCGAAGCTCACACTGCTGGTCAAGGCATTTCAGCTGCTCTACCAACTGGGCACGGATCTCTGCAACAAAGAAAAGCACTGCAGGTCAAACACAGTCCCATCACAGAAAACACCATCACAATTCTCCAGAAAACATAATTTAAAAATGTGTTCCTTCATTGGTGTCAGCCAGGCTCCCTTGTGGTGATTATGTGCAGGCAGAAAATGACTGGGGGTGCAATTGCAAGGAAATCCATCCCAAACCCTGCACAGCAAAGCTTTGTTGCTGAAAAGTGCATCAGTTACAAGTGTCAAGTGCATTTTTGGCATGGGGAACGAGTGGTCACTGCCTAAAAATGTACTGAATCTCAGTCTGGAAAAAGGACTGAATGCTGCAATCCCCCACGTCAGCTCAGCAAACCACTTCAGGGAATTTCTATCAAATTCCTCTGCAAACTGCTCCTGATGCAGAAACAAGACATTGCACATTCTGGGGCACTCCCCAAAGGCACCAAATTCAGATTATTCAGTTTGTTCCTGAGCCTCCAGCTGTGCAGCTCATTATAAACCAAGCCATGAAAGAGATGAAGAAACCCCTCTGGAGAGCCAACACCAGAGCACTTCCCATTAGGGAATCATCTCCAGGAAGGCTCCTTTTCCTTTTAAAATATCTGCAAGTAACGTATTTCCATCTAAGGACCCCATAAAGCACACAGATATAGGTGCTAATACCATAATTAATTATTAATGCACGTTCATAATAATCACTGCATAATTATTATGAATGTCTCTATGTTAACACAGCATTTTACAAACTGTTTTCAAGTATTTTAAAAACATGAAAAAGCTTCTCCCATTAGCCACGTGTTCTCCTTATCCCACTAATCCTGAATTTGAGGGACAGAATAGTAAAATGACTCACTCACACTCAAACAGGGCAAGAAAACACAGCAGAAGTGTGGCAGTCGCAGCCTAAAAATGCAGAAATATTCAGTGATGCAGCCAGCAGAGGCTATTTGGCTTTTACACAGGCAATAAACTCAACATGAAATCAATAAAATATGCCCTTTCATCTAAAGGTCTTTGAGCAGTGAAACTGCAGAGATTTGCCATGGCCTGACTGCGAGCGCTGCTCCCTCCAAAGCTTTTCCAAGATGTGTTGTTCCAGGCTGAGCCCAGAACCAGCAATAAAATTTCAGGTTTCAATAAAATTTCAGGTTTCACAGCTTCCCTCACACCTCCACTCTGCGACTGCAGGCGCCCACAGCTCCATCACTGCAAGGGAAGGAGAGGAGGAAGCATTTCCCAAACCAAATTTTTTTAAAAATCAACAACTTCACCACTGATTCCTGAAATACAGAAAATCACAGAGAGCAGCTTGGCTCCTCTGTGAGTTTGTCCCTTTGCCCAGGAAATAAAAAGAAAAAAAAAACCATCTGGACCTCCATGGTTTCATTCCTGCCATGCACTCCCAGGATCAGTTGCCTCGGATCGTGCTCACATCTGCGGGAACAGTTTTAAGGAATTTGGGATTTGCCCTGAACAAAACCCCGCATCTTTATTTTAGGGATTCCAAAACCCAAACCACATGTAGGAAAACACAGCTCCCAGTCAGGCTTGCCAAAAAGAAAAAAAAGAAAAAAAAATTAATCTGAACAAATGTGGGGTTTCCAAGCTTGAAGATGACCTTGATTAGCACTGAATTTGGTCACTGCAAACTTCTCAGCCTGTGGTACCCAGGGGCTTTTGCTGCAAGGAGGAAATACAGCCAGCAAGGTTGTTGAAAGGGAGGAGTCAACGCTGTAATATGGGGGCAAAACTGGTCAGGTTTATTTTTTTTCCCCCAGGAGAAAATCTTAAAACCCAGAAAACCTGTGTTTCTTCATCAGGAAACACAGCTACAGGCAAATACATCAATCTGAGCTGCCTGTGCACTTCTTTAACCAAAACCACTCCAGCTCTGCTGCTTCCCCAGGCTCAGGGATGCCCCAGCTCAGGTGGGAAGAGTGTGGGGTCACCCCAGGAAGAGACAAATCCACAAGGAATCCAACCATGGATGTGCAGGGAAGCATGAGCCACAGCAGGTGAAATGTGCATGCTGCAATTATTTACCCCAAAGCTGGAGATCCCTTTGCTTTTGAGCTGCCTTTGTTGCTTGCCCCATCCCAGCTGGTGTTTCAGGACTGGCAGGGCCACTGGGATGCTCACACACACATCAGACCTGGCAGCACTTCTGTAAAACTTTGCTGCTGATGCCCAAAATGCGCTGCACACACTCAGCTCGAGCCCCAGCCACAAACCCCCTCAAGGATTTGCAAGGCTCTGCACCAGTAACAAGTTTAACCAGGGAAATAAATGCAAACCAGACACCTCCATCCCACCTCAGGCTTTGCCATTTCAACTTTTTAAAGCCACGGAGGTGATAACAGCACCAAAACTGCCGGGGAGTTGTTGTTTCCTTGCTGCAGTCACTCAGTTCTCCTGATCCGTAACCTGACACTCAAAAAGGAACATCCTTCAACACAAGAAGCATCAGAAAGCTCTTCCTCCCTTTGGGTTTCCTCCTCCACCCTTTCCCCACCAAAAGGGATGTTTCCAACACAGAAACAACTCTGTTTCCAGAAGCTACTGGACTAAAGACACTAATTTTAGGAAGTTGAGGACTCATTGAAAGAAAATACCTGCGCAGAGCTGGTGTGTTCTGCTAAGCACATTAAGAGAGTCAGGATTCAAATGCAGCAAATTTTGACTGTGGTGTTTTTATTTGCGCATTTCAGCAATTTTTCGGAAGTCAGCCACCTTCTTAGCAGCAGACACCTTGTTAGAGAAGAGGATTGGGCTAGGGATGTGAAATAGAAGATTCAGGCAGATCATGGAATGGCAGATTCATGGAATGACCACCCACCCTCCTCGGTGCCTCAATTAAAGGATTTTTATGAGGGGAACAACTGGACATTGCCCATGATGTTCTCAATTGGAAAACCACCTTCTGGAGCAAAATTACAACTACAAAGGACCACTTCCAAAAAACCAGCAGCTCTGAAAGACAAGAAGATCAGAGCACGAGTGTTTTAATCAGAAAATCCCAAGGCAGGTCAAGCTCTTGGCTCTGGAGGTGGGACACTCCACACACAGCTCTCTGACTGAACAGAACGGAGAACCAGCAGCTTCTCCTCCAGTGTGAAAGGCAATCTCAGCACTTTTCTTTATAAATAAAGGCAGTGTTTTGGAGGGGAGCAGTGACAGCTGATCGGGCTCCCTCAGGAAACAATGAACCATTCAGCCCTGGCTTATCGAGGCCGCGGCGCTGGGCCCGAGCGAGGCAACCTTGCTCATCTTTCAAACACACACCCCGCAGCCCTGTGCCACAAAATAAAATCAAGAATGCAGGAATTTCCTGAGGCTTACTGGGCCTTCCCGAGTATAAAGTGTCTGCTTGTTTTCCCACTGCTTACACAAGCAGAAGGGATTTTTTTTTTCGGGCCTGCTCCGAGCACATCCCCCGGCAGCGTCGGGGCCGTGCGTGCTCTAACCCGAGGGTCACCGAATTACACGGGACCTTTTCATGTCTCCAGTCACAACAAGCACTCCAGCCCCCAATCCACTGCTTCTGCATCTTTTAATTTGCACAGGTTATTAGGTTAACAGCCACTTTAAACACCAAAAAAGCCTTTCCCCCTCCCTTCCTTTACAGCTTGGCAATCCCACCCACTGTGATGGCTGAAGACAAGAAACAACCTCCTGAAGATTCTGTTCAAGGGCCTGGAGGTGAATAAGCACACACTGAATTCAAGGTCAAGATGCCAGTGGAAAAATTAGGATTAAACACCAGGTATTCTTATTGTAAGCCTTGCCCTGTATCACTGAATTCTCTCTACTGTATTTCAAACTCGCGTGGCTGACAACTCTACATAATTCAAACATCCTCAGTGGCCACAGAAAATTTTCCATCCACCTCAAACAAATCATTTATTCATTTCCATCACCAGATCATAAAGTCACCTGGGTCACCAAGGGACAGACTGTTGTATAATCCTGGGCAGTTGCATGACTTGCCTTTGATCCTTTTCAACATTCCATGGAGCACGCAGGAGACAGGTCCAGTTTATAACAAATTTAGAGGGTAAGGAAGGATCCTCTGCCTTCTGTATTTTACTTCCATTTGCCATTCCCCACCCAGAGGCTGTGGCTGCCCATCCCTGGAAGTGTTCAAGGCCAGGTTGGATGGAGCTTGGAACAACCTGGAAGGTGCCCTTGCACAGGAGAATGACATGAGCTTTAAGCTCCCTTCCATCCCAAAGCATTCCATGATCCTCAGCATCCTCAAACTCCACCAAACACAGCAGAGTTCTGCAGAGCTGCTGGCAGGAATTTCATCAAACAATTCCACCTGGAGCAGGGGAATATCCACAGTGCCTGGGACTGCACCTTGCACTGCTACAGCACCCAACATCCACCTTCTGAAATTCCCAAACTTGACTTTTTAAGGCTTAAACATCATATAAAGTTGGAATATGGAACAAAGTCTTCTGTAGCAACTTGTTTATTCCCCCATAGGTCACACAGTGACCTAAGAAAGGGTAACCTTAGAGCCTGGACTCCAACAACATCCCTGCCCTGAGCAGGATCATGGGAGGGAAGCTGAAACCCAAGGAAGGGTTCATGTCCCTCCCTAGGAAGGGTTTCAGCTCTCACCAGGGATAAGCTGGAACTGCCCTGGCTGGATGGCAGCAGGGTGAATCACAGGCTGGCAGCACGGGGCACCAGGAGGAGGCACGAGCTGCGCTCAGTATCTCCCCCATCTCCTGCATCCCTGCTTTCCCAAGCAAGGGAAAGCTTTCCCCGCCCCATCCCGAGTGCCACGCTGCATAAAAAGATGACAAGCTTGGGAAAGGAGTGGGATGGCAGCACAACAGAACCACCAAGCCTCAGATGAAAGAGCAAAGCTCTCACCCACACGGATGTGCTGCAGCGGGCAGAGCCCAGCTCCAGAGCCAGCTGTGCCTGGTGGCCCTGCAGCTGTCCCCAACCCAGGGGACCCTCAGCATGGCCAGGGGACAGGGGACAGCCTGGGAAGGTGGCAGCCAGCAGGGCTGTGTGGCTCAGGTAGCCCTGACTAAGGAGGAACCACCCTAAACTGCACACCCAGCCTAACACAGGCTCATCCCTCAGGCTTCCCGCAGCACAGGAAAGGCAAGAAAAGGCAAAATGAACTAAATCTCCACTTCAAAGCTGGAGCTGTGATTTCAGATCTTGTGCCTCGTCCTTTTTCAGTCCCCATCTCCTGGGAGCTGCCACACAGTTCTTGTGCTGAACATCAGAATGAGATGTCTGGGCATCCGCTTTTGGAGACTCCATGTAGGTCAAACTAAAAACGACAGCTAGGTTTAAAGCCAACACTCCATTCAGCTTCCAAAAGTTAAAACCATCCAACACAACTTGTGAGTAAAAGCAATAACTGTTTAAATATACAAGCAACTTGCAGAGAATGCACTGAATCACATATTTTGACATGTTCTTACCACATCACTAAATTATTCACATTTCTCCTGCCATCACATATGAGAGGCTGCACTCCAAGAGTGAAGGACTTGGTACTTCTGACTATTTTTATTGGTACATGATTACAAACAGGGCTGTGACTAATGACAGGCCCAGCCCAGGCACCCCAACGTGGCTGGGAGGTTTAATGACTTTGAAAAGCCTTTATATATTAACAGCCAGAATTCCAGGGAACAAGCTGTGTCACCAGCCAAAAGCTGTTGATCATCACAGCCTTCAAAAAAATCTCCCTGGTAATCTAAAAGCTTGGCTTTGAAGTGAAAATGATATAAGAGGAGGAAATGCAGCCTTTTGTTTAAGAGCAGAGCCAGGAGGGAGATTCAGGTTCACAACCACTGTAAGCCCTGGAAAAGGTAAATATTCCTTCTACAGCCAGATACTCCATTTGAGAAATGAGAGCGAAGGGTAACACAAACTGACAAGAATCCCTTTGTAGTTATAAATATATAAACAGAGCTGGAGGTGTTGGGAGCTGAAATTCTTTCCAGCAGAGATTGATGAAATTGTTTTGAGGTGCAAGACGAGCGCTGGGAGATTTGCATTAATGAAGTGAAAGGACGCCAGACGTGCTCAAAAGCAAAAATTAAGGCTGGTCTCGGTCTCAGGGAAGAACTGAGGACATTCAGCTTTTATTTCCTCACCTACACCCTAATATATGTGCATTATAATTACCTGGGGCTCCCTCCCAGCTTTTCCAGGCACCACACAAGTGCCACTCGCAGGAGCTGCTGCATCTGCCCTGGGTGCTGCCTCCCTGGAAAATTTATAACTTTAAAGAGTTCCATTTAAAAATCCCATTAAAAAAAAAAAAAAAAAAACAACACAGCTAGATGGACGTTAGTTTCCCATATCCACACCAAAAAACAGAATGATGCCCTGAGTGATGCCTCCAGCACAGCTGGAAAATTTATAACTTTAAAGAATCCCACTTTAAAAATGCCATTTTAATAAATCCCACAGCCAGCCTGGACATTGATTTCCCATATCCATACCAAAAAAAAAACAGGGTGACACCCTGGGTGATGTCTCCAGCACAGCTGGCACCTGGAAAATGTGTAACTTTAAAGAATTTCACCTTAAAAATCCCATTTAAAAAAACCCACAGCCAACCTGGACATTGGTTTGCCATATCCACACCAAAAAAACAGGGTGATGCCCTGGGTGATGCCTCCAGCACAGCTGGCACCTGGAAAATGTATAACTTTAAAGAATTCCATTTTCAAAATCCCATTTTAATAAATCCCACAGCCAGCCTGGACATTGGTTTCCCATATCCACACCAAAAAACCAGAATGATGCCTCCAGCACAGCTGGTACCTGGAAAATTTATAACTTTAAAGAATTTCACCTTAAAAATCCCATTTAAAAAACCCCACAGCCAACCTGGACATTGGTTTCCCACATCCGCACCAAAAAAAGCCCCAAACACACCACTCATCCCGTATTCCCAGACTGCAAACTTGATGTGAGGCTTCAGACCTTTTAAAAGATGCTCAAAATTCTGCAATTAACCACGCTGACAAAGTTGCCAAGGTATTTAATCCATCCAGTACTCAAATTAAATATTTTTTTTTCTGTCTAATGAAGGTCCCCTTTGCTATCATCAAAACACAGCCCCTTGCTGTTGACTTTGGGGGAGGATGTTTAAAAGCAGAAATTCAGATTAAATTCCCCTGGGCAGGGATTCATGGCCCTAATTCCAACAGCAGAACGTGAGCAACTCCCCCAAACAAACCTGATAAGGGGAGTGTGTTTGAGTACATGAGGTAATAATAATCTATTTTTAGGTTTTACAACTGTTTATTCAAAAGAAATAAAAGTTTATCGATACATTTCAAATACCCACGTGCAAACAGCAGGAGCATTGCAGCTCCTCCTCTCCAGGAAGTTTCACAGCTATTTTAGGATTGTCTGTGCTCAGTTAAAGGTTTTCCCCCAGCTGACATCAAGCCAAAATTTAAAAAACCTCAGGCAAAGCTCTGCTTATGCTTTCCCAATTTTTGAATGCTGGAAAAAAACACCACGGGCAAGTGGTAAAACTACATTTTATCACTGTTTTGCAGCACGGAATTACAGAATAGACAATTTAAAAGTCATTTTGACACATGGACTATTACTGCAATCAAAAATGACACACACATACACACACATCCTCCAGTTCATATTCTCAATATTCAGAGAATAATTTGAACTAAAAAACTCCTTGTAACTCTTTGCTGCTGTAATAAGCACCCTGAGTGCTGTGTGGCCCTGGGAGGCAAGAATTGCTTTGGGCCTGGAATAAAATTTTCTCCAAACAACTTTTTCATAGTTATTTCAATGGTTTCCACTCCTGCAGGGTGAAAATGCCAACACTGTACAGATGGCAAAAAATTTAGTGAATATTTTTAATACAAAGGGGTTTTTTTCCTGCTTTAGTTCCCTTTCTGCTTCTGGCCAGGGCAAACCAAGTCTCCCTGAAGCACCAAACTCAAATGGTATTTTCCATCACACTCTCCTAGTGCTCAGAAATAAAAGATTCTTCCCTCAAACCTGTGTTAATCACAAAAAAAAGATTAAAAAAAAAGAATAAAAGGTGTTCTGAGTGAAGGGAGCTGGAGATGTGCTCCCAGTTATTCACAACTACAGAGAGTAAACACAGCAAGGAGTGAAGCTAAGCATGTGCTGGACGCATTTTCAACCAAATTCCTCCTGATTTCTCACAAAACCAAGGTTGGTTATGACTAAAATATAAAAATGTGAGACGTTTCTGGATCCTGTCTGGCAGGGAGGGCTGGAGTGGGGATTTCCAGCGGGTGTTGCACAAGGGTCACACTGCAAGGAAGGGAAGTTTAACTCATCCTGCTCCTCCAGCAGCCCCAGCATCACCCTCCACTTCCAACCCCACCGACACCACTCATACACCTTGGACACCACCAAAAAAAAACCCCCAAAAACCTCAAAAAACCCCAAAGTTATGAAGGAATAATAAAAAAGTTCTCCAGTTTGGGGAAGGTTCCTGTGCACTGATCAACCCCCATGGAGCAGCAGAGTGCAAGAATGAATCCAAGTGCCCCAAAAGTGTGGGAAAAGCACAGAAACAGCCTGCAGGAAGCAGGGGAATAATTCATTTGCAAGCCATGAGCTGCCCGGGCGTGGGGAGGGAGGCAGCCAGGGCTCTTCCCTCTCAGCAGGAGCAGATTTGAATGAAGAATGTGGCGCTGCCCTGCTCACAAAGCACCTCGGGTTCCTTCGTGCAGGGAGAGGCTGCACTTGCCCTCAAGAGGAAAAAAAAATCTGTTTGTTCTACAATAAACCCAGCAGGAAGAGGCAGCAGAACAGGTCCAGGAGACAAAAGATGAGTGAAGATGGTGGTGACCCTGTGCAGCTCCAGCTCCTCTGCTGGGAACAACCCAGGGGAGATGCTGGATGCACCTGCAGCAGGGTCAGGGGGTTGGATAGAAGAAGGACAAGGTTTTTCCCCACAGGGTGCTCCACCTGAGCAGCCCAGCAGCCCCTGGACCATTTTAAAATCCAGTTTTTGTAGAAGAGTGGATGATGACCTTGGGTTAGTGTTAGAATGCCACCATTCCAGAGGAACCCTGCTCTGGGCAGGAGCTGCTGGATGCATCTACAGGAGGATCAGGGTGTTTGGATGGCAGCAGGACAAGGTTCTTCATCCACAGGATGTTATACCTGGTTGGTCCTCAGCAGCCCAGCAGCCCCTGGACCATTCTAAAATCCAGTTTTGTAGAAGGGTGGATGACAGCCTTGGGTTAGTGCCACCATTCCAGAGGCATCCTGATCTGGGCAGGAGCTGCTGGATGAAGCATCTGGGGCTGGATGCACCTGCAGCAGGGTCAGGGGGTTGGATGGAAGAAGGACAAGGTTCTTCCCCACAGGATGCTCCACCTGAGCAGCCCAGCAGCCCCTGGACCATTTTAAAATCCAGTTTTGTACAAGGGTGGATAACTTTGGGTTAGTGCCACCATTCCAGAGGCATCCTGATCTGGCAGGAGCTGCTGGATCCATCTGGAGGAGGGTTAAGGGGGGTTGGATGGCAGCAGGACAAGGTTCTTCCCCACAGGGTGCTCCACCTGAGCAGCCCAGCAGCCCCTGGACCATTTTAAAATCCAGTTTTGTAGAAGAGTGGATGATAATCTTGGGTTAGTGTTAGAGTGCCACGATTCCAGAGGCATCTTTTAAATGGACCATTTTAAAATCCATTTATTGCAGAAGAGTGAATAACTTTGGGTTAGTGCCACCATTCCAGAGGCATCCCGACCTGTGCAAGGTCAGGGGGTTTGGATGGCAGCAGGACGAGGTTCTTCCCCCTCAGGGTGCTCAGGAACCTCCCTCTCCCCAAAACACAGCCCTGCATCCAGCCAGGGCTGCCAAAACTCTTTGCAAAACAGCCCAGAAATATTTGGCTGTCGTTTTGTTTCACCCCAAATCTCTGCTGCAGAAAGGTGGATTTTAGGGTTAAGGGAATGAAAAAAAACCCAATCCTTTTTTATTTTAAAACCAATTCTGGCACATTTCTCCCAACTCCTGCTTCTGGCAGCTTCTGCTGTGCTTTCCTGGCTTATTTTAGAGAGAGTTTCTGCCTGCAGCCCTTCACCTCCCCATCCTTCCCTCTGCTCCACAGTGTAGTAGCTGTTTAGTAGCCACAACTCCATCCTAAAACCTCACAAATGTCTTCCTCCTAAGTGTTAAGATTCCCTCTGCTGCTGCTGATTAAAACAGAAATTAAACAAGGGCTCCTTTCGCCTTCCAAAATTTCTCCTCCCAAGTGTTTTCAGCTGTGCTGTGTCAAACATTGTGAGGGGTTTATTTCAAGGGTGAAACAAGCCCTAAACTGAAGTGAATTATTCATCAGAAAGGTGCAATGTGCTCATTGTTTCTGGCATTTCCCACCTGCTCTCAGCTCACGGCAGGAATCCCAGTTTCAGCTGCCCAGAGTGCCACATTCCAGCGCTGCACACTCGGGCACATCCAGAGGTGAGAACACAGCACCCACACACACACACACACACATTAAATCCTCCACACTCCTAATTATTTCTTCAGCAAAACAGTCCAGGGATGCACCAAATTCCCCAGACCCAATTCCCAGCTGCCTCTGCAAAAATTTCGTTAATTTGATATTCTAATTTTTTATTTATCTGTCAAGGGTGCTCAAAGTTTGGAAGTGCTGAAGAATCTGGGATGCAAGAACCCAGAAACAGCATTAATATGAAAAAAAATCACTTTTTCTTCCCAATTCATAACACCTGAAGAGTCACTCTTACACACGATTATTTCATGCAAAGCAACATCAAGTAAATTTGTCAAATGAATAAAATTGCCAGAACAGAAGTGGCAATTTGCAACTTACATGCCTTAATCTCTTCAATTAAAGGAAAATCCTTTGGTGAATTATGTCAGATATTTAGAGATACAAACAGAATGATTAATGCTGGTGTCTAATTGAATTTCACCTCAGGATTTCTCTGCCTCCCTCTCCCCTCTGGTACCTAACACGTTAACATGAATAAATGATTGAGAAAGAAATGAGGAGAGGAACAAAAGGGGACATGTAAACACTCCTCGAGCACAGCACAGCAAACTCAATTTCAAAATCACTTCCAGCAGGCTGCCAAATTCCAGGGCTGGCTCAGGCACTGAGGGGAAGGTCGGACACACGTGGGGTTGGTTTTTTAATCACAATGGATGATTTTCACCCTTGCTTTGTGCTAAAAAGAACCAACACCAACTTACCTGGTGTTGAAAAATGAAATTACCAATGGCCATTGAAAAATAAATTTACCAATTTATTCTTTAGGAATATTTCCTAAAGATGTAGAAAAAAACCCAAAGGAGAATAGGATGAGGCTCCATTTTAAAATTGAGTTATTACTGAAGAGTGGATGATAACCTTGGGGTAGTCCCACTATTCCAGCAATGAATATCCTGCAATGAAATCTTGGGAATTAAAACCCTTCCTTGGTGCCACCTGGGTTCCTTCCAGGACCTGGTTGGTCCTGAGCAGCCCAGCAGCACCTGGACTATCTAAAAATCCAGTAAATACATAATAGGAGAAAATAACCTTGGATTAGCCCCACTATTCCAGAGGCATCCTGCAATGAAATCCTGGGAATGAAACCCCTTCCCTGGTGCCACCTGGTGCCTCCACAGTTAGGAAATCCAGTTATTGGCATGGCTGAATTATGAGCATCTCTTGTTTACCTGTTCAGGTAAACCCACCTGGTCTGTCCTGAGCAGTCCCTGGACTATTTTAAAATCCAGTAATTATATAAGAGTGGATGATAACCTTGGGTTAATCCCCTTATTCCAAGGCATCCTGCAATGAAATTCTGGGATTTCAAGCCCCTTCCCTGGATCCTGTTCAGGTGAACCCACCTGGTCTGTCCTGAGCAGCCCAGGAACCCCTGGACCATCTGAAAAATCCAGTAATTATGTAACAGGGGGAAAAAAACCTTGGGTTATAGTGCCACTATTCCAAGGCATCCTGCAATGAAATCCTGGAATTGAAGCCCCGTCCCTGGTGCCACCTTGGTCCCTTTCAGGACCTGGTTTGTTCTCAGCAGCCCAGCAGCCCCTGGACAATTTTAAAATCCAGTAATTACATAAGAGGGGAAGACAACCTTGGGGTAGTCACTATTCCAAGGCATCCTGTGATGAAATCCTGGGATTTCAAGCCCCTTCCCTGAGTCCTGTTCAGGTGAACACACCTGGTCTGTCCTGAGCAGCCCCTGGACCATTTTAAAATCCAGTAATTATAAAAGAGTGGATGATAACCTTGGGTTAATCCCCTTATTCCAGAGGCATCCTGCAATGAAATCCTGGGATTGATCCCCTTCCCTGGTGCCACCTGGATCCCTTACAGGTGAACCCACCTGGTCTGTCCTGAGCAGCCCAGGAACCCCTGGACCATCTGAAAAATCCAGTAATTACGTAACAGGGGGAAAAAAACACCTTGGGTTATAGTGCCACTATTCCAAGGCATCCTGCAATGAAATCCTGGAATTGAAGCCCCGTCCCTGGTGCCACCTTGGTCCCTTTCAGGACCTGGTTTGTTCTCAGCAGCCCAGCAGCCCCTGGACTATTTTAAAATCCAGTAATTATACAAGAGGGGAAGACAACCTTGGGGTAGTCACTATTCCAAGGCATCCTGTGATGAAATCCTGGGATTTCAAGCCCCTTCCCTGAGTCCTGTTCAGGTGAACACACCTGGTCTGTCCTGAGCAGCCCCTGGACCATTTTAAAATCCAGTAATTAATAAGAGTGGATGATAACCTTGGGTTAATCCACCTATTCCAGAGGCATCCTGCAATGAAATCCTGGGATTGATCCCCTTCCCTGGTGCCACCTGGATCCCTTACAGGTGAACCCACCTGGTTGGTCCCGAGCAGCCCAGCATTCCCTGGACCCTATCAAAATCCAGTAATTATATGACTGGATGATAACCTTGGGTTAATCCCCTCATTCCAGAGGCATCCTGCAATGAAATCCTGGGATTGAGCCCCTTCCCAGGACACCCCTGGGTCCCTCTCTCAGGTGAACCCACCTGGTCTGTCCTGAGCAGCCCAGCCTGGGGCAGCCCAGGAACCCCTGGACCATCTGAAAAACCCAGTAATTATGTAACAGGGGGAAAAAAACCTTGGGTTATAGTGCCACAATTCCAAGGCATCCTGCAATGAAATCCTGGAATTGAAGCCCCATCCCTGGATCCTGTTCAGGTGAACCCACCTGGTCTGTCCTGAGCAGCCCAGCATTCCCTGGACCCTATCAAAATCCAGTAATTATATGACTGGATGATAACCTTGGGTTAATCCCCTCATTCCAGAGGCATCCTGCAATGAAATCCTGGGATTGAGCCCCTTCTCAGGACACCCCTGGGTCCCTCTCTCAGGTGAACCCACCTGGCCTGTCCTGAGCAGCCCCTGGACCATTTTAAAATCCAGTAATTATATAAGAGTGGATGATAACCTTGGGTTAATCCACCTATTCCAGAGGCATCCAGCAATGAAATCCTGGGATTGAAGCCCCTTCCCTGGATCCTGTTCAGGTAAACCCACCTGGTCTGTCCTGAGCAGCCCCTGGACCATTTTAAAATCCAGAGTGGATGATAACCTTGGGTTAATCCCCTTATTCCAGAGGCATCCTGCAATGAAATCCTGGGATTGAGCCCCTTCCCAGGACACCCCTGGGTCCCTCTCAGGTGAACCCACCTGGTCTGTCCCGAGCAGCCCAGCCTGGCCCAGGCCAGCAGCCCCTGGCCAGCTGAACCATGAAGGATCTCCTGGGGCTCCTCCTGGCCTCTGGAGCAGCAGGAGAAGCTCTCAGCCCATGGAGGAGGAGGACACAGACTGTCCCCAGGAGCCGACGGGGTGAGTCAAATACACAGAGAGCCTCCCTGCCTGGCCCTGTGTGTGTTCCTGGGAGGGTTTCAGGGCTATTAATTAACCCTGAGCATTCCAGGGGAGGTGAATAATGAGCATCATTGCAGACACTTCACAGCTGACTTGAACAACATCAAAAAGGGCCAGGCTGTTTGCCCAGGGTACCAGTGGACAGTGATGACAGAGCTGCTCTCCTCCAGAGCAGCCTCTCATTTTCCCCACCAACACCTGCCATTAAAACACCCCATAAAATCAAAGCCGTGCCTCTTCCAGCTGGCAGGAGAGTCCCTGATAAATCAGTCTTAACTGTCTGCATGAGAAATCAAATTGGAGCATTGTTTTAATTCAGATGTAACACACCTAAAAGCCAGACAGGAGCCTAATTGGAAACCACAAAACACAATTATGTTAAAAAAAAGTGTTCCAGTCTCCCTGTTGCTCTCTGAGTCTGTTCACATTTAAAATGAGTTTACAGCAGGAATACTCAATGAAAGCAAAGCTGTCCCAAGCAGGATTTTCTATTTAATTCCTTCAGGTGTAAATATTCAGCTTTATAAGTGCAGCACTGCTGTCTCAAAAAGAACTCACATTTTACTCCCCAGCACCTCTTGTAAAGGAAGAAATGAATATTTGACAGAGCCTGCAAAGCTCGAATTATGTGAATCATCATTTTTCTATCAGTTCATTGTCAGCTACAGCAACACCCATTAATCAGCACAGCTTAGAGCAGAGCAAGAACAAGGAGATGCTGATTTTTCATAAGCCTTTGTCAAAGAACTGACATTAAAATTCAGGTCCTCCTTTTTACACACACACACGTGTGTGCTTTATCATTTAGAAACCATTTCTATTGCTCCAGCATTTACAATAAATGACTCAAGGTTCAATAAAGGACTTTACTACACGCAATGGTTGGAAGGTACACAGGGTTCTGCCCAGTCTTTGTGCAGTAGCAATTTCTACAATAAATTTAAAGTCTAAATCTGATTTTTTTTCCCTTTTCCTCTCTGATCCCATCTTAGTTCCCCTGGGGGAAAATCACCTAGTTTCCAAACAAAAGCTTTTTCCAAAGAAATTAGGGTGCAATCCACCACACAAACTGCAGCAATGCACTAGGTGTGGAAGGGAACAAAAATCCCCATATTTTATATATATTTGTATAAATAAAATAATAATTTGAAGCCAGAGTATGAGACAGATCCAGGCATTAATCTGGATTTTCCCAGCATCAGCAGGGTAACAAAATGAACACAGTTTTCTCTGAAATTAAGCACAATTTCCTGCATTTCCAAGCAGGCTGAGCCTGGCACTGGTTTGGGTCTCCTCTGCACAGGTCAAGCTTGACCTGAGCCCTGATTAACTCAATTTTTCATTGCTTGGTGCCACTCCACCAGCACGGTTCAGTCCCTAGAAAACACCACTAAAAACAAATAAAAATCCAAAATTCTGAGAGTCACAGAAGCCCAGACTGGTTTGGGTTGGAAGGGACCTTAAAGCCCATCTTGTTCATGGGTAGGTGTTTAAATTGACATAAATTGGGATTTCTCAAAGCCACTGGGACGGCAGGAAATTCAAGCACACATAACCCAGGGAGTGCAAAGGGTGTGACTTATTTACCCTGAGCATTTGAAGCCTCAGCCATGTGGCACAGGAGCCCCTGACCCAGCTGGGGACAAACCCAGCCAAAATCAACATTAAACAGCAGCACGGGGAATGTTTGTGCTGCTCCAGGGAGCAGGGACTGAAAACAACACACCCAAAAAAGCCAAGCAGCCCCAGCGTTCAGCAGGGAGAGAGCAGAAATCACAGGGATGGATCCTGTGCAAAGTCAGGGTCAGCTTCGTGAGAGAAGCTCCTCCATCCTCCTTGAGAAATAAAACTGAAACTTCCTCCAGAGATCCAACCAACGCTGAAATATCCACGCTTCTCAATCTTATCAATACACCAAAAATAATACAGCGTTTTGTTGGAAATATATATCTATGCTTAACCAAAGCCTCTGTCAGGAAGGTATAAACAAATATTATCTCAACAATACTGAGCACACAAATAAATGGTGTAGTAAAACCTCCATTGATAAAGTTACACGTGTAACTTTCAATAAAACTGACTCAAATTTGATTTACGTGCTGACAACATCTCAGATAACTTAGGGAATGCAGTTATTGGCATGGCTGAGTTATGAATTATCAATACACGACATTTCATTAGCTCTTAGTGCTCGTTAGGTGCATAAATCACTGATGCCATTAAGCTGTGAGTGACATTTGTAAATTCTCATGGTGGTGGACCTTTACCGTGGGAGACATTCCTGTGAAGAGCCAGCACAGATGGATTTGTTATCACCACTTAAAATCCAACACTTTCACAGGAACATCAGAATAACTTACAGAGGGAAATGAGCAGTGAAAGCTTCAGCTGCTCCGCTCCTATTTTTGTTTTTTAAAGCCTGCATGGTTAATTCCCCATTAACATGAGAGATCTGATTTTTCACTCCTATAAAGCCATCAGCTCTCCAAACAGAGAGAGTAACCTTATCAAAGCAAGCCACTGCACCTTCCAGTCTGACTCACACTGAGACCATCTGGACAAAACATTCAGACAAGAGCTTTAAAAAAACACAAAACTCAACATCTTGAAACAAATTGCCAGACAGGATTACACAAAATGATCTGCAGAACGTGTTAGAGACAGCCAGGAAAATCTTTAAAAGCAGACAGAGGGGAGGAAACGTGGATCCTTCTGGGATCCACTTATGGCTTATCTTTTTACCTTCCAGCTTTCCCAGCTATAAAATCCTAAATTCAATTCGCTGGGGGTTCCAGGCAGCCCCAAGTCCTGCAGAGTCTGCAGAGGCACCAAAGGAGCTCTGAGAGCTTTGAGAGCTGTTCCTGTGCCCCTTCAGCCAATTCTGGACTTTCTCCAGCTGCTTTTCCCAGTTACACCAGCAATCCACCCTGCCACTGCTCCCTCCTACCAACCAGAAAAATACCCAGATTTTTGCCATTTATATACCCAGTATATAAATATATATACACCTATATATATATATACACACCAATATATGGTATGTACATATGTACATATTTTGATTTATATTTATATATATATATATATATATATATATATATATATATATATATATATACACATCAATATATGGTATATTTATTTATATTTTTATACACACCTATATATATATATTATATATATATATAATATATACACCAATATATATTTTTTATATTTTTATATATGTATATATAAATATACCAATATATATATTGGTGTGTGTATATATATATATACAGTGTATATTTATATATATGTGTGTGTATATTTTATATATATATACACCCCAATATATATGGTATATTATATATATATATTTATATATATATATATATATATATATATATATATATATATATATATATACCCCAATATATATTGTATATTTATATACCCAGTATTCTTGCTCCTTTCTACCTCAATTTTCCCCAACGGCAATCGCTCCAGCTATGAAATAACCCCCAAAATCTTGTATTTGATGATGCAGGGGAGTTTTTATCCTTTATCTGCCAGAGCAGACACGCTGATCCAGCCAAGGCACTGCATCCAGCTCATTGCACATTTGCCTTTCCCATTAACAAGCCCAGAGGTCATTTTGCCAAAGGACAGACAGATAAAGCAGACAAACTTTCCACTACTCCCCGACAGCTTAATTACTGCCCAGAATCTGGAGCAAGCCATGACAACTCTGCATTCGTTTCCACATTTCATTTTTATGACACTCCAACATCTGCAGAGGATGCTGTAATTAAAAAGGAATAAAATCATGGTTTAAAAAAAACCCAACAAAGCCTGGACACAGTCATCTGCTCAAAGAACATGGATTACACAGCAAGTACAGAGGATCTGCAGCAAGACAGAGTTGGTGTGCAAGCTTTAAAGTCCTGAATTACACACTCTGCAGTTGGTGTGCAAAGTTTAAAATCCTGAATTACACATACAGGAGCAGGACAGTGTGCAGGATTTAAAGTCTTGAATTACATGCTTGCAGCAGGACAGAGTCCGTGTGCTAAGTTAAAGTCCTGAATTACACACTCTGATGCAAGGCAGAGTTGGTGTGCAAGCTTTAAAATCCTGAATTACACATTCTGCAGTTGGTGTGCAAGCTCCAAAGTCCTGAATTACACACTCTGCAATCAGTGTGCAAGCTTTAAAATCCTGAATTACACATCCTTCATTTGGCGTGCAAGCTTTAAAGTCTTGAATTACACACTCCTGCACTCCTGTCCTGCAGCAGGACAGAGTTGGTGTGCAAGATTTAAAGTACTGAATTACACACACAGGAGCAGGACAGTGCGCAGGATTTGAAGTCTTGAATTACACGCTTGCAGCAGGGCAGAGTTGGTGTACAAGGTTTAATATTCTGAATTACAAACCCTGCACCAAGACAGTTGGTGTGCAAACTTTGAACTCCTGAATTACACACTCTGCACCAAGACAGAGTTGGTGTGCAAGCTTAAGTCCTGAATTACATACCCTGCAGTTGGTGTGCAAGCTTTGAACTCCAGAATTACACACTCTGCAGCAGCCAGGGGAGACTCAAATGAATTTGAAGGAAACCCCTTGCATTTCAGAGCACACTGCTGATGTTACACTTGGCACAGCCCGGCTGGAAGTGTGCTCTGTGCTGGACTGGGAATTAACGAGATAAGCACAAGGCATCCATCCTTGCAGCATTCCTGCATCCAAGTGAGCCAGACTGCAAGCCAGAGGGGTAAAACCTCCCTAGAACAGGATGTCCAGCTTCTAATCTCCTCCGTTGTAGCTAAGAAACCACAGCATGGGAAGGAAGTCAAGCCAATCAGTCTGAAGACAGCCTGATCCTCCCCACTTCCCCACCTCAGCCCAACTTGAAAATCTTCATTTTTAGGCACGCTGACACTGAGCAGCCTTGCAGATGATGGGCACCAGCACTGGGCTCACACAAACAGCTCCACACTCGCAGTTTGCATCAGCCACAGCACTCAGCAATGCAAATCATCTTCCTCAAACTCTGCAGAGGAAGGGCTGGAGGTGCCTGGTGACAGCAGCTGCTTCCCCTGTGGCAGCCGCTGGAAGCAGAAGCATGTGGCAGCTTCCCTGCAGAAAGCTCTGCCCTTAAAAATAAAGCTGGGAGAGAAACTGCTGCTCCCACCTGTCCTTTGTAGAGAGGATTTCAGATACCATCCTCCAACCCAAAAACTGCCTGATGGACACGCTCCCCACAGCAGCACACACATTGGGAGTGTGGCACTCTCTGGGTTATATGTGCTTTAATTTCCTCCTGTCCCAGTGGCTTTGAGAAACCCCAATTTAAACCTGAAATGTCCCTTTAAACCCCTGTCCATGGGGTTTAAGGTCTCTTCCCTTTAAACAAGATGGGCTTTAAGGTCCCTTCCAACCCAAACCAGTCTGGGCTTCTGTGACTCTCAGAATTTTGGATTTTTATTTGTTTTTAGTGGTGTTTTCTAGGGACTGAACCGCGCTGGTGGAGTGGCACCAAGCAAGTGAAAAATGGAGTTAATCAGTGCTGCAGCATCCACAACCACCTCAATTTCCATTTAATATCAGCTCGTCCTTTCCTTGATTTCACAACACACTCAAAATAGAACAAACAGAAAATTCTTTCCCGGGGGAAGTTTCAGTTCCCTCTTTTCAAAACTGCGTCAACGACACACGAGGCACTCTGGGGTCTCCTCTCATTTCCCTTCAGAACCTCCACTCTCCCCAGGACAGAAAAAACAGCGAGAGGTCTCCAATGAGAGGAGAAGGTCCTGAAGGGCCCAGAATTAAAAACATCAGAGCACACAATGGCCCCGGCGTGCTGCAGCTTTTCATTCCGGCCATTGTCCGCTAAGAATAGCCCGGAGCCCCACGGCCACATTGTGTGCTGCTGTCCACCTCCCTGCCAGGGCTATTTACAGCCTCAAACAGCTTCTCCTCAGATGTCAGCCCTGGCTGGGAAGTAAGAGCCGAGGCAGCCTTGAGATTGTGGATTTTGAAGCGCTGCCCGCCGGGCGCGGGGTGGAGTTTGCGATTAAAAAAACAACGGGAGAGGAAAAAGTGGCTGAGGGGAAAACAGCGGGGCAGGTGTGGGGAGCTGCGGAGGACAAGAGCACATCCATGAGCCAGCTCCTCACAGCATCACACAGCCTGGAAAAAACATCAAACACCTCCAGGATCACAGTCCAGGCTGTGCGTGGTGGTGTTTGTGGGTCCCAGGACGAGGGGAGAGATGAGAAACCTTGACTCCATGTTTCAGAACGTGGAGTTCTGGAATTATTTTATGATTATATTATTTTTTGAGGTATTATTTTATTATTTTGCGATTTTTATTATTTTATTATTTTATTATATATTATTATTATATTATATATTATATTGTTTTGTTTTATTATTATTTTATCATATATAACATGTACAATATATATTATATTTATTATATATTATATAATATATATTATATATTATACATATTATATATAGTATATATAGTGTATATAGTATATATTATATATATAATATGTATATTATATTTTAAAAATTATATATTAAAGCTATACTAAAAGAATAGAAGAAAGGATTTCATCAGAAGGCTTGAAACTAATCGAAAGGAATGATAATAAAATCTTGTGACTGACCAGAGAGTGCGAGACAGCCAGACTGTGATTGTCCCTTAATTAGAAACAACCAACCACAGATGCACCTGTTGCATTCCACAGCAGCAGATAATTATTGTTCACATTTTGTTCCTGAGGCCTCTCAGCTTCTCAGGAGAAAAATGCTGGCAAAGGGATTTTTCAGAAAATATCACGGCCACAGCTGTGACCAATCCCCACTGTGTCACCCAGACCATGAAGTGCCACCTTCCCAACAGGAGCTGGCTGGAGTTCCCTCCAGCACACCTCCATTTCCAGCCTGGGTAAGGTTTTAAAGACAGTCCCTGATAGATAAAGGCACAGAGATTTACAGGACAGAGATGCACAGTGAAGTTATCCTCTCACAGTAAATACATACCAAGTGTGCCTGCACTGAGCCACAATCCAGTGATTTTCCACTGAATTACCTGAATTTTCCATTGAATTACCTGGCCAGGGGCTGCACAGAGCTCATTCAGGTGCTCCTCCGGCACACTGCTGGGGTTTGAAATAATGAGGGGTCAATTTTCCATTGAACTTCCTGAATTACCTGGAATTATTAAAATCCCACCGATCCAGCATCATTCCTGCACTGATACAACAGGTACTGCATGAATCACAAACCCACACAGCAAATCTCACAGAAATCAGCAGCCTGCTTTCCAAGAACAAAACACCACCAGCTAACCTCTGTGACTTCCAAGGAAATCCAAATATATCCAAATAAATCAAAACCCAGGCACACATGCTGGGAATAAATGCCAATGCTCATCTCAGCACAACTCCTTAATTCTTTGTGAATGATTCCCATTGACAAAAATAAAGCCACGGGCTCAGGCTATGCCTATAAACATTAATTGCTGTGATTTGTAATTGTCACACAAATATCAGCCTTTAAAAAAAAAATTAAAGTTATTCAAACCCCAGGAGCCCCATCAGCACCTTGGTGTTCTTAAGACATTTGGAAATCCAAAGCAGAGATTTCTCCAGAGCCCAAATCTCCTCTCCAGCTCCAGTTTGGGTCCAAAAGGAGCAGAAAAGTGATTCATCCTCCCACTGTGCATCCATCCAGAATCCCATTTTCCTGCCAGATCCCACCACCTTTGGCAGCCTGGAGCACTCCAGCACCGAGGCAGGAGTCGCTCCCCACAGTGGGAACATTTGGTGACATTTCCACTGCTACAAAACAGGGAATGAATTTCAATCAGGACCTATAAAAGATGAAGGTTGAGTCATGCAAACTTCTCGTGCACCAAACTGGGTTTTGCTTCTTCCCCCTTTTTTTGCTGTTTGTGAAAAGTGTATTAAAGAAAATGTAATCAAGGAACCTCTTAACAAGCAAAGGGAAAAAACAGCCTCAAAAATGAACTCAGTGATCAATTCCCTTCTGCTTGCTGAGTTCAGTGGACTTCTGACTTCATCTACAACAACCCTGCCAAGAGGAGAAAACTGAAAATAACCTCTGCCCAAATCAAAATGACAGCAATTAAGCCATTAAAAAGCTTGGTGAGTTCAAGCCATCAGCCTGGAGTATTAAATGGCATTTTAGGCCTTTCTAGGAAGAACCACTGCTTGCTGCCACAACTCTCCAAAGGATTTGACAGGATGGTTACATGCTCAAAAAAGCAATAGAACTAAAATTAACCCAAAAATAAAATCCCCACGCCAGCAAATTAATAGTAGGTGTAGAAAATCTATGAAGTGTGCAGTATTCATTTATTTAGAGTAACCACATTATTAACCAATTTGCCATCAGTAACAGAAGCCATCCCCAGTGTCATCACTGGCACAGAATTCCCAGTGTGCAGAAAATGCTGGGATGAGCAGCCTGACCTCAACACAGAAAATGAAATCACCACAGAACCAGGCACTCGCTGAATTTCAAGTCCAGCCTGATTATTTTCAGGACAAAGTTGATTTCTCTCTGCTCCTGACACATTTTCCCCTTCCTCCACAATTGCTGTGCAGTGTTTTCCTTGCATGTGATGGCAGCAAAAGCCAGGTGAGCACTGAGACAGCACCAGAGCACTAAAAATTTTAGTTTATTTAGAGAAAAAAATGAGAAGGTGTCTGCAGCACAGGGAATCTTCTGTTTGCTCTGGCACCAGCCCCTCTTCCCCACAAACACCCCAAAAAATCCATCCCAGCAATGAGGGAGCCCACTCCAAGGAAACAGAGTTTGTTCTACAAGGAAAGGACATGGAATCAGCCCACAAAAAATGCATTTAACATTCCCAAACTTCCTCCTGCTTAAATCAAAAAGCTTCCCAAGGCTCAGTGGGAATAGGGAAGATTGGCTTCAACACCAAGGGTTCCTAAAAGATGTGAGGAAATGGCAACACAGTCCCAGTACAGGAGGTGGCAAAATGAGCATCCTTCACATTCTCACCTGGCCTCTCTTCTTGGCAGCTTGAAAGATTTCAAGATTTTAAAATATAAATTCGCCATCCAGGACTGGCAAACCAGTATCTCTGCCAGCACTGAACTTCACACAAGCCTCCCACTCCTAAAAATACAACTTCAAGAGAACAGCCATTCAAACTCAATCCCAGTGGAGCAAAAAGAACTTTGGGAGAATCACAAAAAAAAAAAATGATGCTTAAAAATAGCAAACCTGATTGTTTGTGTTGGGAGATTTCAGGGGAGTGTTTATTTCCTTCTTAATCCCCAAAACAGCAGGAACCAGAGAGAGGGGAAAAGTGAAGGCAGAAAGGAATGAAAGCAAGGGATAAGTGCAGACACATTTCAGCTTGCTGACAATCCGATTCCAGACTCTACAAAGCTCTGACTCATCCCTGGAGTTGTTTTTTTGATTGTTCTTTGCAGCTCAGTTTTATTTGAGGGACGAGCTGCATCCCCCTGTTCCAGGGATGCCTTGGCTGGACAGACGCTCATTCACAGCATCACCCTGGCATTTGTCCTTCTGTCCCCTCCAAAAATTCAAAAAAAGGAACAACAAAAAGAATCACAAAGTAAAAGTTATCTCCTCCGTCCAAGTAATTTTCTTGAAAAGAAGAGGCACATCCTGTCCAGCCACGCGGGCTGCGCTGCCAGACAAAAAAACAAGATATAAAAAAAGCTCAGTGTTCTCTCAGCGTGTTTCAAGACGCATAACTGAATCCCATAAATCTCAGCAGAGACCTTGATTTAGGTCATTTCGAGTCACTCACTACCATTTAATCTCCTCACCTACTTTTGGGCTGCTTGGAACACAATGGCTGAGCAAGATGTGCTGAAAGGCCCCATTCAGGGAACACAGACTCCCAAAACCAGATCTGGAGCAAGGGCAGGAGGATCCCTGTCCTCAGCCAAGGCAAAGAGCAGCCCTGACACCAGCACGCCGGGCTGGTTTCAACTCTGGATGCTCTTTCAATGATCATAAATCAGCTTTGCAAAATGAAAATGCATTTAATTTTAAAGGAAAAAAGCAATTTTTTTTATTGCATGCAAGTTAGAATACACATGCAGTTGTTTATCTGATAATAACTCAAATAATATCAAATGAAATGATTTTATTATTTAGCTTTAAGGCAGCTGAGAAATAACACTTATAACATTTAAAATGTGCTACAGGAAGTTTCACAATCAGAATTCTCTGAAAGACAACCATGACTTTCTGGTTTCCTGGAGTTTTCAGGTATCAAAGATACAAGAATTCTCAATTATAATTATTATATATGATTCATAAACTCCCTCATTTACACTAAGAGGCAATGGAGAGCAAAATCTACGCAGAGATGTGATACTGAGTGAAATTTAGAAAGGGAGACCAAAATCTATGCAGAGAAAAGATACTGAGTGAAATTTTAAAAGGGAGACCAAAATCTAAGCAGAGAAAAGATACTGAGTGAAATTTTAAAAGGGAGACCAAAATCTAAGCAGAAAAAAGATGCTGAGCGAAATTTAGAAAGTGATGCAGTAATAAAATATAAACGTCAAGAAATCTGTGATACAGCTGAAGAGCTCTTTATTGTACTGAAAAGAACATTGTGTTTGGGCTACTTCAAACAAAGCCAGATAAATAAATAGTTTTTGATCAAAACAAAACCAAAAGTGCTTTCGTATTATCTGAAAAAAAATCCAACATTCCCTGTAAGAGAAATGAGGATTTGTGCTCCAAAAAAAAGTGAGTGGTCAACAAATTTTGGTGTTATTGCCATAAGCAATGAGACTTCAGGGGGATCTGTGATTTTTTGACAAAATTTTAGAGAGGCACAAGACAAGAAGCAATGGGAAAAAAAGGAGGTGGGAAGGAAAGGGAACCTGTTCTCCTTGTGCTTCTCAGAGCTGGATTTGTTCTCCCTATCGCTCTCAAAGCCATTCTGCAAACACAGCACAACCTCCCCACAAGACAGCCCAGGCAGGGCTGGCTGGCTGGCTTTCATTAAAAATAAAACAATAAATAAATAAATAAATAAATAAATAAATAAATAAATAAATAATCTACTTACTCTTCCCCTGCACACACCTTTCCATGCAGGACCTCAAAGCAAGCTCCTCCTTGCAAGGAGAGGCATCGATCTTTTGGGGCTGATAAATGTGTTTAAACAGTCAACACGTAAATAACTTCTAACAGAGAGCCTTCCCCAGGATGCAGAATCCTCAAATTAAAGGTAACAGCAAATTAGCAGCACTTTCATCCCAACCATAGCAGCTGGTGGAGCTGCTCTGGCTTTGGGACAGGGTGGGGTGCAATGGGAATTATTTGCATGAAGCCTGATCCTAAAACCACTGCAAACCATGGGAGGGAGCTGGGAGAAAATTACAGCTGCTATTCCAGCTCCCAGCCAGTGTTTAGTGCGGAATTCGCAGTTCAAGGAACCTCCAGCAGCACAAAAACCAACATTTAATTCTCATCCCTCCATACGGGATGTTGGATATTGTGGAATTTCCCAAACTTGTCTTGTTCCTCCCCAAAATTCTGATGGAGCCTCAAGTCTGGGTCCAGTCCCGAGCCTCTCATTTCAGAAAGGACAAGAAAATCAAGGAGTCAGGACCAGCCAGGCAGCAAAAATGGATAAATCACAGCAAGAATGCCCAACTGTTCCAGGGTGTTTACCAGAAAATAGCTGGGAGTTCCAGAACAAAATACAACAAAAAAACCCCAACAAAACCAAACCAAAACATTTCTTTCACTGCCAAAAGCTGTCACTGCTTTCAGAGTATAAAAGAATGCTCTACCTGCAGGGATTTTCCAGAATTTTTTCCCAATTTAAATCTGAAACCAAACCACCACCTGAATTTCCACTGTCAGGTTTGGTGGGGAGTGTTTTTAGCCAAGATTTTCAGGGAGAAAGTGTGAAAAGTGGAAATTAATGAATGCAAGGAGCCCTTCCCAGCTTTATTCTGTGAAGTTCACTGTGATGGGGGAAATAATCTGACATAAAGCCTAAATTAAGATTAATTCCTTAAGTATGAAGACAATGGTTATAAATGTGTTTGGCATTAGGCAACTGGGCTAAATAAAAGGACTTATGCGTAAATTAATTTATCATTACAGTCAGAAATTAATCATTTCATGGAAGGTAACTCCAGCATATGGATTGATAAAAGTTCAAACCAACCTCAGAGCTAACACAAGCAATCTGGATGGCATAAGGAGGGAGAAAAGGCAATTTAGCAACCAGCAATGAGCCTTCACACACACAGGAAATAAAATCAACACTTGAGGGGTCCAGAAATCTGCTCCAAGGGGTGCTGAGCCCTAATTCTGAGTTTATCCAACAACCCTGGTCTGCAGAGCTGAAATCTTTGCCAGCACAAGCTCCCTGCTAAGGAAACTCACACATTTAATACAGACAAAATTTTGCCTTGCAAACCACCAGAACCCAAGAATGCCACAGCTCTGATGAACCTGGCAGAGCTCAGATTGTTTGTGTCTCACCCAGCCTGTCTGTGGGTGCTGTCCATCCTCCCTTTTCCCCTTTTTTTTTTTATTTTTTCATTTCTACAGCACAGCTTACAAGCACCAGAAACAGAAAAGTTTAAAAAAAAAAAAAAAAAGAACCAGAACAAGGAGTATTCAGAGTTTTTAGACATTCAGCTCCAGGGGGAAAACACAAGAGCACAATTTCATTCATAGCAAGTTGAGTTTCCATCCAAACATCATCAGTGTATCCTGTGACCTTTGTAGTGCTGCATTTCTCCCTCCTTTCCCCCTCCCTTTTCCAGCTGCACACTTTAAAATCCTTTACAGGCAAAGCCTTTTGTTCCTATTTCAGCATTTTTCTGCAGGCCCTGAGGAGCTGGGACCCTCTGCAGCACAAATACTGGGGGGTTACTGGTGTTTTTGAAGAGTAACTGGGATGAAGCCGCCTCCTCCTCCTCCTTCCCCAGATGGAGAGGAGACAGAAAAGTCAGGAAGGGTTCCATTGATGAAAGAGACCAAAGCACAGCCAGGCTCCTTTCCAAAACCACTTCACAGGGAGGTTCATTTATTAAATTTCTGAGTGGCTGCTTATCGAACACTGGGGGAAAAGCTCCACGGGCCTGCACCTCCACACTCTGCTCTGCCGCTGTCACCCACTCATCCCCTGCACAGATTAAGGAAAAATGAGACTTTTTTACCCTCACAGCAACAATGGCTGCTTCTTATTAATGTGCTTTTCTCAGATTTTGATGCATTTCAGGCTCATCAGAGTTGTCAAAACACACCCATGAGAATTTGCTTTATGGGTCACAGGTCTGAATTTACATTTGCCAATAACCAAAAAATTACAAATATTATTATTATATAATATATACATTATACTATTATTATTATATAATATATACACTATACTATTATTATGTTACATATGTATTCTATTATATATAATTATAATCTTATATCATTATATTATTATATATGTATTTCTTACATATTAATAGATCTCTATTGTATGTATTATATATGTATTTATCATCAATAAATTAATATTATTGATTATTATATTATATTATATTATTATGTTGTTATATTATTATATTATAGACGTATTATTATATAATATTATATGTGTATTCTTATATAATGTATTTACTATTAATAAATTAATATTATTATTATATATGTATTATTATGTTGTTATATTATTTTATTATATATTGAATATAATATAATATAATATAGTATAGTATAATATAGTACAATATAGTATAGAATAATATAATATAGTATAGTATAATATAATATAGTATAGTATAATATAGTATAGTATAATATAATATAGTATAGTATAGTATAATATAATATAGTATAGTATAGTATAATATAGTATAGTATAGTATAATGTAATATAATATAATATAATGTAATATAATATAATATAATGTGATATAATATAATATAATGTAATATAATATAATGTAATATAATGTAATGTAATGTAATGTAATGTAATGTAATGTAATATAATGTAATGTAATATAATGTAATATAATGTAATATAATATAATATAATATAATATAATATAATATAATATAATATAATATAATATAATATAATATAATATAATATAATATAATATAATATAATATAATATAATATAATATAATATAGCTATTATATTATATCTGTATTATTACATATTGTATGTATTATCTATTAATAAATACATATTATATGTATTATATATGTATTATTAATAATAAATTTATATATATATAGATGGACATATAGAGATATATATCTATATATATAGATAGATATAGATATAGATTTTAAATATAAATAAATAGACAAGTAGGGAGCTAAATAGGGCTTTGACAGTGGATTTTCTCAATGCTCCAGCCAGGAAAGCAGCCCTGCCAGAGGGAAGGGATGTCAGCATCTTGGCACATCCAAACAATTCCCTGATTCTGCTTTACAGGCCCTTGATCCAGCTCTTGAAGGCGGGCGAGCATCAGCTTCGCTTCATCTGCACTCGGGGATGGATGGGTACCCACAGCGCCAGCCGTGGCCTCGGGAGGAGCTCACTCCTCACTGCTGTCACTTCCCAGGACAACGCTTGGGACCGGCTCCTGCAGCCCTTCCCATGGGAACCGGGCTGGAAAAGGAGAATTGTCACAGCCCTGGTGGCCTCACTGAGCCCACACTGAGCAATTACACCTGGCGGATGAGTGCAAGTTCCTTGAATAAATCATCCTATCCCAAAAAATTCCCCGTATTTTACCACAAACGGAGCTAATTTAATAACCCCTATTTTTATTTTTTTTTTCCTAGAAGCAGCAGAATCACACAAAATACATTTTAGCACCACATTTTACTTTATTGCTGCAGGACAACAAGAGCCCTGCTCCAGTGTGAACTTGCATCAAGAAATGATGTTGTGGAATTTCCCAATTTTCCCCACCTAAATTCACAAATTTAGAGCATGCCATGCAGTGGGACTGGATTACTGACCCAGGACCCACTCAGGGACTCATTCCCAGGCAGCAACTGTTGATATTTTAAGTAAATTCAATTTGCAAGCACTCCCCATCTATAAATTGCATCGTCCCATGGTTTCCTCCCTGCAGGAAAACCATCCTCCAATGACAGCGGTGCAAAAACAAACCAAAAATCCTTCCCAAATGCAAGGAGCCAAGAAGCTCTTCCTGGAAAGTCCGATGATTTCAGAAAAAATCAAAATAAAACAACAAAACCAACGTCAGATGTAGCAGGACCAACCCTGATGCAGCAGTTGAGGGTTGGAGATGGAAATCCACGCTGGGTTTGGAGTTAATCTGATTATTTGGCTCCTTCTCAAGAGTCAAAAAGGCAAAAATGCTCCCCTGGCCTAATTCAGCCCATTTCACACCAAACAATGTGAATTATTGCTGGAAACCCTTAAAGACCTGAGAATTTCTGCAGCACATTTAGCAACACCTGTGATTAACTCCAAACTCAAAAGCAGAACAACTGGGTCAGAAGATTTCCAGTTTAAAAAACAGCAAATAATGGCAAAAAAATTACAATGTTTTAAATGGTTCCAATCCATTTACAGCATCTTCTCAGAAAAAAAAACAAAACACCAGTTGAGCTTCCTCACATTACATCCATATGGTTTCTGAGTTCAAACACATCCAGAGTTTTCAGTGAGCATTTCCCAGGGATTTCACAGAAAGAAGGCCCTGTTTTGTCTATTTGTGCTGCAATTTGGGAAGAAAAGGGGAGAAAAAAAGTAAAAATGGAGACTGGTCTCTACTGATGGAATTACTGCAAGGTCAAGACCCTTTTCTCCCATTTTCTTCCACACTTTTATCCCTCAATAAATCCCATATTCCATTTATTTCCATTGCCTACAAAGCACTGACAGTGTTCCAAGAGCAGGACAGCCGTGATGATGTAGGAATTCTCAGAGAGAAAACCATGAAAAATCTGTGAAAGTCATCCCAGAACTAAATAAAGTTGTGAGTAATGAATATCAACTGTGCGTGGCACAGTGAAAGCCATTCAAGGGAACATGTGCTTGAACATACTTTCCATCTCAACAAAGGTTCAGATTTTTCACTCTTCATAACGACAGCTATGAAATAAAAAAAAAAAAAAAAGTTGACCAGGCAAAGAGATTCTTCCAAGTAAAACCCCAAAATGGCCAAAAAAAAAAAAAAAAATTTAGTAAGGGTTTAAAAAAAGAATAAAAGAGGAGTGGAGCCTTTTAACTGAGAGGAAAAGGGAGAGATACTAATTTGTAACCTCACCAGGAAAGGAAATCATTTAGAGCTGAGGAAAAATGTCCTGTCCCTTAGCTGGGAGTCAGGGAAAGCTGCTATGACCAGCAGACTTTTAATAGAATCCTACTGGAGTTACACTGGCAATTCCCTCTGCTTTTGGAGGGAACTGCAGCACTTAAGAGGATGGAGTGGTTTGGTCAGCTTTGCTCTCCAGCCTTCCAACACCTGATGAAACTGCAAAAAATAAAAAATTAAAAAAAAAAAAAAAGGGATTTTGGAGCTGGAGAGGAAAGAAGGCAGACTCTGCATTCCTTCACCTCTTTCCATGCTCATTAATAATCCATTAGCAGGAGCTGGACACAAAAACACAAACTATTGCTGGAAGATCAAGGCAGTCTCCCAACGCCCCCTTCCCCCTTTTTTGGCACCAAAATTTGCTTGGCTGGGCCAAAGCAGCCCCAAAACTCAAGGGATTAGCACTATCAGGAACTGCAGAAAACCAGATGATTCCACAGCAATTCCAGAGCAAGTCATTGTTGCAAACAAATGGAATCACTTACAGGCACAGAGCCCTGATTAACTGCAAAAACCCCTTAAAAGGTAGTTTCACATTTTAAATGGGAACGTTAATCCAACGCGTGCAGAGTTAAAATATCAGAATTCGGGATTTTTTCACTCAGCCACACCGGGGTGAGGGGTTGGAAAGTCTCTTTATAGGGTGTATTAAAAATTCTGGGAATCCCACCCAAGGTGTGCAGTGACCAACCTGGTGACCTGAACAGGTGGTGAACACAAAGGAGAAATGAACATTTATGTGTAACATCAACACCACCGAAAAATCCCAAATAAATCACAGTGGTCTCAGCTCATTGATCTAAAAATCTGAAGGATATTCTGTTTAAAAAAAACCCTGCAACCATTGAGGGAAATGCCAATTTCTGTTTCAAATCATCACCAAAAGCATCACTGAAAACTCCCAAAGTGCAGCAGGAAAATAAATGACAGTGATCTCAGCTCAGTGAGCTAAAAATCTGAAGGTTAAAAAAAACCCGGCAACCATTGGAAGAAATGCCAATTTCTGGTTCAAATCATCACCAAAAGCATATCACTGAAAAATCCCAAAGTGCACGGGTTCAGCAGGAAAATAAATGACAGTGAGCTCAGCTCAGTGACCTAAAAATCTGAAGGCAAAAGAACCCTGCAACCATTGAGAGAAATGCCAATTTCTGGTTCAAATTATCACCAAAATCATCACTGAAAAATCCCAAAGTGCACGGATTCAGCAGGAAAATAAATGAGAGTGAGCTCAGCTCATTGATCTAAAAATCTGAAGGCAAAAGAATCCTGCAGCCATTGAGAGAAATGCCAAATTTTGATACAAATAATCACCAAAAGCATCACTGAAAAATCCCAAAGCGCAGCAGGAAAATAAATGACAGTGATCTCAGCTCATTGATCTAAAAATCTGAAGGTAAAAAACCCCTGCAACCATTGAGAGAAATGCCAATTTTTGGTTCAAATCATCACATTTCCCTTCCAGCCCCCAAATTACAGCTCTGACCCCATCACAGCCACTTTTGCCATCTTTACACCCTGAAGGGCTGGAAAAGCTCACCAGGATTAAAAACTGCCCAGCATCCCTCAGGAAGATGGACCATACAAATGAGATTTCCACACAGCATTTAAGGCCAAAAAAAAAATTTAAAAAATCACAATCAGATCAGCCACACTCTCAGGCATCCAACACAGAGAGGGAAAAGGGATTTCTCCAAAATTTATCAGCCATTTTGGGGAGGTTTAAGGGAAAGTTTTGAGACATTTCAGTAGCCTGAGTGTGATGGCAGCTGGGAGGTTGCCCTGAAGTTGTTCTTATCAGGAATCTTCCCTCAGCAAAGGCAAACTCAGCTCAGCAACCACCTCTGGGCTCTGCTTGCTCCTGCTGTAAATTACCTCATCCATTTGTCATATTTTTAGCACTTTTTGGGCTGGGCTGCAAGATCTGCAAGAGATGCATTTTAACCTTTGCTAGCGACTGCTCAAGGACAAGAAGTGGTTTTATGAGCCCTGGCTGTGTTAAAAAAATGTCAGTATTAAATTTCTGCAGCTCCAACCATGGAGCTATTTACTGAGGCTTTATACAAACTAATTAAATATAAGGCTCTCGTGGGACACGAGGAGAAAGAAAAGGAGAATTAAGAGATAAATCACTGGCTTTTCTTTCCTCAGCAAGTGTACACTCCAATTTAATATATTAAACCAAAAAAAAAACCACCCTGACAGTGCTCGCTCGGGCACACAGAGGCAGCAGCAGCATCCCAACCTCACACGGAACAGCATAAATTAATTATCTCTGCCTCACCACAACTTGCACAAAGGAATTGGGAGAGACAACCCAGACAAGGGGATGAGCTTGGGATATCAAAGGCTCCATATGGAGCGGGGGAATCTCACTCTGCAGCTTCACAGGGCTCCCAGGCTTTGTGAGCACATGGCACCGGGAGGCATCAAAGCAGCCCTTCCCTCCCCTGCTGGCCCTGGGTCATCCTGGCAGGAGAATCCTGACTGCCTGACAGGATTCCTGCTGGAGGTTCCTCGGAAAAAAGCTCTCCAAGGAGGCCAGGAGCAGAGAGGACAACGCGTGGAAGCAGCGGAGGAAGGATGGAGGTCAATGGAGGCGGTGGGGAAAATCAAAGTGTGGGTTCATTCCCTTCTGCAAAGAGTGGGTTTGGAGCTGGACCTCCAGATGTTGGGAAAATCAAAGTTGTGGGTTCATCCCCTTCTGCAGAAAGGTGGGTTTGGAGCTGGACCTCCAGATGTTGGGAAAATCAAAGTGTGGGTTCATTCCCTTCTGCAGAAAGGTGGGTTTGGATCTGGACCTCCAGATGTTGGGGAAATCAAAGTGTGGGTTCATTCCCTTCTGCAAAGAGTGGGTTTGGATCTGGACCTCCAGATGTTGGGGAAAATCAAAGTGTGGGTTCATTCCCTTCTGCAGAAGAGTCAGTTTGAATCTGGACCTCCAGATGTTGGGAAAATCAAAGTGTGGGTTCATTCCCTTCTGCAAAGAGTGGGTTTGGAGCTGGACCTCCAGATGTTGGGAAAAATCAAAGTGTGGGTTCATTCCCCTCTGCAAAGAGTGGGTTTGGATCTGGACCTCCAGATGTTGGGGAAAATCAAAGTGTGGGTTCATTCCCTTCTGTAGAAAGGTGGGTTTGGAGCTGGACCTCCAGATGTTGGGGAAATCAAAGTGTGGGTTCATTCCCTTCTGCAGAAAGGTGGGTTTGGAGCTGAGCCTCCAGATGTTGGAGCCCATGGGGCCACTGGGCAATCCAGCACAACCTCTGGTGGAAAATTAGAGGGTCAGACCAGGCTGTGTCATGTACAACCAGAGTGGACAGGTCACCAGGAAGGAGCTCCTCATTCCCTCCACGCCTCCCGATCACTGCATGCTAACTTTGGTTAAAAAAATCTTCAGAAATTGATTTCATTCAAGTGTTTGTCTCCCAACATGCACAAACCACGGGAAGAGCCAGCTCCAACCCAAAACAGACACAGAAATGGCTGTGGGGAGACAAAAAATACCTACAGCTCATGGTTGTAGGAGAACAGAAAGTGCCACTCATCCACTCCCCATCCCTGGATGTGTCCCTGAACTCTTGCAGCCGCCTGGGACAGTGGAAGATGAAGCCCATGAGATGAATTTTAAGGTCCCTCTCAACCCAAACCATTCCATGATTCTTTGCCCCTTTTTCAATAAAAGCCACCGAGCTCATTCAGCAACAGAAAATCAAAAATTTTGCCTCTTGATGATCTATTAATCAAGCCATTCTTTAAATGGTTTCTGATTAACCACTTAAGGCTATTAAATTTTTAAACAAAGCTCCATCATTCCATTAGCAATCATTTAAAGTGCTTAAGGAGGTGTTTGTGGATTAAAGGGTTTTAACGGAAGCCTCTAAACACGGCTCTCAGCACAGAGCCAAGCACAAAAAACACTGCAAATTTCTAAATGCCAGCAAAAAATATCCGAGTTTTGTCATCAGAGGAGCAGATGCCACCTCACAACTCCCAACACGTGATTCATCTCACCCCCACAGCCCCTGCTCCCCTTCCCAGCTCAGGAAAAGATTTCAGAATTAATATTTCCATGCTGCTCCAACAACTGAGGGCAGAACTGGACACCAAAATCGCCCTGCAGGAACCTCAGTGTGCTTGGTGAGGAGGCAGCACCACCACACCTGTGGATTTCAATGGGTTCAGCATCATCTCATCCTGCCATGGGATTGGAGAATCCTGGAATTAGCGCCTGGAATTAGGGCTGAGAGATCCCCCAAGGAATCCCAGCAGTGTCCAGCTCAGGGCTGAGATATCTGTGAGATTTGCATGAGAGAAAATTAGGGGAGTGATGGAAAAGCACAAAATAAGCAAAGGGGAAAAGTCTCCTTTCTCCAAAGCTGGTACCCAAAGGCAGGGAGAGAAGGATGCCCATGGTCAAAGCAGCTCCTGAAGGGTCAGGGCTGGGTGGAAAAGGGAAAGGAAAAGCTCTAAAACCCTAAAATACACCAGGGGATGTAGGACAGGGTTATCTACAGGACTGTTCTGTGCATTTCTGTGGGATTGTCATAGATTTGCATGAGTGAGAGACGTTTAGGGGAGTGATGGAAAACCATAAAACAAGCAAAGAGGATTGTGGTGTTTTGGAAGGGGCAAAGTCTCCTTTCTCCAAAGCTGGTACCCAAAGGCAGGGAGAGAAGGATGCCCATGGTCAAAGCAGCTCCTGAAAGGTCAGGGCTGGGTGGAAAAGGGAAAGGAAAAGCTCTAAAATAAACCCTAAAATAAATCAGGGGATGTAGGACAGGGCTGCCATAGGACTGTCTTGTGCATGTCTGTGGGTTTGTCATGGTTTTGTATGAGAGACATTTAGGGGAGTGACATAAAAGCACAAAACAAGCAAAGGTTTGGGGTGTTTTGAAAGGGAGAAAGTCTCCTTTCTCCAAAGCTGGTACCCAAAGGCAGGGAGAGAAGGATGCCCATGGTCAAAGCAGCTCCTGGGGGGAAAAGGGAAAGGAAAAGCTCTAAAACCCCAAAATAAACCAGGGGATGTAGGACAGGGTTGCTACAGTGGGATTGTCAGGGTTCTGCATGAGAGACATTTAGGGGAGTGATGGAAAAGCACAAAACAAGCAAAGGGGAAAAGTCTCCTTTCTCCAAAGCTGGTACCCAAAGGCAGGGAGAGAAGGATGCCCATGGTCAAAGCAGCTCCTGGGGGGAAAAGGGAAAGGAAAAGCCTAAAATAAACCAGGATAGGGCTGCTGCAGGAGTGCCCCGTGCATTTCTGAGCAGGCTGGTCCCTCCAGAGATGGATCAGCACCTCCTGACCCGGAGCCACACTGGGAGAGGGACAGGGGAGCATCCCGAGGCACAGGCATCCCTGCCCTCGCCCCAATTCAGGAAGGAAACCCCCTTCTCCCAGCTCCTCCAGATCCCTTCCGTCCTCCTTAACCTCCTGCAATGCTTTACAAGGCCAAAAAGCAAAAAAAAAAAAAAAAAAAAAAGAAAATAAATCCATGTGCCGCTAGTGCAATCCACTTTTGGGAGCACATTTCCAGGTCAATGACAGCCCCAGAGGTGAGCTGAGCCCTGGCAGCAGCAGCAAGGAAGGATCCTTCCCATTTTCCTTGTTTGAAAAGGAAAGGAAGGATTTCTAATTTATGCAAGAGCTGAGGGGTGAGAGGATGTGCTTTGCTAATTCCAAAGCCTCCTTCCCGTGTTATTCCCAAATATTGTGACTGCCAGCTCGCATCCATCACGCACATTTTGATGGGGTAAATAATGAAAGAGCCTACAAGCCTCTAATTTGATGCTGACTGCAATTCCCACTTCCAAAGACAGCAAGAAAACAGGAATAGAAACTAAACCAGTCAAAGAGAAACACGCCCTTCTCCTTTCTAACTTTAAGAACCTCAATATTAAGAGAGAAAAAAAAAAATCAAAATAAACTCTCAGCACAGCTTCATATCTGCTCAAATAAGCATTTTTCAACATAAGTACCCAAACTGCTTCTAGGTGCAGGGCACAGGGGTCAGGGTAGGACAACACATTTTAATGATTTACAACCAACAAGCAAAACCCCCTCCCCAGCAGGAAAAATAACTGAGCACCTAACTGCAAAACAATATCTTAATTGTCAATTTGAATCTAGGTTTCCTCCTCAGATTTAAATCTGGCTTTTTTTTTTTTTTTCCTTTTTCAAATTGCATTGATTTAACTCAATCAACCCTGCCCAAAGGCCATCTTTCCTGCATGCTCTGAGCATACCAAGCAAGTTTCAACCAATTAGATAAATCACAGAATCTCACAACTTCCTAGCAGCCACGGATCAAGCCATGCACAAGCCCTAATTATTCTTTTAAATCCCGAAAACTTCACAAAAATAAGCAGCTAAGGAGGGAATTTCACCATTTTTTTTTTTTTTTTTTTTAAACCTAGGGCACATGATGGCCAGCTGAATTCTGCAGGAGACTTGCATGGTCATCGCAAATCCCATTTTTAATTCTGTTTATTATTACCCTGTGTCGGTGAGAATAACGCTGCTGCATGAGTTTTATTCATTTATTCATTTTTTTATGTCTGTGTGTGTGTACACCCACACCCACACTGCAGCCTCGAGGTGTTACACTCCAGCACGGCAGGGAAAAAGCAGGGAATTGTGATGGGGAAAATCCTGAAAAATGGAAGTTTCCAGCACAAACGGCACGGCAGGGACCCCGGGGCACAGTCCCCCATCAGCAGCAGTGGAAATATGCTCCTGTGACACTGCACAGATTGTTCAAAGATTCCCATGACAGGCAGAGGATTAAAAAGCAATTCCCTGCCTCTCACATTGCACACGCAAAGCCGTGTCTGGGAAAGGCAGGCAGGGAGAAGATGGATCTCCCCGAACTCAAAAATGTGGGTATTCCATTAAAAATAACCTTAAAAACGACAGCACCAAAGCAGGAACTACCCCATGAGGACAGACACAGCGCCGCAAACCCGACCCAGATTTGTATTCCCAAAAAAAAAACCCTGCAAATTCCAGGCAATCTGCAAATGATTTCCCTCTTCCCCACCCAAACATCCACTGCAAACTCCTACAATCGCCAGGCAGGCTCGCAGGGAAGGGCTGGAAATAAAAACCATTCCTTACCTTTCACTTGAGTGTCGTATTCAGCTATGATCTCCTTATCCTTTTTGAATTTTGCTGGCGACGTCATGTTTCCTTGCCCAAAAAGCTGAATAACCTCGAAAGAGATCCACCACCAGAACACGAGAGACAGAAAAGGGAATTTTCGCTCCTCTCAGCACGACGATGCCTTGGCTCGCTGCTCGTCCTTCCCTTCCCCCCCCCCCCCACCCCGCAAAAAAAAAGGGGGAAAAAAAATCAAAAAATCAGTCCATGGAGAGAGGGTGTGAGAGGGAGCACAGCGGCAGGAAAATGCAGATGTTGAGATCAGCGGATGGAAGAGGCAGCAGTTTTGTCTCCCTGCACCAAATCCTTGAGCAGCAGCATCAGCCCTGGCGAGATCCTGCAGCCCCAAAGGCTCTTCCTGATCCTCAACAGCACAGCCAGGGAGTGGAAGTCCTTCCGCACATGTTTTGTGTGGGTTTGGTTTGCCCTTTTTTTTTTTTATTATTATTTTTTTTTCCTCCTCTCTTCTTCTTTTTTTTTTTTTAATTTATTTATTTATTTTAACGGGCACGGAGATGATGCAAATCAAATCCCAAACGAGAGCGGTAGCAGCAGAGGGGAAGCAGCTTTTGGTTTGCTTGCCTGAAAACACAAAATAATAACAACAACAATAATATATATATATATATATATATATATATAAATATATTTATAAAATTACAGCTCGCAGCCCAAATCGGTGATGGGAAGCAAAGCTGCCCTGACACCCTGACATTGCAAATCGTCCTTTGAGCAGCAGCAGCAGCAGTGCGAGGCTCCAGCTGCAGCCCCCAGGTGACCGAGGGAACGCCTACACCGGGACCGGGCTTGGTTCCTTTGGGACATCCCGGGGACAATTTGGGGTGCAGGTCCTGGGGAACCGGGGGGCAACACCCGGGGGTGATTTGGGGGGCAGCTCCCGGGGGAACTGGGGAGCAGGGATCCTTTGGCGTGCAGCTCTGGTGGGAGCTGGGGCTCATTTGGGGTGCAGGTTCCAGGGGAGAATTTGGGATTGATTTGGGGTGCAGGTCCCAGGGGAGAATTTGGGGTGCAGGTCCCGGGTGGGAGGGAATTTGGGGTGCAGTCCCAGGGAATAGGGGATGGTTTGGGGGGCAGGGATCCTTTGGGATGCGGCTCCGCTGGGAGCTGGGGTTCATTTAGGGCGCAGGTCCCAGAGGAGAATCTGGGGTTCAGGTTCCGGGAGAGAATACGGGGTTCATTTGGGGGGCAGGCCCAGGAGGAGAAGGTCCCAGGAGAGAATCTGGGGTTGATTTAAGGTGCAGGTCCCGGGAGAGAATTTGGGGTTCATTTGGGGTGCAGATCCCGAGGGTTATGGGGCTGTTCAGGGAGCAGCTCCCAGAGGAACAGGGCACCTTTGGGATGCAGCTGCAGTAGGAAAATTTGGGGCTCATTTGGGGTGCAGGTCCCGGGAGAGAATTTGGGGTTGATTTGGGGTGCAGGTCCCGGGAGAGAATTTGGGGTTGATTTGGGGTGCAAGTCCCGGGAGAGAATTTGGGGTTGATTTGGGGTGCAGGTCCCAGGAGAGAATCTGAGGTTGATTTGGGGCGCAGGTCCCGGGGGAGAATTTGGGGAGCGGCTCCTGGGCGTGACGCGGCTCCAGTGGGAGCTGGGGTTGATTTGGGGTGCAAGTCCCAGGACGGAATTTGGGATTGATCTGGGGGGCAGGTCCCTGGAGAGAATTTGGGGCTGATTTGGGGTGGAGGTCCCAGGGGAGAATTTGGGGAGCAGCTCCCGGGGGTGATGCGGCTCCTTTGGGATGCAGCTCCAGTAGGAGCTGGGGTTCATTGCGTGAACAGCTCCCAGGGGAGAATCTGAGGTTCATTTGGGGTGCAGGTCCAGGGGGAGAATTTAGGGGTTGATTTGGGGTGCAGGTTCTGGGAAAGAATTTGGGGTGCAGATCCTGGGAGAGAATATGGAGTTGATTTAGGGCGCAGCTCCCGGGGGAGAATTTGGGGCTCATTTGGGGTGCATGTCCCGGGGGAGAATTCGTGGAGCGGCTCCCGGGGGTTCCGGGGCTGTTCGGGGAGCGGCCCCCGGGGCTGTGGGGGCTCCCCGGGCTCCGGGGCTCCCCCGGTCCCGCAGCATCCCGCGCTGCCCGCGGGCTCGGCCCCGCCGCCGGCAGCCCCGGGCACACCGGGCGCGCCCCCGCCGGGCGGCTCCGCCCGCAGCTTCTCCCTTTTCGGGTTTCTTTTCATGGGGGGTGATTTAGGGTTCCTTCCAGCGCCCGCTGCGCCGGGCAGGGCGGGACACAACTTTTCCCCCGGCTTTTCGTTCCAATTTGGATTTCTTCCCCGTTTTTTTTTTTTTTTTGGGAGGAGGGGGGAGCAGGGCGGGCGCGCGGCCGCAGCCCCCGCGGGAGATGCGCGGACGGGAGGAAGAAATAAATAAACAAACACGGCACCCGCCGGATCCGCATCCCGCCCGGGATAGAACAATGCGGGCGGCGGGGAGAGGAAGCGTGGGGGGGTCCCGAAGGGGGGGCCGGGGCTGGGGGGACGCGGCTCGGGGCGCTGGGGAGGCGGCGGGGCCGGCGGCGGGAGGGTGCTCGCGGCCTGCCGGGGGCGGCACGGGAGGGCCGGGGGTCGGGCGGCCGGGCGGGGCGATTACCTGGGCGCTGCGGAGCCGCCTCCCGCAGCCGGGCGTCCTCCGGCCGCTGGCGCCCGCCGCCCGGTCCCCCGCACCGGCCCGCCGCCGCCCCGCCCCGCCCAGCGGCTCGGCCAATGGGCGCGGAGCGCTTGGAAGGAGCGACGGGCGTTATAACCAATCAGACATTGCCGTGCCTAAGATGAGCCCGCCCCCTCTTCCCGCCGCTTGGCGCCCGTGGCACCGCCCCGCCGGGACGCGAGTGGGAGTGACAGTAGATACAACCAATAAAAGCGAGGCACGGCGCGCCTTTCCACCAATAGCCAGGCGGGAGGGGTGGTGCCACCGGATTTTTTTCAATGGGATGGGCGTGGCCTGTGGCGCCCAATGGGAGGGCGCGGTCGGGAATTCAAACTGACAGGTGGGAGCGTGGCCGTTGGTGCCGGACCGGGACCGGACCGGGACCGGACCAGAGATAGAGACAGGGACAGGATCGGATCGGGACCGGACCGGACCGGACCGGACCGGACCGGGTCCCAGCCATGTCGTCCAGCGGCTGCACCTTCGCGGACCGGTGCGTGAGCGTGCTGTGCTGCCGGTTCTGCCGGCAGGTGCTGAGCTGGCGGGGGATGCAGGCGGTGCTGCTGGCCGGCACCGACACCGACACCGACACCGCCCTCTACTCCACCGACATGCCGCCCTCGGGGTAAGCACCGGGAACGGGGAAAGGGTGGGTTCGACCGGGGCACGGGGTCCTGTCAGCCCCGGGGGACACGGAACCCGGTGTCACCGGGAGAACGGCCCTGCAGTGTGGTGGTGCTCACAGGGGTCCCAGGACAGGGAAGAGATGAGAATCTTGACCCCATGTTTCAGAAAGCTGATTTATTATTTTATAATATATATTATATTAAAAGAAATATTATATTATATTATATTATATTATATTATATTATATTATATTATATTATATTATATTATATTCACGTAATATTCCTATTATATTCAAATAATATTATATAATTATATAATATATTATATATCTTCTAGAATATAATTATATATTATAATATATATATTATATTATTGTATTATATGAAAATTATATACTAAAACTATACTAAAAGAATAGAAGAAAGGATTTCATCAGAAGGCTTGAAGGGAAAGGAAAAGAACGATAATAAAATCTTGTGACTGACCAGAGAGTCCGAGACAGCCGGACTGTGATCGGCTATTAATTAAAGACAATCAATCACAGATGCACCTGTTGCATTCCACAGCAGCAGATAATTATTTTTTACATTTCATTCTTGAGGCTTCTCAGGAGGAAAGATCTTAGCAAAAGGATTTTTCATAAAATATATCTGTGACACTGCCGAGCACAGGTCACCCCATCCCTGCATCCCAGCAAAAAGCCAGGCTGTGCCGTGCAGGGCCAACCCAAATTTGAATTTTCTCCATCCCTAGGGATGACACAGGCTCGGCAGGCATGGGAAGCTCCTCCTGCCCGTTCCCAAAGCAAGGATTAGAATTTGAAAATAAAGATCCACAAACAGAACAAACCTGATCTGTCACTGCTGCCAGGGCTCAGCTTTCCCAGAGCCAGATTTGAATAGTAAGGAAAATCAGGTTGTGAAATGACATGGTAATCAGAAACTATGGGTTGCAGAGGAGATAAGCAATCACAGGTTTGGGTTTAGACATCCCTGAGGTTTTGTTCTGTTTCTGAGCTGGGATTTGGCAGCAGTGTCCCCGAGCAGGGTTCTGATGGCAGTGCCATGCTGAGCACCAAGGCTCTGGGATCTGCTGCTCTTTGCAGCTTCTTCTTCACTGGGAAGCCTCTTAGAAAATTTCCATCTTTATTTGTTAATACTTTCAAGGTTTCAGCACCAAAATCCACTTTTCTCAGTTCTAAAGAATTTTCAGGAGTAATAAGCCAGGTCTGGCACAGCTCAGAACTCAAAGTTTTCTGCTCTGGGATCTCCTGCTCTTTGCAGCTTCTCTGCACCTGAGGATGCTTCTAAATATGCACTGGGAAGCCTCTTAGAGCATTTCCATCTTTATTTTTCAGTACTTTCAAGGTTTCAGCACCAAACTCTGCTTCTCTGGGCCGTTTTAAGAGGATTTTTTTATACTCATGTAATGCCACGTGGGTCTGTTATTCAAATTTCGATGCGAGTGGGGCTGAGAGTCATAAGGAAAGTAGAATAACGTGGTTCAAACCACCCAGCACCAATGGCAGCGTCACTTTGTGGCGACCTCAGCCTGGTGCCATTGTGACCACCACAAACCCAAACTTTTGTGCATTTCCCTCACCCCCAGAGCCGTGGATTTCATCGGGAGCTGCCGCTTCGCCGAGGTCTGCGCGTGCAGAGTGAGGAGCGTCGCCTGCCTGAAGTGGTGAGCTCGCTCACAGCCACCTCATGGGCACCCCTGCGTGTCCCAGCCCCTCTGTGTGTCCCCTCCTGTGTCACCTCCTGCAGCTCAGGAGGACGGCCTGGAGGAACAGCGTGCACATTCAGTGCTGCTGGGTTGAAAATCAGCCTGTCTGCGAGCCCCCGGTGGGAACGTGATGGTGTTTTCAGGAGGATGGATGAGTGTCCTGGAAGCTTCTGTGCCACCTGCCCGGTGAAATGCGTGCCTCAGCGCTGAGGTTTCCCTGTGAACGAGGCCCCAGCAAGGAGCAGTTACTCATTCTCTCATTAATGGAGCATCCTCTTGGCAGATTGGGGTGTTGGGGAGCAGATGGAGCACGCTGTCGCTGGAGTTCTTGGAGTTCTTTTGTCCTCCTTAATAATGCCTGATATTTAAGGGTGGAAAAAAAACAGTTCTCAAAGAGCTCACAATTATCTCAGAGAATTCTTTCAGCTCCCTGATGGAGATTTTTACCTTTTTCAGACTTGAACAACTAGGGGGGTGTGATAGAGAGAATTCTTTCTGAGAGAATTCTTTCAGCTCCCTGATGGAGATTTTTACTTTTCTCAGATTTGAACAACTGGGGGGTTGTGATAGGGAGAGAGAATTCTTTCTGCTCCCTGATGGAGATTTTTACCTTTCTAAGGTTTGAACAATTGGGGGAGTTGTGATAGAGAGAAGTCTTTCTGAGAGAATTCTTTCAGCTCCCTGATGGAGATTTTTACCTTTCTCAGATTTGAACACTTAGGGGCTGTGATAAGGAGAGAAAACTCTTTCTGAGAGAATTCTTTCAGCTCCCTCATCAAGATTTTTACCTTTCTCACGTTTAAACAATTAGGGGTTGTGATAAGGAGAATTCTTTCTGAGAAAATTCTTTCCATTCCCTGATGGCGATTTTTACCTTTCTCAGGTTTGAACAATTGGAGGGTTGTGATAGGGAGAGAGAATTCTTGCTGAGAGAATTCTTTCAGCTCCCTGATGGAGATTTTTGCCTTTCTTAGATTTGAACAATTTGGGTTGCGATAGGGACGCAATATTTTGGTTTTTAGGTAGAAGTAGAGAAACAGAAATATCTCACCAGAGCACATGAAAATGGATAAATGGTGGTTATGGTTTCAGTCTAGGAGAGTGGATAAAGGTCAATAACCTGTCCCAGAGCAGCTGTGGCTGCCCCATCCCCATCCCTGCAATGTCCAAGGCCAGGCTGGAGCACCCTGGGATGGTGGAAGATGTCCCTGCCCATCTGGATGAGATTTAAGGTCCTTTCCAAGCCAAACCATTCCATAATTCTCATTTTCATCACTCCTGCTGCTGGCAGCCTCCTGTGCACAGTGTACAGGTGGATTTTGGGTGTGAGGCATTCTCTGCTGGTTGGAATCACTGCCCTTCCAAAGGAAAACAAATAAAGAAATCCTCCAGCATTTGTTGGTATGTAAACTAATCTGGGTTACACAATTCAGGTTACTAAACGCTTCTCTGTGTGCCAAAGATCCAAAACTCAGATATTCTGTAACTCCCAACAGATGTTCCCTAAATATTTCAGATACTTGTTTCACCCCGTTCCCTTAACCCCATCAAAACAGCAGCATTACACAAAGCCCTGGCACTGGGAATGTTCAACTGGAGCTGGAAAAAGCCACCAAGATCCACCTTTATCCCCAGGTTCACTCTTTTCCTTGCCTTTCCAGTGGGAATGTTGTTGGCTACCACGTCATCTGTCCCTGCAAGCCCTGCCTGCAGTCCTGCAACAACGGGCACCTCTGGATGTTCCACAGCCACGCCGTGCTCGGCATCAACAGGCTGGACCCTTCTGGTGAGGGACACCTTGGCCTCCTGCCCCTTCCCTAAAATCCTCATTCCCTTTCCCCTGGCTTCCTGCCCTTCCCCTAAAATCCTCATCCCCTTTCCCTCGGCTTCCTGCCCTTCCCATAAAATCCTCATTCCCTTTCCCCTGGCTTCCTGCCCTTCCCTAAAATCCTCATCCCCTTTCCCTTGGCTTCCTGCCCTTTCCCTAAAATCCTCATCCCCTTTCCCTTGGCTTCCTGCCCTTTCCCTAAAATCCTCATTCCCTTTCCCCTGGCTTCCTGCCCTTTCCCTAAAATCCTCATTCCCTTTCCCTTGGCTTCCTGCCCTTTCCCTAAAATCCTCATTCCCTTTCCCCTGGCTTCCTGCCCTTTCCCTAAAATCCTCATCCTCCATCACAGAACTCACAGAATCACCAGGTTGGGAGAGACCTTCAAGATGATCGAGTCCAACCCAGTCCCAACACCTCAACTCACCCCTGGCACCCAGTGCCACATCCAGGCTTTGTTAAACACCCCCAGGGATGGGGACTCCACCACTTCCTCAGTCCCTGGGAATTCCCAAAATTCACGGAATTCCCTGAATTCACAGAATCACCGGGGTGGAGGAGACCTCAAAGATCATCGAATGTAACCCAGCCCCAGCACCTCACTAAACCCTGGCACCCAGTGCCACATCCAGGCTTGTTTTAAACACACCCAGGGATGGTGACCCCACCACCTCCCCAGTCCCTGGAAATTCCCAAAATTCCCCCAAATTCACAGAATCACAGAATGACCAGGTTGGAAGAGCCCTTCAAGATCATTGAGTCCAACCCAGCCCCAACACCTCAGCTCACCCCTGGCCCCCAGTGCCACATCCAGGCTTTGTTAAACACCCCCAGGGATGGGGACTGCACCACCTCCCCAGGCAGAACATTCCAGAACTTTATTGTCAGATTATGCTCTTTTCTGACCCAGAGATGGGGCAGCTGAGAGCCATTTTAAAAACTTTTATTCTATTTTCAGTCTCATGTGAAGGGCGAGACAACGCAGATGTTACAATTCACACCATCACAATCAGAAATTAACTATTTCTTAATTACAATTCATTATAAGTGTTTCTTGGCCTATCAGCTTTTGCCACACCATGCTGTAAATGCCTCATTCTACAAATTCATTTCCCACACTTTATCACCCTTTCTGTAAAACACTTTTCCATATAATATAATATAATATAATATAATATAATATAATATAATATAATATAATATAATATAATATAATATAATATAATATAATATAATATAATATAATATAATATAATATAATATAATCACACAAACTTAAAGTACTGCATCCTTAACTTGTTGTTTACCTTTGCAACGACTTTTATTTTTTCTGTATCTTAAACTCTAAAACTTTAAACTTTCTTCCTCTTAACGTGTTAACAGAATCAATATTCGTTATATTATTTTTATATAATTGTTATATAATGATATATAATGTTATCTTTTTAATATTTAAGATATGTTAAATTTTGTATGTTAATATATTTATGTGGAATGTTATATATTATATTATATTATATTATATTATATTATATTATATTATATTATATTATATTATATTATATTATATTATATTATATTATATTATATTATATTATATTATATTATATTATATTATATTATATCAATGTTATAATATTACTTATATAATTATTTTTATATTCGTTTTATATAACTATAATGTATTTTAAAATAATTTATATATTTCTATAAGTATATAATAATATATTTACATAAATATGTAAATATTTATCCTCTGAATTGGGCTGAAAAAATAAACAACAACACTCCCAAGATCACTTTGAAGGAAGATAGAAAATAGATTTATTCACCATGAACGTGACTTCCTGGCTTTTGCAGGGATTATTTTCTCTCAAAATAGACAGTTGGGAAACTTAAAAATAAGGTCACAGTCCAAAAATATCTCTTTTTTTTCGCTCTCCTTTGTCTCATTCCCACCAGGTGTGAATGTTTTGCTGTGGGGCAACCTGCCAGCTCTGGAGGAGAGCACCGAGGGAGACACGTCCTGCACCTCTGAGGAGGAGTTCATCAGATGAATTCCACCTGCAGCATCTTTGCCTTGGGTTTATTTCATTTCACCCGGTGGCTCATCAGAGCTTAAACAGCAGGAAAAAAAAAAAACAAAAACCAGGAAATCTGGAAAAAAAAAAAAAAAATTGAATTTTTCTTGCTCTTTCCCTGAATCTGCCTGAGCAGATCCACCTTGGAAATGCCAACACAAAGTGCATTTACTGAGCTCTGTTTTGCTTTTTATTCTTAACCCTCAACAGCTGATAATCCTTCTTTTCTTCTTCCCCGAAGCACTTTGCACAGAGCAAAACCTCTCAGCTGCTCTCAGTTCAAAGGAATTCTCAGGAATAATCAGCCAGGTCTGGCAGAGCTCAACACTCAAAGTTTTCTGCTCTGGCTCTGGGTTCTCCTGCTCTTTGCAGCATCTCTGCACCTGAGGATGCTCCTGAATATGCACGGGGAAGCCTCTTGGAGCATTTCCATCTTTATTTTTCAATGCTTGCAGGGTTTCAGCACCAAACTCTGCTTTTCTGGGCTGTTTTAAGAGGATTTTTGATACTCGTGCAATGTCACGTGGGTCTATTATTCAAATTTCCATATCAGTGGGGCTGAGAGTCAGAAGGAAAATAATAAAACCACGTTTGATTATTATTATTATTAATAATAAAACCATGTTTTATTATCCTGGTTTAACCACCCAGGACCAATGGCAGCATAATAATAATATTAATAACAATAATAATAATAGTAATAAGGGTTCTGTCTCTACAGAGATCAAGTTGATGGTTTTTCTCCCTGATTAATCCTAAATTTGCAGTTTCTTAGTAGAACTTCAAGGCTACAATGGAGTTTTTCTTCAGGGCAGCAATAAAACCCATCCACTTTCATATATGTAATATATATATTTTTCTATATATAATATATACATATATATATATATTATTTTTTCCCCTCTCCAAAATAAAACTCAGTCATGAAATTGGGTCTTTTCAGAAAAAGCAAGAAAAATAAAAGTTAAATATTTGGTGTTCATGCCAAATTTTCCATCCTGAGCTGCACAGACAATCTGGTTGCTGTAGGTGATGAATTCAAAGCTCATTTTCTGAGTTGTTAACGAACCATCATGTTTAATTTCTGAACTAATTCTGTCCCCTTCAGCTGCTCACCTGAAGGCCACCAATAAAAAATTCCAGATAAAATCACATCAGGGATCAGAGGGAACTTTTAAATTTGGATTGATGCTGAATAAATCTCTCTGTAGGCTCCTGTGATACTTGAAAGGGGTGCAATGAATTCTCTCAGCGTTTTTACTGCTCATTATCCATTTCTTAATTAATGGCACTACCTCTTCTGCACTGTTTAAATGTCTATTGTGTATATTTGTATGTGTGTCTTGTTTTGAATTCCTGTGTTGTGTCTGCCCAGGAAATAAAAGCTTTGGACTCTGGAGTCTTCAGAGCTGTCATAAATATGGATGTGGAATGATATCGGATAATCAAAACAATAAAACAGCAGCTTGGATTAAAAGAGTGGAATAATTGGGGTTTTAGTGTTATGAATTTGTTTTAGACAACCCAAAAATAGATTCACTGACAAGCCTGACAGTTTCTCAGTCTCAGTTAACCCTTTATAACTCAATATCCCAATTTTTGCCAGCTTCCTGTGATCACTACAGCATCAAGCTGCCAAGGTGACACCTCAAAATTTATTTTTTTTTTCCCAGCAGAATTCACGAGCTAAAAATAAATCTGATTATTTTTGCATAAGCAACCACAACAGTTCAAACCTAATTGTGCCTGTTGCCTCCTCTCCAGCACTTGTCATTTGTAACCTTCACCACTCTGAGTCAGCAGCTCCTCTCCCACAGGGAAGCAGGGGATGAATTCCTCATCAAATCCATAATTCTGGGTTTTATTTTTGCTCCCCATCTGCACACACAGAACTGGAAGTTCTGCCATGAACTCGCTCCAACAGGCCTGTGCAATTAAAGCAGCTCACCTCGTCAGCTGATGAGCCAGACCTCAATTCTGGAAATTAAGAATGGGGCAGCTTTTGAAGGAGTTCAGGCCTTGATTTTTGACAATAAAGTTTTAGGTATTGTACACAAAGCATGCAAATATCCCCTATTGCCCCAGCTGTCATGGATGTCACCAAGGTAATCAATCGTGTCCAGGGCTGCTCCTTTCTGCCTGAAATTAAAAAAATATCTGACTGAGCACTTTGTGTTAAAGCCACAGCAGCTCATTCACAGAGCCCCAGAGTTTGGGGCTGTTCCTAAGGATCACCAGGGTTATGGGCAGATTGAACCCCAAACTGGCACAAAACCAGATCAGAAGCACTGCCAGGTCCTTCACCCCACCCAAAGCTGTGTTTGGAACAAACAGCTCAGCTCTCTGCTTTGTTTTCTGTCTGATTTTTGAAGGTGTTGGTGCTCCCTGCAATGTGCTGTGGAGCCCTTGGAGGGTTTTGTGTGTAAAAACACCTGGACAGGTAATGGAGAGACCCAGGGTGGATCCACCAGCAGGAATCTGTGGTCCAGGAGGTCGCAGGTCCTTCACCCCACCCAAAGCTGCGTTTGGAACAAACAGCTCAGCTCTCTGCTTCATTTTCTGTCTGGTTTTGGCACGTCAGAGGTGTTGGTGCTGTGGCGCAGCCCTGCAATCTGCTGTGCATCCCTTGGAGTGTGTAAAAACACCAGGACAGGTAATGGAGAGACCCAGGGTGGATCCACCAGCAGGAATCTGTGGTTCAGGAGGTCGCAGGTCCTTCACCCCACCCAAAGCTGTGTTTGGAACAAACAGCCCAGCTCTCTGCTTTGTTTTCTCCCTGGTTTTTGGGCACGTCAGAGGGGTTGGTGCTGTGGCACAGCCCTGCAATCTGCTGTGGAAAACACCAGGACAGGTAATGGAGGTACCCAGGATGGATCCACCAGCAGGAATCAGTGCCAGATCTGTGACCCAGGAGGTCCCAGGTCCTTCACCTCACCCAAAGCTCTGTTTGGAATAAAGAGCTCAGCTCCCTGCTTTGTTTTCTGTCTGGTTTTGGCACATCAGAGGTGTTGGTGCTGTGGCACAGCCCTGCAATCTGCTGCGCATCCCTTGGAAGGTTTTGTGGGTAAAAACACCAGGACAGGTAATGGAGAGACCCAGAGTGGATCCACCAGAAGGAATGAATGCCAGATCTGTGACCCAGGAGGAGCTGGTGAGGATTCCCAGGGAATTTGGATGTGATCTTTGCTGTGCCGCCCCTGAATCACAAGGCTGAAAAACAGGAACTGCATCCTAAAGCCTTTCCTTCTGCTCATCCAGGCTCGGAGCAATTAAAGTGCCTCTAATCGGATGTGGGTTTGTTTAGGAGGAACGGAACAGCAGGTGAAAGGTCCCAAATTTGAGACTCCCAAGTCAGGGTAGCTGTGGGAGTCCCAGGTGTGGGTTTCTCTGGGTCTGGATTGAAAACACTTGAGGGGATAATTCAGTTCAGACTCAGGTGTTTATTATTTCTTATCTATGTTACAGCCTCACAGCAGTGAGTGGGGCAGCTTTTCATTAGCAAGGCACAAAATGGCCAACAATCTCTTGTCACAAGGTCTTTTAAGACTCAACCATCCAATTAAGAACTGACACCTGGATTATTTTCCCTTTTAACCCAATAAATGATCCCAATGTGGATCTTTCCACCCAATTACAAAATGCCACCCAAACCCATGGAGAAGGAGGAAGAAGAAGAAACCCAGGACGACACCCTGTGCCCTCCATCTTGCTTCCATCCACCACATGCTAAAAATCCCAAAACCTCAATTTCCCACCTAAAGGATACACCTACACTACTCTGTATAATCTATTTCACACTTTTGTGGATTCTTTCTCCATGGATGAGGGTCAAAGTCAGAGCTCCCCTGTGGTCAGGACACCCCAGAGCAGACACAGAAATATTCCCTGTGTGCTCTGGGTTTCCACAAGGTTTCTGCAAGGCTCTGGAGTGTCCTGGCACCAAGAGCTTTGTGCCCATGGGCTGCACCTCGAGGGCCACCCCAGAGCTCACCCAGCAGTTTTTAAGATCTTGTGCTGTTGAAAGCGAAGGGAGCCAATCCACCTTGTCCTTGATCAGCATCGACTCCGATTTATTGATCAAACCAGTCATCTTTTATAACGGCGTTAATTAACTTCATGCATATTGCAAAATCCGAGCTCACGATAGGTTACAGAGAAAACTCTAACCCCTCCTTTTGTTTTACAATACCTGTGGTTTGTTTATTGAAAACAGGACCAGCGTTCTCACTGTGATATGAAAAGTTCTCCATATCTGTTCCCAGAGAGCCCAAGGACAGAATGTTTTGCCTGTTATGGGAAGACTGTCTGAGAATCTTATTGTTTATAAAGTGGTGCTTGAGAGAGCCTAATTATTTATAGAATCAAGCCTAGGAACTGCTTTACAACTACCTTTTACTTTTCCCTCAACTGTATACCTTCATGGCCTCTTTCTTTAAGCCATGCTAGAACCAGACTCTCCACATTGTGCAACACAGACTTGCAGGCTCAGGGTCACAGGCCGGTTTGGATGGGAACATTTGGAGCTTTGGGATGTGATGATCACTGAGTTCAGTTTGGTTTTTGAGTCACAGCAAGCCGGGCGATCGCTGTTATTGACAGCCAGCCATTTTCCTCTCTGCAGTTGCAAGAGGGAACAAACGCAGATTTGAGGCAGCTCAAATCTCTGGTGCCTCCCTTGTGATGCCACCTGAGCTCTGCCAGGGTGGTGGCACACAGGGCACTCTGCAGCACTGCCATCTGCATGGGCACAGGCTGAGTTTAAATGTCCTGATCTCTTCCATTTCCCTGATCTCTTCCATTTCCCTGATCTCCCGCACTTTCCTGATCTCCTGCATTTTCCTGGGTTTTTTTGCTTTTTTGGATGTTTTTTTTTGTTGTTGTTGTTGTTTTATGGGGGGGTTTGGGGGTGGGTTTTTTTGGGTTTTTTGGTTGTTTTTTTTTTTCGTCCTCCTTGTCTTGTATTTGCAGGGTTCCCAGATGGAGGAAGGAATTATGAATCTGATACCATGTTATTAGAAGGTTAATTTCTCATTTTTTGATATATTATATTATATTATATTATATTATATTATATTATATTATATTATATTATATTATATTATATTATATTATATTATATTATATTATATTATATTATATTATATTATATTATATTATATTATATTATATTATATTATATTATATCATATCATATCATATCATATCATATCATATCATATCATATCATATTATATTATATTATATTATATTATATTATATTATATTACATTGTATTATATTACATTGTATTATATTACATTGTATTATATTACATTGTATTGTATTACATTGTATTGTATTATATAGTATCATATCATTATATATCATTAATATAATATATATCATATAATACATCGTTATATTACATTGCATTATATTATAATATTGTGCTATACTAAACAATCACTCCTTTCCTGGGGGGAAATTCTAATTAAAACCATCCACGCTGGGATCCCTCCCTGCTGGGCCACGGCAGAAGCTGATGAGTTCATCCCTCTCCAGCATATGGCCTGCTTTGGGAGGGGAAATTTCCACCAGAACAGGAGATGAGAGCAGAAATTCAGGTGTTTGGGGCTCCCATCCCATTTCCCCAAAGAAAAGCTGGTCCTGGCTCTGCTGTGCAAGTCCAACAAATCCTGACATAAAGGCAAATTAATGAGAGTTAATTTTAAGGAGATTCGCCTGATTTTGCCTCATCATCTCAGAGCCAACACCACAGTCCAGCAGCAGAGGGGTTTTAGGACCAAACCACCCCTTTTGCTTTGGGGGTTTCACCAGAGCTGCTCCTTCAGCAGCGATTTATTTCATTTTAAACATTTTAAACAGATTTCATCCTGAGGCTTGGGCAGGAAGGATTCTGCTCCGTGGCTCCTGCTGTGCTTGCAGAATGCACCCAGAGCTGCTCTGGCAAGGGAAGAGCTGTGTGCCACGAGTGTGAGCAGTGCCAGTTTAATTTAAAACATTAAAAACAGCAGAAAAAAACACCCCAAAGCACTTGGAGACAGCACAGGATCTGTGTTTGGGATTTATTCCCAAAGCAGGGCTAAGGATGAACCTCCGAACCTTTTATATTCAATCAAAAGTGAGTGCACAGCTACTCTGCTAACACAAAATCCTTACATTTTTATTAAATTATTTTTATTTTTAAATCTCTTCAGAGGTTTAAATGATTAAAATTATTAAAATTTTTAAACCTCTTTAGAGCTCTGAGCAATTCATTGATCCTCCTGCAGGTGAGCACAGAGCAGTGGAGGGTTTTGGACCCCCACAACACCAAAAACTGCAACAGGATCAGAGAACGATTTGGTTAAAAATGCAGATGGAATGGCACAGGCCCAGCTGAGGGGAGGTTGTGAAAGCTCCTGCAGATTCAGTCTCATGTTTGATGAGAGCCCAAAACGTTGGGGGAAAAAATGAAGCAATCTGCTCTTGTGCAAAGCCCACCACAAGACTTTCCGCAGTGTTGCTCCATCCTTTCTCGGAGCCCAGGTTGGATGTGAATTTTTACTCTGTAAAAGTGGATTTTACCCTGCTTCAAATTTTACCCAGAGCCCAAATTGCTTTCTTTGTAGCTGGGAATTTAAAATTCAGATGAAGACTTTTTTCCCTTCTCCCCTGCTAGCAGAAGGCAGCATTCCTAAGTGGCAGGAAGCCTTTATTCAGCAGAATATGTCCAATTTTTTAATTCCACTCCTTATGGGAAATCAAAATTTAAAAAACTGCTTAAAAGCAGCTGGCACTGGCCTTGATAAGAAACCCTTTTTACTTTATTAACTGGATGGAATTTTGATTTGTTACAAACACGCCAGTGGTGCAGGAGCCTGAATTGCTGCTCTCCTGACAGCACAAAACCCTTCCCAGCAAGCTGAGCTGCAGGGCGGCCCCAAAACCCACAGGATTTCATGAGCAGCAGATTTTGGGGAGCATCAGGTGCTGTGAGAGCCCCTCCTGCAGCACCAGAGCCTCTCCTGCCTGCCTGGGCACTGGTGGATTTGGCATTAATTGAGTGGGCAGTGGTGGATTTGGCATTAATTTAATGGGCACTGATGGCTTTGGCATTAATTGAGAGGGCACTGATGGATTTGGCATTAATTGATGGGCACTGATGGTTTTGGTATTAATTTAATGGGCATTGATGGTTTTGGCATTAATTGAGAGGGCACTGATGGATTTGGTATTAATTGAGAGGGCGCTGATGGCTTTGGCATTAATTGAGAGGGCACTGATGGCTTTGGTATTAATTGCAGTGGGCACTGATGGCTTTGGCATTAATTGATGGGCACTGATGGCTTTGGTATTAATTGAGTGGGCACTGATGGTTTTGGCATTAATTGAGAGGGCACTGATGGCTTTGGCATTAATTGAGAGGGCACTGATGGCTTTGGTATTAATTGATGGGCACTGATGGCTTTGGCATTAATTGAGAGGGCGCTGATGGCTTTGGCATTAATTGAGTTGGCACTGATGGATTTGGCATTAATTTAATGGGCACTGATGGCTTTGGTATTAATTTGATGGGCACTGATGGATGTGGCATTAATTGAGTTGGCACTGATGGATTTGGCATTAATTGAGAGGGCACTGATGGCTTTGGTATTAATTTAATGGGCACTGATGGATGTGGCATTAATTGAGTTGGCACTGATGGATTTGGCATTAATTGAGAGGGCACTGATGGTTTTAGCATCAATTGATGGGCACTGATGGATTTGGCATTAATTTGATGGGCACTGATGGATTTGGCATTAATTGAGAGGGCACTGATGGCTTTGGCATTGAAGGTGTCTCTGGCCATGGCAAAGATGATTTTTAAGCTCTTTTCCAACCCAAAACCATTCTGCAGCATTCTGTGAGCAGGACACCTCCATTTACCCAAGGCAGGAGGAAGGGGAAGCCCCCCAAAAAGGGACTGGGGTTGCAGCACCCCCATTCCTGTGCCCATTCCGTGGGGATCCTGAACCTCCCAGCTCCAGGAATCTGCACAGGAGCTGAACCATGGAATGAGAGATCCCAGGGGATACAGCCTCTAGCAAAATATCCATTAAAAACTTAAACCCAGATTCTTCCAAACCTGGGCAGATCCAGCACAGGATCTAGAGATTTTTAGATTCACAGATTGCTAGACCTGAGCTGAACCAGGCCATGAAATAAGAGATACAAATCCATGAAAAATCTACAAATAAACCCAGGTTCTTCCAAACCTGGGCAGATCCAGAATTTCTAGAGCTGAGCTGAACCATGGAATAAGAGACACCAGATGGATGCAGCCTCTAGCAAAATCTCCATTAAAAATTTAAAACAAACCCAGGTTCTTCCAAACCAGGGCAGATCCAACATTTCTAGAGCTGAACCATGGAATAAGAGACACCAGAAGGATACAGCCTCTAGCAAAATATCCATTAAAAACCTAAAACAAACCTCTTCCAAACCTGGGCAGATCCAACATTTCTAGAGCTGAACCATGGAATAAGAGACACCAGCAGGATACAGCCTCTAGCAAAATATCCATAAAAACCTACAACAAACCCAGGTTTTTACAAACCTGTGCAGATCGAGCACAGGATCCAGATATTTCTACAATCACAGATTTCTAAAGCTGAGCTGAACCAGGCCAGGGAGTAAGAGATACCAGCAGGATGCAGCCTCTAGCAAAATATCCATTAAAAACCTACAAGAAACTCAGGTTCCTCCAAACCTGGGCAGATCCAACATTTCTAGAGCTGAACAATGGAATAAGAGACACCAGAAGGATACAACCTCTAGCAAAATATCCATTAAAAAGCTAAAACAAACCTCTTCCAAACCTGGGCAGATCCAGAATTTCTAGAGCTGGACCATGGAATAAGAGACACCAGGAGGATACAGCCTCTAGCAAAATATCCATTAAAAACTTAAGACAAACCCAGGTTCTTCCAAGCCTGTGCAGATCCAGCACAGGATCTAGATATTTCTAGATTTAGATTTCAAGAGCTGAACTGAGCAAGGCCATGGAATAAGAGATACTAGGAGGATACAACCTATAGCAAAATATCCATTAAAAACCAACAAATAAACCCAGGTTCTTCCAAACCCGTGCAGATCCAGAATTTCTAGAGCTGAGCTGAACAAGGCCATGGAATTAGAGACACCAGCAGGATACAGTCTCTAGCAAAATATTAATAAAAATCTACAAATAAACTCAGGTTCTTCTAAACTTGGGCAGATCCAGCATTCGTAGAGCTGAGCTGAACCAAGCCACAAAATAAGAGACACCAACAGGACACAGCCTCTAGAAAAAAAAACCTACAAGAAACCCAGGTTTTTCCAAACCTGGCCATATCCAAAATTTCTAGAGCTGAACCATGGAATAAGAGACACCAGGAGGCGAATAAGAAACATTTTGCTCCAGAAATCTGCATCAGGAGTGATATCAGGAACCCCAGGTGGATTTAGAAGCTCAGGACAGAAAGGCTCCCCAGCAGAACACAGAGGGTTTAATTCTCTGCCAGCAGAGAAATAAAGATAGCAGGAGGGAAAGCAGGAACTCAACAGGGACAGAGAAAGGGACTCTGATATTTTAAGGCTTTCACCTTTAGGTGATAAGCAGCTTATCTCAGGCTGCTCCATACGTGGTCTCCTTGGGAACAGAGTCAGACAATAAATCAGATGTGCCAGCTTTTATCAGGAGCTCCAAAAAGCATCAGCTCCCCTCCCAGCGAGTGCCAAATGGGCTCTGCAGGGCCTGAGGCACACAACACATTAAACCCCACATAAGAAACACCCCTGAAAACTCCAAATAATGCTCATATCGCTGCTCCTCCTTGCTCTGTCCTCCTGCAGCCACGGGCTCTGTCAGAACCTTCAGAAAAAAAAGGGAAAAAACCCAAAATCAACCTGGCATCTTGTGGGCGCACATCAGGGCAGCATCTGCATATTGTGCCCAGTCAGCCACAAAAATAAAGCAACTCACTCTGCTCATAGTCTGGGGCATGGGAGAGATTATTCTTGCTTAGTCTGAGCAGGGAGGAGGGGGAAAAAAAGCAATGTATGGGTAGAGTGGTGGTAGGAATAAAAACAGCTTGAGGAAAGGCAGCAATTCAGTGCATGAATATTCTCAAAGTGCAGAAATCCTGCCAGACACAGGGGGAAAAAATCCAGACATTTCACATGGCAGGAATAAAACTATCCCCTCCAAAAAAAAAGTCATAAAAATATCATTTTTAAAGCGGTGAAAATTTCCCAACCAGTTTTGCTGGATATTTTGCCAGAGGCTGCATCCTCCTGGTGTCTCTTATTTCATGGCCTTGCTCAGTTCAGCTCTAGAAATTCTGGATCTGCCCAGGTTTAGAAGAACCTGTGTTTATTTGTAGGTTTTTAATGGATATTTTGCTAGAGGCTGCATCCTCCTGGTGTCTCTCATTCCATTGTTCAGCTCTAGAAAAGTTGGAATTGCCCAGGTTTGGAAGAACCTGGGTTTGTAGTAGGTTTTTAATGGATATTTTGCTAGGGACTGTATCCTGCTGGTGTCACCTTTCCCAAGAGGAAATGTCACCTTTTTCAGGAAGGAAATGTCACCTTTTCCCAGGAAGGAAATGTCACCTTTTCCAAGAGGAAATGTCACCTTTTTCCAGGAAGGAAATGCCACCTTTTCCAAGAGGAAATGTCACCTTTTTCCAGGAAGGAAATGTCACCTTTCCAAGAGGCAATGTCACCTTTTCCCAGGAAGGAAATGTCACCTTTTTCCAGGAAGGAAATGTCCCCCTTTCCCCTGAAGGCTGTGAATGGCTCACCCAATAAAAACCCCAAAGTGCAGCAGGTGACAGAGGCCTGGCCCCTGTGGTTGTTGGGGACACAGGGACAGTCCCTGCCCCTGATGGGACACCCCAGGTTGGCACAGACCCCTTGGAGCCCTCCTGAGACAGAAATGGTGCCCCCTCCCCATCCCTGCTGACCCCAAAACTGCCCGTGCCCCCCTCAGTTCCTGTGTCCCTCAGCTGTCCCTGTGTCCCCTCCATTCCCTGCCCGTATCCCCCAATTCTCCCCATGCCCCCAGTTGTCCCTGTGCCCCCTAATTGTCCCCGCGTCCCCCCCTGATGTCCCTGTGCCCCCCAATTGTCCTTGTGTCCCCCCATTTGTCCCCATGTCCCCCGGTTCCTGCTATGTCCCGCCAAGTTACCCCGTCCCCCCAGTTCGCCCTGTCTCCCCCATTGTCCCCATGTCCCCAGTTATCCCTGTGTCCCCCAATTCTCCCCGTCCCCCCGAGCTGTCCCCGTGTCCCCCAATTCTCCCTGTCCCCTGAAGGCTGTGAATGGCTCACTCAATAAAAAACCCCAAAGTGAAGCAGGTCACAGAGCTGTCCCCGTGTCCCCAATTCCCCCCGTGTACCCCAATTCTCCCCGTGTCCCCAGCTGTCCCCGTGTCCCCTCCGGTTGTCCCTGTACCTCCAATTCTCCCCGTGTACCCCCCAATTTTCCCTATCGCCCCCAATTCTCCGTGTCCCCACAATTCTCTCCCTGTCCTCCCAAATTGTCCCCGTGTCCCTCCCAATTCTCTCCCTGTCCCCCCCATTTGTCCCCGTGTCCCCCCATTTGTCCCCGTGTCCCCCCCATTTGTCCCCGTGTCCCCCCAATTCTCTCCCTGTCCCCCCCATTTGTCCCCGTGTCCCCCCATTTGTCCCCGTGTCCCCCCCGTGTCCCCAGCCCAGCGCAGCCGGACCCGCAGCGCCCCCTCCCGGCCCTGCTGGGCGCCGCAACCTCGTGGGAGCCGCCTTGAATTTTCCTTTTCTTTAATTTTCCTTTGTTTCCCTTCGTTCCCGGCGGATTTTGTTCGGTTTTAGGGAGGGGGTTGCGTATTTTTTCCTACGAGGTGTGGTACAAACACAGAATCAGTTGGATTTCTGCACAAATCTCTGCACCAGCTTATGATGCTGCTCCCATCAGTCAGGGCAGGTTTGGGATTTCCATCCTCCCTTTCTCCCTGAATTCAGGGCAGTTTGGGATTTCCATCCTCCCTTTCTCCCTGAATTGCAGCTCAAGCCCTTCTGAGATCATTTGCTAGAAAATCAGGAGGAAAAGAATCAGCAGAGCACCAGAAATGGGTCGTTTAAAGCCTTTGCTGAAGTTTTCTGGTTGGTATTCTCATTGAGTTTACCAAGATTTTTGCAGCTGTGTTTTGCAGAACTTTGTGGCTGAAAATCCTTCACCAAAACAGGTTTAAAATACTCTAAAAGTAACATTATCTGTCCATCACTGAGACAACCCCTGCAGAACTCAATCTCTGGAATTTGGCTTCCCATTGGCAAATCTTTGCTCTTGGCACTTGTGCTGGAGCTCAGTGGATGCTCACAGGCCTGCTTTCCTGCAGAAAGGGATAAAAGGTAATAAAAAGCCATTTAAATGAAATTAAAGAGCTCTTTTCCTACCTGGCTCTGTAAAAAAAAAGGAAGGAACAGCTCTTGAGGGGTCACCCAGGGGAAAGGCCTTTAGCAGAGACAATCATGGGCACCAAGGTTTGGAACACCCCAAAGCAGGTTTAAAATTAAACAGGGTTTAAATCTGCATCACTCTGAGACTGCAGAACCTCATGGGCTGCACTCCCTCCCTCCAGCCAGCCCCACAGAGCAGAATTGAGCTGATTTTCTCTCATTCCCTCCTTGAAACTGAACTGATTTCCTCTGATTCCCTCCCTGAAACTGAACTGATTTCCTCTGATTCCCTCCCTGAAACTGAACTGATTTCCTCTGATTCCCTCCCTGAAATTGAACTGATTTCCTCTGATTCCCTCCCTGAAACTGAACTGATTTCCTCTGATTCCCTCCCTGAAACTGAACTGATTTCCTCTGATTCCCTCCCTGAAATTGAACTGATTTTCTCTGATTCCCTCCTTGAAACTGAACTGATTTCCTCTGATTCACTCCCTGAAACTGAACTGATTTCCTCTGATTCCCTCCCTGAAACTGATTTCCTCTGATTCCCTCCCTGAAATTGAACTGATTTTCTCCAATTCCCTCCCTGAAACGAGGCAAAACCAGGCAAATGAGGGCAAGGATGAGATTTTCAGAGTCAGCTCGTGTTCATTAACACTTAGGGAGCTTTAAACATTTCCCAGCAGTGCCATTGCTGCTCTCTCTCCCTCTCTCTGCTGCTCCACTCCTCTCCAAGCTGAAATCCAAGACAAAACAACAATAAAATCCTAACACAGGCTCCCAGCAGTGCACACTTTGCTGGGAGTTATTAACCAGCTCCCAGCTCGTTCCCTGCATAATCGGTTTGCACTTCAAAGCCTCTGCCAGCAGACCGAGCTAAACGATGGTGTTCAGCCCAATCATGCAGAAAATTAATTAGTTTGGGGGCAGGACGGTGGATATTGGTTGTCAAAAGTTGGGATGTTTAACGCTGGATGGGGTGGCTGAGGGCTCTGGGGAGCTTTAACTCTCCGAGCAAACGCTGGGTGGATGGGATTTGATGCCCTGGAGGGGTGGGATTTGATGCCCTGGGTGGATGGATGGGAATTGATGCCCTGGATGGGTGAGATTTGATGTTCTAGGTGGGATTTGATGCCCTGCATGGATGGGATTTGGTGCTCTGGATGGGATTTGATGCCATGGATGGATGGATGGATGGATGGATGGATGGATGGATGGATGGATGGATGGATGGGAATTGTTGCCCTGGATGGATGGGAATTGATGCCCAGGATGGATGGATGGGATTTAATGCCCTGGATGGATGGGAATTGATGCCCAGGATGGATGGATGGGATTTAATGCCCTGGATGGATGGGAATTGATGCTCTGGATGGGATTTGATGCCCTGGATGTTCTGGATGTGGATTTTGAAGTGGGGTGGGTGGGAAGAGAAGTGGGGGCTGCCTGCAGGGAGCGGTTCAGGAATGGCAGAATTATCCCTGCAGGAGCAAAGGGCTGTGCTGGCTCCTGATAAGGGCACCGGGGTTGCTCCCACTCTCGGATAAATGTTTGCAAAATTATTCACAGATTAGGTCAGATATCAACAGATGCTGCAGAAAACCCTCAGTATTATAAAATTATAGAATTACAGGATGGTTTGGGTTGGATGCCATCAATCTTAAAGCCCATCCAGTTCCACCTCCCACTGTCCCAGATTGTCCAACCTGGCCTTGGGCACTCCCAGGGATGGGGCAGCCACAGCTTCTCTGGGCAAGGTTTAATTCCTTTAAGAATTTAAAAATCATTATATAATTAATATAAATTAAATAAAAATTATTATATAATAATTAGACATTATTATATAATTAGAATAATTATAAATTATCATATGTTATAATATATAATATTATATGAAATATTATATACGAAATATTATATTATAATTTCATATTATAAATTATATTCATATATCTATATATAATAAATTATATACATTATAATTATATATAATTATAATATTAGATATTATTATCTATTATAACATATGTTATATTAAATATTGTATATAATATCTATATTTATTATTATATATAATATATTATATACATATTATTATATATTATAACTTCTATATTATAACTTATATGTATATATTTTTATATTATAAATTATATATAGTGATTATATATAATTATAATAAATTTATAATATAATATATTATAATATATTATATGAACTATTGTATATAGTATTATCTATAATATTATATATAATATTATATCTTATAATGTATATATTATGACATATATTATAATTATATATAGTTATAATATATATAATATATATAAATTATATTTATTATAATTATATTATAATTTTTATATCATTCCTTTTAAAAAAAGACAAAGAATTCATTTTAATCCCCCCAAAGTGCTGCTCTGCGCCTCCAGCTGTGGCTGACACATCTGGCAAAGGTGTCTGGAGGCCGAGGCTCCCAAGAGGAGCCCCCAGCCTGGATTTCTGTTTCCAGGAGGGCAAACAGCATCTGGCTCATCCCCCAGCACAGGTCACCCCAGGGAACGATCCCTTGTCCCCAGCATCTCTGGTTTCCTCCTGGGATAATCCTGGCCCAATTAGCTTTGGAGGATTTAAGAATTAATTTAATTATTTTTACGAGGCCAACGATCACAGCCCCCAGAGCTGGGGTGCACGGGGGCTGCTGGAGCCTCCCTGGGGTTTAACAGCGATTTTCACATCTCATCTTAATCCAACACTGAGCTGTAAATCTGCCCCTCCTGGCTCTCACCTCGGTGTGACAGCAGCAGGGCTCATTCAGCCCCAGGGTGCGATTTGATGCCCTGGATGGGTGGGAATTGATGCCCTGGGTGGAAAGGATTTGATGCTCTGGATGGATGGGAATTGATGGCCTAAATGGACGGGATTTGGTGCCCTGGATGGGTGGGATTTGATGCCCTGGATGGATGGGATTTGATGCCATGGATGGATTTGATGCTATGGATGGATGGATGGATGGATGGATGGATGGATGGATGGATGGATGGATGGATGGATGGATGGATGGATGGGATTTGATGCCCTGGATGGATGGGATTTGGTGCCCTGGATCAATGGGATTTGATGCCATGGATGGGTGGGAATTGATACCCCAGATGGCTGGGAATTGATGCCCTGGATGGATGGGAATTGATGCCCTGGATGGATGGGATTTGGTGCCCTGGGTGGATGGGAATTGATGCCCTGAATGGATGGGATTTGATGCCCTGGATGGATGGGATTTGGTGCCCTGGATCAATGGGATTTGATGCCATGGATGGGTGGGAATTGATACCCCAGATGGTTGGGAATTGATGCCCTGGATGGATGGGATTTGGTGCCCTGGATGGATGGGAATTGATGCCCTGGGTGGATGGGATTTGGTGCCCTGGATGGGAATTGATGCCCTGGATGGATGGGATTTGATGCGATGGATGGATGGATGGATGGATGGATGGATGGATGGATGGATGGATGGATGGATGGATGGATGGATGGATGGGAATTGGTGCCCTGGATGGGAATTGATGCCCTGGATGGATGGGATTTGGTGCCCTGGATGGGATTTGATGCCCTGGATGGATGGGATTTGATGCCCTGGATGGGAATTGATGCCCTGGATGGATGGGATTTGGTGCCCTGGGTAGATGGGATTTGATGCCCTGGATGGATGGGAATTGGTGCCCTGGATGGATGGGAATTGATGCCCTGGATGGGAATTGATGCCCTGGATGGATGGGATTTGGTGCCCTGGATGGGAATTGATGCCCTGGATGGGAATTGGTGCCCTGGATGGATGGGAATTGATGCCCTGGATGGGAATTGTCTGTGAATTGTCTGTGAGGAGCGGCAGCAGCTCCAGGAGCTGTCCCAGGCTCGGGATGAGCTCGAGGTTCCCCAGAGGTGACCAGAGGAGCCCAACCCAGCCGAGCCACAAGTGACAGACCCCTGCAAGCTCCAAAATGGCATTTTTCTGTCACACAGGGCAACAATTCCATCTTGCAGCAGCGCTAAACACATCCTGCTGCCTCTCAGATGTGCTGTGAAACATGAAAATCGCTCAGAGAGATGCTCGGCAATTAACACTGAGAGATGCTCGGCAATTAACACGGAGCACAGACAAAGCCATTGTCTGGCGGTGTTAAATGATTTTTTTGGAGGCACAAAACCGACTGTCACAGCCTGATCCTGCCTCCGGCTAAAAGAATCCTCTCTGTCTATGATCTGCCTGGAAAATTGGGGTTGCATCCCCTTGGTTCAGCGTTGTCAGGGGCTTAAAATAGTTAAAATCAGATTTTGAGGAGGATTCAGCACTCCCATTCCGTGCTGCTGGAATTTCTCGGCAGACAATGAGGATGAGGTGGAAGGATTTGCTTTTATCAGAGCTCTTTTTCATCCAAGCCACCATTCCCTCCTCTCCCAGATGAGAATTCCTGCTCTGCAAGAGGCTCCTCGGAGAATCTGCTTTGTGATAAAATAACAAAGGAAATCAGGCCTTCAGCTTCACAGGAAAAGTTAGAAATGGAGAGGAGAAGTTTATTCAGCTCTTGGGAGTTTTAAATCTGATTTCCCTCAGAGTTGAGCACTGAACACACCCGAGCTGGGCCATCCCTGCCTGTCCCACCGACGGGAGTGGGAATTATCCCAAATAATGCCTGCTCAGCATCCCAGAGCATGGGAATGGTGTCCAGGGGGATCCAGAGCGCCCAGGGCAGGGACAGCAGAGCTCGGGGCCAGGCAGAATCCATCCCTAGAGCTGGTCCCACATGTCCCTGACCCCTTTGTCCCACAGGTTCCTGGCACCTTTCCCCAGAGCTGCTCCCACATGTTCCTGACCCTTCCTCAGGGCTGGTCCCACATGTTCCTAACCCCTTTATCCCACACGTTCCTGATCCCTTCCCTTTCCCCAGGGCTGGTCCCACGTATTCCTTCCCCTGACTCCACAGATTCCTGCCCTGGACCCCGCATGTTCTTAACTCCTTTTCTTTCCCCAGAGCTGGTCCCACGTGTTCCTGCCCTTGACCCCACAGGTTCCTGTCCCTTCCCTTTCCCCAGGGTTGATCCCACATGTTCCTGACCCTTTTCCTTTCCCCAGAGCTGCTCCCATACGTTCCTGCCCTTGATGCCACAGGTTCCTAATCCCTTTCTTTTCCCCAAGCCTAGTCCCACATGTTCCTAACCCCTTCCCTTTCTTCCCTTTTCCCAGAGCTGCTCCCACATGTTCCTAACCCCTTTGTTCCACATGTTCCTAATCCCTTTCCCCAGAGCCGGCCCCACACGTTCCTAACCTCTTCCCCAGGGCTGGTCCCACAAGCTCCAAACCCATTTTCTTTCCCCAGGGCTGATCCCACATGCTCCTGCCCTTGACCCCGCAGATTCCTGTCCCTTCCCTTTCCCCAGGGCTGATCCCACATGTTCCTAACTCTTTTCCTAGGGCTGGTCCCACAGTTTCCTGCCCTTAACCCCACAGGTTCCTAATCCCTTTCCCTTCCCCAGGGCTGATCCCACATGCTCCAAACCCATTTTCTTTCCCCAGGGCTAGTCCCACATATTTCTGCCCTTAACCCCACAGGTTCCTGTCCCTTACCTTTCCCCAGGCCTGGTCCCACACGTTCCTGATCCCTTGCCTTTCCCCAGGGCTGGTCCCACATATTTCTGCCCTTAACCCCACAGGTTCCTGTCCCTTTCCTTTCCCCAGGGCTGATCCCTCACATTCCTGCCCTTGACCCCACAGGTTCCTAATCCCTTCCCCTTCCCAAGGGCTGATCCCATATGCTCCAAACCCATTTTCTTTCCCCAGGCCTGGTCCCACATGTTCCTAATCCTTTTCCTTTCCCTAGGCCTGGTCCTGCATGTTCCTGCCCTTGACCTCACAGATTCCTGTCCCTTCCCTTTCCCCAGAGCTGGTCCCACATGTTCCTGACCCCTTCCCCAGGGCTGGTCCCACATGTTCCTGACCCCTTTCCCCAGGGCTGGTCCCACATATTTCTGCCCTTGACGCCACAGGTTCCTGTCTCTTACCTGTCCCCAGGCCTGGTCCCACACTTTCCTAACCCCCTCCCCAGGGCTGGTCCCACATGTTCCTGCCCTTTTTCTTTCTCTAGGGCTGCTCCCTCACCTTTCTGCCCCTGACCCCACAGGTTCCTGACCCCTTTCCTTTCTCCTGGCCTGCTCCCTTCCCTTTCCCCACAGCTGCTCCCACACGTTTCTGCCCTTGACCCCACATGTTCCTAACCCTTTTTCTTTCCCCAGAGCTGTTCCCTCACATCCCTGTCCCTGTCCCCAGCTGGCCCAGCCCCTGCCACAGGACTCTCTGTGCCACCTCTGTACTTTGTCACCTCCTGCTCAGACACCTCAGCCTGGCAGGGGATTAAGGAGCATTAACTGCCCTGCCAGGCAGCCCAGATGGGAGCAGATTGAGGATTAATCCTCTGTTCTCCCCAGGGACAGGCAGGGGGTGGATGGGAGCAGGGAAGGGTTCCCTGGAGCCCTTAATTTGGATTTTAACTCCTGGAGCCCTGAATTTGGATCCCATCATTTGGATTTTAACTCCTGTTGCCCTTAATTTGGATCCAATAATTTGGATTTTAACTCCTGGTGCTCATTTCCAAACAAAATTTTTCCCTCAAACATATAACCCTGCCTTTTAGTTTTTAATTCTTATGGAATTTAGGGAGTTTTCCCCATTTTTGAAGTACCTGAGAGGTTCAGACTTCCCCAAACATCTGATACCAAAGATTTCCCTCTAATGTACAACCCTCCCTTTTAATTTTTAATTCTTATGGAATTTAAGGTTTTTCCCCATTGCTTCTTTCATCTTTCAATGTCTAATTTCATTTATCAGCAAACCTAAAGTTTATTTGTAAAAACAAATATCCTTTTCCATTTATCAATCAGTGGAATCCTTCCCATTGTTTCTTTTATCTCCCAGTGCTGGTTTTATCCACCAGCAGCCCCACAGCTTGTTTGGAAAGACAAATCTGTCATTCCTCTCAGTGGCAAGGTTCTAATTCACTCCTCCTCTACTGAGATATTCAATTAATTCAGATTTTAAATCCTGTGCCCTCCTAGGGCCTGAAAAATCTCATGTACAAATCAGATTTTCACTGAAAATGAACATCTCATACACAAATCAGATTTTCACTGAACATCTCATGCAAAAATCAGATTTTCACTAAAAATCTCATGCACAAATCAGATTTTTGCTGAAAAATTCATGCGCAAATCATATTTTTCACTGCATATTTTTATCCCTGCCAGGGTATACAACCCAGCTCACCTGGCTGCTCTCCTTGAGATGAAAAGCCAAATGGATGTGCATTTTCCTGCTGCTTTTAAGGAGAATTTCTCTTTCCCTTTGTATTTACCTGCAATTTACATGTCCTAAACTTTTCCAGCTGTTTCCAGCTTGTCCAGCTTTTCCAGCCTGGCCACTGTACCCGGGTGGGAATTTTGGCCCAGGTAAATCCTCCTTTCCCCTCTGTCTGTCCACACACACGGCAGAGGACAGGAAAAAACCCATTTATTTCCAGCCTTGAAATGTAATTTTGGTTGTTGCTCTCTCTTTTTTTTTTTTTTTTTTTTTTTTTTTTCCGTTATTGATTTTAAGGTTGTAAAGCTGTGTCTGGTTTTTAAATGCTAATGATGGTAACAGCGAAAGGAGATGAGGGAGCAGGGGAGGAAATTGAAGCATTTCACAGCTACCAAAGGCTTTAAACATCCCTGGCTACACCAGGAAACCAACAGGGAGAGCTTAAGGATGATAAACAAGTAATTTGCTATCTTGGACGCCTGTGGCTTCAATTTTACCTCTGGCAGTTGCCTCTCTTTAAGCAGGTTTCCACACATGTGGGTCAAAATGAAAATATCCAAAATATTTTGGATATTTTTATTTTTTTTAAAATAAAAACAAGAAGGAAAAGGTGAACTCTGATGGAGTTATTATTATTATTGTTGTTGTTGTTGTTGTTATTGTTATTGTTGTTGTTGAGTTATATTTATTATCAGCTGCAAGAACAGCCTGGGATTGGATTTGGGATTTGTTTTATTCAACGGGGAGCTCCTGATGTTCTTTACCAGCCTGGGATTGGATTTTCTGGATCATCACAGACTGTGCCAGGCACAGGAGGCTCCAAATTCCACTGCTGTGGGGTTTCACCTGTGATTTTGGGGGTGATTGGGGAGATTTGGGTGGCCAGGGCTGTCCCAAAATTCAGGGTGAGGTAGGGATGTTTTAAATTTCCCATTTCCTGAGGTGTTTGAATGGACCAGGACTGGTTTGAATGGACCAGGACTGGCCTCTGTGGGTTTCACTTGTGATTTTGGGGGTGATTTGGGGAAATTTTGGGTGTTTGAGTGGCCAGAGCTGTCCCAAAAATCAGGATGAGGTAGGGATGTTTTAAATCCCCCATTTCCTGAGTTTTAGAATGCACCAGAACTGGTTTGAATGGACCTGGACTGACCTCTGTGGGGTCTCACCTGTGATTTTGGGGGTGATTTGGGAAGATTTGGGTGTTTGGGTGGCCAGAGCTGTCCCAAACATCAGGATGAGGGAGGGATGTTTTAAATCCCCCATTTCCTGAAGTTTTAAAATGGATCAGGACTGGCCTCTGTGGGGTTTCACCTGTGATTTTGGGGGTGATTTGGGAGATTTGGGTGATCAGGGCTGTCCCAAAATTCAGGATGAGGGCAGGAATGGTTTAAATTCCCCAATTCATGAGGTTTTAGAATGGACCAGGACTGACCTCTGTGGGATTTCACTTGTGATTTTGGGGGTGATTTGGGGAGATTTTGGGTGTTTTGGTGGCCAGGGCTGTCCCAAACATCAGGATGAAGTGAGGGATGTTTAAAACCCTCAGCTTGGACACAGCCCCTCCAGCTCAGCTGATGTTCAAGGCAACATTTTGAGCCCTGATCCTTTAAAAATGCAATTTTTGGCACAACCCCTGTCAGCTTTTGTTGCTCTGCTTGCCAATTTTCACAGCTTCCCGTGGATTTTCCATGAAAATTCCCCTTCTGCCCAGCAGCCCCCGCTCTGGGGCACTCCCCATGTGCTCAGCAGATTTATTTATGCTCTCTAATATATTAATAAGGAGCAGGGGTTTTAATTAAGTGGAAAAAACCCAAATCCGAATGAGGGAACAGGGTGAGGCTGGAAAAGGTGAGGCTGGAAAAGGTTTCACTTCTGGCTTTAAATGCTAGAAGCTCCTCTTCAGTCCCAGGTGAATATTTAGAGGTAATTTAACATTTTTGGGGCATTTCCTGAGGTTTTAGGATGGACCAGGACTGGTTTGAATCCTTTTAGACCCCCAAATCTCACACAAAATTTATTTTCCCCAGGCAGACACCACAAAGCGATTTCCTGACTTCACAAACACTGCAAGCCACAAACAAAAATCAGAATTACATCAAAAATTCACCATCCAAATTGTCCAAATTTGAGAGGGACAAAAAGGACAAAAGACAGGTGAACAGCAAGAGCAGGTTGGGCTTTGAAGATTCAGCAATTTATGAGTTTATATTTTCAGGAGGTGGAGGGGGAGCCCATTCATGGCTTCATTTTGACAGAAATTGGCATTTAATAGAACAGGATGCAGCAGGAATTCCCAGCCCTCATTACTGCCATCAGCCCTTCCAAGGAGACAACCCCACGATAGTGCAACGCCATTAATTTTATGGCATCTGAAGCAGCAGAAAATGACCAAATCTGGCTTTTCCTGCCCTGAACCACAGAAAACATTCCAGTGATTAAATGCTGAAGGCAGCCCAAGCCTGCTCCGTGCTGTCAGCAATAAAATTTAACAGCATCACACACCACAAATGAAATATTTGTGTTGAGAAGGCAGCACATAAACCCGAGCCAGCACGTTTTGTTTATTTAACCAGCAAGCTGCCCACAAAACAAAGTCACCAGGTGCTGTGCCAAGTAATTTACAAACACAAAAAATCACAAAATCCTTGCCCACAATGAGCTCAGGGTGCCAGCTGAGCAGGAGCAGCATTTTCTGTGCTGTGCTGGGGTCTAGAGCTGCAAAATGAGCAGTGCAATGCACTGGTGTTGGGTTTGTGAGGGTCCCAGGATGAGGTGAGAGAGGAGAATTTGATTTCAGGTTCTTAGAAGGCTGATTTATTATTATATTATATATTTCTATTTTCTATTCTATTTTTATTTTATATTATTTTTATTTTATTTTAAATTTATTTTGATTTTTCTTTTGTATTATTTCATTTCATTTATTTTCTCTTTTCTTATTTTTAATATTATTTTATTTTTTTTAATTTTTATTATATTTATGTCCTTATATCTTTATTATTATAGTTTATATATTTATTATTATATTATATTTTTATACTTATATTATTTTATCTATATAGGTATTGTGCATTATATTATGTATAATATATTATATATGTATTATATTATATAATGTATTATATTAATTGTTTTATATATATATAATGTATTTCTATATATGTTGTTATAATATACCATATACAATATACAATATATAATATACAATATATAATAAATATATAATATATAATATATAATGTATAATGTATAATGTATAATATATAGTATGTATTATATTAATTGTTATATGTTTATATTATTGTATTGATATAATTTTAATTTCAATGCATTTATATTTTATATATTTATTATTTTATTATATATATTTATTATATTATTCTATTTTAATATTTATTTTTATATTTTATCATATTTTTATTTTATATATCATTTCTATATAATTTTTATATATTTATTATTATATGTTCATTATTATATATTTATTATTATTATATATTTATTATTCTATATTCTATTATTATTTATATTATATTATATTATATTATATTATATTATATTATATTATATTATATTATATTATATTATATTATGCTATACTAAAACTATACTAAAGAAAGAGAAGGATACAGACAGAAGGTTTAACAAGAATAAAAATAATGAAAATAATGGAATGGAAAATAATGGAGATAATGAAAAACTCATTACTGACTCCTCAGAGTCTGACACAGCTGGCTGTGACTGGTCATTAATTAAAACCAATTCACATTAAACCAATGACACAATCACCTGTTGGATAAACAATCTCCAACCACATTCCAAAGCAGCAAACACAGGAGAAGCAAATCAGATAATTCTTGTTTTCCTTTTATCTGAGGCTTCTCAGCTTCCCAGGAGAAGAAATCCTGGTGAAGAGATTTTTGCAGAAAATGTGACGGTGACATTTTTATCCTGATAAACCAAATTTAGGAGCTGGAAATGCACTGCTGTGTTCCCTGAGCCTCTCCCAGGGGGCAGGGAGGGCTCCCAGTGATTTTTCCCTCATTTCAGGGCTCTCCCTGCAGCAGGAACATCCAGGCTGGAATTCACCCCAACCCTGCCCAGGTACCCTCCCTGGACATCAAAAATGCCAAAAATGGCCATCAAAATTGCCCAAAACCTGGGTTTTTCCTCATCCCCCAGCTCCTCCAGGCTCTGCTGCCAAAGGGGCAGAGCCCAACCTGGGCTGCCCAGGCTGGAGCAATTCCTCAGGCAGGAATTCCACACTGCAAATCCCAGCCCTGGTGTTCCTGAAGCCCAGGAGCTGCTGCTGCTGCCTCAAAATGTTCAGCAAACCCACAAATGAGAATGAGTTTATTTTCCATTCCATCTGCTCCAAAAGAAAAAAATTAATTTCTTTCCTGTGGTGACATCTCTCCCCGTAAAGAAAATTGAATTTCCAGGTTCCAAGCGGGTGGTTTAGTTGGGAATTAGCTCCATTTTCCTCCAAACTAAACAAAATTAGCTCAATTTTCTTTTCTCTTGGAAAAGAGTTCTCCTTGTAACTAAAGGAAAAGAATTCTCCTTGTAGCTAAACTCAGGAAAACCTGGAGTAAAAGCTCTGACTGCAAGGGAATTGCTCCCAAACCAAAACACTGCCAGAAAATAAAACAACTTTGCCCTCAAAACCTCTAAGTGTTTCTTTCTGTCTGCCCTTCCCTCTCTGCCTTCATCTCAGCTTTTCACTGCTTTTTAAGGTTGGTTTTTTTTTCATATTGCCCTCTATTAATCTTGCTGAAAATCAGACAGCTGATCCCAAACACAGAAAATCAAATTATCCACCAAAGCCCTTCCCAGGCACTCTCTGATGGGTACTTTATATCCACAGGGCCTCGTAAGGATGAATGTCTTTTAATTAGACACAAACTGAGCTCATTTAGGGTTGTTAGAGGTGATCTGCAAATTTATTCAGCTTTTTGTACAGGGAATTCCCATGGAACAGCAGAGCCGTGTCCAGCACACACCAGGCGGGACAAAAGCCACGCCAGGTGATTTTTGGATCATCTTTTCCCCACAGAGAAAGGGAAAAAGGGGCTGAAAATAGATGAATAGACGAATTTCGCTTCTTCTTGCCATAATTTAGAAACCAGCAGGGCAAACAAAGGCTGGATGTTGCCAAACAGAAGTGGAATTGTGTGGACAGAAGGGAAGGTGAGGAGATGCCCAAATTCTCAGGAAGGTGAAATCCAAGACCTTTTCAGCTCCAAACTCACCTGGATTTTCCACACTGGAAAAAAATAATAATTCCCATTTCCCCATCGGAGAAAAAAAAAAAAAAATCCAAATTTTTACACCATTTGCCCTCATCCCACTGTCCAGCCCCTTTCCCTCAGCTCCCAGCCAGCCTTGCACAGAACCTGGGACATCTCCAGCTCCCTTTCCCCCACCAGCTTTGTTTTTCCAGGGAATTTTTCCCAGATTTTGGAAAAAAAATGGGGAAAAAAAATCAATTCCTATAGGGTGGTGACAATAAATTGATGTTTGCAACCACTTTGCTGCGGGGCTGAGCTCGGCTGCACTCACTGGGGCATGTCTGGCTCCTGCTGCAGGGCACCCGTGTCCCCCTTGTCCCCGAGCTCTGGGGACATCGGGATGGACCTGCCGGGGGTAAAACCCAGCCTGGGGACACCGGGATGGGTAAAAACCCAGCCTGGGGACATCGGGAGGGGTAAAAACCCAGCTTGGGGACACCAGGGAGGGACCTGGCAGGGGTAAAAATCATCCTGGGGACATTGGGAGGGACCTAACAGGGTAAAAAATCCAGCCTGGGACATCGGGAGGGACCTGGCCAGGTGTAAAACCCAGCCTGGGGACATCAGGAGGGACCTGGCAGGGTAAAAAATCCAGCTTGGGGACATCGGGAAGAACCTGGCAGGGTAATAAACCCAGCCTGGGGACACTGGGAGGGTCCTGGCAGGGGTTAAACCCAGCCTGGGGACAGAGCTCACACACAGGGACATCGGGGAGGGACCTGACAGATGTGAAACCGAGCCTGGGGATATCGGGGAGGGACTTGGCAGGGATAAAATGCAGCCTGGGGACGCTGGAAGGGTTCTGGTAGGGGTAAAACCCAGCCTGGGACATCGGGAAAGGACATGGCAGGGGTTAAACTCAGCCTGGGGACACCGGGGAGGGACCGGCCAGGTGTAAACCCAGCCTGGGGACACCGGGAGGGACCTGGCAAGGTAATAAACCCAGCCTGGAGACACCGGGGAGGGACCGGCCAGGTGTAAACCCAGCCTAGGGACATCGGGAGGGACCTGGCAGGGATAAAACCCAGCCTGGGGACAAGGGGGAGGGACCTGCCAGGTGTGAAACCCATCCCAGGGACGGTGCTCACACACGGGGATATCGGGGAGGGACCTGCTGGGATATAAAACCCAGCCCCGGGGACACCAAGGGACAGGGCTGGGACACGCTCACCCGGCTGCTGTCCTGGGGATGGAAAGCTGAAGGGATGCAGCCTCTGTAGAGATTTCTGCTGCTTTTAAGGAGGATTTTCTCTCTCCCCTCGGATTTACCTGCACAGGGTGAGCAGTGCAGGGAGAAACAGGGATTTGGGAAGGGTTTGTGGAAACGAGAGGAATGTCAAGGGCTGAACCAGGGATTTGGGAACGTTCAGTGAAGAGGAGCATCAAGGACTGAACCAGGGATTTGGGAACATTCAGTGCAGAGAAGAGAACTATCTAGGGATTTGGGAATTTTCAGAGAAGAAAAGTACCAAGGGCTGAACCAGGGGTTCTTGCACCTCTCTGCTCCACATGAATATTTTCAGCCCAGGCAGAGAGGGAACTGCAGCTGCCTAACACAGGGTTAGTGTGACAGGTGACAAGTGACAACGTGCCCTGGTGTTGGGGACTGCTGGAGGCAGCACATCCAGCCCCTAGCCGGGTGGGGACCTGGCAGGGGTAAAACCCAGCCTGGGGACATCGGGAGGGACATGGCAGGATAAAAAAATCCAGCAAGGGGACATCAGGAAGAACCAGGGTAATAAACCCACTCTGGGGATATCGCGGGGGGGACCTGGCAGGGGTAAATCCAGCTTGGGGACATTAGGAGAGACCTGGCAGGATAAAAAAATCCAGCCTGGGGACATCGGGAAGAACCTGGCAGGGTAATAAACCCAGCCTAGGGACACCGGGAGGGGTAAAACCCAGCTTGGGGACATTGGGAGGGACCTGGCAGGGGTAAACCCAGCTTGGGGACATCAGGGAGGGACCTGCTGGGGTAAAACCCAGCCTGGGAACATTGGGGAGGGACCTGCCAGGTGTGAAACCCAACCCAGGGACGGTGCTCACACACGGGGACACTGTGAGGGACCTGCCAGGGTATAAAACCCAGCCTGGGGACACTGGGAGGGACCCAGCAGGAGTAAAACCCAGCCCAAGGGCAGAGGAGCTGGAGCTCGGGAGAAACAGGGAAAGGGACAGCAGGACATCAGAGAGGAGCCGTGGAGCTCCGTGCTCCGGCAGAGAGGAGGATGGAGCCCGGCTGGGGCTGGAACAGCTCCCAGCAGAGCCCAGCTGGGCACGGGCAGGGGCTGCTGAGCCTGGCAGGGCCCCCCAACCTGACGGTGCTGCACACCCGGGACGAGGAGCTGGCCAAGGCCGAGGTCGGGGTGCTGGGCACCATCCTGGCCGTGGCCACCGCGGGCAACCTGGGCGTGCTGCTGGCCATGTACCGGCTGAGGAGGAAGATGAGCCGCATGCACCTCTTCATCCTGCACCTGGGGCTGAGCGACCTGGGCGTGGCGCTGTTCCAGGTGCTGCCGCAGCTCCTCTGGAAGGTCACCTACCGCTTCCTGGGGCCCGACCCTCTCTGCAGGGCCGTCAAGTACCTGCAGGTGCTCAGCATGTTCGCCTCCACCTACATGCTGCTGGTGATGACCCTGGACCGCTACCTGGCCGTGTGCCACCCGCTGCAGTCGCTGCAGCAGCCCAGCCGCCAGGCTTACACCATGATCGGCCTCACCTGGCTGCTCAGCTGCCTGCTCAGCCTGCCCCAGGTGTTCATCTTCTCCCTCCGGGAGGTGCGGCCGGGCTCGGGGGTGCTGGATTGCTGGGCGGATTTTGGGTACCCGTGGGGAGCGCGCGCCTACATCACCTGGACCACGCTGTGCATCTTCGTGCTGCCCGTGGGCGTCCTCAGCGTGTGCTACAGCCTCATCTGCCACGAGATCTGCAAGAACCTCAAGGGCAAGACCCAGAGCGGTGCCCCTGGCACGGGGGGAGCCGCGGTGGGTGCCCCTGGAGGTGCCAACCCTGCGGGGAAGGGCGGGCAGCCCTCGAGGGTGAGCAGCGTGCGCACCATCTCCCGCGCCAAGATCCGCACGGTGAAGATGACCTTCGTCATCGTGGCCGCCTATGTCACCTGCTGGGCGCCCTTCTTCACCGTGCAGATGTGGTCAGTGTGGGACCGGGATGCTCCTGATGATGGTGAGTGGTGAGGGGAGTGGGGGACAGAGCCACGATTGCAGTTGGGTGTTTAGCAAAAAGAGATGGATGTCATCTTGGCATTTAAAAATAAATGGGGAGGCTACAGGTGTTTACATGATAAAAATCATGGGGAAGGCTACAGGTTTTTGCATGACAAAAATAATGGGGAAGGCTACAGGCTTTGACATTATAAAAATAATGACCTTCGTCATCGTGGCCACCTCTGTCACCTGCTGGGCGCCCTTTCTTCAGCGTGCAGATGTGGTCAGTGTGGGACCGGGATGCTCCTGATGATGGTGAGTGGTGACGGGAGTGGGGCACAGAGCCCAGGGAGTGCCAGGAATACAGTTGGGTTTTTAGCAAAGAAGAGCTGGATGTCGTCTTGGCATTTAAAAATAAATGGGGAGGCTACAGGTGTTTACATTTAAAAATAATGGGGATTTCACAGATTTTTACATGATAAAAATCACGGGGAAGGCTACAGGTTTTTGCATGATAAAAATCATGGGGATTTTATAGATTTTTACATGATAAAAATCATGGGGAAGGCTACAGGCTTTGACATTATAAAAATAATGACCTTCGTCATCGTGGCCACCCCTGTCACCTGCTGGGTGCCCTTTCTTCAGCGTGCAGATGTGGTCAGTGTGGGACCGGGATGCTCCTGATGATGGTGAGTGGTGAGGGGAGTTGGGGACAGAGCCCTGGACATGCCAGGATTGCAGTTGGGTTTTTAACAAAAAGAGATGGATGTCACCTTGGCATTTAAAAATAAATGCGGAGGCTACAGGTGTTTCCATGATAAAAATAATGGGGAAGGCTACAGGCTTTTACATGATAAAAATCATGGGGATTTTACAGATTTTTTAAAAAATATATAAAAATATAAAAGTATAAAAATAAAATACAAAAATATAAAAATTATAAAAATCATGGGGAAGGCTACAGATTTTTACATGATAAAAATTATGGGGAAGGCTACAGGCTTTTACATGATAAAAATAATGAGGATTTTACAGATTTTTACATGACAAAAATAATGGGGAAGGCTACAGACTTTTGCATTAGAAATATCATGGAGATTAAACAGATTTTTTACATGATAAAAATCATGAGGAAGGCTACAGGTTTCCTTCCCTGTAATGCATAAAATTTCCTCCTGAAATTCCTTATAAATGTATACAATACCATATGGATTTCCTCCCCTGTAAATGGATAAAATATAATTTCCAGTTAGATCATTCCTTTCAGAAAAAAAAAAAAAAAAAAAAAAAACACTGAGAAGTGACGATTTCTGGCCATCATCAATAGGGATGTGCAAAGACATCTTTACCATGTGTGTCTTTCCTCTCCTCTGGGAATTTTCTGAGGTTTCAGAAGTGGATTTCTGAGTTCAAATGTTGAATTTTTTCCCCTGTAAACCTTCAGTAGTTTTCCTAACTCCTGAAGTAGTATTACTATTAGAAAAAGGGACTTCACCCAAGATTGAAAATCTTCTGGGAGAGGCTTTGGGCAGCAGATTTCCGAATTCATATGTTGAATTATTTTCCCCTGTAAACCTTCAGTAGTTTTCCTAACTCCTGAAGCAGTACTAGTGCTAGAAAAAGGGACTTCACCCAAGGTTGAAAGTCCTGTGGGAGATGCTTTGAGCAGATGAGAGTCTGAAGGAAAGGCCAGCACATGGGCAATGCAGAACCTGGAGGGTTCTGGCTCTCCAGAACGTGAAGGGTTCTGGTTTTCCCAGCTTTCCATCCCCCAGGAATGCCAGTGGGACGGGAATGTGAGCCAGGAGAGCCCCCAGCTCCTGCCCACTGCCCACCCCACCCCTGCCCAGCGTGTCTTTCCTCTCCTCTGGGAATTTTCTGAGGTTTCAGAAGTGGATTTCTGAGTTCAAATATGGAATTATTTTCCCCTGTAAACCTTCAGTAGTTTTCCTAACTACTGAAGTAGGAGTATCTCTAGAAAAAAGGACCCAAGATTTAAAGCCCTCTGGACTTTCACCCAAGATTGAAAGTCATTTGGGAGATGCTTTGGGCAGCAGAGAGGCTGAAGGAAAGCCCAGAAACTGCTAGGTCTTACCTTTGAGAAGATGTGCTCCAGCACATGAGCTCTGCAGAACCTGGCACTGCAGAACCACAGAGGATGTGCTCCAGCACTGCAGAACCTGGAGGGTTCTGGCTCTGTAGAACCTGGAGGGTTCTGGCTCTGTAGAACCTGGAGGGTTCTGGCTCTGTAGAACCTGGAGGGTTCTGGCTCTCCAGAACGTGAAGGGTTCTGGTTTTCCCAGCTTTCCATCCCCCAGGAATGCCAGTGGGACAGGAATGTGAGCCAGGAGAGCCCCCAGCTCCTGCCCACTGCCCACCCCACCCCTGCCCAGCCCCTGCGGATGTCTCATGTCTCTCTCTCTCCTCTCCAGAGTCCACCAACGTGGCTTTCAGCATCACCATGCTGCTGGCCAGCCTCAGCAGCTGCTGCAACCCCTGGATTTACCTGTTCTTCAGCGGGCACCTCCTGCAGGGCTGCTGGGGGCGCCCCCGGGCCGGGCTGCGCAGACCCAACTCCAGCGGGAGCCTGTGCAGCAGGAAAACCACGATCCTGAGCCACAGCCACCAGGTGCCCCTGCACGGGGACGGCGCCAGGGAGCTGTACCCGCCCTGCGACGAGGCCGTGACAGAGTCGGGCACGCTCTAGGCTGTGACAGCGCCGGCTGTGACAGCGCCGGGTGTGACAACAACGAGTGTGACACCGCCGGGTGTGACATCACCAAGTGTGACACCGCCAGGTGTGATACTGCCAGGTGTGTGACACTGCCAGGTGTGACAGTGCCATGTGTGACAGCACCAGGTGTGTGACACTGCCAGGTGTGTGACACTGCCAAGTGTGACCTGCCAGGTGTGACACCACCAAGTGTGTGATACTGCCAGGTGTGACAGCACCAGGTGTGTGACACTGCCAGGTGTGACACCACCAGGTGTGTGACAGCGCCAGGTGTGCGACACCGCAACGTGTGACAGTGCCAGGTGTGTGACACTGCCAGGTGTGACACCACCAGGTGTGTGACACTGCCACGTGTGTAACGCCACCAAGTGTGACACTGCCACATGTGACACCACCAGATGTGACACCACCAAGTGTGACACCACCAAGTGTGACACTGCAAGGTGTGTGACACCACCAGGTGTGTGACACCACCAAGTGTGACACCACCAGGTGTGACAGCGCCAAGTGTGTAGCACTCTCAAGTGTGACAGCTGCAGGTGTGTGACACTGCCAAGAGTGGCACCACCAAGTGTGACACTGCCAGGTGTGTGACACTGCCAAGTGTGACACTGCAAGGTGTGTGACAACGCCAGGTGTGTGACACTGCCAGGTGTGACAGCGCCAGGTGTGTGACACTGCCAGGTGTGACAGCGCCAGGTGTATAACACCACCAAGTGTGACACGGCCAGGTGTGACACAGCCAGGTGTGTGACACTGCCAGGTGTGACAGCTCCAGGTGTGACACCGTCACCGCTCGCTCTCGCTGCAGAGCGCGGCTCTCCCCACCTGGCGGCACCGCGTTCTGCAGAAATCGGAATGTTTCACCCTGAAAAGCGCCGCGTCCGCCGTGTCCTCGCTGCCCTGGGGATGGACAGAGCCCCTCCGGCCGCAGCATCCACCCCCAGCCGTGGTTGGGGAAACTTCTGGGTGCTCTCCTGCAGGGAGGGGTCCTGGAACCTCCGGGGAAGGATCCTGGAACCTCGGGGGAGGGATCCTGCATCCTTTGAGATCAGGGGATCCTGGAACCTCCGGGAAAGGATGTGGCATCAAGGGGGATCAAGGGATCCTGCATCATCCGGGATCAGGGGACCCTGCATCCTCCGGGGAGGGACCTCGCATCCTTTGGGATCAGGGGAGGCTGCATCCTTAAGAAACAGGGGATCCTGCACCCTTTGGGACTGGAGATCCTGCACCCTTTGGGATCAGATCCTACACCCTTCAGGAAGGGATCCTACATCCTTTGGGATCAGGAGATCCTGCACCCTTTGGGATCAGATCCTGCACCCTTTGGGATTGGAGATCCTGCACCCTTCAGGAACAGGGGATCCTGCATCCTTTGAGATCAGGAGAGGCTGTATCCTTCAGGAACAAGGGATGTTGCATCCTTTGGGAACAGGGGATCCTGTAACCTCTGCGGAGGGATCCTTGCATCCTTCAAGACCACAGGGTCCTGGAACCTCCAGGAAAAGATGCAGCATCAAGGGGGATCAAGGGATCCTGCATCCTTTGGGATCAGGGGATGCTGCATCCTTCAGAAACAGGGGGATCCTGCAACCTTTGGCATCAGGGGATAATGCATCCTTCAGAAACAGGGGGATCCTGCAACCTTTGGGATCGGGGATCCTGCAACCTCTGGGGAGGGATCCTGCAATCTCCAGGAAAGGATGTGGTATCAAGGGGGATCAAGGGATCCTGCACTCTTTGGGATCAAGAAATCCTGCAACCTCCGGAGAGGGATCCTGCAGCCTCTAGGAAGGGATCCTGCATCCTTCGAGGAGGGATCCTGCACGCTTTGGGATCAGGGGAGGACCCTGCATCCTTCGGGAACAGGGGATGCTGCATCCTTTGGGATCAGGGGATCCTGCAGTCTCTGGGAAGGGATCCTACACCTTTCAGGAACAGGGGATGCTGCATCCACAAAACCCTCCCGGAGGTCCCCTAGTTTGTGTTCCCAGCTGCCAGCAGAGCAGCCGGAGCTCGGCAGGCGGCAACGCGGCTCCATCTGCTCCCGAGCCGCCGCCTCCTCCTCCCGCACCCGAGCAGACAGCGGGCACAGCGCTGTCCCCCCAGGGCTGCACAGCTCCTGTGGCCTGGAAGTGCCCCCCTGCCGCCTGCCCGGGGCCGGGACGCGGCTGTGGCATCCCCTGGTGCCGGGCACAGCTGTGCTGCCCCACGCTGTGCCCGCTGGAGCGCCCCAAATGCGGCGCTGGCACCCCCGAGGAGCTGCTGGGAGCAGCCCTGGCCCTGCTCCAGCTCAGCCGGGCACGTCCTGACTGCCCCTGTGCCCTCTCCCATCAGCTCTGCTCTCACCCCGTCCTGTGCTCAGCAGCTGCTCTCACTCTCCTGCTGCTGCTGCTTTTGGCTCACTTTGCAGGGACTGGGAGCCCAAACCCAGCCTGGGCTCGGGGAGCAGGAACTCAATTGCCCCGCAGTCCCAGGAGCTGTTTTGTGCAGGAATAAATCATAGATAAGGCAGAAAATAACATCCATTAGCTCAAAAGCTGCTGAGGGTGGTGTACAGGTGTCCCGGCAAAGGTTCCAAATTCCCTGCGAGCCACGGGCATTATTCCTTCCACTGTCACAGGCTAAAGCTGTAAAAATAAAACATTAAGAGGAAAATATTTTGAAATCTTCAATATTGTCACTTTTTAATCGCCAGGCAGTTGAATCAGATTTCTCAGATTTCCTCTCACTGGTTTTGGCCTTACCTCCAGTCCCATAATCACACTTCTCCTGGGTTTTCCAACGCTACCCAGGGATTGTTGGGGATTTTGGAACATTTTCCTTCACGTGCCCTTCGAGCTGGGCCAGATCTGCACCCCAAGGTCATGAAAGCAGGAGTGCCTGGCTCCCCCTGCCACTGATCAATCCCAAATCAATTGTCTCACAACCTTTCATTAAATCACAGCATTACTGAGCCCATTTAAAACACACTTGGGGCAGCTGCAGCCCTGAGGAAGAGGAGGCAGCGGCTCCATCCCCCTCACACGGCTCCCACTGGGGCACCATTCCCATTCCCAGGCACTTTGGAAGTTTATTTCTGGAAAATTCAGGAGTAACAAAATACAGAATGAGGAGCAGGGACGTGGCCCAGGTGGGGAGAGACCAAGCCCAGCACCTGGAGCAGGGACAAAGCAGGGAAAGCAAAAGCTGGGAGACAGGGAGAGGGAAAAGCCAGTGGAAAAATTGTATTTAAAAGGATTTTATGAGGCTGATGAGCAAAACAACAACACTGAGAGGAGCTCAGTGCAGGTTTGAGGATCAATGCATCTCCCATTTTGAGAGGCAAGGGGGGGGGATGTTTCTTTTGCTTTCATGAAATGCGGGGACAAAAGGCCGTGACACAGAAGTGGAGAGCTGATTCCAGCCTGGCTGGGAGGAGCCTTTCCCTGCCCCACACTGTCCCTCAGGAACAGTGGAGCCTTTAAGGAAAAGCCAAGGAAGCTGCGGGTGGGGGTGGCACAAGTGCTGCAGCCCGTGCCAGGCAGTGCCCCCGGGCAAGGGGACAGTGCCAGGGCAAGGGGACAGTGCCAGCTGTGCAGCTGCTGGGGGCTCTGGGCACCTCTGGGCAGCAGCTTCACCCTGGTGTGACAGCCTCACATCAGTGTCACATCCCCACAGCAGTGTCACAGCCCCACAGCAGTGTCACAGCCCCACAGCAGTGTCACATCCCCACAGCAGTGTCACATCCCCACAGCAGTGTCACAGCCCCACAGCAGTGTCACAGCCCCACAGCAGTGTCACAGCTTCACCTCGGTGTACTCCACCCCCTTGGATGCCCTGGGGCTGGAGAAGGGCCAGAAATGTGTTTTCCTCTTCTTTGGGTCCACGTTGACATAATCCAGCCCAGACTTGACGTTCTCGTAGTCCTGGGCAGAGCCCGGCTCCGGGCCTTTCCCTGGGAACACCAGGGATGTGTAATTGATGCTTTCCTCTGGGCCACGGCCCTGCAGGAGCAAAATGGAGCCCAGGTCAGGCCCAGCACCCACCCAGGAGCCTTTGCCCTCAAGCCCATGCACCAGTTCAGGGAATCATGGAATGGGCTGGGTTGGAAGGGATTTTATGCCCGTCCCATTCCCCCTGCCATGGCAGGGACACCTTCCACTGCCCCAGGCTGCTCCAAGCCCCATCCAGCCTGGCCTTGGGGCTCCAGGGGCAGCCACAGCTGTGCCAGGGCCTGCCCACCCTCAGAGAGAAGATTTTGCTTCCTAATTTTCCTAAAGTGCCCAGGGATGGTTCCCTCTGAATGAGAGACACTGGAACACTGCATGTGACAGGGGACAACAACCACCCCAGCCCTTATCTATGGAATTTCAATGTGCCCAGCCCTTATCTATGGAATTTCAATGTGGTTTGATGGATTTGCCCCTCCCGATGCTGCCCCAGGCAGGTGGGCTGGGGATGATTTTCCCGTGGTACCTGAGGGCAGGAAGGGTTGTCGTTGTCAGAGTCCTCTGAGGTGTCTGAGGATGTGTCACTGCTCCCTTAAAAACACAAAACATTTACCACCCCAGCACTTCCCAGAGGGTTAATGGGAAAAAAGGATCAAGGGACAAGAAGCAAACATGCTCAGAAGTGAAAATTCTGATCCACAAAGGATCAGTTTGATCCCTCCCAGCCTCACTTCCCTGGGAGAAACGGGCAGGGAGAGCCAGGTGGGAAGAGGAGGCAGCTCCTTCTTGGCCCTTCTGCCACCCCAGAGCTCGTAAGGAGGAGACATCACACAAATGCCACCCAAAAACTCCCATCCCTGTGCCAGGACAATGCCCCATGGCTGCAGAGCCCCTTACCTGCATAGGCTGGGGATGGGTTTTGTGCCCCAGGTTGTTGTTTTTGTGCCCCAGGTTGTTGTTTCTGTGCCCCAGGTTGTTTCTGTGCCGGGTCCCCTCCTGGTGCTGAGGCTGGGGTGGGCTGAGGGCTGAGATGCTCCCCAGGGCTGCTGCTCACCTGCATCCTGCAGGAATGCTGGGCTGTGAGCAAGAAAACAGTGAGCCCTCGTCCCTGCTGTGCCCAGAGCACCCCATTCTGCTCCAGCACCCCCAGTGCAAACCAGCCCACCCCAAAATAATGATTGGAGCAGGCTCATATCCATCAATTCAATTATTGAGATGATCCAGGGCCCTGCTCTCCCACCAGGAGAGGCTCCAGTGACAAATCACAGTGTCAGGGCCTCTGCTTGCAAGTTGGGAATGATTTTGACCCAAAGCAGAGCTGGGCTCTGTGCAAATGTGAGCAGCAGTTGGTGGGAAAGAATTCCCTGCTAGAAATTGCAGCTTCATCTGAACTAATACTCTGTGAGCTGATTCTTGGTATTTTCCCAGCACTTTACTAAAAAAGTGACCTAGAAAAAAATGGTTTTGAAGCAACACAAGGTTGTACAACCCTCACTGATGCGTACAGCCATGACACCCAGCCCAGCCCAGCCCTGCCCTGCCCCTTTCCCATCCCACATCCACCTCAAACCGGGAAAAGCATTTTTAAATTACCAATTTTCCTGCTGAGCATGGTGTAAAGGGTCAGCAAGAGGAGAGGGTAGAGTATCAAGGTGACAAGTGAGGTGACAGCGGGAATCCAGCTGAACGAGAGAAAACCATTCAGTCTCACTGAAATCACCAAATTCTTTTCAACCCCCCCATGGCTTCAAGGCACATTTTAGACTTAGGGCTGCTGGTAACTTTTGGTTTTGCTTTTTCATTTTGCTTTTTGGTTTTGGGGTGATGTGGCTCAAAATGAGGGGTTTGTTTTTTAAGAATGATCTGAGTTCTTTGCCCCTCATTTTTGGGGCCTGTCCCCAGAAGGGTTTTTAAAATCCTCCAGGGGTGAATGTGGTGCTGGAGGGGAGAGAGACATGGCAGATATGATGGAATTACAGAATTGTGGAATGATGGAATGGGCTGGGACCTTTGAAGGTCACCCTCTGCCATGAGCAGGGACGTTTTCAGCCAGACCAGGTTGCTGTGTGTGACAGGGGACAACAACCACCCCAGCCCTTATCTATGGAATTTCAGTGTGGTTTGATGGATTTGCCCCTCCTGATGCTGCTCCAGGCGGTCCCAGGGGGGCTGTGGAGGGCTCTGTGCCCCAGGGTGCTGCACTCACCATGCACAAAGGCTCATCCTCCTGCTGAGGCTCTCCAGGGCCTGGGGGACACAGACAGCCAGCAGGACCTGGTGGCAACCATAGAAATGGTCCCATTGAGCCTCACGCTGCTCCACACGAGCTGGAGATCAGGCTCAGCGCTTGGAGGCAGCGGTTGGGTGTTGCAGATGTGAAATAAAGGGGTTTTATTTTATCCCAGCCCTCCCCCTGTGAGAATCCCTGTGGTTCACACCCTCACAGAGCCACAGGCTGTCCCTTATCACTGAATTAATGGCTTTATACACGCTCATATCTGAGACTTGTCTGGACTTTCTGGGCCCCACTGCAACAGAATTGAAATTTGTTCTTCTTGCTTTAATCCTCTCTCATGGTTCATTTTTTTTTTTTCTCTTTTTAATCTACCAAAAAAAATTTTAAAAAAGGAAGAAAACTACAAGATGAAGAAAAAAAATCCATGGAAAAAGTAACCAAAGGAAGGTCGTGGGTTGGTGTGAGACTCTTGCATCAGTCAAGGTCCAGACAGAAATATCAGAGGCCCTGCAACACCTCAGTGTCTGAAACACCTCGGATTTAATTCTGTGAGAGCTCCAATCCTGCTGAGGTTAAGAGGGTTTAAGGCAGAAAATCAGAAAACACCAATGCCTGGGCTGGGCCCCTTGGCTTGGGACTTCTGGCCATAACACTCAACAGATTTATAATAAAAGATAGGAGTGTTCATTTTGTAAAAATAGCAGCAGGCTGCTCCTTTTGTGAGCTTTCACTTGCAAAGAAGCACTTTAAATCCTCTCTCAGTGTTATACACTTGCTATTTATAAATGGCTGATAGGGAGAGATCTTCAGCTGGATTTGATACAGTGATTAAAGCAGCCCTGATAATTTGATTGATAGGCTGATGGATAAATTGATAGAGCAAAGGCATTATCCATCCTGTGGAGCAGATTCTATCATTTCCTCTGTGACACATTTCTGAGCCTAATTCATCAAAAGCTTTCCTGATAACCACCAATCTCCTGCAAAATTCCACTCATGCAAACAGCTTGATGACTGCCAAGCTGAAAGTTCATTTTTTTGCAGAAATTTCCCCCCTCCCTTACTGAATAAATCTGTCCCCAAATATCCTTCTCAAAAGGCTGCCACTCTTGAAAGGTTCATTTCCTACTGTGGGACAGGAGACGCTGCTGCAGCAGCAGATAAGGATCTGAAAAAATGAGCTGTTCAAAAGGAAATTGCAAAATAAGCCCCAAATCCAACTATCAGCAGCTTCTGTGCCGAGGTGGGTACGGTGAGATGGAGGCGCCGATATCGGGTGCGTATCAAAAAATCTGATTTGAAGCAGCAGCCAGTGAGAGCCCAGCACCAAATGTGCTTTTTGGGGGGCCTCAGGAAAGTTCTGTGAGCCTGCAGCCTCCAAGACTTCAATCCTTTCTCAAGAAAATGCTGAAATCAAGGTTTGCATGGAGCTGCTCCTCAGCCGGGCAGCGAGGGCCTACCTGAGGCATCTGCCCGCGGCTAAACGTGAGTGAAAGCTCCAGAATGCCCCAAATTATTTTAATCCCACTCCAGCCAGGCCCAGCTGCCTCGCTGGAGCTCAGGATGGCACCAAAATGTGCCCAAGGGGGTTCCCAGCCCAGCTCTGCTCCCGCTGTTCCACCCTCTGCTTCCCGCGCCATCGCACCCGGAGTGCGGCGCCCAACGCGGCCTTACCTGGGCTCGGAGCTTTCCAACCTTCCCTTCCCCACGGCTTGGGGCAGCTGGGGCCCTGCAGGCAGCAGGATTTGGGGGTTGTTTCAGCAGGATTTGGGGTGGTTTCAGCAGGATTTGGGGGTTGTTTCAGCAGGATTTGGGTGCAGAGCGGGGTCTGGTGGCGCGGCGGTGCCGGATGCGGTCACGCTCTACCCCCCAGGAGTGGAGCCCACACGAGTTCCATGACACCTCCCCTCTGTCAGTAGCCTCATTTAAATATATTGGGGTGTTTCTCTGCTGTTCTGCAGCTGTTTTGCTGCTGCACCCCTCCATCAATTCTCTATCTTCCAGCAGCTTTGTCCCAAAATTGAGCTGAGTTTCCTTGGAGCCAAGCGGTGCTGGGGGAGCTGTGCCCAGCTCAACTCAGCTGCCACCTAAAATGAGCTCTGGGTGCTTCCAAGCAAACATTTTCCACAGGGATGAAGCATTTTCCACCACCTGGCTCCATGGCTGCTGGGGGTGGATGGGCCTCCAACTATCCACACTCTGGAAAATGCTCTGCAAGCTTTGGGGTGCAAGCAGCAGCCTGGCACATCCCACCCTGAGAATTCCCAGGAATTTTGGGGATTGATGCCTGCTGGTTCTTAGGAACTGTGGGGTTTTAACTCTGGAAGTGCCCTGGCAGAAAGGAGCAAGAAATTCCCTTTTTTTGGGACAACACTCTGGAAAATGCTCTGCAAGCTTTGGGGTGCAAGCAGCAGCCTGGCACATCCCACCCTGAGAATTCCCAGGAATTTTGGGGATTGATGGCTGCTGGTTCTTAGGAACTGTGGGGTTTGTAGCTCTGGAAGTGCCCTGGCAGAAAGGAACAAGAAATTCCATTTTTTCCAAGATGCCTGCTCGCCTTTCAGCATCCCCACCAGCCCACAGCAATCCTGCCCCAGGGATACAACATCCCAAAGAATCCTCCTGGATTATCTAAAAGCAAAAAGAAGATTTGAAAAAGCATCACCTACCCCTGGAGCTGCATCACAAGTTGGGGTGACTTCCCAAATTCTCCTTCATGCTCCCACCATCCACCAGCTGCATCACCAGATGTTGGTCCTGCTCTCCTCACAGCTGCTGCACCCCAGGTAAATATTTTGGGGTTTATTTAACTGAAACTTGCTTGTTTGTTGATTTTTTTTTTTTTCAGGTGAAAGTTTGCTGCTGCAGCGCTTTCAAGTGCTCGGTGGTGGATAAACAGATTAACAGGTGGGAGAAGTGTCTGATAAAGGCAGGAAAAAAAAAGGTTTTTTACAAAACACTGCTGGGGCACAGTGTGAATCAACCAGGGCAGTGGCTCCACTAAAGGAAATGTGTAAGAAGGAACACAGATAACACGTTTTTAGCCTGAGAACGGGTTTTTTGAAACAAAGAAAGTGCTTCACACAGAGCTGGTGAGAGGTATATTTTCTACCCAAGGGGCAAAACCCATTTTTGATCCAACTGTGTGGCCCTGGAGGGGTGGGACACAGCTGGGGACAGGCCCTGCCTGGCACAGCCCATCCTTCCTTACCAGGGATGTTGCAGGATCTGGAGTCACCTTTCCTCAATTTCTCCAGAGCAGGCTGGCCCTGCCAAGCTGAGGGACACCAAGGCTTGAAAATTGGGCATCTCCCCCCTCTGCAATCCACACATTGAGCTACAGCTGGAATTTGTATGAAACAAAGCCTTTTTGACCCAATTTTCCGTGCAAATCCAGCCCAGTTGCTCCCAAAACATAGAGGGGAAAAAATCCCCCCACCACTTTGTTCTACTTGAAATAATAATTATGAAGTGCCCCTAAGAGTTGAGCTTTTAAAATGGCTTCTAAAATAACTCAAAAGTCGAAATAGATTTGCTTAGCTGCAAAAATTTCGAAATGAGAGCTCTGGCCTCGTTATGACTTTCATCTTCCCATTTTAATGCTGAATTTGCTGCCAGGAGTTTGCAGATTATGATGATCCAATTGGGGGATCTTTTCCACAAAATAAACTATTTTACTTAAAGTGTTTGGCATGTCTGTGCTGCTGCTCACCCTCACGTTTATCTCCAAAGCCCAGTGACCCTTCAGGCTGGGTTTTCTGATAGGATTTTCGGGTTATAAACCATGTCTGGAACAATCCACTTGCTGTTTTCAGCTTATCTGGCACTTGCTGCAGCTGCTTTTGTTTTAGGAAGTTTCTTTCTAATCCATGAATATGTGATTAGGACAAGGAGGGAGGCTGGTACATTTAACTGCATCTCAAAAGGGGAAATTGAGAATAAATTTGTATAAAAGCCACTTGTTAAAAAAAAATATTGCAGAGTGGGGGAATGAGGGGAATTTTCATTTGTTTTCAAAAAACAGCTGCATTTGCCACCGGCATCAACTGTGCTGTGCCCAACGTTTTCCTGCTCATATTGAGAAATATTTGATGGATTTTTTTTAAAGCTTGATCTGCCCTCAAAGCTGGGGAGAGGAGAGGCCTGGCAGCATCTCCAGGGATGGGGACACAAGATCCCGGTGACAGCAGGACGTGACTCAGCTGTCCCCAGCCACCGTCGGTACCTGTGCCTCACAGATGAGGACTTTAATTTCCTGGGCGAGGGCTTTAATTAGATAAAAAATTTAATTAGATAAAACAGGGCTCTCTGGGACAAACAAAAAATTGATTAGCACGGTGCTAAAGCCTGTTAATCACGTGAATGGGGCTCGCTGAGCAGAACACCCCCTTTAGCACCCAAAACCGTGGAAAATAAGGACAGCATGCAAAAATAAGGGCCTGGGAGATGGTGGCAGCAGGAAAACCCGTGCCTGCCCCCACTTGCCTCCCTCCATGTCTGAAGGCTTTATTTGTTCATCAGCGTTTTCTGTTTGCACTCGCTGAGGCTTTAATGGGAGCCGGGTGAAACAAAACCCACAGAGGACGAGCCCATTGACGCCTGCAGAGCACCAGGAGCTGTTTCCCATGGAAAGCTGCTCCTTCCCGGCCTTTGGAAGGGAAAGTTGAGGATTCCCGAGCTGTTCATCACTAATTAGGCTTTGCCTTTTAAAATTAGGTCGGTGGTACAAACACAGCCCTTTCCTGCACCTCCGTGCAGCTGTTGGGGTTTGGGGCACCCCGCGGCCGTGGGGCAGCTCCTTGGGGTGGGGCTGTGGGGTGAAGGAGAAGGGAAATGTTCCTCTAAAGCATTTTGGGGGGTTCCCACCAGTGGATAAGGAGTTGGTGCTGGGATGGAGACCCCGTTCTGCTCCCTCTGTGGGATCTCCACTGCCCCAAACTCAGCCAAACCCGGCCCTGCTCTGCACCCACAGGCCCCCCAGCGCCGTCCTCACCCAGAAAAGCAAACGTGACCCCGGAGTGCCCGCTCAGCCTCGCCTGGGCCGTGGCCAGTGATTCATTGTGGGTGCCCGAGCCCGGTGTTGACTCTGGCAGGGCTCTTATCGAGCTTGGCACTGCGGGTATAAGAGCGGCACGGCGGCGGGCACAGCCACCGTCCACACCATGAGGCGCCTGCTGCTCCTCGCCGCGCTCTGCCTGGCCCTGGCCAGCGCCCTGAGGAGGTAAGGGGGTCCCCAAGGTCCCCAAGGTCCCCAAGGTCCCCGAGGTCCCCAGGGTCTGAGTGGGGGTCACTGCCAGGGCTGTGATGGGTGGCAGAGCTCAGCCTGTACCAGAGCGGTGGCACCACGCTGGGATTTGTGGGTGCTCCATCCCTCTGGGCAGAGCCTGGCAGCAGCAGGAGGGGCTGTGAAGGGGTTTGTGCAAGCAGGGAGGGCAGAGAAAAGCAGCCTGGATTGTCCTTGGCCTGCTCGCCCTGCCCTGCCCCAAGGGCCTTCCCCTGGGTGGCACTGCCAGGAACTGGATGCTCTCCTGCCAGCTCCTGGCTGCCTGTGCCCTAAAACACGTCCAGTGCCTCTCTTCTGCTGTGCCTCGGCTGGAAATTGCTGCAGGGCGAGGATGTGGGCTCTGAACCTCCATCCTGGCAGTGCCAGGGCCCTCAGGGTGGGCTCAGGATGTGGGCAGCACCCATGGGAGTGCCCAGGACCCTCAGGGTGGGCACAGGTTCTGGGCAGCAGCTCCATGAGTGCCCAGGACCCTCAGGATGGGCAGAGGATATGGGCAGCACCCACAGGAGGGTCCAGGACCGTCAGAGTGGGCACAGGACATGGGGGAAGCACTCACAGCAGTGCCCAGGATCCTCAGGGCGGGCACAGCACCCATGGCAGTGACCAGTGCCCTCAGGGTGGGCACAGCACCCACAGCAATGCCCAGCACCCTCAGGGTGGGCACAGCATCCTCAGGATGGGCACAGCACCCAGGCAGTAATGGGGCTGTCAGGGTGGGCACAGCACCCAGTTAGTTATCGGGCTCTCAGGGCGGGCACAGCACCCTCAGGGCGGGCACAGCACCCAGGCAGTTATCGGGCTGTCAGGATGGGCACAGCACCCAGGCAGTTATCGGGCTGTCAGGGTGGGCACAGCACCCAGTTAGTTATTGGGCTCTCAGGGCGGGCACAGCACCCTCAGGGTGGGCACAGCACCCAGGCAGTTATTGGGCTCTCAGGATGGGCACAGCACCCAGGCAGTAATCGGGCTCTCAGGGTGGGCACAGCACCCTCAGGGTGGGCACAGCACCCAGGCAGTTATCGGGCTCTCAGGGTGGGCACAGCACCCTCAGGGTGGGCACAGCACCCAGGCAGTTATCGGGCTCTCAGGATGGGCACAGCACCCTCAGGGCGGGCATAACACCATCAGGGCGGGCACAGCACCCAGGCAGTTATCGGGCTCTCAGAGCGGGCACAGCACCCTCAGGGTGGGCACAGCACCCAGGCAGTTATCGGGCTCTCAGGGTGGGCACAGCACCCTCAGGGTGGGCACAGCACCCATGGCAGTGACCAGCACCCTCAGGGTGGGCACAGCACCCAGGCAGTTATCGGGCTCTCGGGGCGGGCACAGCACCCTCAGGGCGGGCACAGCACCCTCAGGGTGGGCACTGAGCGGGCCCTTCCCGCAGGGTGCCCCTCAGCCGGCGCCGCTCGCTGCGGAAGCTGCTGCGGGAGCGGGGGCAGCTCTCGCACCTCTGGAGGGCCCGGGACGCGCCGAGCAGCGAGGACTGCGCCGCCTTCTCGGAGACCAACGAGCCCCTCATCAACTACCTGGACGTGAGCAGGGCTGGGAGCACCCTCAGTTTGCCCGAGCAGTGCCCACAAACCCCGCGGCTCCGGGCAGTGTCCGGCGTGCCAGGGCTCGCTGCCTGCCCGGCCCTTTGTCCCTGGGGATGTCAGCAGGAGGACAAGGGAGGGCATTCATGGCAGGCACTGCCAGCTTCTTCCCTCCCTGCTGCACTCTGCCCACCCCACTGGGGACAGGTTTACTCCAAAATTCAAGTTTTTCAGGGCAGAGCCTTCCACGGAGGTGGAGGGAGCTCCCCAGGACTATCCCATGTCCCCAAAGCCCTGCCTGGTGATGAGGGTCCCCTCAGGGCCCAGCAATGCCAGGAAGAGGCAGAGCCCTGTCCCCAACATGCTGCCTTTTGTCCTCAGTCCCCATTCCCCAATTTCCCCATCCCGAAAGCCCTGCCTGGTGATGAGGGTCCCCTCAGGGCCCAGCCTTGCCAGGAAGATGCAGAGGCCTGTACCCAACATGCTGCCTTTTGTCCTCAATCCCCATTGCTGTTCCTTAAATATTTGTCTCCTTTATTCCACCTGGCACGGCACAGATCAAACGTTGAGCCCCATCCATGCCCTGCAGACACCCCAGGGCATTTCTGTTGGCATTTCTGGCTGTGCTGGCATCTCACGCTGCTCTCTGCCCCCTCTCTTTGGCAGATGGAGTATTTTGGGCAGATCTCCATCGGGACACCCCCTCAGAATTTCACCGTGGTGTTTGACACGGGCTCCTCCAACCTCTGGGTGCCTTCTGTCTACTGTGTCAGCAAAGCCTGCGGTGAGTGGGGAGCCCCTGACCCCAGAGAGGCCATGGGGACCCTCCTAACAGTGACAGAAATCCAGGGGTGAAAGCAGGGAGTGACAGCTCAGCAGGGGACAAATGTGGCTTTTTGGGGCTGTCAGTGATCAGCCAGCCCCAGAGAGCCCGGAGGGACCAGAGCATCCCTGAGCCCAGCAGGAACTGGATCCCGCAGGGAATTGCAAAATGGGACTGGATATCCCAGGGAATTGGGGAATGGGACTGGATCCCACAGGGAGTTGGGGAATGGGACTGGATCCCCCAGGGAATTGGGGAATAGGACTGGATCCCCCAGGGAATTGGGGAATAGGACTGGATCCTGCAGGGAATTGGGGAATGGATCCTGTAGGGAGTTGGGGAATGGAACTGGATCCCACAGGGAATTGGGAAATGGGACTGGATCCTGCAGGGAATTGGTGAATGGGACTGGATTTCATAGGGAATTGAGGAATGGGACTGGATCTCACAGGGAATTGGGGAATGGGACTGGATCCCAGGGGGAATTGGGGACTGGATCTCACAGGGAATTGGGGAATGGGACTGGATCCTGCAGGGAGTTGGGGAATGGATCCCATAGGGAGTTAGGGAATGGGACTGGATTTCACAGGGATCTGGGGAATAGGACTGGATCCCCCAAGGAATCGGGGAACGGGACTGGATCCCACAGTGCCATGGGCCTGCTGCTGGCTGTAACCAGGGACAGCAGTGCTCATCTCAGGACTCATTAAAAGCTGCTGATCCTGCTCTCCCTAAGAGCCCTCCCACCCTCCATCAGACTGAAATGGAAGAGGTTTTCTCCCCCCTCAAAACTCCGGCACATCCCTCAGCAAAGCCCCCATAACCATGAGTTTTGGTGACACCACGCTGCGCCATCATTTCGCCTCACTGGGGGCTCCTGGGAGCTGTGACCATGCCAAAAAAAAGCCATTTCTGGTGACAGATCCCATCTCCTTCCCCAGCTGGGCACACCAAGTTCCAACCAACCCAGTCCAGCACCTACCAGGTGGTCGGGACCCCCTTCTCCATCCAGTACGGCACCGGGAGCCTGACGGGGATCATCGGATCCGACCAAGTGGCCGTGAGTGACCTTTGGATTTTCCTGCTCTGGACAATTCCCTGGGACTCGGCCCCCCCATGGAACCCCCTCCTCCCTGCAGGTCGAGGGTCTGGCCGTGAGCAACCAGCAGTTTGCAGAGAGCATCAGTGAGCCGGGAAAAGCCTTCCTGGATGCTGAGTTCGATGGGATCCTGGGGCTGGCTTATCCCTCCCTGGCCGTGGATGGGGTCACCCCCGTCTTCGACAACATGATGGCCCAAAATCTGGTGGAGCTGCCCCTTTTCTCCGTCTACATGAGCTCGTACGGATGTGGCTTTGCTCTGGGATGCTGCTTGGAGTCTGGCATTGCTTCAGGGAGCTAAAACACAGATCATGAAGGGGGGTTTGGTACCAGATTGAGCATCACAGACCTCTGGCCTTGCAGCACGTGTGGGGAGAAAGTTGGGGTAAATTCGTGCTAAATGGACAAAAATCTTTCATGTGTCCTCCTCCTCCTGCCAAAATTTGGTGGAGCTGCCCCATTTCTCCATCTACATGAGCTTGTACAGACATGGCTTTGCTCTGGGCTGATGCTTGGAGTCTGGCATTGCTTCAGGGAGCTAAAATACAGATCATGAAGGGGGGGTTGGTACCAGATTGAGCATTGCAGACCTCTGGCCTTGCAGCATGTGTGGGGAGAAAGCTGGGGTAAATTCATGCTAAATGGACAAAAATCCCTCATGTCTCCTCCTCCCAAAATTTGGTGGAGCTGCCCCTTTTCTCTGTCTACATGAGCTTGTACAGACATGGCTTTGCTCTGGGATGCTGCTTGGAGTCTGGCATTGCTTTAGGGAGTAGAAGGGGTTGATAAAATAGAAGTATTTTTCTGAGATAATGAAGAGGGTTTGGTACCGGATTGAGCACCACGCCTCTGGTCTCGCAGCATGTGTGGGAAGAAAATTGGGGTAAATTCATGCTAAATGGACAAAAATCCTTCATGTGTCCTCCTCCCTGCAGGAACCCTGACTCCCCCCAGGGAGGAGAGGTGCTTTTTGGGGGCTATGACACCTCCCGCTTCACGGGCACCCTGAACTGGGTGCCAGTCACCCAGCAGGGCTACTGGCAGATCCAGCTGGACAAGTGAGTGCTGCTGGGCAGGGAGGGAGGGCAGGGTAGGGCTGGCAGAGTGTGTAAAACCCCTCCTGCTCCTTCTCTTGCAGCATCCAGCTGGGTGGGACAGAGACCTTCTGTGCCAATGGCTGCCAGGCCATCGTGGACACCGGGACGTCGCTCATCGTGGGTCCCACCAAGGAGATCAAAAAACTGCAAAACCTCATTGGGGCTGTGTCTGTGGATGGAGAGGTGAGAGCCAGGGTGGGGACAGGAGGGGACAAAGCCTTGGGGACCTTTCCCTGCTGGAAGGGACCCCCTGGGCAGCCCCTGAGCCCCCGGCTCTGTTCCAGTACGCCATAGAGTGCAGCAACCTCAGCGTGATGCCCGACCTGACCTTCACCATCAACGGGCTGCCCTACACGCTCAGCGCCCAGGCTTACACCCTCGTGGTATGGCTGTGCCTCCCCCAACCCCAAATCCCAGCTGCTCCACTGGCAAAGGTGGCCCAGCCCCACGCCAGGAGCTGGCAGTGTGTCCCCAGGGGTGACAAACCCTGCTGGTTTCTGCTTCACTGCCATTCCCGGGGGTTTCCATGCGCATGAGGCTCTCGGCCTCATCCCCAGCTTTGCTTTCCACTTCTCCTCCAGGAGGATGCTGATGGCATGACCTTCTGCACCAGTGGCTTCCAGGGCAGCGACATCCCCCCTCCCACAGGACCCCTCTGGATTTTGGGAGATGTTTTCATCCGTCAGTTCTACTCTGTCTTCGACCGGGGGAATAACGTGGTGGGCTTGGCCCCTGCTGTCCCTTAGGGCTGTGAATCCGTGGGGCAGGAGAGGAACGGACCCTGGCAGGGCAGTGGATGTCACCCTGTCCTCCTCAGTGTCCCCAGGGGGATGAAGACATCCCCAGGGATGCAGTGAAGAGTCCAGCAGAGGTTCAGTCCACACCAGGACACTGTGATATAAAAATGTCTGGGGCAGCTCTGTGATCTGCTCTGCACATTTTCTCTTTTTAAATCCTGAGCCAATAAAAATGTCAATAAACCCAAACCTCTCATGCTTGTGTCAGCAGCAGCCCTGCAGAAATCCTGCACATCTCAAGCTTTATGCTGGGGGTTAAATCCTCCTTGCCCATGTCCTGCTCTCCTCCCTAGGTGATCCACGGCACTGGGATTTCCACAGGGGCAGAAAGAAGGGGATGCTTTGCCCAGGTAGAGCAGAAATCCCTGGAGGTGGCAGTGGCCATCCCAGGGGCAGGGCAGGGGCACAGGGAGCACTGGGAATGCACCTTTCCTCAGCTGGGGCTGGTAAACAAAAAGGAAACAAGGAGAGTGGAAAGACCCTGGGGCTCTTTCTGTGCCACAAAACTCCGGGAGGCACCGGTGATTTCCATTTGATTCCTTTGGGGAACTCACAGCAAACTGTGCTTGGTGGGTCCTTGAGGCAAAAAGGGCCAAGCAGCTGCTGAGGGCTGGCAAAGCAAAAAGGGCTGACTCAAAGTGTGGGGGGCTGTGGGGGGCTGCAGAGGGGCTGCTGGCCATGGGGGTCCCCAGGAGTCACCGTGGCACACGTGACAGAGTGTGACAGTGCACGAGTGGCAGTGGCTCACGAGTGATGCACCCTGAGGCAGCCAGAAAGGGAAGCACACAAAGGTTATTTTTATCCAGGCCTTTGCTCTGGTTTCCCCAGTGACCCTGCAGTGAGGCCAGCAGTGCCAGGGCTGGGCTGCTGGAGTGTCCATGTCCCATCCCTCCCAGAGCAGAGCAGCCTTCAGGGCTGGCCTGGGAGCTCTGGAATACTCAGGTCTGGTTGTAAACTTTGCAGCTGAGCTTGTGGTTTGCAATAAAAGGAGATATCTGCCTTACCCAGAGGCACTGATTGTGCCACTGACCAGTGTGGGCTCTGTGACGTTTCCCGTGTTGACTTTACCCCTGCTGCAGTCCCAGATAAGGTGCTGGGGCTGCTGGACAAAGTTCTCCTGTCCCTCTTCCACCTTAACCCTTAGCACGCCAAGGTGCTGTTGAGCACGAGCCCAGGGGCTGGGGGGAGCATCCAGCTCCCCCAGCATGACAGGGGCCACCCAGTGTCCCCAAAGAGCAGCTGGCAGTGAGGGCTGGCCTGGCCTGGAGTCACCCAGGACTGCTCTGGTGCTTTGCTTTTGGGATCTCAGGGCATTCTGTGCCTTCTTGACAGGTTTAGGGGGGAAGCTGCTCAAACAAATACGAGCATCCCAATAAAGAGTGACCCTGCTGTCCCCCGTGGAGGCTGAGCAGTGCAGGGAACGCTTGGATGCCCTTTGCTTCCTTCCCTTTCCCTCACTCCCAGGGCCCTGCAGGGCACAGGCCATCCTCTCCTTGTCCCCATCAGCCTGTCCCCCGGCTGTGCCAGCCCCAGCCTGGGTTTCAGCACTTTCCTCACAGTCACAGGCCACAAACCCCACGCCTTTTCCTCAGAACTGCTGACGTGGGGGAGCAGCCAGGACAGAACTGAAGCTGCGGTCACTGGAGCTGCAGAGCGACGCCTTGGCCACCACCTCCTCCCCACCACTGCTCCCACTGCCTTCATCCAGGCAGAACCTCAGCCCAGGGGGGATTAGGAGAGCAGGAGCTTTGGGGAAATCCCTTTTCCTGTGAAATCAAACAAAAGGCAGAGATAAGGCTGATGCACCCTGGTGGGTACAACCACCCTGGCCAAAAGCAGAAGTGGCCGTGGGCATCAGCTGCAGTTTGGGATTGACCACAAACCCCAGCCCCAGCAGCGTGGAGAGGCTTTGATCATCTGATGGGGTGAGCAATCCCCCATCCCACCAGGAACATGCGAGAGGAACGAGGGCAGAAGTTGTTGTGGGGGGAGGTTGAACAAGAAATTCTCTGTGCAGGAGCAAAGGTGAAGCAGGATGGTGAAAAGGGGCTGAAAATGGGGATTAGGAGAGAGCTGCTCCAGGGAAATGTCAGCCTTTTACCCACCACTGGTGAGAACTGGCTTGGGTTCTCCTGCCTCAGCCCAGCTTCTCCCAGCGCCTGCCCTCTGGGGGGAAAACCAGATTTTTCTGGCCAGACAGGTCCCAAAATTACACCTGGAAAAGAGGGGGAGGAAGGTTTGTCCTGCTGGATGCAGTGATCCTCCCTGAGATCCCATCAGGGTCTGCAAGGGGGTAAAAAAATCTACAAAAATGCTGGAAGTGAAAAAGCAAAGGCCAGGGATGCCAAAACCTGGGCACGGGACCACCATCAACTGGGGGCTGCTGGTTCAGGATGAGGGAGGGTTCACAGATGGGGGACACCCCGCTCCCACTGCAAAGCCCAAATCCTACAGAATGCTCGGCAAAGGCACAGAACCTGCCCTGGCAGGTTGGGGAGCAGAGCTCTGCCTTGCAGCCGTGGCCAAGCAGGTTCTCCCACTCCAGAGAGCCCTGGGCACCCGCCTGGTGCTGGGATTGCTCCAGCTGAGAGCCCCAAAATCCCATTTACTGATTGAACACATCGTCCTGCAGACCTCACCGTCTCTGTTCTCTGTTTTTGGGGTGTTTCTGGGGTGTTCTGTGGGTACTGGGTGGGACCCCTGGGCTGGGGGCTGCGGGGATGTGACATGAGGGACTGGAAATGCTCGTGATCCCCACCCTGCCCCTTTCCTGCCTGGAAAAGGATTCACAAAGAGCTCAGAGGGAACACAGCCGCTCCTGACCCATGCATATCTCCCAAATCCGTTCATCCCATCCCACGATATCAGAGCAAAGCCCGCCACGGCTCCAGGGATGCTGCCACAGCCCCGCCCGGCTTTTGTCCTCACCGCTCAACAATTCCCCAGCGGGAATTGTTGAGATAAAGGGTCAGAAAACCTTTTTAAAGGGCGGAGGCAGAAAGAAACCGAGGGGATTCTGAGCCAGAGGAGAAGCCAAAAGTCCACCCCAAACTCCAGAACCTCGTTCTCCTTCCCCATCGGAGCCCGAGCCGGGGACACTGGGCAGATCCATGGACACCCCAGCGCCCGCCCGCGGCTCCTCCGGCATCTCGGCCCCTTTGTGCTGATGTCACGGAGCGGGGCCCCGGAGCCGCCTTCCCCGGGAGGGCCGGGATCGGCCGCCCCTTCCCGGATCCTCCTCTCTCGCCTCTCCCATCCCCTGCCCGGGCCGGCTGCGGCGGAGCCGGGAGCTGCCCCTGCCCGGCAGGTGAGTGCTCCGCAGGTGAGTCCCGGGGGCCGCGCAGAGCCGCGGAGCAGCAGCGAGGGGAAGGAACTCCATTTTGAGTTTAGAAACATCTGGAGTCCCCAAAAGCTGGCGGAAGCAGCGGGAGGTTTGTGTGTGGCTGTGCCTGTGCCCGGGATGATGCCCGCGGCTGGGCACGGAGGGCGGGGGGGCCTGGAGCCTGATTTCAGAGCCTGATTTCAGAGCTGATTTTCAGAGCTGATTTTCAGAGCTGGGAGTTCCCCGCTGGTGTTCCAAGGGGGAATGGCGCAGGGCCGGCCAGCGCATCAGGGAAAAATGCAGCGATGAGGCTGCCAGCGTTTCCATCCGTGCCGTGGGGATGGCACTGCTGCGGCTGCTGGGGGATGCTGGTGCCACCTGAGGGGGTTTCAGGAGTCCTGGACAGGTTCAGAGCATTTGAGGACACTGGGACATCATGGGGACACATCCTGGGGGGACCTCCTGGGCGGGGATGCTCTCTGGGCTGTGCTTGAGACACCAAGGAAGTCCTTCTGGTTGGGGTATTCTTTAATAAATTTAACTTTCAGCAGGACCCCAGGCGTGCGTGCCAGGCCCGGGGGGAGGGAGTGCGCTGGAGAGGGGGTGGGAGAAGCAGGGAAGCGGCTCCGGGCAGCTTTGAATGGTGATGAAGCGGCGAGTCCGGGCGTGCTGCGGGCGGGGACGGGGGCCGGGCTTGGCATGGGAGGGTTTTTCTGTGCTGGCATGGCACGGGCATGATGCTGGCACGGTGAGAGCACAGCCACCCCCGGGACAGGACCCCAAGGCTCACCCAGGTGCCATCCCCACAGCCCCCCGTGCCCCTCTCGCCCCCAGCGCCCGTCCATGGATGCCAGCAAGAAGGTGGATCTGAAGATCATCATCATCGGAGCTCTGGGGTAAGGAGCTGGCGAGGGAGGGAAGCCCCCTGAGTGTGCTGGGTGCCCCCTGAGCTGGGCAAAGCCTCACCGTGCCCCTTTGCTCGCCCCCAGCGTGGGCAAGACCTCCCTGCTGCACCAGTACGTGCACAAGACGTTCTACGAGGATTACCGCACCACGCTGGGCGCCAGCATCCTCACCAAGGTCCTGCCCGTGGACAGCACCCCCCTGAAGCTGCAGGTGAGCGGGGTGAGCTGGCACTGCCCGCTGTGCCCACCCTGATCCCAGCTGTGTGTCCCAGCCTGGACTGCTGGGCCCAAGTGCCACCACGGTCATGAGGTGCAGAGCCTGATTTTCAGAGGTGATTTTTAGAGCTGATTTTCAAAGCCTGGCTTTTAGAGCCTGATTTTCAGTGCTGATTTTCAGAGCCTGATCTTCAAGCTGATTTTCAGAGCTTGATTTTCAGAGCTTGATTTTCAGAACCTGATTTTCAGAGCTGATTTTCAAAGCCTGATTTTTAGAGCCCAATTTTCAGAGGTGATTTTCAGAGCCCGATTTTTGGAGCCTGATTTTCAGCACTGATTTTCAGGGCCGACTTTCAGAGCCTGATTTTTAGAGCCTGATTTTCAGAGCCTGATTTTCAAGCTGTTTTTCAGAGCCTGATTTTAATAGCCTGATTTTCAGAGCTGATTTTCAGAGCTCCATTTTCAGAGGTGATTTTCAGAGCCTGATTTTCAGAGCTCAATTTTCAGAGCCCCATTTTTTCAGAGCTAATCTTTGGCTCTGTAAGATTTTCAAAGCCAAATTTTCAGACCCCAAATTGCAGAGCTGATTTTCAGTGCCCGATTTTCAGCATCCATGACCTGCACTGGAATCCCACAGGAACTCTGGGGGCTCAGCACCCCCTGAAGCTGCTCCTGTGGGCCGCAGCACCCACCCTGCCCCTGTCACGTCCCCTCCTCTGCCCTAGATCTGGGACACCGGGGGACAGGAGCGGTTCCGGTCCATGGTGTCGACCTTCTACAAAGGCTCGGACGGCTGCATGCTGGCCTTTGATGTGACAGACAGGGAGTCCTTTGAGGCCCTGGACAACTGGAGAGATGATTTCCTGGAGAAGGTCATCCCCAGGGAGCAGGATTTCCCCATGGTGGTGCTGGGGAACAAGATAGACCTCAGTGACCGGCAGGTAAGGGTGGAGCAGGGACAGCAGGATCAGCAGTGCTGGGGTCACCACCCCTGCAGGAATTTAAAACTTGTGCTGTTGTACTCTTGGGGACATGGTTTGGTGCTGGACTTGATGAGCTTAAGGGTGTTTCCCAACCTAAACAATTCCACGATTGGGATGCTGTAGGGTGTTAATGGTTCTGAGGGCTGATCAGAACCTTTCCCTGTCCTCACACAAACCAGAGCTCCAGGCAAGGAGCTGCCACCTCCCCCAGCACTCTGGGAGGGGATGAGCAACATCCTCCTGCTGCTCTTTGGGGCACAGACTGTCCCCAGCAGGGGCAGCAGGAGTGACAACCTCAGGCTCTGCCAGCACCCCCTCACCCAGCAGTGCCTGGATGGGAGGGTGCCATCCCTGAGCTGTGGCTCAGCCAGCAGTGCCCTGATGGGTGAGGAGGGTCCCTTGTCCCCTCCCTGAAATGTGGCACTGCCAGCAGTGCCTGGATGGGTGAGGAGGGTGCCATGTCCCCTCCCTGAGCTGTGGCTCCATCCTCCCACCCCAGCAGTGCCTGGATGGGTGAGGAGGTCCCCTGTCCCATCCCTGAGCTGTGGCTCCATCCTCCCATCCCACCAGAGTTTGAGGAGGGTCCCCTGTCCCATCCCTGAGCTGTGGCTCCATCCTCCCATCCCACCAGAGTTTGAGGAGGGTCCTCAGTCCAATCCCTGAGCTGTGGCTCCATCCTCCCATCCCAGTAATGCCTAGGTGGGTGAGGAGGGTCCCCTGTCCCATCCCTGAGCTGTGGCTCACCCAGCAGTGCCTGGATGAGTGAGGAGGGTCCCATCTCGGATCTGTGGCTCACCCAGTAATGCCTGGGTGGGTGAGGAGGGTCCCCTGTCCCATCAGTGAGCTGTGGCTCCATCCTCCCATCCCACCAGAGTTTGAGGAGAATCCCCTGTCCCATCCCTGAGCTGTGGCTCCATCCTCCCATCCCACCAGAGTTTGAGGAGGGTCCCCTGTCCCAGCAGTGCCTGGATGGGAGAGGAGGGTCCTCTGTCCCCTGTTCCCACCCCTGAGCTGTGGCTCCATCCTCCCACCCCTCAGGTGCCCAAGGAAACAGCCTCAGCCTGGTGCAAGGAGAAGGACATCCCCTATTTCGAGGTCAGTGCCAAGAACAACATCAACGTGGCCGAGGCTTTCGAGACGCTGGCGAAGCAGGCGCTGAGCACGGTGAGCACCCCGCGGCTCCGAGCTGTGCTGGGGGGCAGTTTGGGGTAAATCCGGGATTAATCTGACACGTCCTCCCGTGTGGAACAGCTCCTGCTGCAAGGGAGAGCCCCGGCAATAGAAACGCAGCAGTGTTTGACCCTAAATCAATAGGAGTGGGAATTGCCGTGTGCTTTTCCCAGTGATGGGAACCCACAGCGCGCCAGCACTGTCCTCTAGCGGCCGTGCCGCGGCGACATTGGTGTCCCCAAGCCCTGCTCCGGGTGGCTTTTGCTGCATTTTGCCGGTAGCCACCAGCTCAGGGCTGAACCGCGGGGCCGGCTCGGGGCTGCGCTCGCTCATCCTCTCCCTTCTCCGCTTCTCTTCCAGTATAAAGGGATTTTGGAGAGTTATTTGACCGACTCCATCAAGCTCACTCCCAACGACAAGCCCAAGCAGAGATGCTGCTGACCCCACGGTGGAGCCCTGCCCGGGGTCAGTGCCTGCTGCCCACCCCAGCTGCCCACGGGGACTGGCAGTGCCAGGGCTGGGCACACCAGGAGCTGCCAGCTCATCCCAGGATTTGCTGCTTGCTCTGGAGCTGCTCTCCATCACCTCAGTGTCACAGTGGTGGCTCTGTCGCCATCCCCTCGATGTCCCTGTGGTGACGGTGCCAGGGATGCAGGCAGGGCTCTCCAGACACCTTGGCACCATGGATGACCCTTGCCAGGGCACAGCCTGGTGGCCCCGTGGCTCCCAGGGTGGTACAGGCTGCCCTGAGGGGACACCTGGGGCTGGTGGCCCCTGCACAGGGACCTGCCACTGTGGAGGCAACTACGCCGTGCCTCAGTTTCCCCTCCTGTCGTGCATATCCCCCATCAAACACCTTCCCCCTCCCGCCTCACTGGGGAGGATTCTCAAAAAAGCACTTTGTCAAGGGTACTCTTTTTTGGTTTTTTTAAGGAAATTAAATATTTCATTTTTATTTATATTTATGTGTTGTGAAATGCTCCCAAGATCCTGCAGCAGGAAGGTGGGGTGGGGGGCTCCAGACTTCCCTCCCTGAGGCTGTTCAGCTTCTCAGGGCTGGAGGACACATTTCGGATCTGGAGTTTTATATTTATTTTATTTTATTTTATTTTACTTTACTTTATTTTATTTTATTTTTTCTTTATTTTTGTTTTATTCAATATTTTATATTTATTTTCATATTATATTTTTATAATATATTTTAATATTTTATTTTTATATTTTATCGTTTATTTTAATTTATTTTATTTTAATTTATTTTATTTTATATTTTATATTTTATTTTATTTTATTTTGTTTTGTTTTATTTTATTTTATATTTTATTTATTTTATTTTATATTTTATATATTTTAATTTTATCTTTTATTTTGTTTTATTTTAATTTATTTTATCTTATATTTTATATTTTATTTTATTATATTTTGGTTTTTTTATTTGATTTTATATTTTATTTATTTTATTTTATATTTTATATATTTTAATTTTAAATTTTATTCTGTTTTATTTTTAAATTTTTTATTTATGGTTTTTTGCTTTATTTTGTATTTTATTTTATTGTATTTTGTATTTAGTATTTTGTTTTATTTTGTATTTTTTTTTTTTGTTTTATTTTGTATTTTATTTTATTTTATTTTCATTTTCCTGTATAAATTTTGGGTGAGGGGAGGAGGAGGTGCGAGGCGGGTGTGCAGAGTTGCCTGGCAGGGCAGCTGTCGGCAGAGGGAGCCCGCTGGGAGCAGATCCCGGCTCCCGCTTCCCTCCCGCACCATCCCGGGCACCTTCCCGGCCTTGTCCCCGCTCCACTGGGGCTGCAGCGTCCCCCTGGCTGGGATGGACGGGCTCAGATCCCCAGGGAGGTCACCAGAGACCTCCTGGCCTCTGTCATCCCCCCCCAGTGACTGCAGGGGTGACACAGAATGTCACAGAGGCTGCCCTGGCACCACCCGGGCTGCCCATGGGGACAGCAGCCATCGGTGCCAGGACAGGGCAGGGCAGGTGGCATCAGGATGGGTGAAACCTGAGCGGGGGCTGGGCACGGGGGGCGTGGGGGCTGCGGAGATGGGGCTGGAGATGGGGCTGGGGCTGGAAATGGGGATGGAGATGGGGCTGGAGATGGAGATGGGGCTGGGGCTGGAGATGGGGCTGGGGCTGGAGATGGAGATGGGGCTGGAAATGGGGATGGAGATGGGGCTGGGGCTGGAGATGGGGCTGGGGCTGGAGATGGAGATGGAGGTGGGGATGGGGCTGGAAATGGGGATGGAGATGGGGCTGGAGGTGGGGATGGGGCTGGAGATGGGGCTGGAAATGGGGATGGAGATGGAGATGGGGCTGGAGATGGGGATGGGGCTGGGGCTGGAGATGGAGATGGAGATGGGGCTGGAAATGGGGATGGAGATGGGGCTGGGGCTGGACATGGTGCTGAAGATGGGGAAATTTTCAGAGCCTGATTTTCAAGCTGATCTTCAGAGCCCAAATTTCAGAGGCGATTTTCAGAGCCTGATTTTCAGAGCTGGAGCTGGGGCTGTGGCTGCGGCTGTGTCTGGAGCACCCGTCCGGAGAGAACGGACAGTTCAGTTCCCACCCTCGGCCAGTTCCCACCCTCCTTACGCAACGCTCCGCCTGTTTATTTGGGCACCGGGCCGGGGAGAGGATTTGTCCCTTCCTATTGCGAGGAGAGGGGCATTAACTATTTCCTCCCCGCGTTCTGGACGCCCTTTCCCCACCCCGTGCCCGCCCGGAGCCCCCCTCACACCCAGCACCCCCAGCCCACCCTGGCACCCTCGGAGCTGTCGGGACAGGGGTGTTGGGCACTGCCCGTGCCAGCAGCGAGGTTGTTTCTCATCACACCCTTCTCCCAGCAGCTCCCAGCGCTGGCAAACAAAAACCCGATCTGTTTTAGCAGTTTGGACACCCCGGGCTGAGCAGGTCACACAAACGCCCTGAGGGGAGATGGAGCTCCCTGAGTGGGGCTGGGCACCTCTGGCACTGCCCGGGGCTGCTGTGGGGGCTGGAAGGTGTGAGTGGCAGGAGCTGGGGCCAGGTGGGAGCTGCAGGCTTGGCTCGGGGTCCGGGTGGGTGCTCTGGGCAGGGCTGGGGTCAGACCCCGAGCTGCAGGCAAGCTCTGAGCTGCTGGGTGTGACGCTGCTCACAGGGGTCTTTGGGTGAGGGAAGAGACAAGGATTTGACTCTACATTTCAAAAGGCTTGATTTGTTATTTTATGATATGTATTACATTAAAACTTCACTAAAATAATAGAAGAATTTCATCCCAGAAGGTTAGCTAAGAATAGAATAGCAAAGAAAGAATGATAACAAAAGGCAGCTGTCTCGCACTCTGTCCAAGCTGACTCTGTCCGAGACAGCTGGGCCTTGATTGGCTATTAATTATAAACATCTAGGTTGGGCTAATCAAAAATCTACTTGATGCATTCCACAGCAGCAGACAATCATTGTTTGCATTTTCTCAGGAAGAAAAGAGCTTAAAAGAAAAATTTTACATGAAAAAATGTCTGTGACAGCTGGGCTCCACCTGAACAGGGCCCCAGCACTTTGTGCATCATTCCAGACATGGGAATCAGGGCAGTGAAGGGGAATCAGGGCTGTGAAGGGGAATCAGGGCTCTGGAGGATGCTGCAGCCTCAGGATCTCCAGTGGCATCACCGCCGTGCAGAAATCCTGGCCAGCACGCCTCACAGATGTGAAAAACGCCAATCACTTGTTTTCAAAATTTTAAAAGTTTAATAGCAATAAAACGGTTATAAAAATAGTAATGCAATTAGAGTAATAATAATTTGGACAATTTGGATTAGGACAATATGAGACAATAAATACAAAGAGTTATGGATGCCTGGGTTCCTTTTCTGGGCAGCACAAGCCCCAAAAAGGCCCCACATTAACAGAGGATTAAACCTTAACAGCAACAGCCTGTTGAATATTCATACACCTCATCCATGATGCATAAATTCCATTCAAACACAGGATTCTGTCTGGGCAGTGTCAGCTTCTTCCTCTGAATCCTGACAGCGCCTTTGAGGTGGGAAAAGTTCATTTCTCTTGATAATGGAGCAATAAATTCTTTTTCTCTGAAAGATTCAGGTGTCCTGTGGCTGCTATGTCACTGTGAGTCTTTTCTTTAAAAAAGTATCCTACATAGCACAGTTTGTATTTTAAGAATTTTTATAACCTAAAACTATATTTAACACAGTACTTAAGACTATATTTAACACAGCATCACTTTCTAACACAACACATACAATATTCATTAGAATATTTGCAAAAAAAGCCAATCATAAAACACGTGCACTTTCCACAACAGATGTGCAGCACCCTGCTGGAGCCAGCTACAGCCCTGCAGCTCCTTCTCCTCCCTCCATCCCTGCGGGCAGGGTGTCCAGGCAGCCCTGGCACAGCCAGGAGAGCGGGCAGGGTGGCACGGTGCCAGGCAGGATGCTGGCAGGAGCAGCCAGAGGTGCTAAGCTGGTAACACTATCCCGAAACCCGATAAAGGACAGGGGGAGGTTTGCAACACGTGGGATTAACAAGGTCAGCTCGAGATTTTTCTCAGGGTGAAAATCAAAGGGGAAAATATTTGCCTTGTGTGACTCAGTGAGTTCCTGAGCAGCCACCTGAGTTCCTGAGCTCACCCCGGCCTGTGGCCACTGCTGAGGAGCCAGACTGAGCCCTCCTGCTCAGTTTAATAACCAGAGACTCCCCAGCTGCTGTGCTGTCCCCACAGGTTGTCATTCACCCGTTGAAATGACAAAAACCACTAAAATCCCCCCCTGATGCTGGTCACCAAACAGGGACCATCCCAACCCTCTTGCAGAAGCTCTGCCCTCAGTATTTGAGGAACTAGCACCTCAAACTCACCCTAAATCCCCAACTCCCAGTTTGCTTTGTTGTTCTGAGGCTCAATTACCCCTGAGAGATTTTCCCCACCCCTCATCCCACCTGCCCTGAAAGCCCAGCCTGTGCTTTGTGTTGCCTGGGGACCCTGCCCTGCTGGGCCCCAGCTGCTTCCAGGGGTGGCAGCAGGGTTGGAGAAGGTGGATTTGAATCATAAATCCCCTTTTAGGGCTGAGAGAGAGCAGCTCCTCCGCTGCTCCTTCCCCAGACATCCCAGGCACAGGCAGCAGTGCCCAAAATCACAGAATTGATAATTTAGGTTGGAAAAGCCCTCTGAGATCATCAAACCCACCATGAAATGATGTCCCTGAACATCCACCTACACCAGCCTGTGGCACCTGCAGCTGGGTTGGATTTAATGCAAGAATTTAAATAAAGGCACTGGAAAATACCTTAAAAAGCTGCGAAAAGAATCAGAATCCACCAAGTTTTCCTGTTTGGAAGGAGAAATCTCGTTAACCTGGAGCTGGGACTGAGAGTAATGCAGTGGCTTCAGACACATCCCAGGCACAGGCAGCAGTGCCCAAAATCACAGAATTGATAATTAAGGTTGGAAAATCCCTCTGAGATCATCAAGCCCACCATGAAATGATGTCCCTGAACATCCACCTACCCCAGCCTGTGGCACCTGCAGCTGGGTGGCATTAAATTATTTCACTGAAATGTGAGAATTTAAATAAAGGCGCTGGAAAAAACCTTAAAAAGCTGCAAAAAGAATCAAAAACTGCCAAGTTTTCCTGTTTGGAAGCAGAAATCTCATTAACCTGGAGTTGGGACTGAGGTTACACAGTGGCTTCAGCCACTTCAAAGCCGACCTGATAAACACGCGGTTCAAAGTTCCAGGTGACCTTCCAAAGGCGTCAGACGTGACAAACAAAGCCAGGGCATCACGCAAAGCTTTATCTGTGCCCCGTGGTGCCAGCGGGCCGCAGGGCAGCAAACACCTGCGGAGGTGTCAGCACAGCCCGGGGCACCGCGGCCACTCCTGGTGGCTGTCACCCGGCTGGGACCGGCTGGGGTGGTGGCCTGGCCTGTGGCACACCGGGATTCCTTCCCAGGAACGCTCCTGGGGCTGGGAATCACCTGAATTATTGGTGTTCTTTTCCTCAATATGCCCTCAGTGAGGGGGTGGCACTGATGGGGTTGGTGTGAGTGTGACTGTCCCCCCAAGGGGTGGCTGCTCTGTCACAGACATCTCTTAGGAAAAATCTTTTCTTTAAGAGTTTTCCTCCTGAGAAGCTGAGAGGCCTCAGGAACAAAATGCAAACAATGGTTATCTGCGGCTGTGGGATGCAACAGGTGCATCTGGGATTGGTCTCATGTGGTTGTTTCTAATTAGTGGCCAATCACAGTCAGCTGGCTCGGACTCTCTGTCCGAGCCACAAGCCTTTGTTATCATTCTTTGCTATTCTATTCTTAGCTGGCCTTCTGATGAAACCTTTTCTTCTATTCTTTTAGCACAGTTTTAATGTAATATATATAATAAAATATATATATTTATAAATCAAGCCTTCTGAAACATGGAGTCAGATCCTCATCTCTTCCCCAGTCTGAAACCCCTTGTGAACACGGTCACAGCTGTCCCCAAAAGGGACACACCAGCAGCCCAGGGTTGAAGCACAGCCATCCCCTCACCCTGTGCCCACCACCACAGCAGATGTTGGTGCTTCTCCTCCAGCCCAGGCCACAGGAGTCATGTCCCACCCCAGAGGACACCATGTGTGGGGTCAGGGTCAGGACCAGGATTGGGATCAAGATCAGGATCAGGATCAGGACCAGGACCAGGACCAAGATCAGGATCAAGGTCAGGGTCAGAGCCAGCAGCAGGATCAGGGTCTGGGGCAGGATTGGGATTGGGATTGAGATCAGGATTGGGATCAGGATCGGGATCAGGATTGGGATTAGGATCAGGTCAGGATCAAGGCCAGCGTCAGAGCTAGCATCAGGATCAGGGTCAGGATTGGGATCAGGATCAGGATCAGGATCAAGGTCAGGGTCAGAGCCAGCAGCAGGATCAGGGTCTGGGGCAGGATTGGGATTGGGATTGAGATCAGGATTAGGATCAGGATTGGGATCAGGATTGGAATTAGGATCAGGTCAGAATCAAGGTCAGCATCAGAGCTAGCAGCAGGATCAGGGTCAGGATTGGGATTGGGATCAGGATTAGGATTGGGATCAGGATCAGGATCAGGATCAGGACTGGGATCAGAGTCAGGATCAGGGTCAGGATTGGCACCAGGATCAGGATCGGGATCAGGGTCAGGACCAGAATCAGGATCAGGATCAGGATCAGGATCAGGACCAGGACCAGGACCAGGATCAGGATCAGGATCAGGGTCAGGGTCAGGACGTGCGGTGGGCAGGGAGTCCCAGCCAGCCTGGCACGGAGCTGCCCCCCTGTCCCAGCCCTCCCTGGCAGAGCCCCCAGAGGTGCTGAGCCCTGTGAAGAGGCCATCAGTGATAAACAACACAGAGAACAGAAAATTGCAGTTTTCCCGAAGTTGCTGAATGGAGTTCAAAGATTAAATACTTCAAACTGTGATGGAATGATTATTCTGGCCCATTTTGGTGTCACCAGGGCAGCAGCAGAGCCTCCCTCAGGCCCTGGTGAGGCTCAGGGCAGTGAATCCCTCTCCCACGGGTTCCAAATGCTTTATTTAACTTTAATGCCCTTTAACCACCCACTCTTTCAGGGCTCAGCTGCTCCCTGGCCTCATGGCACTCCCAAAACTCCTCAAAAAGGCAAAGCAGGCAGAGCTTTCATCTGAAATCTGCCTGCTGATCTCTGACCAGGGGCGACAGGGCCTCCTCCTGCTCCAGCTGCTCACGTCCAACACCTGAGCTCCTCTGCAGGCATTGACCTCAGAGCCCTGAACAATTTCAGCTTCATTTCAGGCCTTATCTCCCTCTCATCGAAGCCTTTGGGCCTTAATGAGTTGCCCAAGGGCACAGGGCAGCAGTGATGGGACCACAGTCACTTTCCCCCTGAGGAAAGCCACACGTTCTCCTCCACACACCTTCCCACTTCTTTTTTTTTTTGAGGGAAAATTCCTCTTTCTCTTTTTATTTATTTTTTTTTTCAGATTGAGGAACCTCCCTTCACAGGAATTCAATGCTTTAAGTGAAAAAGCCTCCTTGGGGTTGGCTCTGCTGGGTCAGGGTGGGCAGAAAGCCTTGAGGGGTGGGGGAGGCAGTGCCTGGAGCAGCCCCCAGCCCGAATTTCAGGAGAATTTGATGGGATGGGATGGGATGGGATGCTCCACACGGCCCCCCTTGGCCTGGGGGCTCCCCCAGACCCTCAGGGCAGGAATTTTGGGCGCTCCCACCCAGCCCCAGGAGCTGCTGGTGTCCCCAGGCCTCGGGCAGACCTTGCTGAGCGCATTTGGAGGCAGATATCTTACACCTATTTTACAAATAAGATAAGAGCCCTTGCTCAAGGTGACCTGAGGGCTGTCCAGAGAGCACGGGCCAGTCCCAGGTGAGGACACACAGCCCCTGCCAGGTGTTCAGGATTTTTTGGGGTGGTGACAATTCCTCTGCAGGTCCTTGTGGTGCTCCAGGCAGGAATTTGGGGTGGTGGGCTTGGCTCTGACCACCAGAACGTGCCCTGCTCCCCAAACCAGGGTTAGAATTAGGGTTAGGGTTAGGGTCTCACTCCACAAATCCTTCAATGTGGGGATGTGCCCAAGCTCCCAGTGAAGAAGGGGGGCAGTGACAGGGCTGACCCCACAGCCACATGCAGGTGACACGGTCCCAGAAAGAGGATGATGTCCCCACAGGGCTGGAAAGGCCCTGAGCAGGAATTGTGCTGGGGAATTGTGCCCCAACAATCCCCCGAGAGATAAACCCCAAAACCAACCCCAAAACCAACCCCAAAACCAACCCCAAAACCCCAGCCCCGAGAGCTGCAGGGCCCCAAAGGCCACCACGGGGGCAGCTGGAACCTTCCTGCATTCCAGCCTTCATTTTGGGGCTGTAAATAACCCTGCGGTCTCCCCTGGCACGGGCTGTTCCTCATTCCTGCCCGGATCAGCCCCCTGTGCCCGCGGGTGGCACCGGGCAGGGTGGCAGTGCCAGCGGGTGGCACCGGGCAGGGTGGCAGTGCCAGCGGTGCCTTTCAGGTGGCAGCTCTGGCTCCAGCCCTGGCACCACGGGGCCACCAGGGCAGCCCTGCCAGAGGGATGGTGGCACCCAGCCCGGGCCCTGCATTGCTGGCAGAGCAGGAAATGGTGAGAACCAGCCCTGGGAATGTCAGATGTGGAAAATTTGTATTTTATGATTGGCTTTTTGCGAATATTCAAATTAATATTAGATGTGTTCTGTTAGAAAGTGATGCTGTGTTAATTCTCTTAAGTACTGTGTTAAATATAGTTTTAGATGTGAAAATTTTGTATTTTATGATTGGCTTTTTGCAAATATTCAAATGAATAGTATATGCGTTGTGTTAGAAAGTGATGCTGTGTTAATTCTCTTAAGTAGTGTGTTAAATATAGTTTTAGGTTATAACAAAATGTTAAAATAGAAACTGTGTTATGGAGGATACATTTTTAAAAGAAAGAACTTGCAGTGAGACAGCAGCCACAGGACACCTGAATCTTTCAGAGAAAAAGAATTTATTGCACCATTATCAAGAGAAATGAACTTTTCCCACCTCGAAGGTGCTGTCAGGATTCAGAGGAAGGAGCTGACACTGCCCAGACAGAATCCTGGGTTTGAATGGAATTTATGCATCGTGTATGAGGTGTATGAATATGCCACAGGCTGTTGCTTTTAAGGGTTAATCCTTTGTTAACGTGGGGCCTTTTTGGGGCTTATGCTGCCCAGAAAAGGTACCCAGGCATCCATAACTCTTTGTATTTATTGCCTCATATTGTCCTAATTCAATTTGGCCAAATTATTATTACTCTAAGTATATTACTATTTTTTATAACCATTTTATTGCTATTAAACTTTAAAAATTTTAAAAACAAGTGATTGGCGTTTTTCACACCAGAGCTCTGTGTGGTGCCCGTGGTGCCAGCCCTGCCCACCCTCGAATGGCCATTCCCTCATTCCTGTGGGAATTTGGCAGCACAGATCTCTGCTTTCCCACCTGGCTGAGGGATTTGAAATGCTCCTGAAGGGACAGACAGACAGACAGACAGGGAAGCAGGACACCCCACCTGTGGGGATGGGATGGGATGGGATGGGATGGGATGGGATGGGATGGGATGGGATGGGATGGGATGGGATGGGATGGGATGGGATCAATGGGATCAATGGGATGGGAGGGAAGGATGTAGGGAGGAAGGCTCCCTTCAGGTCCCATCATAACCTGAGCACCAACCCCTCTGCCCAGGGCATGGCTGTCTGTCCCTGCTGCCCCCAGCCTCGGCCTCCCACAGAATTATCACCACTGAATTATCACCACTGAATTATTACCACTAAATTATTACCACTGAATTATTGCCCCGTTAAGTGCAACATATCTGCTAAAATTAATCATCTGCAAACAAATCCACACATTCCAGCCAGTGGAAAGCTGCTATCAGGCCGGGAGATAACCAGCTCAGCACTCTGTGCAGCCCAGGCTGACCTGGGGAGTCCCTGGCTTCCATGTCCCAGTGCTCCCCAGCTTCCCTGTGCTCCCCAGACACTCATCCCTGCCTTGCACACCAGCCTGGATGCTCTGGTGGTGGTCACATCCTCAGGCCACACGTGGGGAGAGCAGAAAGCGGTAGAAGGAGTTGTATTTATAATTCCTGAAAATGGAATTTGACCAGGACTGCGCCTCCCGCACCAGAAATGCCCCAGGACCATTGGTGGCTGCACAGGGCTGGGTTCTCTGCAGGGCAAGACCTCATTTTATCCCGATCACACCCAGCAGGACTTTGGAATAGCAGCTCCTGTCACAGGAGGAAACAAACGGGGATCCCTCTGCGCAGGAGGGACAGCGGGGCTGGGAAGGGACAGGGAGAGCCTGAAGGTCTGGTGGAAATCATTCCCTGTGGAAAAATAACCTCACACAGGATTGAGAACTTCACTGGGTTTTGGGAGTGCTGGAGGGACAGAAATCCAACCAGCCCTGCCAGCATCCCAGTGCAAACCCCAGCCAGTGCAGCAATCAAAAAAACAAAGCTCAGTTTTTGTAACTCATACAGCTGTGAAGAAGCAGAGCTTTATAAATGTAAATATGACAGGAGGTTGATATAAACGACATAAACAGATCCAAAAGATCTGATCACTGAGCCCCTTTGGGGTGGTTTTGTGTCCCAGTGTGCCCGGAGAGCCTTTCCTGCCTGTGCCAGGGGTTGGTGGCATTCTATGGACCTGGCATGGACCTTGCTGTGCCCTCCCTGTGCCTGGTGCTCTGAGCAGCTCCGAGGATGAGCAGCACCAGCTTTGGAATTTCACCTTTTGTCTTTCTCCAGTGGAGCATCTCTAGGAAAAATGCCCTTTGCTGCTGGCAAAATTCCCTTTGGGCATGAAGGCTCCAGCTAATTAACCCTGGAAGTTAATTAGCACCATCTAGGATGCTGCACCCCCTCTTTCCATGGTGCAGGATCCCTGTGGATTCAGGAGCTCTGTGTTCCTGGGATTTGCTGTTGTGAAAAATGCGTATTTTATTATTGGTTTTTCACAAATATTAAAATGAATATTATATGTGTTGTGTTACAAAGTGATGCTGTGTTAATTCTCTTAAATTGTGTGTTAAATATATTGGAATATTTACCAATGGTAAATGGAGGTATTGGAATATTTACCGATGTGAAAAATACAGTATTGGAATATTTACCAGTATTGGAATATTTACCAATGTGAAAAATGGGTATTGGAATATTTACCAATGTCTATTACACTAATACTATATATTAAAACTATACTATATATGTGGAAAATGTGCATTTTATGATTGTTTTGCAAATATTCAATGAGTATTATATGTGTTGTGTTAGAAAGTGATGCTGTATTAATTCTCTTAAGTAGTGTGTTAAATATAGTTTTAGGTTATAACAAAATGTTAAAATAGAAACTGTGCTGTGTATGATGTTTTTTTCTAAAGAAAGGATTCACAGTGAGATAGCAGCCACAGGTCACCTAAATCTTTCAGAGAGAGAATTTATTGCTCCTTTATCAGAAGGAACGAACTTCTTCCTGCCTCGCTCAGATCAGATGATGCCGTCAGGATTCAGAGGAAGAAGCTGACACTGCCCAGACAGAATCCTGGGTTTGAGTGGAATTTATGCATCATGGATGAGGTGTATGAATACGCAACAGACTGTTGCTTTTAAGGGTTAATCCTCTGTTAACCTGGGTCCTTTTTGGGCTTATACTGCCCAGAAAAAGGTACCCGAACTGTCCATTTTTTTTTGTTTTTATTGTCTCATATTGTCCTAATTCAAATTGTCCAAATTACTATTACTCTAATTATATTACTGTTTTATAACCATTTTATTACTATTACACTTCAAAAACAAATGATTGGCGTTTTCCACACTGTGACAGAAGCCTCTGGAACACTCATGGGCTGCTCCTGCTGCCGTGCCACCATTCCTGTCCCACAGGGCTCTGCTCATATCAGCCTGTCCTGTAAAAAAACCCCTTTGGATATGAGTTACTAATGATATTTACAGGATAACTGCTGGGCAATGATTACCTGTGCGGGTCAGATGGCAATGAATCAGCCCCTTCCCCCGGGCACCCTGGGCAGGGTGTTCCTCTGCACTGCTGATGATTGATTTCCATGCCATGAGCTTTCCTGGCAGGAGCTGCCGAGGCCTCGAGCGTGCACAAATATTTCTTTTCAAATCAAATTTAAAATGTAGGTCATAACTATAAAACAGAGCTGTACATACTAAAATATTCCCAGAGATAACTGTTGTGTCCTAAGTCTGTTTAAAAGTCTAGAATTCCTGGTAAAAAACTTGTACACAGATGAGGTAAATGATATTCTCTTTTCAGATTAATTGTACTTATTTATATATATATAAATAAATATATAAAAAATTTTATATAATATATATAATATTTATATATTATATTATATTATATTATATTATATTATATTATATTATATTATATTATATTATATTATATTATATTATATTATATTATATTATATTATATTATATTATATTATATTATATTATATTATATTATATTATATTATATTATACTATATTATACTATATTATACTATATTATACTATATTATACTATATTATACTATATTATACTATATTATACTATATTATACTATATTATACTATATTATACTATATACTATAGTATATATAGTATATGGTATATTGTATATAGTATATTGTATATCGTCTACAGTATATAGTATATAGTATATAGTATATAGTATATAGTATATAGTATATACTATATACTATATACTATATACTATATACTATATACTATAGTATATTAATATATATCATATAAATATATTATATATAATATATTAATATATATTATATTTATAGATATAATACTTATTAATATATAATATACTTATTAATTATACTTCAGTCTCTTAATTATACTTCGGTCTCACCACCTCCGCCAATTGATTCCCATCAGTCCTTAGAAAACTTAGAAAAGTTAAAAGCAATTTAACTTTTTTTGGTTCTATTAAAAAAAATAAAATTACAGTGACAAGAGTTATTTGCACTCCCTATTTTCTGAAAAGCCTGAGCATCAAACTTTATCTTGAATTTTCTTTCATATCAAACTAAAGGATGATTTTTAGGAGAATTTAAAGGAGCATTTAGGAATTTAAAGGAGAGTTTTTACCCTGGGAGCGAGCCCAGCCCGCACCGCTGCCTTCCCCCCTCCCCTCACATTCCCCGCCCGTCTGTCCGTCTGTCCGCTCCCTTTTCCCGTCGTTCTGTCGTTCTGCAGTGCTTGGAGGTGGCAGCACATCCCGGTGACACCAGAGCCACCCTACGGAGGGGCCTGACAGCTGGCCTGCAAGCAAAGCTGAATTAATAGCTAGTTGATTGATAGATAATTGATTATTTTCGAGTGTATCCATAGCAAAGAAAAAGACAAGGCTGTCAGCATGCAAACCGATTTAAAAAGACTATTTATATAAAATTTTATATATATATATTGTAAGATTAAAAATGAAAATTCTTGTAAACTAAACGAAGTGCATAAGTCGATGTGTATGCATACCTCATTAAATTTCTGTAAAACTTTTGCCAATTATATTGCTGTTGATTGCTTTGCACCAACGAATATAATAAGTTATTGTGGTGTGGTTAATGACCTAAGATCAGGCTTTAAGAGTTTATAAGCTGGAGAACACGCAGAATAAAAATCTTTTTTTCTTCCTGGCCCTGATCACGTGTGTGTGTCGTGTCTGATAGAACAGTGACATCATCCCCGTGAACACCCCGTGCCACGCCGCCCTCGGGGACAACGGGAACGCGAGGGATCAATTCCTCCACAGCAAATTACCCCCTGCAGCTCCCTTCCATGGCCAATTCCCTTGGGGACGTGTCCCTGCTGATGTCCCTGTCCATCTCATCACCTGCAGCAGCCTGGCTGGCACCTGGCTCCTGCTCTCTCAAATCCCTCTGGGAGGAGAGGAGCCCTGGAGAGGAAAGAGAGGAGATCAGGATCCTGGAAAGGAGATCAGGATCCTGGAAAGGAGATCAGGATCCTGGAGAGGAGATCAGGATCCCAGAGAAGAGAGGAGATCAGGATCCTGGAGAGGAGATCAGGATCCTGGAAAGGAGATCAGGATCCCAGAGAAGTGAGGAGATCAGGATCCTAGAGAAGAGAGGAGATCAGGATCCTGGAGAAGAGAGGAGATCAGGATCCTGGAAAGGAGATCAGGATCCTGGAGAAGAGAGGAGATCAGGATCCTGGAGAGGAGATCAGGATCCTGGAAAGGAGATCAGGATCCTAGAGAAGAGAGGAGATCAGGATCCTGGAGAAAAGAGGAGTCTGGGAGCCTGGAGAAGAGAGGATTCCAGGATCCTGGAGAAGAGAGATCAGGATCCTGGAGAAGAGAGGAGATCAGGATCCTGGAGAGGAGATCAGGATCCTGGAAAGGAGATCAGGATCCTAGAGAAGAGAGGAGATCAGGATCCTGGAGAAAAGAGGAGTCTGGGAGCCTGGAGAAGAGAGGATTCCAGGACCCTGGAGAAGAGAGATCAGGATCCTGGAAAGAAGATCAGGATCTTAGAGAAGAGAGGAGATCAGGATCCTGGAGAGATCAGGATCCTGGAGAAGAGAGATTTGAATCCTAGAGAAAAGAGGAGTCCAGGAGCCTGAAGAAGTGATTTCAGGATCCTGGAAAGAAGAGGAGGTCAGGATCCTGGAGAAGAGAGATCAGGGTTCTGGACACGAGAGGAGTCCAGGAACCTGGAGAGGAGATCAGGATTCTGGAGAGGAGAGGAGATCAGGATCCTGGAGAGGAGATCAGGATCCTGGAGAAGAGAGATTAGGATCCTGGACACGAGAGGAGTCTGGGAGCCTGGAGAAGAGAGGAGATCAGGATCCTGGAAAGAAGATCAGGATCCTAGAGAAGAGAGGAGATCAGGATCCTGGAGAAGAGAGATCAGGGTTCTGGACACGAGAGGAGTCCAGGAACCTGGAGAGGATATCAAGATTGTGGAGAGGAGAGATCAGGATCCTGGAGAGGAGATCAGGATCCTGGAGAAGAGAGATCAGAATCAGTCTGGGAGCCTGGAGAAGAGAGGCTTCCAGAATCCTGGAGAAGAGAGATCAGGATCCTGGAAAGGAGATCAGGATCCTGGAGAAGAGTCCAGGATCCTGGAGAAGAGTCTGGGATCCTGGAGAGGAGAGGAATCCAGGAACCTGGAGAAGAGAGGATTCCAAGGATCCTGGACACGAGAGAAGTCGAGTATCCTAGAGAAAAGAGGAGTGCAGGATCCTGGAGAAGACAGGTCAGGATGCTGGAGAAGAGCATCAGGGCCCTGGCCCCAGCTCAGCACGGTGCTGCTGCCACGGGTAGACATGATCGCAGCGTGGGATGAGCCGTGTCCCCTGCTCTAAGCTGCCTGCTCCCTGACCTGTCCCAGGAGCTTCTCCAGTTCCAGACGCTGCCTCTCCCCAAACCCTGGCGGCTCCCACGCCAGGAGATCCAGCAGCACCTCAGCGGTGGCTGCAGCTCCGGCCCCTCCCTGCCCAGCGCGGTCCCCGCCAGGGGCATCACTCGAACCTGGCACACCCCGAGAGTGGCCAGGTGCCCTCCAGGCTGATGGCAGATATCTCCGAGAGCTCCCAGGAGCCTCAGTCCCCTCTTTCCCCCGCTCCTCTCATCCCTTTGAACCTGACAATGACGGAGGATCCGCTCGCCGCTGCCCATCGCTGTCCCCACCGGGGGCGTCACACGAACCTGGCACACCCCGAGAGTGGCCAGGGGCCCTCCAGGCTGATGGCAGATATCTCCTGCACATCCTGAGAGCTCCCAAGAACCCCAATCCCGAGTTTCCCCTCTGCTCCCATCCCTTTGAACCTGGCAGTGACAGAGGCTCCGCTCCCCTCTGCCCAGCGCTGTCCCCACCGGGGGCGTCACACGGACCTGTCACACCCAGTGCATGGCCAGGTGCCCTCCAGGCAGATATCTCCGCTCCCGCACAACCCCGAGAGTTCCCACAATCCCGAGTTTCCCCTCTGTTCCCCTCTGTTCCCGTCCCTTTGAACCTGGGCTCCGCTCGCCGCTGCCCAGCGCTCCCCTCCGGGGCCGGGCGCTGGCACAAAGCGCCCCATTGTCCATCCCGGAGCTCAAAGGCCGGGCAGACGCTGCCCACAGCCCCCACCAAAGCCTGTCCTGCTGCCCCCGGCCCGTGTTAGCCGGGGAAGGTGAATATGGGTTATTGTCACCCCGAGCGCCGAGGGTACCCGCTCAGGGGATCAAACAAGCCAGGCCGGAGCGGGAAGGGGTGGGGTGAGGGGGGACATCCAAAAAAGCTCTTCACCCTCTTCAGATCTCCCCTTATCTCCCCTGGCTATCTCCTGAGCTTAGCCTGGGTGTACCTGCTCGCAATTACCTCCTCAGGCCAATCAGGCGCCGAGCACAGCCCTCGGTCCCCTTGACTGAGGTGATTTATAAATGACTCACGGGCTGCTCTGAGCGCAGACCTCTGCTCGGCTCCTGCAGCACCTCTCCTGCCACATCTGCACCCTCCCGAGGCGCAGGTAACGCCAACAATCGGCCTCTTTGTCTGGGTGGGCGTGGGGGATTTACACTCCGCTTGCACAGCCACTGGGTGTGAAACGCCCTATTTGGAGAACTGGTACTTCTATTTTTTCTCTTTTTATTTTTTTCCCCTTCCTTTTTTTCCCCCCTTCTCTTTCCCTCCCTTCTCTGTCCCTCGCTTCTCTTTCCCTCCCTTCCCTTTCCCTCCCTTCTTTCGCCAGGGGGATTTACAGCGGCAGATTTACTCAGGAATTAGCAACACCAACCATCCAGCAGCTTGATTTACTATGAAGAGAGAGGCTGGAAGAGCCAAACATGTGAATTAATTATTGCCAGAATAAATCCTGCCATCTTACACTGCTGAGATGTGTGGAGGGATTTGCCTGATATAGGGCAGGCAACACTGATGAGAAACACTCGGTTTTTGGACCTTTGTTGTGGCCAGAACTTTCTGTGCATGGGGCTGTGGAAAGTGAGGATGCTGCAGCCCAAATTGGGTGTTGCACATCCCGGGATGGAGGGGAGGGATGTGGAACCCAGAGCCTGTGGTTGGGAAGCACAGGAATCCAGCCCAGGAAAGGGATTTGGCTGCGCAGGGCATCCTGTGCTCGCAGTCAGGTTAGGAGGGAATCATCAAGCTGGGAATGAGGAGTGCTCCCAGACTGAGAGCCGTCACACTGACAGCTGTGAGCCCTGCAGGGTCTCCATCTCCTCCAGTGCCCTTTCAAGGGATGTTTAGCTCCAGTTTGGGCAGGATCCTTTGTATATAAACAAGAGGAAATATCCCCTTAATCTTGCCCCGTGGTGGAAAAGTGCAGCTCCCACAGCTGGGATGCTTTTTGCTCTGCCCTGATTAAATTTGTCCACACCTTGTTTGTAAGCAGGCTGGAACCTGGAGCTGGGGACTGTCCTCCTTTCCCTCAGAGATAAGTGACATTGCAGTCACTTGTGACATTTGTCCTGGTCACGCCGTGTTTCTGCCCTGCCTCAGAGATTCCCAGCACAGAGATTCTGTCCCATCCTCCTCCTCCAGGACAGGACGGACAGGCTGACCCCAGGGGTGTTTTTCCTTCTCCCAGAGTGGATCCACAGGGGAGGGAGCATGAGGAGGAGTGAGCTCTCAGCAGGAATCCCAGATCTGTGCTGGCAGGAACGCTGCAAACTTTGTAATTCCTTCAGATTTGCATTCCCCACCTGCTCTTCGAGGGTCTGTGTCAGAGACAGGTGAAGAGCAGAGACCGTGGCACTGAGGGACAGCAAAGCCTCGCTTCTCCTTCCTCTAAATGCCCTTTCCAGTTCACTCCTGCCCATCCCAGCTGCCTTTTCCATGGGAAGGGATGGACACAGCACTCCCAGGGACTGGGCTGAGAGGCTGTTGGGGTCAGGCACTGCTCTGCACACTCACCAAGGTGGGGACAGCCGGGCAGGGAAGCTTTTGGGATGTCCATACAGACACACAGACCTTGGGATGGACATCCCCCAGCAGCACCCCAGGCCATGTGCCCGATGCCTCACCCCAGCCCAGCCCTTCCTCACAGAGCCACGGAGCTGGGGTGGGGTTGGAACAAGTGGGCAAATCAAACAAATCCCAGGAAAGTGGGTCCAAGCTGGGCTTTGTGCCCTGCTGTCAGTGCGGGGCACATCCCCGTGCCCACAGTTTGCTCCCTGACAGCAAAGCCCGGGAGCTGAGCTGCTGCGTATAAACATTTCACTTAACAAACACCCTGCGAGCCAAACACCTTGGCTTCACCCTCAGGAGCTGGCAGATGCCTGCGGATTTGATTATTCTGGTAACCAGGCACAGAGCTAGTTTGGTTAGAAACTCGTGTGGAGTGGGACATCAAACATTGGCACCGGCCCAGCAGCACAGCACGAGAGCTCTGCCCTCTGCCTGAGCTGGGCCGGGTCACTCCCAAGCAGAAAAGGACCATCTGCTCATGGAAACCACCTTGGAATGCTCCAAATATTGCATCTGAACGGAAAGAAAGCGTTGGTGAAATGGCTGCTGTTCCCTGGTGCAGGTGCAGGAGTGGGGAAGGGGCTGGGGGATGCTGGGGGGCACGGGGATGGGAGGTGGGAGCTGGAGGCAAGCAGAGATGTCTCCTCCTCAGGACCCATTCCCTGCCTGCCCAAGATCCACCAGAGCCCCTCAGCACCTCCCCGCACCCCCTGCCCCCTCTGGCTCTTATTCCACTGTGGTTCCTCCTGGAAAACGGACTGGAACAGCAAAGCTTTGACTGAACTTTATGGATTCTGGCATTCTGCCTTTTCTGAGGCATGGATATTTTTCATAACTGATTTATATTCTGGTGTCTTGCTCTTCTATTTCTAATGGGTAAAGGTTAAGAAAAGGTTAAACCCCAGTGTGTGCTCAGTGCATGGCATCAACCCCCTGAACACAACCCCTGCTTCTTCCCCTTCCCCAGATTACTGAGAACAATTTTTTCCCCCATGCCAGAAATGTGAGACTGTTGATGTGCCTTTATCACAGCCAGATTTTCTTCCTGAATCAGTTCTGTTGTAGGTGAAGCATGTTACCCTCCAGAACCAAAGGTAAAACAGAACTAAATCAAGCAAATTCTAAATGTGAAAAAGAATTTGTGCCCAAGTGGCCCAGCTGAAGGCTCTGGGGTTCCTTGGTGGTCAGTTCTTGGTGAGGTCCATCAGCTGGACTGGGTCCTGAATAAACCCCTCCTTCCTTTCTCCTGCTTCCTCCTCTCCCCACATTGCTGGGAATGATTTTTCCCCCAAAATACTCGTGCCACAAATGTGAGACTGCAGATCACTGCCAGATTTTCTTCCTGAATCACTCAGTTTGGAGGTGAGGCCTGTACCATCCAGAGCCAAAGGTAAAACAGAACTAAATCAAGCAAATTCTAAATGTGAAAAAGAATTTGTGCCCAAGTGGCGCAGCTGAAGGCTCTGGGGTCAGTTCCTGGCGAGGTCCACGAGCTGGACTGGGTTCTGGCACATTCCCAGTGCCAGGAGGCTGCAGGGAGTGACCAGGGAGTGCGGGGGTGGATCTGCCAGTGCCCATGGCAGAGGTGAATTGTACAACATCTCCTGAAACACCTGAGCTGAGTGAGTGGCAGCAGGAGCCTCCTGCTCCTCGGGCACAGGGGAGCTGGTGTGGGGGAGAGTTCAGTCAGGGGGAGCACCTGGGGCTGCAGAGCCTGGCACTGGCACAGCTGGCACTGGCACAGCTGGCACCCAAAGCACAGCTCTGTGCCAGGCAGGTCTCAGGGAGGAGCTGAGGCTTCCCCTGCTGACCCTGCAGGGCCTGGGGGCCCTTTCTCCCCTGTGGCACCTGAAGGCTCCAGTCCAGGGCCATGGGATCAAGACCTTGTCCTGGTGTTGCAACCAAACCCTTGCACCTGCGCCTGTGCTCTGCTGCTCTGGGGGACAGGGGGGAGCTGCTTTTATGGCCCTTTCTTGGGCAATGGGGCCGGGAGGGGGTGTTTGGGATGGAGATTCACACGGGCTTGGGAAGAGCTTGGACCTCTGAACCCAGTCCTGAAGCAAACAGCACCGAGGGCTGGGTGTGCAAGGAGAGGGGGATGGAGAGGGGGCAGGCCAAGGAGGAAGTGTTATTTCTACAGCACTGATTTTTCATCCCTAAAATTAAGAAGCAGCTGGCTGAATGGGATATTTGTCCATGTCCAGCACTGGGATCAGTTTGGGTCACGCCTAAGGCAGGGGTCAGGTGGCTCTGCCACCAAATTTTGACTCATTCCTTGGACTGGAGCTGCTGTTCTGTGCCTACGTCAGTGCAGGAAAGTGGCTTCGTGCCAGGGGCTCCTATCAACACCAGGCAGGAACCTCAATGTGACTTTCCTCTTCCCAAGCACAGCTATCACCAGCACGGGGCAGCAGATAAGGGCTCCCTGAGTGTGTTTGCAGAATGAACTCTGGCAGAAAAGGTCTGGGCCTGGCATGCACAGCCTGGCCTGGGCCTGGCAGGGCTGGGAGCAGCCAGGCCTGGACCCAGGGGACACCCATGTCATGTTGGGACAGTGTTGGTCACCCACATCACGTTGCTGGAGCAGAGCAGCTCTGCTCTCGGGTGTTGTTTGCTCTGATATCACATCCCATTTGTGTACCCAATGAGGTCAAATCTTACATTTCTGAGCATCACTCACTGCAGGGATGGGCAGCCTGAACACTTGTGAGCTCCTGGAGCTCCTCTCCCATACTTTGTCCTTTATTTCCACGCTCAAACTGGATGGGAGATCTGGAAAAACCTGGTCCCTGCAATGCAGCAGCTGTCTGGCACTCCGCTCTCCCCTCCACACTCATGGAATTGCTCTAAACCAGCTCTGCAGCTTGCCTTGGGCTCATCCCAGCAGCTCCAGGCCCAGCTGGATTTGCCTTTTGTTCAAGGAGCAGCTCCTCGTGCTCTTCACTGCCCAAATCTCCGAGGTTTCAGCTGCTGTTTGATCTGGGCAAGGCTGTGATAAGCCAAGTCAAGAACTTGACTCTGTCCGGGACGCTGACATCACGAGCCTGTTTGTTTAAGATGGAGTTTAATCATGGGGATATTTTTTCCCCTCTATACCCGCTCTGTTGATTATTTTTTTCCCCGATTGCCAACACTTTCACTCAGCGGGGGAATTTCATTAAAGAGCTGGGATTTAATTGGCTGCTTGGGTCTGTCTGGTGGCAGAAGGGATGGAGACCAGAGAGACCACCAGGGACTACCAGCCCTCAGAAACTATTGCTGAGTCTGGATTTACAAAATATTCACCAGGGAGAACTGGAAATTCTGAGCAGAGCTGTGGGGCTGGGAGGAAGGCTGGGAACAGCCACAGGATCCTGGGAAATGTGGGAAAACCATGATTATTTATCAGGCAGGCTTTTGGCATGAGGGACAGGGAAAAGCCCAGGACACAGAGTTATTATCCAAAGGCAAAGTTTATCCTTGTTCTTGGAGGGAATCTCCCACTGGGGTGGGATTGTCAGCCCTCAGAAACTATTGCTGAGTCTGGATTTACAAAATATTCACCAAGGAGAACTGGAAATTCTGAGCAGAGCTGCGGGGCTGGGAGGAAAGCTGGGAACAGCCACAGGATCCTGGGAAATGTGGGAAAACCATGATTATTTATCAGAGAGGGCATGAGGAACTGGGAATAGCCCAGGAGACTGGTCAGAGCTGTTATCCAAGGGCAAAGCTTGTCCTGGCTGTTGGAGGGGAATCTCCAGGGGAAAAGGAGCGGCAGGGATGCCCTGCAGAGGGCACTGGATCAGGCACCGGTTCGGGTTTCTCCTTTGGTCCCGAGCCCCGCGGGTGCAGCTCAGAGCTGGAATCTCAAACACCGCACGGCCGGGGCAGTTTTCCAGCAGAGCGCTCCTGATGGCCCCTGTGATCTCTAAAAGGCTTGATGACCTCCCTTTCCAGAGCCATTAGCTGCTATTTGCATAATGATGCTGTTGACCTAAATTCTCCCCAAAGTTTCGGCTCCTGCACCATCCTTTCCTTCCTGCCCTGCTCTCTGCGATCCCCTCCCGTTCCCCACTCCGAGGCACAGCCAGGGCTCTCTCCAGTCCTGTGCAAGGACATTTTGCTCATCCCAGACAGGGGAGGGGAGGCTCTGGCGCATCCAGATCGCTCCGTAACCTCTCAACAACCTGGATGTTGCTTCTCGATGCATTCTCCTGCCTGAATCACCAGCTTTTCCCACCCCCTCTTCTCCTCCCGTGTTGGGCAATGACCCATTTAGATTCACACCAAAACACAAATAATTACCGAGGTGCTGGCTTTGTATCTGACCACATCCTCCCCTCCCAGCCCGGGGTGATTCCCCCTCTCCTGGGCACGGGAAAATCAGGGATGTCTGGGGTTCATCATCCCTTTGCTGAGACCCAGATACCGGGCAGGACAGGTCTGCCGGGATGTTTGGGCATCTCCATCACTGCCCGTGAGTTAGCAGCAGTTATCACCCCGAGCATCGCTTCCTAGAGGAGCCCGGGCTCTCACCCACGGCCGGGAGCGTCGGGAAGGTTCTGGAATGCTGGGCAGCGTGGCAGGAACACCTCGGCAGGGATGCAGCCCTCAATCACCCCCTGTGCCAGTATCAACCAGCCTGGCAAAGCCTCGGTGGTGAAACCGAGCCGTGGGAAAGGTCAAGAGCCCCGCCCGAGGCAAAAAGGCACTGCCGGAGCGGGGAATTAACAGCTCTACCCCTGATCTGGGGTTAACCCTAACCCTAACCGGGGATTAACACCCCTAACCCGGGATTAACAGCCCTAACCCTAACGTGGAATTAATGCCCCTAACCCGGGATTAACAGCCCTAACCCTAACCTGGGACTAACACCCCTAACCCTGATCAGGGGTTAACCCTAACCCTAACCTGGGATTAACGCCCCTAACCCTGATCTGGGGTTAACCCTAACCTGGGATTAACCCTAACCCTAACCTGGGATTAACACCCCTAACCCTGATCTGGGGTTAACTCTAACCCTAACCCTAACCAGGGATTAACCATAACCCCCCTAACCCTAACCTGGGGTTAGCCCTAACCTGGAATTAACACCCCTTACCCTAACCTGGAATTAATGCCCCTAACCCTAACCTGGAATTAACACCCCTAACCCTGATCCGGGGGTAACCCTAACCTGGAATTAACAGCCCCTAACCCTGATCTGGGGTTAACATCCCTAACCCTAACCTGGGATTAACCCTAACCCTGCCCTACCGCCGGGCAATCCAGGGTCCCTTGGCAGGGCACCGCTCATTAACACCGCTCATTAGCACCGCTCATTAACACCGCTCATTAGCCCCGCTCATCAGCATCACCTCCGAGGAGCCGGGAGAGCAGCAGCCCCTGGAGCTGGGAGAGGCCACTCCCAGGACCTGCCTCTCTGCCACGGGGAAACTATTTAGGGTGGAGGAGCAGGGGAGGGCTCCAGACGCTGGAGGTGTCCGCTCTGGGCCAACTCCAGCCGCATTCTTGCCTTTGCTATTTCTATTTTTTTAATTTTTTTTCCTTTTTTTTTTTTCTTTTTTTTTTTAAAAATCCAAATGATGCAGAGATGAGCCAGGCCAGGCCTCGCTATGCCATCGAACGTGCTGCCTACTCTGTCAGCCTCTTTGATGAGGAGTTTGAGAAGAAAACCAGAGCTTACCCCGTCGGGGAGAAACTGAGAAACCTTTTCAGGTAACAGGGAGTGCTTATATTATCATACCTCTCCAATTCCAGATTTAGTCAGGAATTGGAGGGGTATAATTCAGACTGGGAATCCAGATCCCATTTTTATCCTGGGGAACAGTGCTCTTCAGGGGTTTGGTGGATGAAAGGTGTGGGAGAAATGCAAATTGGGCTGAAGAAAATTAAATTAGTGTCTCTTTTTTCAGCACAACTGGGTGCATTTGGGTTTTGGGATCCCGTTTCCCTGTATTTTTAATAATGGGAAAAGCACAATTGGCGATGTAGGCACGTGTGGATTATTTTATTATGTTTTCCAGCTGAGATTTCCTTTTCTCAGCTGTCTGATTGAAGCCAATGCCACCTTAAAGAAAGGCTAATAATTCTGTAAGCAAAGGTTAATAACCCTGCTGATGAGTTCCTTGGAATTCTATCTCCATTCCTCAGAAGAAGGAAGGAAATAATAGAGAAAAGAGAGGGCTCAAAACCTGGTGAGGGAGAAAGGCTGAGACATTCCTGGGCAGATCCTTCCTTATTTCCAGTTCTCCTTTCATTTTCAAATGCTCCCCCTTTCATTTTTGCACCTCCCTTCCAGATGTTCAGCCTCCGGGTTCAGGCTCACCCTCTTCCGCCTGTTCCCCATCCTGGGGTGGCTGCCCAGGTACAGAATCAAGGATTACATCCTGCCTGACGTCCTCGGGGGGCTCAGTGCGGGGACAATCCAGGTGCCACAAGGTGAGTGGGGGCCCAGGAGGGAATGACAGCTCCAGCAAAGCTCTGCAGGTGATGCTGGTGCCCAGTTGGGATGGATTTGTGTTTTACTGGTGACCCCAAGCTCTCCCTCCAGCCTGGAGCTCTCTGTATTCTCCTCGTGTTTTGCAGGGATGGCTTTTGCCCTCCTGGCCAATCTGCCTCCTGTCAACGGCCTCTACTCCTCCTTCTTCCCCCTGCTCCCCTACTTCTTCCTCGGGGGCATCCACCAGATGGTGCCAGGTGAGGAATTGCCCGCTCGGGACAGGGAAATGCTGCCTGGGGGTTTGTGGGGTCGCCGATTCTGTCACCCCGATGACCCTGACCCTGCCAAGGGCCGAGTGGAGCCCAGGAGCTTTCCAGGAATGCCCAGAGGGAGCTCCTGACCTCCCCGTGCTGCCCGCAGGGACCTTTGCTGTCATCAGCATCATCGTTGGCAACGTCTGCAACGAGCTGGCCCCGGAGTCGGACTTCCAGTACTTCAACCAGACCAGCAACGAGAGCAGAGTGAACACCACGGCCCTGGAGGCGGCCAGGCTGGAGATCTCTGCCACCCTGGCCTGCCTGACAGCCGTCATACAGGTGAGGGCCCTGCTGTGTGCCTGGGAGCCAGGCTCTCCATGGAGCAGGGATGGTGGCGGCAGAGGTGCTCAAAGAGGACAAACTTCTGGGTGGATGATGGCTCAGAATAGAGATTTTGGGGGGGGGTTTGGTCTTGGGGTGGAATTCTCCATGTGGACAATCCATTAGCCCTGAGGGGGAGCGGATTATGGCTCAAAGTAGAGATTTTTGGGCATTTTTGGTCTTGGGGTGGGATTCTCCACGTGGACAATCAGAGAAGGGCACTCAGCCCTGAATGCAGGTGGATGATGGCTCAAAATAGAGGTTTTTGGTCTTGGGGTGGAATTCTTTATGTAGACAATCCAAGAATGGCACTCAACCCTCAATGTGGTTGGATGATGCCTCCAAGTAGAGATTTTTGGTCTTGGGATGGAATTCTCCATGTGGAAAATCCAAGAATGGCACTCAACCCTGAGTGGGGGCTCAAAATTGAGATTTTTTTGGGATTTTTGGTCTTTGGGTGGAGTTCTCCATGTGGAGATTCCCAGAATGGCACTCAGCCCTGAGTGAGGGCAGATGATGCCTAAAAATAGAGATTTTGGGGGATTTTTGGTCTTGGGATGGAATTCTCCATGTGGACAATCCAGGAATGGTGCTCAACCCTGATTGGAGGTGGATGATGCCTCAAAGTAGAGATGTTTGGTCTTGGGGTGGAATTCTCTAAGTGGACAATCCATTAGGCCTGAGTGGGAGCGGATTATGCCTCAAAGTAGAGATTTTTGGGCATTTTTGGTCTTGGGGTGGAATTCTTTATGTAGACAATCCAAGAATGGCACTCAACCCTCAATGTGGTTGGATGATGCCTCCAAGTAGAGATTTTTTGGTCTTGAGGTGGAATTCTGCATGTGGACAATCCATGAATGGTACTCTTCGCCCTGAATGGGGGATCAAAATAGGGATTTTGGGGGATTTTTGGTCTTGGGGTGGAATTCCCCATGTGGACAATCCAGGAATGGTGCTCAACCCTGATTGGAGGTGGGTGATGGCTCAAAATAGAGATTTTTTGGGATTTTTGGTCTTGGAGTGGAATTCTCCATGTGGACAATCCAAGAATGACCCTCTTTGCCCTGCATGTGGTTGGATGATGCCTCAAAGTAGAGATTTTTTGGGATTTTTGGTCTTGGGGTGGAATTCTCCATGTGGACAACCCAAGAATGGCACTCTTAGCCCTGAGGCGGGGTGGATTATGCCTCAAAGTAGAGATTTTTGATCTTGGGATGGAATTCTCCATGTGGACAACCCAAGAATGACCCTCTTTGCCCTGAATGTGGTTGGATGATGCCTCAAAGTAGAGATTTTTGATCTTGGGGTGGAATTCTCCATGTGGACAACCCAAGAACGGCACTCTTATCCCTGCTGGGACACCCCTGTGTGTTGTAGACCCGTGTGTGCTCTCCCAGATGATTCCCCCTGCCCCACACGGGCCCTGACCACATCTCCTCTGCCTCTCCAGCTGTGCCTGGGCTTCCTGCAGTTTGGCTTCGTGGCCATCTACCTGTCGGAGTCCTTCATCAGGGGCTTCATGACGGCGGCGGGGCTGCAGATCCTCATCTCCGTGCTCAAGTACGTCTTCGGCTTGACGGTGCCGTCTTACACCGGGCCCTTAGCTATCGTCTACGTAAGTGGGGGCTCTGCACAGCCACCTTCCCCCCCACCCCTGCCCGGGAAACGGGGCCCAGGAGAGCAGGGAAGGGTTGGGGGGAAAGGGGGATCCCTGCCCCAGCAGCGTAGGTTGGGTGGTAAGGGAATGGTTTTTTTACAGAAAGGGTGGTAAAGTTCTGGAATGGTTCTGGAGTCGCCATGCCCGGGGGTGTTTAAAACAAGACTGGGTGCCAGGGTTGAGTTGAGATGTTGGGGCTGGGGTGGTCATGAAGGTCTCTTCCAAGCTGGTGGTTCTGTGATTCTGTGTTCCCCAGCGTTATCTGAGCTTGGATGTGTTTAAAACAGCCTGGATGTGGCACTGGGTGCCAGGGGTGAGTTGAGGTGTTGGGGCTGAGATGGATTTGATGATCTTTAAGGTCTCTTCCAACCCAGTGAGTCTGTGAATTCTGTGAATTCAGGGAATTCTGGGAATTTTGGGAATTCACAGGGACTGAGGATGTGGTGGAGTCCCCATCCCTGGGGGTGTTTAACAAAGCCTGGATGTGGCACTGGGTGCCAGGGGTGAGTTGAGGTGTTGGGGTTGGGTTGGACTGGATGATCTTGAAGGTCTCTTTCAACCTGGTAAATCTGTGATTCTGTGTTCCCTAGCCAGCATTATCTGAGCTTGGGTGTGTTTAAAACAAGCCTGGATGTGGCACCAGGGTTTAGTTGAGGTGTTGAGGCTGGTTTGGACTGGATGATCTTGAAGGTTTCTTCCAACCTGTTCATTCTGTGATTCTGTGAATTCTGTGTTCCCCAGCAGCATTATCTGAGCCCTGCCTGTGGTTTTAGTGAGGATTGATGGAATGGGACTGGGATCTGGGGGCTGTGAGCTGTGTTGATTTGCAGCAGCAGTCTTGCAGAGTTGTCAGCAGCAGGAACATTTCTTCTGAGCAGGTTTGGCCATTTCTGGGATTTCCTGCGTCTTGCATGGGTGCATCCTGTGCTGATGCAGCCAGAACTGCATTAAACCACCAGGCCAGGCCCAGGGCTGGGGGCTGACCCCTCAGCAGAGGCTTTTTAGCACTGCTCACATCTCAGGGTGTTGATTGTGGTAACAAGCGCTGTCCGTTGTTCTGTCCATGTCGTCCAGGGTGTCTGGCTCGCGGTGACCCCTCCTCCTGTTCTCTCCCCTTCAGACATTCATTGACATTTGTAAAGGTCTGCCCCAAACCAACCTGGCCTCCCTGGTCTATGCCCTGGTCAGCTCTGTGCTCCTGATCCTTGTCAAGGAGCTCAACCTGAAGTACATGAAGAAGATCCGGATGCCCATCCCGATGGAGATCATCATTGTAAGTGACACCTGGGCTGTCCCTGGAGCCTCCCCTGGCCTCACAGCCCCTGCTCTCAGCAGGGCCACCATGTAGAGCATCTACACAGTGAGTGTGACATGGTTTGGGGTCACAAACTGGGCCAGCCCCATGCTCATCACTGCCCTGCATCCTGGTGATGCTGATGGTGAAGGAAATAACCCCTACTCGAACTGTCCTCACCTTCCCCAGCCCAAACGTGGTGCTGGTTTTGTTCTGCCAGCTCTGGTAGCGTGGCAGGGTGAATGCCTGGAGCCAGCCCAGCTCTCCCTGCTCACAGCCCTTCGTTCCCTGTCCCTGCAGGTGATCGTGGCCACCGCAATCTCCGGCAGCTTCAACATGCCCGACAAGTACGGGATGCCGATAGTGGGGAAAATCAGCATGGGGTAAGAGCTTGTGCAGCTCTGACTCACCTTCCAGACAGCTTTCCTTCCTCCTCCTCCTCCTGCAGCCTGGAAAACACCTCACTCTTCCCTGCAACCCCAGAATCCCCTTCCTGGAGTGTCAGCATGCCCTGTGACACAACCACCCCCATCCTCTGCAGTGTGGGCAGGGGTTGTGTCACCCCTGAACCCTCCAGCCCTTCAACCAGCACTGTCTTGTGACGGTGTTCACAGGGGTTCTTGGATGAGGGAAGAGATGAGAATGTTGACTCTATGTTCAGAAGGCTTGATTTATTATTTTATGGTATATGTATATGACATTATAACTGTACAAAAAAGAATAAAAGGTTTCTTCAGAAGGCTAGCTAAGAATAGAATAGAAAAGAATGAATAACAAAGATCTGTGGCTCGGACAGAGAGCGAGAGCCAGCTCTGCCGTGAGTGGTCACTGAATCTGAACATCTACAGGAGATTAATCACAGATGCACCTGTTGCATTCCACAGCAGCAGATAACCATTGTTGGCATTTTGTTTCTGAGGCTTCAGCTTCTCAGAAGGGACAAAATCCTAAAGAAAAGGATTTTTCACTAAAGATGTCTGCGACACTGCCACAACCTCTCCCCTGTGCTCTGCGTGCAGGTTCCCAGAGCCCACCCTGCCCCTGGTGAGCAAGTGGAAGGACATGGTGGGCACGGCTTTCTCTCTGGCCATCGTGGGCTACGTGATCAACCTGGCCATGGGGAGGACCCTGGCAGCCAAGCATGGCTACAACGTGGACCCCAACCAGGTACGGCGGGGCTGGGGCAGCCAGGGCCTGCTGCCTTTGCTGTCAGGCGTGAAGGGAAGAGCTCACAAAGACGCTCAGACGTGCCGGGCTCGGAGCAGACGTGCTGCTCCCAAGGAGGCTCCGTGGCTTTGTGCCACGCAGGGGGCGAAAGGACACGGCGGAGCCCCGGCCTGTGTGCTGGAGAGAGGCTGGAAGAGGGAAAGGAGCTTCAGGCTGGGCTCTGTGCCTTGCTCCCCCTCCAGACCGAGTGTTTTGGCAGCTTGAGGTGCGTGCGCTGCTCAGGGAGCAGAGAAAGACCTGGATTCCTGGTGTGTCACCCAGATACTCTGAGAGAGAGGCAGGCCATTAAATAATCCTCTTTTGTCATCCCTGGCACGGTGGCAGCTTTCAACAACAGCCACACATACCACATGGAGCCCTGCCCTGAGTGTGTCAACAGATGACAACGTGTTTATGTGGAATTGTGCTTCCAGGTTTCCCTGCTGCACCAGGGCCTGGCCCAGATCTTACTGGAAGGAAAAAGTCTGGGATGCACTGCAGGAACCCAGAGCCTGCCCTGGCCACATAAACCAGCCTCAGGCCCTCTTGCCATGTGTGTCAGCGGGAAGGGCAGCTGTCCTTTCTGATTCATTCTCCACATCTCCACAGGAAATGCTGGCCCTGGGCTGCAGCAACTTCTTTGGATCCTTCTTCAAAATCCACGTGATCTGCTGTGCCCTCTCTGTCACCCTCGCCGTGGATGGGGCAGGAGCCAAATCCCAAGTTAGTTCCTCTTCCTCCTCCTCCTCCTCCTCCTCCTCTCCTCTCTGCATTCCCTCTGGATCACAAAGTGCTGTAGCTGCCACACGTGCAGCTCTGGAGAAGTTTCACTCACAAGTGCTTCGGGCTGCTGCTGTTAAAGCAGAATTTCCTCCCTCCCCGAGCCCATTTTGAGCCCTGATTTGGGCACAGAAGCAGAGCTCTCAACCTGCAGCCCCACTCTGGACTGGGCAGTGAGGGAAGTTCGGGGTTATCTGTGAGATCTGCAAACCCCCTGCCTGTTTTCAGAGGCAAACATCCTCTCCCATAAAATGCTGCAGTGCCCAGTTGTGCCCCTGACCTCACCCGGGGGAGCTCTGAGAAGCCCTGCTGTTTGCAGAAGTGACTTTCTTCCCTCTTTGCAGGTGGCAAGTTTCTTTGTGGCTCTGGTGGTCATGGTGACAATGCTGTCCCTGGGAATCTACCTGGAGCCTCTTCCAAAGGTAACACAAACATCTGTGCAGGCCGAGCCATTGCAACACCCATCTCCACACCCAAACACGGGCACAGCCTGGCTCCAAAAAAACCCTGATGCAAACAGGAGCACGGGACAGTTTGTTCCTGGCCTGGGGAGCTGTCTGCTGGCTGGAATCACACAATCAGTCACACAGTTCCAGGCTGGTTTGGCTTGGAAGGGACCTTAAACCTCATCCCTGCCATGGGCAGTGACACCTTTCACTGTCCCAGGCTGCTCCAAACCCTGTCCAAGCTGGCCTGAGGCAGGGATGGGGCAGCCACAGCTTCCCTGAGCAAATACAAATGTAAATTATGGTGAAAGAATCATCCAAATGGCCCTGTTCAGATCCAGGTGAGAGCTTTGTCAGCATCACCCTTGTGATGGGGCAAATTAAATTATAGTGAATTAATCGTCCAAATGACCCTGCTCAGATTCAGGTGAGATCTTTGTTAGCATCCTTATACTCTTGTGATGGAGCAAATATAAGTGTAAATTATGGTGAAATAATCATCCAAATGACCATGCTCAGATGCAGGTGAGATCTTTATGAGCATCCTTGCACCCTTGTGATGGGGCAAATACAAGTGAGCAAATAAGAGTAATATATATATATATATATATATATATATATATATAATATATACATATATTACACATAATTTATAATAAGTGTAAATTATGGTGAAAGAATCATCCAAATGACCCTGCTCAGATGCAAGTGGGAGCTTTGGAGCATCACCCTTGTCATGGGGCAAATATAAGTGAGCAAATTGTAAATTATGGTGAAATAATCATCCAAATGCCCCTGCTCAGATGCAAGTGAGATCTTTGTCAGCATCACTCTCGTGATGGAGCAAATATAAGTGAGCAATAAGTGTAATATATATATATAATAAGTGTAAATTATAGTGAAATAATCATCCAAATGACCCTGCTCAGATGCAAGTGAGATCTTTGTCGGCATCACTCTCATGATTGGGCAAATATAAGTGAGCAAACAAGTGTAATATATAATATATATAATATATATAATATATATAATATATATAATATATATAATATATATAATATATATAATATATATAATATATATTATATATAATATATATTATATATAATATATATAATATATATAATATATATAATATATATAATATATATAATATATATAATATATATATAATATATAATATTATATATAACACATATATAATATATAATATATAAGTGTAAATTATAGTGAACTAATCATCCAAATGACCCTGCTCAGATGCAAGTGGGAGCTTTGTGAGCATCACTCTTGTGATGGGGCAAACACAAGTGAGCAAATACAAGTGTAAATTGTGGTGAAAGAATCATCTAAATGACCCTGCTGAGATCCAGGTGAGGTCTTTGTCAGCATCACCCTCGTGATGGGGCAAATATAAGTGAGAAAATTGTAAATTACAGTGAAAATATCAGCCAAATGACCCTGCTCAGGTGCAAGTGGGAGCTTTGTGAGCATCACCCCTGTGATGGGGCTGGCCCAAGGCAGGCAGGTGCTGCAGGAAAGCATCCACTGCCAAACGCGGCACATCCAGGCGTGGCTGACACCTTTCCCTGTCCTCCACAGTCCGTGCTGGGAGCCCTCATCGCTGTGAACCTGAAGAACTCCCTCAAGCAGCTGGCTGACCCCTTCTACCTGTGGAAGAAGAGCAAGCTGGACTGTGTGAGTGCCTGGGCTGGCGGGAGGCATCACCTGGCCAGGGCTGGATGAGCAGGACAAACCCCAGACAGCCTTTAGCGGGGTTTTGGGGGTGTGAGCCCCTCGCAGGAGGAGGGTTTGGCTCTCTGGGTGAGATGGTGCTGCCCAGCTGAGCACGCTGCCGCTCAGGGCACATATCAGAGAGGCCTGAACTCTTACCTGCTGTGTTTAAATGCCAATCAGGAGCGGAGCCTGTTTGCCCAGAACTCGCCAAACCGGCCCTGCTCAATGTCTGCGAGTCACGACTTAAAAACTCACACAATGGCCCTCCAGGGCGAGGAGAGCCCTTCAGAGTGATAAGGACTCCAGGCACTGGTTGATGTATAAACCCAGGCAGGGGGTGGCGGGGGAGTGGGAACGGAATTTGGAAATGTCTGACATAAAAAGAGAGTGTTTGAACAGGACTCCCACGGCTGAGTGCCGTGTGTGGACACGGAGCCAATATCCTGTCAGGGCCCAACAAAACCCCTTATCAGGGCAATCAGGAGGAGTCCATGAAGAGCTTTCCCAAAATCCTGCTCAAACAAGTGCTGGGGAAGAGCTGGGTTATCAATTCGGGCACATCTCTGAATGGGTTTTGCTGCTGTGGGGCTGAGAGGGGAGCTCTGTGGGCTCGGGCAGCTCAGCTGCTGCCCCTTTACCAAGCACAGATGGACCCCACAGGCTTCAGAGACCCCAAAACCTGGGCAGAGCCCTCAACATGGACTGGTGGAGATGGATGGTGCTGCCTGAGGAACATCCTGGCAGATGCCAATGGAGTGAACGGGATTCCCCTGACCTTAATCTCCTTGGAATTTGAACTAGATTCAGTGTCCTGGCCCAAAATGGGGAGCACCATTCCTGGGTGATGTCAGAGCATTGGTGTTTATCACCTCAGTGCTGGTTGTGTTTCAGGACAGCTAATTTCAACCAATTCTAATTATAGATGGATGCATGGATGGATGGATGGATGGACGGACTCATATTCCCATCCAGTTTTCCCATCCACTTTTTCCATCCATTTTCCCCATCCATTTACGCTCAAAATTAACATAAATTAAGATATTTAAGTCATCAAAGTCACCCTAATTCATCCAAGGTCAAAGCTAGTTTTTATTCACGTTGAGGATGGGATTAAAACAAGCTGGTAATGATTTTCAGAGGGGATGTTTCAATGCAGGGCAGGACTGATCTCATGTGGAGTGAGATGCTTGAGTGCTAACAGATAAAAATGAAAAATGGCAGAGCTCTGAGCTGGAGTGGGGCAGATTTTGGTCTCCTCTGTCACTCCAAACCCTCTCTGTGTTCAGGCCATTTCCAGCAGGTGCTCAGGCAGTTTTCAGAGAGAGAATTTCTGATTTTTTCTGAACTGCTCTGGCTGATAGCAGGAGCTGCTCAGGGCTGGAGCAGGGAGCAGCAGATGGTGGGATCTGCAGGAGCCCCTTCCTGAAGAGCCAGAATGATCCTTTTTGGGTAGAATGAGTGGGGTGGGCGCTCGAGCAGCCACGGAGAAACACCCTGGCTGCTTTTGTGGCTGAAAAGGAGCTGGGGCTCCTGGCAAACTGCCCAGCGAGGACGGTTCACTCTAAAACATGCAGCAACGGCAGCGTTAGAACAGCTGCAGAATTCAGGGTTTGGCCTATTCATGTTGAGCTGGGAGGGTCTGAGAGCCCAGGATAGCAGCACAGAACCATTCCCCATCCATTTTTCCCCTCCACATTTTTCCTCTCCATTTTTCCCATCCACATTTTCCCCCTCCACTTTTCCCATTCATATTTTTCCCCTTTACTTTCCCCCTCCATTTCCCCCCCTCCATTTTTCCATCCACCTTCACATCCACTTTTTCCCATCCATTTTTCCATCGGCTTTTCCCATCCATTTTCCCATCCATTTTTCTTATTCATTTTCCCATGCATTTTTTTTCCATCCATTTTCACACCCAGGTTTTCCGTCCGTTTTCACTGTCCATATTTTCCCCGTCCATTTTTTCCATCCACTTCTTATCCACTTTCCCTCCTTTTTCGCATTCCATTTCCCCATCCACTTTTCCCCATCCACTTTTCCCCATTCATTTTTTCCCCTCCACTTTTTCCCCTACCTTCACATCCACTTTTTCCCATCCATTTTTCCATCAGTTTTTCCCATCCATTTTCCCTCCTTTTTCCCATCCATTTTTCCCATTCATTTTCCCATGCATTTTTTTTCACCTAGGTTTTCCCCATCCATATTTTCCCTGTCCATATTTTCCATCCACTTTCCCTCCTTTTCCCCATAAATTTCTTTCCATCCATTTTTTCCCCCCTCCACTTTTCCCCCCTCCACTTTTCCCCCCTCCACTTTTCCCCCTCCACTTTTCCCCCTCCACTTTTCCCCCTCCACTTTTCCCCCTCCACTTTTCCCCCCTCCGTTTTCCCCCCTCCGTTTTCCCCCCTCCGTTTTCCCCCCGCCATTTTTTCCCCCCGCCATTTTTTCCCCCCGCCATTTTTTCCCCCCGCCATTTTTTCCCCCCGCCATTTTTTCCCCCCGCCATTTTTTCCCCCCGCCATTTTTTCCCCCCGCCATTTTTTCCCCCCGCCATTTTTTCCCCCCGCCATTTTTTCCCCCCGCCATTTTTTCCCCCCGCCATTTTTTCCCCCCGCCATTATTTTTCCCCCGCCATTTTTCCCCCGCCATTTTTTCCCCCCATCCATTTTTCCCCCCCATTTTTCCCCATCCATTTTCCCCCCCTTTTCCCATCCATCTCCCTCCACATCCCCACGCTTCATCTCCTCTCTCCCTCCTCTCCCTGCAGCTGGTCTGGCTCGTGAGTTTCCTCTCCGCGTTCTTCCTGAGCCTGCCCTACGGCGTGGCGGTGGGCGTGGGATTCTCCGTGCTCGTCGTGGTTTTCCACACCCAGTTGTGAGTACCTCGAGTACCTCGTGGCCCCCAGAACCACGGCAGGTGTGCCAGGGGCAGGAGGAGGGACGGGTGATTTTTTTAGGAGCGACCTCTGGCCCGCGGAACGCGCGGCAGGAGCCCCGGGGAGTGCAGGTGTCCCGGCCGGAATGCGCAAACAGGAATGGCAGGCGCCAATTTACTGCCTGCATTCCCGCTCCCGTGCGCATCCCAGGGCAAGGGGGAGCCTCGAGGGATTTGCTTCACCCCACACAGTTCCCAGCTCACAAAAGGAATTAGTCCTTGTGGGAACCCAGCGCATTCCTCTGGCTGTCCAGGATGGCCAAGACCCCTGACAGGGGGCTCAGAGACCCTGGCACAGAGCCCAAAGCACCTCTGGTTTGGTTATGACCCATGGAGCAAATTACCAACTTTACATGAAGATCTGCAAGCCACAACAGTTAAGGTAGAATAATAGTGAAGGTATCACGGGGTGGAAAAGTAGATTTTGGGGTTTTTGGTATGGGAGTTCAGGGGGCAAGATGGAAGGAACTGAGTGTGTCCAGCCTTTCTCCTTCTTCTTCTTGGCCTCCATCTTCTGCTGTGATGGTGACACCTTTGGATTGGTTTAGAGTAGAAGCTCACTGTCTAACATGAGTGATAGGTATTGGGAAGTAATTGTAAATATTGTATATGTAGTTTTTAGTATAAAGTCATAAAACCACCCCAAGGGCTGGAAACAATTGCCAGCTTTATTTGACGAGTTACAAGGCAATAGTGAATTAATAACAGGGTGAAAATGTAGAATTCTGGGATTTAGAATGGGGGTTCACGAGGCAAGATGGAGGGATCTGGGTGTGTCCAGCCTTTCTCCTTCTTCTTCTTGGCCTCCATCTTCTGCTGTGATGTTGGCACTTTTGGATTTGTTTAGAGTAGAAGCTTACGGTCTAACATGGGTGATAGGTGTTGGAAAGTAATTGTAAATATTGTACACGTAGTTTTTAGTATAAAGACATAACACCACCCCAAGGGCTGGAAACAATTGCCAGCTTTGTGTGAGAAGTTACAAGCCACAAGAGTTTGAGTAGAATGATAGTGAATTAATCACAGAGTGAAAATGTAGCATTTTGGGGATTTAGAATGGGAGTTCACGAGGCAAGACGGAGGAATCTGGGCATGTCCCGTTCTTCTCCTTCTTCTTCTTGGCCTCCATCTTCTGCTGTGATGGTGGCAATTTTAGATTGGTTTAGAGTAGAAGCTCACTGTGTAACATAGGTGATAGGTATTGGGAAGTAATTGTAAATATTGTACAGGTAGTTTTTAGTATAAAAAGATAACACTGCCCTGGGGGCAGGCAGAATGCCTGGACTGTCTTGCTGGACAGACCTCGGAAGGGCAGGAGAAAATTTTTATAGATTATATACAATAAACAACCTTGAGACAGAGAAATGAAGGGCCCTGACTCCTCCTTCAAGCGCTGGGCTGGGAAAAGAGACTTTCTAAATTTTCTCGGAGTCACTCTGACAAGCTAAAGATCCCAACAAGTCCTGTCTGTGTGCAGGGCCCTGGTGTGAGGTGCTCTCACAACTTTTAATCCATTAAAGCCCTTTCTCAATATTTCCCAGTCTGGCATCTCAAAAGGCTGACACTTTTTTTGCCCTGTAGACTCTGCAGGGGTGAAATGTAAGAGTTTTCACAGAGCAAAATGTTGAAATCCTGGGGTGGAATGTGGAGCAGAAGCAGTTTTCTTTCCCTTAATCCTGATCCCTTCTTTTCTGCAGCCGCAACGGCTCTGCCCTGGGCCAGGTGACTTGCACTGACATCTACAAGAACCCCAAAACCTACAACAAGGTGAGCTGCAGATAAAACCCCCTCAGAGAAAATGCTGCTCTTTGCCACTGTTTGCTCTGAGCTCCTGTCTCTGGTGCAGGTCCATGAAGTTAATGGGATTAAAATCATCACCTACTGCTCGCCGCTGTATTTCGCCAACTCAGAGATATTCCGGGAGAAAATCATAGCCAAGGTGAGCAATCCTCAACAAATCCCTGCCTGAAGCCAGTCCCAAACCACCCCTGCTCTCTCCTGTGTTGCTACACAGGGTTAATTAAGCTGTGGATGATCATGGACAATGGTCACATCCACTCTCCTCAATCCTCTCCCTGATCCCCAGGGCTGTTTGCAGAGCTCATTTTAGAGGTTGTGCCCAAATCCTGGCAGGTTCCTCCTCCAAGCTCTGCCAAAACGGGGACATCCTGCTATTCCACGTCTCTCCCTGCATGTGCAGGTTCCCTGAGTTCCAGGAGATGTTTGGATGCCATCAGGATTGCCCCACTCCAGTGCCCAGCTGGTGCCCCAGGCTGGGAAATGCCAGGGAAGGGACAGCAGCTCCTGACTCTTGGAACAGACATTTTAAGGGAAAAATTTCTCTTTCCCACAGACAGGGGTGGATCCTGGCAAGGTGTACTTGGCCAGGAGGAAATTTGTGAAACAGCAGGGGAAGGGCACAGCGCAAGCACCAGCAAAGCTCCCAAAATTCCTGCTGAAGGAGAACAAGGTAACTCAGCTCTGAGCTCCCAAAAGGGTCCCTGTGTCCATGAGTACAACCCCAAATCCCATCAGACAGCTCCTCTTGACATGGGATTTCCTGCACTGTTTTCCTGGCCACATTTCCCATCTCTCATCCCCTTTCCTCCCCACCTACATCTCCATTCCTCCCCAAACCTGAAGGTGCAAAACTGGGAATGACTGGGAGGCTGGAGAGGAGTCTGGAATGGGAACATGGGGAACAATCTGCAGAAACCAGGCAGCTTTGGCTTCTTTCTCTGGGGCTCTGTCAGCAGTTCAGCCCTTTCAAAGCCCATTTCTCAGTCACCCCATTTGCTTTGCAATTCTGAGCAGTTTTGAAATAAACGAATAATGTAAATTATCCTAAATCCAGCCCCAAGGGACAGCCAAGTGTGACTGTGCTCACAGGGGTTCTTGGATGAGGGAAGAGACGAGGATCTGACTCCGTGTTTCAGAAGGCTGATTTATTATTTTATGATATATATTACATTAAAACTAAACTAAAAGAATGTAATTGGCCATTAATTACAAACATCTAACAAGGGTCAATCACAGATCCACTGTTGCATCCCACAGCAGCAGATAACCATTGTTTACATTTTGTTCCTGAGGCCTCTTAGCTTCTCAGGAGTAAAAATCCTAAAGAAAGGATTTTTCACAAAGGATGTCTGTGACAGCCAGGCTGGAGTTAGTCCAGATTAAAACCCTTCATATCAGCGGGCAGAGGTGCAGTCACCTGCCAGGACCCCACCTGTGCCCTGCCCTGACTCTGCCCCTCTGCTCTGCCTCAGACCTTGTCTTTGCAAGAGCTCCAGAAGGACTTTGAGAGCGCCTCTCCAACAGACACCAACAACAACCAGACCACTGCCAACGGCGCCAGCATCTCCTACATCACATTCCGCCCTCCTGGCCCCGGGGCTGGGCCAGGGCAGAGCCCTGGGGAGCTGGGCAGCAGCAGCAGCGCCCTGCAGGGCACCAGCACCACCCTGCAGGGTGGCAGCACCCTCAGCGTCCTGCCCGCAGCAGACACCGACCCTGTGCTGGCGGCACCGCCCTACGTCAGCTTCCACACCATCATCCTGGACATGAGTGGGGTGTGCTTTGTGGACCTGATGGGCACAAAGGCTCTGAGCAAGGTGAGTTCTGCGCAGGGACCTTCTGCTGTCTCACATAAAGGTGTTTGTGTGACTCAATTCACAGAACTCACAGAATCAACGGGTTGGAAGAGTCCTTAAAGATCGAGTCCAACCCAGCCCCAGCTGAACCTCAGCTGAACCCTGGCACCCAGTGCCACATCCAGGCTTGTTTTAAATACACCCAGGGATGGTGACTCCACCACCTCCCTGGGCAGAACATTCCAGAACTTTATCACCCTTTCTGTGAAAAACTTTTTCCTGATATCCAACCCAAATTTCCCTTGGTGCAGCTGGAGGCTGTGTGCTCTGGCTGTGTCAGTTCCTGCAGACAGAGCCCAGCCCCAGCTGAGCACGGGCACCTTTCAGGAGCTGCACAGTGATGGGGGCACCCCTGAGTCTCCTTTTCTCCAGGATAAACACCCCCAGCTCCCTCAGTCATTCCCCACAGGGTTTGTGTTCCCATTGTGTGGCTTTTCCTCTTCTACACCTCTGATTTTCTCCTTCAGCCCCAGCACTGATAAAAGTCTTTATTCATAAACACAAAGCTGGAGCAGCCGTGTTTTTAATCCTCTCTCTCTCCCATCTCATCCCTTCCAGTTGTGTTCCAGTTACCAGAAGATTGGGATCAAAGTGTTCTTGGCAAACGTGCATGGTAAGAATCCCCAAAAAACACATTTCCATGGGATCTCCCCCCATTTCTGAGCTGCTGACAAACAGCAAATCCTTTTCTGTTCTTTATTCAAACTGTGAGATGTCAGTCCTTTGCTGCACCAGCCCAGAACAGATAAAAAGAGAAAACAGAAGAAAGGAAAGAGAATCATTGTTCTCTCTGTGTGTGAAATCAATGCTTTCATTTGGGAGGTGACAAAGCTGGAACATCTCCACACTCAGCATGCAGGAAAACAGCTCCCCACACTCATTTCTGCTGCAAAGCTGCTCCTTCTGAGCCTTGCCTTGGCTTAGAGGACCCCAGACCAGCCACACACACCTCCAGAATTCCTTCTGTGCTTTCTTCATTCAGCTGTCTCCTTTCTCCAGCCCAGGTGTACGACGACATCAGCACAGGGGGAGTCTTTGAGGAAGGAGGTCTGGACCCAAGTCACATCTTCCTGACCATCCACGATGCTGTTTTGTTTGCACTGGCCAGTATCAGAGAATTTGTCCACCCACCCATCTTGGAAGAGGTAAATTTGCTCCCCAGCCCACAGGATTCTCCTGTTTGGCTTCCAGGCTGTGTCAGCACAATGAAAAAAATAACATTTTATTGCCTAAAATAACATTTTATTACCTAAAGAAGCTTCATGTTTATCTCAAGTGGTAAAGGCCTAAATCCAGGACATTATTTAATATTCCAGTTGTGTATGGGCCAAGCACCTTGGGATGGAATGGATTTCCATGGGAATTCAGAAGTGTCAATATTTTAGTGCCAATTTGTTGTACACAAACCTTTGGCTGAGAGATGAGTGCTGTGCCAGCCTGGAAGAGCCAGAGGAGCTGTTCCAGCACTGTGCCCTCAGTTTGGTGCTGGGTGGAACAGGCAAAGGCAGAATTTGGCCCCCAGTGATGAAGAAATGAAGGCAAAGCTCGTGCAGCTGGAATAGTCCTGGCATCCATGAGTGCTCCACAGGTGGGAGGAGAACAGGAGGAATTCTGAGGCAGGAATGTGGCCCATGCTGGTGGCACAGTGTCAGACAGGCTCTGTCCCCAAACAGGGGTTGGTTTATTGTGTGCCACCTGGAGCTGGCACCAGTGGCACCAGTTATCTCCCCGGGAGGAGTTCAGGTATCTCCTATCAAAGCAGAGCAATAGGAAATGCAGATAAACACCTGGAGATCAGGACTCCTCCTGTGTCCCTTCTCCTGGCATTTCCCTCAGACCATGGGTCACCTTCTAGGCCTGGCTTAATCATTGTTTTCACTCCTTCTGACCCTGCACTCTGCTAATTTGTGGAATCAACTCTTCCCTGCACAGAGGCCGACGCAGACAGAGCTCTCCATCTACGATGAGTCTGTGGATGAGGGCAGTGCAGAGTACAAGAACCTGGAGGAGGTGAGTTGTGGTGCCAGGGGTCCCTGCAGCCATGGGAAAGGGGCAGAAATTAATTGGGATTGATTAGATGGGAAATCATCTGGAAAGCACTGCAGTGCTTTGGAAAGCTAATTGCAAACAGAATTTTAAATCCCTGTCTTGAGGAGCTCTGGAAGGCAGCAGGATGAGGAGCAGGTAGGTCACCCCACTGGGGAGCCCTTCAATCATTCTGGGCCACACAGCTCAGGTTCAGCCAGACCTGAGGGGAACTCAGGGAACCAAATTTGGTTCATGCTCAAAAGAAGAGTCATCAGTGAAGATTTTCAGCACAGGCTTTGTAAATGCTGCAGCATTTTCACCCATGTGTGGGCCTTGGGAGGAGCTCCCCTCCCTTCCCCATGCTGTCCATGCCCAGCTGGAAGCTGGAGAAGGGCCGGAGCTCCTGGGGGTGTTTGTGTGACAATGACACCGAGCTGTGGCACCAGCCCTGACCCTGCTCATCCTCTGTGCCTTTTAGGAGATGTTTGGGAGCATGTTCCACTCAGAGACCCAGACAGCTCTGTGAGTTCAGCCAGCACTGGGCAGACCCTCCAGAGGAGACTCCTCCAGACCCTCCAGAGGAGATCCCTCTCTCTCACGTCTCCATGGAGAGCTGTGCTTCTACCTGGGGATGCAACAGGTTTGCAACGAGGCCATCACCCTCCAGAACTGCCAGAACCTCTCCTCTCCCTGCTCTTCTCAAGGCAAACTCTCCAGAGGAGACTTTTCCAGAGGAGAATCCTCTCTCCCACCTCTCTGTGGAGAGCCGTGCTTCTGCCTGGGCTTACAACAGGTTTGCAATGAGGCCATCACCCTCCAGAACTGCCAAATGCTCGCTGCTCTGCTCGTGGCAAACCCTCCAGAGGAGAATCCTCTCTCCCACCCCTCCATGGAGAACTGTGCTTCTACTTGGGGTTACAACAGGTTTGCAATGAGACCATCACCCTCCAGAACTGCCAAATCTTCTCTCCTCCATGCTCTGCTCATGGCAGACCCACCAGAGGAGACTTCTCCAGACCTTCCAGAGAAGAATCCTCTCTCCCATCTCTCCATGGAGAGCTGTGCTTCTGCCTAGGGTTACAACAGGTCTGACACGAGGCCATCACCCTCTAGAACTACCAAATCCTCCCCGCTCTGCTCGTGGCACTCAGAGCAGAGGACTCTGAGCAGGCAGAGCCGGCTGGGGCAGCAGGAGCTCAGCAGATGCCATCTGATGGATTCTCAGCTGGAGGGGACATTCAGCCACGCCTTTGCCCCTCACCATCCTCCTGCCCACCTGGAATTGCATCCCCTGGCCGTCCTGCTCCTCACCTTTCCCTCCTCCCTGTTTCCCCCACCGAGTAAAACACAAGCAAACCCTGAGAGCCTTTCAGGAGGTGTGGCAGGGCAGCTGTGCCAGCTGCTGCTGCTCTCTGATGTGCACTGACCCCCGAATTCCCCTGCGTGTCTCTGCAGCCTCTGCCTCTCCTCCTCTGAGTCCCGGCGTCCCAAAAAACACTGCCTCGGACCAGTGGCACCCCAAAGACCTCAGGACTCTCTCAGCAGGGCTAAATTCTGAAATATATATATATTTTTCTTACTAATAGCACAGGTTTGTACTCAGAAATAAGAATTATGTGCACGTTGTCCTGCCTGCCCAGTGGGTTGCATACATGAAAACAGATTTTATTTTAAAATGCTATTTCTGTTTTAACACTCTAAAATATTACAAACATAAGCGAGTTTTAGTGTATGGTTTTGAAGTACACAGATGTTATTGAGCTGATTGCTGAAGGCTTCCTGGGCCTTTCCTGCAGCTCCCAGATGTCTCATTTTTAAGGAAAATAGATTTTCCTGAACCATCCTTGCTAGACAGCCACTGAAGGAAACAACAGCAGCAGCCTGCCAGTTTGGTTTTATGTAACATCTCAATAACCAAGCCACCATTTCTCTACCTCAATTTCTGACTATGTGGTGCAGGAGAGTAATAAAACCAAAGGAGGGCAGAAAACCCCACTAGCTGATGGTGATTACTTATTTTAATCTTAGACAACTCTGGTTTCTCCAGAAATCTCCATGTATAGCTTGTTTTACAAGGTAAAAGCAAGAGATGAAGTCTCTTAAATATCTTTGAGGGTGATTCCTCATGGCGTTTTGTATTGCCTGAGTGCTCCTTTTAAAAAGTGCTGATTTGGAAAGAAATTGGTGCAGAGCAACAAGAAACTGCCCTGATCAATGTTTTTGGGTCTCTGAGGTGGCATCAAATTAAAAGAGGGAAATTCCAGTTCCCAGCTCTACATTCAGGATTCATTACCGCAGGTTGATTTCCCAGCCTGGGGTCTGACAGGAAAATGCAGGAATCCTCAGAGCAGAGGCATGAAACAGATTGTATTTCCTGAACTTCCTACAAAAATGGGATGGGATGTCATGAGAAATGGTTTGGAAAGAGCAGAGGTGGCTCTCCTGCAAATCATGACCCAGGCAGAAGGAAACAGAATTTCTGTGGCCAAATTCTGGGTCAGTTCTGGCAATAAATGTCACACCAGCAGGTAAATGGCACTGCTGGAGGCAATATGTGGCCAAAGTCATAATTCCCAAGTGCCTGGGCAGAGAATTAGGGGAGCTCAAAGTCACACTCGTGAAATATTTTCACTTCCAGTAAAATATTCCTTTTATTGCTCTTAAGTAACAGTGAGGCTGATGTGTTTTGGCTCTGAAGCCTTACTTGGTAAGTGCATGATGTATAACCAGCTCAGAAATGTTTGTAATTTATTTAATTTAATGTTGGTTTTGTTCTTTTTTCCTTTTTTTTTTCTTTTTTTTTTCTTTTTTTTTTTTTTTTTTTTTTTGATAATAAAGAATGTGTGAACAATCATTGTCATCTTCTGCTGACTCAGGGGCAGGATTACCATGGCTGGTCCCATCTGGTATTTGGCATCCTGGGACAGTTTATGCCATGGGATAAATCTTCACATTCTGTTCAGAACAGCTGTAAAGAAGGGAATAAGAAGAGTTCCATCTTGCTAGCTGGTGGAATCAAGGGAAGAATGAGATATTTTGAAAAGCAGGATTTAAAGTTTGTCAGGAGTGGAACTGCACAACACAGAGATTCCCTGGGCCAGTCCTGGCATCCTTCTGCCTCACTTGTGGCCCCAGTGAGCCTCGGGTGGTTATTCCCCACAAGAATTCCTTTTATCCCCATCTTTTGGGAGCAGCTCGCCAAAATATTGGGAAGAAATTCTTCCCTGTGAGGGTGGTCAGGCCCTGGCACAGGGTGCCCAGAGCAGCTGTGGCTGCCCCACCACTGGAATTGTCCAAGGCCAGGTTGGAAAGGGCTTGGAGCACCCAGGGACAGTGGAAGGTGTCCCTGACAAGGCAGGGAAGGAAGGAGATGGGATTTATGATCCTTTCCAATGCAAACCATTCCCTAACCAGAGCTTCGCTCAGCCGCCACCACATGCGCTGCAAACTACATCTCCCAGCAGCCCCCGCGAGAGCAACCGGTTAATCCCGCCCCTGCCCCAATCCCATTGGTCGCTATGCTGACGGGTCGGGTGGTGATTGGCTCTCGGTAACGCCAATCAGCCGCGGGGGCGCGGCGGTGTCAGTGATGGCGGGCGGGCGGCGGGCGGTGACGGTGGCGCTGCTGGCGCTGGGCTCGGTGGTGCTGGCCCTGGCGGCCGCCGTCCTGCTCCGCGCCTTCGTCCTGCGGCCCCCGGCCGGGGTGCCGCGGCTGTGGGCACGGAGCGCCGGCACCGCCGCCCTCAGCGCCAGCGAGCGGCGGGAGCTTAAGGAGGCGCTGCGAGGTGAGGGGGCCCGAGCGCTGCGAGCCCCCCTCGCCCCTCCTGAGGGGGGACCCAGGGCACGGCGGGCGGGTGTGGAGGCGGCCTCTCCCCAGGTGCTTTCCCTGGAAGGAACCGGGTGTTGGCTGCCAGCAGGACTAAGAAAGTGATTGAAAATCTGTGCTGGGCACTGCTGAGGCCACGCCTCGAGCGCCCTGTTCAACTCTGGGCGCTGCAGTTCAGGAAGGGCTGGAGCGAGTCCAGGGAAGGGAGTGGAGAAACCTGAGGGAGCTGGGAAGGGAATGGAGGAACCTGAGGGAGCTGGGAAGGGAATGGAGGAGCTGAGGGAGCTGGGAAGGGTCTGGAGAGTCCTGAAGAGTTTGGAGAATCCTGAGGGAGCTGGGAAGGGAATGGAGGAGCTGAGAAGGATTTGGAGAGTCCTGAGGGAGCTGGGGAAGGGTTTGGAGAGTCCTGAGGGAGCTGGGGAAGGGTTTGGAGAGTCCTGAGGGAGCTGGGCAGGGGCTCAGCCTGGAGCAAAGGAGGCTCAGGGGGAATTTCTGGCTCTGCACAACTCCTGCCAGGAGGGCACAGCCGGGGGGGATTTGGGATCTTATCCCAGGGAACAGGGACGGGAGGAGAGGGAACGGCCTCAGGCTGGGCTGGGGAGGCTCAGGTTGGACATGAGCAGGAATTTCCTCATGGAAAGGGCTGGAAAGGGCTGCCCAGGGGGGTTTGGAGCGCCCATCCCTGGAGGTGGCACTGAGTGCTCAGGGTGGGGATCGGGCACAGCCTGGACTCGATGATCCCACAGGGATTTTCCAGCCTCAGCGTTCCTGAGCTTCTCCTGAGCCAGCTTTTGCCCTGTGTTGATTTTCTCCACCATTTCCTGCTTGTACACACAGAATTTTGCCAGACACCCGTGAAGGCGTTTCCAGACATCCCTTTGTCCCCTGGATAAGTCACCGTCGGGATTTTCTCCCTTTCTTGTTCTTGCTCACCACTGCTGTGCCCAGTGCTGGGCTCCTTGTGCTGTCTGACGTAGAACATTGGAGGGCTTTAGCTCTCAGCAGGGCTGGCACTGTGCAGGAAACCACAATCTGGCACCAAGTGATAAAACCCTGTGTGCAAACCTCATACCTCGCTGGTTTGGAGGATTTATTGCCTAGCAAATTGTGTTTGCATTCTTCTTTAATGGGAAAATGAAGGCTCACAGTAGATTTTTGTGCTAATTCATGAATCACACCACCTCAAAAGAATCCATAACCTCTGCTGGGAGCTGCTGTTTGGAAAGGCAGCTGGGGTTGAGTTGCTCCATGTTCTGCAGGACAGGGACGGGATGTTGGAGAGCCTGTTTAAATGACAGTGCAGACCAAAAGGGCCAACAAAAGCCCTGTGTGTTTATAAAGGTTCATTCATAAAGGTTCATTTTTATAGGTTAATTTACAAAGCACTATGGGGGTGTAATAACCATCACAACCTGCTTAACTCTTGAGAAAGAGCCTTGGAGTGCCAGCCCAGCTGCCTGTGGCTCTGGGCAATCAGCTCACCCAAGCAAATTGCAGCTGCTCCTGGGCAGGAGCATTTCTAAGGAGATCATTCAACACTTCAGCATGAAAAGTGGAGTCAAATTGTCTGGGGAGATGCCTTGGCTGAGCTCTCAGGAAATGCTGGTGGCTGCAGCTGAAGCACATCAGTCTCTTTTTGATCATGGCAGCTCGTGCTGTGCTGTGAAATGATGTTTAAAGCCCAGAAAACCTCTCAGGAACATAAATGTGCTTCCAGTTTTGAAGTGCTTTGTTTGGTTTTGGTGCTGAGTGATTTCTGTTCTGTGTTTCTTTGAAGGGGCCATTAAAATCCCAACTGTGTCCTGGTCTCCAGAGGATTTGAACACAACTGCCATGGCAGAATTTGGGAGTTACATTCAGAAAGGTACTGAGCTTTCAGTCTTGGCAATTTCTGCTGCTCTGTTTTCATAGACAAATTGAAGAGAGCATGTATCATTCCTGAATATAAGAGATTTTTATATTTTTCCTGAAGAAATGTCCTGTCAGACATGAATGAAGAAATTTCCTGTCAGAAATGTCACATGTGTCACCTCTGTAGCAGTGATATCAATGGCCTCAAAAGGTTCAAAAGACTTTTTGTAATGATGGTTTTTGATCCTTGAGATGCTTAAATGCCTTAAAAAATTAAAAGAGGATGACTGCTGCTGCTTCAACCTAATTTTTGGCAGTTCCTTCATTGTGCCCTGCAAAAGAGCTGCAGCACTGCTGAGCAAGAATTGTGGTTTTGTTTAGGAGGCTTTTAAATCCCAAGTGAGATAGATTGGTAAAAGTGTGAGAAATTCTACTGCTGAGCAAGAATTCTGGTTTTGTTTAGGTGGCTTTTAAATCCCAAGTGAGATGGATTGGTAGAAGTGTGAGAACTTCTGTGCCCAGTCTTACTTACAGTTCCTGATGATTTACAGTTCCTTATTTACACCCCCCCTGCTGCTCCCTACCTGACAGCTATGCAATAATGCTAAAATTTGCCATTATTGTTAATTTTTCTTTCACGTGTACCTTTAATTTTCTTTTCAACAGTCTTCCCAGCTGTATTTTCTTCAAAGTTCATCCAACATGAAATTGTTGGCCAATACAGCCACCTGTTTACAGTGCAGGGCTCTGCCCCTGGCCTGCTGCCCTACATGCTGCTGGCACACATGGATGTGGTGCCTGCTCCCCCTGAGGGCTGGGATTTCCCTCCTTTCTCAGCTGCAGAGCACCAGGGATTCATCTACGGCCGAGGAACGCTGGACAACAAAAACTCTGCCATGGTATGTGGGCCTGCTAATGTCCTTCCACACAGAGCCAGCCTGGCAAGGCAGAGGGAGCTGCCCATCCTCTGGAATTCTCTGTGCTGTCTTCTGTCTCTCACTCCTCTCTCTGTCAGGGATAAACTCCTAGTTTGGATAAATTCCAGGTTTTTCCTGAAGATGGGGTGTTTTCACTCATTGTTCAGTGTTACTGGAGAAAAGGAGAATCATACTGACACATACAGATGGATTTGGTTAAATGCCAGGTTAAAGTTTTAGGCCAGAGAATCCATGGCTGCCCCATCCCTGGGAGTGTCCAAGGCACTTGGAATTCACTGTGGGGTCTCTCTCTCACTCCTCTTTCTGCCAGGGATAAATTCCTAGTTTGGATAATTCCAAGTTTTTCCTAAAGATGGGGTGTTTTCACTCATTGTACACTGTTACTGGAGAAAAGAGGGTTAAAACTCCCAAAGAATCAGGAGAATCACACATACAGATGTATTGGGTTAAATGCCAGGTTAAAGTTTTAGGCCAGAGAGTCCATGGCTGCCCCATCCCTGGGAGTGTCCAAGGCACTTGGAATTCCCTGTGGGGTCTCTCTCTCACCCCTCTTTCTGTCAGGGATAAGTTCCTAGTTTGGAATTTATTCATCTTTTTCCTAAAGATGGGGTGTTTTCACTCATTGTTCACTGTTACTGAAGAAGAGATGGTTAAAACTCCCAAAGAATCAGGAGAATCATACTGACACATACAGATGTATTGGGTTAAATGCCAGGTTAAAGTTTTAGGCCAGAGAATCCATGGCTGCCCCATCCCTGGGAGTGTCCAAGGCACAGGGAATTCACTGTGGTGTCTCTTTCTCACCCCTCTTTCTGTCAGGGATAAATTCCAAGTTTTTCCTAAAGATGGGGTTTTTCACTCATTGTTCACTGCTAACTGGAGAAAAGATGGTTAAAACTCCCAAAGAATCAGGAGAATCACACATACAGATGTATTGGGTTAAATGCCAGGTTAAATTTTTATGGCAGAAAATCTGTGGCTGCCCCATCCCTGGGAGTGTCCAAGGCACAGGGAATTCCCTGTGGCTCTGGGGGCTCCTGTGCAGTTTGTCCCTGACCCAGCTGCTCTGGATTTCATGTCCCTACCCTGGCTCCTGTCACAGCATTACTGAGCAAAACCCCTGCAGGGACTTTTCCAAGGAATGGGAATGGGAATATCCCAGTGGGAACTGTAGGGATCAAAGCTTAGCAGTGAACAGCACAAGGGTATGAAAACATTGAATTCTCTTCCATCACTCTGCATTCTGTTGCATTTATTCTCCTGATCACCCCCGGGGATGGTTCAGCAGTTCTGCTTTTCCTGCAGGGCATTCTGCAAGCTCTGGAGTTCCTGCTCAGGAGGAATTACCGACCCCAGCGCTCCTTCTACATCGGCATTGGCCACGATGAGGAGGTATTGCCTTTCCTCTCCTTGCCACCACACACTCCTGGGGGTTTTTCCTTAGAAAGCCCTAAGAACTTGAAGTGACACCTTCCATTGCATTTCTGCTCTACAGAAATAATTTGGGTATTTGGAGGCATGATTCTCTGCCCTCTCTAGAATTCCAGACCCCACCTCTCCTTCTCTATTGGCACTGGCCACCATGAGGAGGTATTGTCTTTCCTCTCCTTGCCACAACACACTCCTGGGGGTTTTCCTTAGCCCTAAGAATTTGAAGTGACACCCTCCATTGCATTTCTGCTCTAAACAAATAATTTGGCTGTTGAGGGCCATGCTTCTCTGCCCTCTCTGGAATTCCAGACTCCACCACCCCTTCTCTGTTGGCATTGGCCACCATGAGGAGGTATTGTCTTTCCTTTCCTTGCCACAACACACTCCTGAGGGTTTTTCCTTAGAAAGCCCTAAGGAAATTTGAGCTGAGGCTGATTCCCACTCCCTTTGCTGTGGAAGATCCTTGACTGTAACATTTTCCTCTCTCCCTGTGATGGGATTTGGTTGGGTCAGTGCAGTTTTCCCTCCTTGCAGCCCCTCATTGTGGGGGCAGGACCCAGCATCTCCTCATTGCATTTTATTATGGGCTGTTTTCACTTGGAGCCTGCTTTGGGAGGGGGGCTCTGCTTTCTCCAATGGATCTCCATTTTCATTCTACTGCCAAAGCTTGCAGCCAAAACTGACAGCATTTCAGTGCAGGCCTCAATTGCAAACTATTTGTGCTCTACAGAAATAATTTGGGTATTTGGAGGCATGATTCTCTGCCCTCCGTAGAATTCCCTGCCCTGCCTTTCCTTTTGTGTTGGCACTGGCCACCATGAGGAGGTATTGTCTTTCCTTTCCTTGCCACAACACACTCCTGGGGGTTTTCCTTAGCCCTAAGAATTTGAAGTGACACCCTCCATTGCATTTCTGCTCTAAACAAATAACTTGGCTGTTGAGGGCCATGATTCCCTGCCTTCTCTGGAATTCCAGACCCCACCTCTCCTTCTCTATTGGCATTGGCCACCATGAGGAGGTATTGTCTTTCCTCTCCTTGCCACAACACACTCCTGAGGGTTTTTCCTTAGAAAGCCCTAAGGAAATTTGAGCTGAAGCTGATTCCCACTCCCTTTGCTGTGTCTTCCTTCCCTGTGGAAGGGCTGAAGGTCCCTGACTGTAACATTTTCCCCTCTCCCTGTGATGGGATTTGGTTGTGAGGGCTCCTTGCAGCCCCTCATTGTGGGGGCAGGACCCAGCATCTCCTCATTGCATTTTATTTTGGGCTGTTGCACTTGGAGCCTGCTTTGGGAGGGGTGGCTCTGCTTTCTCCAATGGATCTCCATTTTCATTCTCCATTTTCATTCTACTGCCAAAGCTTGCAGCCAAAACTGACAGCATTTCAGTGCAGGCCTAAATTGCAAACTATTTGTGCTCTACAGAAATAATTTGGCTATTTAGGGTCCTGATTCTCTGCCCTCTCTGTTCAGTGCAGGCTGAATTTGCAAAGTGCAAATCCATCTGTGCTCCACACAAATAATTTGGCTTTTTAGGGCCATGATTCTCTGCCCTCTCTGGAATTCCAGATCCCACCACTCCTTCTGTGTTGGCCACCATGAGCAGGTATTTTCTTTCCTTTTCTTTGCCACAACAAGCTGTTTGCATTGTTCCTCTAAGTAACAGGGCTTCATTTTGAAACATTGTTTAGCTGGAAGGTCTTTCCTGTTTTTCTTGGTTCTGTGGGGAGATAATGTGTCAGGCCCCAGGTCACGGTTCTGGATTGATTGTTTGGCTTGGAGTGACATTCACAAAGGGTTTGGTGTGATGGGCAAAGGGAAGAGAACATTGGAGGTGTCACTTCAGATTCTTTTCTTCAAGAAAGGTGCAGCAGGAATCCCATTTTGGAGACAGGAAAAGCTGGGTTGAGTTTCACATGGTTGTAGGAAACGTTCAGGAAGAACTGGCAAATACATTCCAGTGGTACAGAGAGACAGGAGAGGTGGGTTTGGTTAGGCACTGTCAAAATATAAAGACAAAGAATTATTAGCAGTTGAAATAAATAGATCTGCAGTTGCTAATCTGTGAGTTTACAGCTCAGATATCAAAATGAAAGCAGCAGTCACTGCTTCACAAAGGGTTTGGTGTGATGGGCAAAGGGAAAAGAGCATTGGAGGTGTCACTTCAAATTCTTTTCTGCAAGGAAGGTGCAGCAGGAATCCCATTTTGGAGACAGGAAAAGCTGGGCTGAGTTTCACATGGTTGTGCCAGGAAGAACTGGCAAATATGTTCCAGTGGTACAGAGAGACAGGGGAGGTGGATTTGGTTAGGCAAATATAAAGACAAAGAATTATTAATAGTTGAAATAAATAGCTCTGCAGTTGCTAATCAGTGAGTTTACAGCTCAGATATCAAAATGAAAGCAGCAGCCAGTGACTCATCAATAAATGCACTTCTCATCATGGCTATAAATTCATCTGCTATCAGGCCATTAACAATCTCCAATTAATTTTCCTGGAAGATTCTTTTATGTTGCTCTGGAGCTGTTCCCCGGGGGATTTCATGCATTCCTTGTGCTGTAGCCAACAGCAAGGTGCTTTCCAGTTTTCCTGCCAGTGTTTTGGCTGGATGTGATCAGTTCTGTGCCTGGATTGCACAGGTGTCTGGGCTGAAGGGAGCAAAGAGAATTGCAGCTCTGCTGGAAGCCAGAGGAGTGGAACTCTCCTTCCTGCTGGACGAGGGGAGTGCAGTGCTGGACGGCATCATTGCAGGGGTGAAGAAGCCAGTGGCCATGTAAGAGTTGTGATTATTTTATTCCTTAATTCACACCAGAATGTGATTCATTTTCAGTCATTAATTAGTGCTAAATGACATTGTTGATATCACTGCAGAATGTTTTCAGGATGTTGGTGCTGCTGGAGCTGCAGCAGAGGCACAAAGTGCAAGGCAGGGACCTTCAGCCTCTCCTGCTGTCCATCACACTCGTGCTGACAGAGGCACAAAGTTCCTCTGAGCATTGGAATTCACTGCAGAATCAGCCCAGCCATCAGTCCTGCAGGGATCTAAACACTGTGTTAATGATTTGTTGTTGCTGCTTGAGTGGTTTTTATCATACTAAAACTATGCAGAGTAGTTGTTTTTATCTACAGTCTGTGTGTGTGTGTGTTTGGAATGACATTAGTCATTTATTTGTTAATTAATTGATTAATTTATCATTGTCCAGGATTGCTGTCACAGAAAAAGGTTCAATGACACTGAACTTCACAGTGGAAAAGGAGCCAGGGCATTCATCCTTTCCCCCTAAGGAGACAAGTATTGGCATTCTGGCAGCAGCCATGTCCAGGTGAGAATTTCCCTGTCACCCACTGCCAAAAACAGTCAAAAAAACCTCCTGAATCACTGATATGTGACTTCTTAAATATTTGTGTCCAGTCTTTTTCAAACTGCTGTTCTATATTTGCAATTGCAGTTTGGAGCTCACTTTGAAGGGCAGGAATGAAACTCCCAGCCAAGGGACAATTGCCAGGTGTCTGCAGAGTCTTTGCACTTCAGCTGTTCCAAGTGTCAGCCAATTCTTTAAAAGCAAGACAAATGCTGTCTGCCCTGATTTCCTCTGTAGCAACAGAGATTCCTTTGTTTGGGTGGCAGGATTTCTCTGGAATTTGTTCCTACCTCAGCTGGGAATTCTCCAAGCCAATGAGCACAGAACAGAGTCATAACCTGACTGCAGAAATCACCTCTCTGCATCTCTGTGTGGATACCAAATTGGCTAAGAAATACATATTTTAGGAAAACTGAGTTTGTCCAGACCTGGTGGGATTTGTGTGCTATTTTTCTGGATTTCCATGTATTTATAGCAGCCAGGTTTTGGGATTTTTGCTGCTGTTTCTCGAAGGAAATCTTTGCATGTGACTGGAATGCCCAGAAATCTGTGGAGCTGTGCTTGCAGTCATTACCAGGAGAGCAGAGTGTGATTGCATCTCCAATAACAGACACATTTCACAAATCAAATTCCTGACATCCTTCTGGAGCAACAGCAGCCAGAGAGTTGTTTTTTAACCTTTTCAGTGGTGCAAACTTTAACAATTTGTTTTGTAGGCTGGAGCAGAATCCCTTGCCCAACCTGTTTGGCCACGGCCCAGAGCTCATGACCATGGAGCACCTTGCAGCAGAGGTGAGGAGCCAGCCAGGTTTCATTCCCAAATTTCCATAAGAAATTGAAGAATTTAGTTGTGTAAAAAGGATACAAAAGCTGGTTTTCCTCCCAGATTATTGTTCCTGCTGGAATTGTTTTGTGTATATTCAAGTGACTCCACTGTGCTCTTGGCAAATAAAAACTTTCTGATTTTTGGTTTTGTTTCTTCCCTTTAGTTCAACTTTCCTCTCAACATCATCATGAGCAATTTGTGGCTGTTCTCACCTATTGTCAGCAGGTAAGAAAAGAGATCCTTGATAAACATCCCCAGCCTCTCACCCTTAAAAGATGAAGCCATTTCTAATCTTGCAGGAAATCAGCTATTTTATGGTTTAGATAATTCAGTGGTTTCCTGTTAATAACCACTTTGTTAATTGAATAAGCCATCATTCAGCTGTGAAATAAATTCTGGTGTTTAATTTTTAGCGATTTTTAAGTTATTAAGTTAAAAATTGTGTTTGTTTGTTTCTGTTTTTTGTAGAGTCCTTGCCTGGAAACCTTCCACCAACGCCTTGATCCGAACAACCACTGCAGTCACCCTGTTTAATGCAGGAATCAAGGTGCTTCCATTTGGGTTTTTCTCCATGTAATTATGATGAGACAATTAGGACATTTAATTTCCACCCCTTTAAATCCAGTTCTAAGATCAGTGTTGGCCCTGTGTGGTGTCTAATTCTTATTTCAGATATAGCTTGGACTTGAAAATCAGTTGAAAATCTTTCAGAATTATCTGATCTCTGTCCACCTCTGATAAAATTGTTAATATTTCAGCATAGACAATAAAATGTGGTTTGTGCATAATCCTACAAAGTATCAGAGGCAAGATTTGAAACTGTCACAGTCACAAACACTTCCCTGACCCAGACATCTGCACCACAGCTCTGGGGTTTGCCTGAAGTGTGTTAAATGTGCACCTTGGACTGAGAGATAACAGCCAGATCCTGCCCTGATAAGGAGGTGGAGCTGTCCAAAAATCCTGGAGCCCTGAAACACGGCCAGGATGTGTTTGGTGTGTCCCTGAAAAATCTGTGAGTGAAAAGGGCAGGAAAGGATGCAGTGGCTGAACAGTGACACGGAGTGGCCAGGAGGGAAGTGACACCCTGGCTCCTTGGCGTTTTTTCTAAAGATTTCATATGGTTTTGTTTAGCAAAGTTTTAAATATTCAGTCTGTAGATAAGAAGAATTATGTGTTCAATAAAAATCAGTTGTTAAGCAACTTATATGTACCTAAATATGAAGCATGTAGTGTGACAATGAGATGAAAATATCACTTAAAAAATCCAATTTCAGAATTTCTCAGTATAAATTTTCAGAAGGGAGGGAGCTTAGCTCAAGATAAAAACTTCTACAGAAGTAACAAATAACTTAATTTCTGTTGATTTCATGAATATTTCTTTGTGTATTTATCTGCATTTTAGATAGAATTTACAGTGTAAGAGACATCACACTTGGTGGAAACACTGGAGCACCTGAGGCCTGAAGTTGTTTGAGCAGTTCTGAGTTTTCAGCTGGCATTTTATTCTGATTTTCACTTCCTTTTAAACTTTGACCTTTCCTTTTTTCCAGGTGAATGTCATCCCTTCCTCTGCCAGAGCCACAGTGAACTTCAGGATCCACTCAGCTGAGACAGCTGCTGAGGTAGCCCTGGGCAGAGCTCAGATCTCAGCCCTTGTACCCCAGGGAATGTGGATCCTCTGGGATATTTTTGTGCCCCAGGGATTGTGGATCCTCTGGGATATTTTATACCCCAGGGAATGTGGATCCTCTGGGATATTTTGTACCTCAGGGATTGTGGATCCTCTGGGATATTTTGTACCCCAGGGATTGTGGATCCTCTGGGATATTTTTGTGCCCCATAGCATGTGGATCCTCTGGGATATTTTGTGCCCAGAGCACGTGGATCCTCTGGGATGTGGGATGGGTTTGTGACCTGGGACATTCTGGGGATCTTGCACACCTCAGGGGATCCTCTGGGATATTTTGTGCCCCAGGGAATGTGGATCCTCTGGGATATTTTGTGCCCCAGAGATTGTGGATCCTCTGGGATATTTTGTGCCCCAGGGAATGTGGATCCTCTGGGATATTTTGTACCCCAGGGAATGTGGATCCTCTGGGATATTTTTGTGCCCCATAGCATGTGGATCCTCTGGGATATTTTGTGCCCAGAGCACGTGGATCCTCTGGGATGTGGGATGGGTTTGTGACCTGGGACATTCTGGGGATCTTGCACACCTCAGGGGATCCTCTGGGGTATTTTTGTGCCCAGAGCATGTGGATCCTCTGGGATATTTTTGTACCCCAGGGATTGTGGATCCTCTGGGATATTTTTGTACCCCAGGGATTGTGGATCCTCTGGGATATTTTTGTGCCCCAGAGCATGTGGATCCTCTGGGATGTGGGATGGGTTTGTGACCTGGGACATTTTGGGGATATTGCACACCTCAGGGGATCCTCTGGGGTATTTTTATGCTCAGAGCATGTGGATCCTCTGGGATATTTTGTGCCTCAGGGATTGTGGATCCTCTGGGCTATCTTTGTGCCCTAGGGAATGTGGATCCTCTGGGATATTTTGTACCCCAGGGATTGTGGATCCTCTGGGATATTTTGTGCCCCAGAGCACGTGGATCCTCTGGGATATTTTTGTGCCCCAGGGAATGTGGATCCTCTGGGATATTTTGTGCCCCAGAGCATGTGGATCCTCTGGGATGTGGGATGGGTTTGTGACCTGGGACAGTTTGGGGATCTTGCACACCTCAGGGGATCCTCTGGGATATTTTGTACCCCAGGGATTGTGGATCCTCTGGGATATTTTTACGCCCAGAGCATGTGGATCCTCTGGGATATTTTTGTACCCCAGGGAATGTGGATCCTCTGGGATATTTTTACGCCCAGAGCACGTGGATCCTCTGGGATGTGGGATGGGTTTGTGACCTGGGACATTTTGGGGATATTGCACACCTCAGGGGATCCTCTGGGATATTTTTATGCTCAGAGCATGTGGATCCTCTGGGATATTTTGTGTCCCAGAGAACGTGGGTCCTCTGGGATATTTTGTGCCCAGAGCATGTGGATCCTCTGGGATATTTTGTGCCCCAGGGAATGTGGATCCTCTGGGATGTGGTATGGGTTTGTGACCTGGGACAGTTTGGGGATCTTGCACACCTCAGGGGATCCTCTGGGATATTTTTGTACCCCAGGGATTGTGGATCCTCTGGGATATCTTTGTGCCCCAGGGAATGTGGATCCTCTGGGATATTTTGTACCCCAGGGAATGTGGATCCTCTGGGATATTTTGTACCCCAGGGAATGTGGATCCTCTGGGATATTTTTGTACCCCAGGGATTGTGGATCCTCTGGGATATCTTTGTGCCCCAGGGAATGTGGATCCTCTGGGATATTTTGTGCCCCAGAGCATGTGGATCCTCTGGGATATCTTTGTACCCCAGGGAATGTGGATCCTCTGGGATATCTTTGTGCCCCAGAGCATGTGGATCCTCTGGGATATTTTGTGCCCCAGGGAATGTGGATCCTCTGGGATATTTTGTGCCCCAGAGCATGTGGATCCTCTGGGATATTTTGTACCCCAGGGAATGTGGATCCTCTGGGATATTTTGTGCCCCAGGGAATGTGGATCCTCTGGGATGTGCAATGGGTTTGTGACCTGGGACACTTTGGGGACCTTGCACACCTCAGGATGTCTGACAGGCCTGTCCAGCCCAGAGCAGCTGGGAAATGTTGTCATTACAAAACCTCTTCCCTCCCCAAGCCTTTGCTGGAAGTTTCTCTCTCTGGGAGCTTTTCTGGGTTATTTGGGTGCCATAATCCCCCAGAGCAGCAGGCTGAGCTCCTGCCTGCCAGGGCTGAAGCAGTTCAGGAGCACCTGGAGACAGAGATTTAAAAACCCAGCTGAAGTGTCAGAAGAGGAGCTGACACACACTTCCAGGCTGTGTTTGCAGCCACAACCTGACAGTGCACAGACAGATGTTTTCTGGAGAGCTGAACATCTGCAGATGTCTCTGAGGGCTGGTTTCTCATTTCTTGTGCTCCTTTGGTGTGTGTGTTTCACCCCCAGGTGCTGGAGGCCGTCAGGAGCACCATTGCTGATGACAGAGTGAAGATTGATGTGGTGGAGGCCTTTGACCCCCTGCCCATCAGCCCTTGGGATGAGCAGACATTTGCAATCCACATTTTTCAAAAAACCATCCTGGACATTTTCCCAGATGTGGACAGTGTGGTCCCAGGTGACAGCAGGCACATGATGATTGTTGTTTCCTCTTCTGCTTTTCCCTTCTTTCCATTTGCTGTGTCCTCCTCCACCCCAGCTGTTAACTGCTGGAAACAGCTGCTTTTTCCTCTTTTTATTCCCTTCCCTCTCCATGCTTGAAAAGTTGTAATGTTGTTTTTGAGTAGTGGAAGTAAAAAAGCAAACAGGAAGCTGCCAGAAACAATGAGCCTTGAATTGGGTTTTCTACACATACAAAGGGATCTCTTCAGGGAAGAAAGGAATTGTGAGGGAGAGGAGGAGGTCTTGCTTCAGTTCTTCTTTTATTTTCATAGCTGCCAAAGCCATTCCTGCTTTTCTGCATTGTTCCTTATGGTCCCAGCCCCTTCCCTTTCTGCAGCTCCTTCCCAGCTCTGCAGTTGTTGGGTTGAAATTTGAAGTTTGCATTTTTGGGGAGGTTTGAAGTTTGCATTTTTGGGGGAGTTTGGAGTTTGCATTTTTGGGGAAGTTTGAAGTTTAGATTTTTGGGGAGGTTGAAGTTTAGATTTTTGGGGAAGTTTGAAGTTTGCATTTTTGGGGAGGTTGAAGTTTGCATTTTTGGAGAAGTTGAAGTTTGTATTTTTGGAGAAGTTGAAGTTTGCATTTTTGGGGAAGGTTGAAGTTTGCATTTTTGGAGAGGTTGAAATTTGAAGTTTGCATTTTTGGGAAGTTTGAAGTTTGCGTTTTTGGGGAGGTTGAAGTTTGCGTTTTTGGGGGAGTTTGGAGTTTGCATTTTTGGGGAGGCTGAAGTTTGCATTTTTAGGAAGTTTGCATTTTTGGGGAGATAGAAGATTGCATTTTTGGGGAGGCTGAAGTTTGCATTTTTGGGAAGTTTGCATTTTTGGGGAGGTTGAAGTTTGCATTTTTGGAGAGGCTGAAATTTGCATTTTTTGGAAGTTTGAAGTTTGCATTTTTGGGGAAGGTTGAAGTTTGCATTTTGGGAGAGGTTGAAATTTGAAGTTTGCATTTTTGGGAAGTTTGCATTTTTGGGGAGTTGGAAGTTTGCATTTTTGGGAAGTTTGAAGTTTAGATTTTTGGGGAAGTTTGAAGTTTGCATTTTTGGGGAGGTTGAAGTTTGCATTTTTGGGGAGTTGGAAGTTTGCATTTTTGGGGAGGCTGAAGTTTGGGGAGGTTGAAGTTTGGGGTGGTTGAAGTTTGTATTTTTGGGGAGGTTGAAGTTTGTATTTTTGGAGAAGTTGAAGTTTGCATTTTTGAGGAAAGTTTGAAGTTTGCATTTTTGGGGAGTTTGAAGTTTGCATTTTTGGGGAGGTTGTGTCAAAGCATTCTTGTGTTGAGTTGTGTGTTCAGCTCCTGGAGGACAGAATGTTCTCCAGCATGCACCAATCACTGTTTCCAGTGATGCTTTTGGTGCAGGACTGTTATAATTTGCTTTTCCTCTCTCCTGGGGAAAGGTGGGGCACTTTTTACACCTCACTCGTTCCTCCCCTGTCTTTATATGCATATCTACCTGTATATCTGGATTAAAGCTTTTAAGAAAATGCAGATTCTCCCACAGGGATGCAGAATGTAAATGATTTTGCCATTTAATAGAGTTATGAACTTTGCAGCAGTTTAGTGGAGACTGAAGCAGACTTGCAGCAAGTTAGCAAAGTTAACAAGTGCATGCTTGTGTGTACATCCAGTATTCCAAATATTCCACACTGCAGCCACTGAGGTCAGCCCAGCATTTTTTATCCATTGCAGTGTGTGAATTAATTAATCTGAATTCTCCATCTGCCTCAGATTTAGCAGCAGTGGTTTATTACAGCGACTTGATGAGGTCTTCATGGTGAGAGAGAAGGATGAGAATCTTGTTTGATGATCAGAAGGCAAGGCTGGATTTATTGATATATGATATATAATACATTATAACTGTACTAAAAAGAATAAAGAAGAGAAGTTTCAGAGGCTGCTAAGCTAAGGATAGCATAGAAAAGGATCTAAAAACAAGAGAGTTCTCTGTCGTTGTGTTCCAGAGAGCTTGCTGCCCTTAATTGTACACATGGAACATGGACCAGTCACAGGTGCATCTTATAATCATTGTTTATATTCTCTTCCTGGGGCCTCAGCTTCCCAGAAGATGAACAAGTCTCAAAGAAAGGATTTCTATGAAAAAATGTCTGCGACACTTGTGTGTACATCCAGTATTCCAAATATTCCACCCTGCAGCCACTGAGGTCAGCCCAGCATTTTTTATCCATTGCAGTGTGTGAATTAATCTGAATTCCCCATGTACTTCAGATTTAGCAGCAGTGGTTTATTACAGTGACTTGATGAGGTCTTCATGGTGAGAGAGAAGGATGAGAATCTTGTTTGATGATCAGAAGGCTGGATTTATTGATATATGATATATAATACATTATAACTGTACTAAAAAGAATAAAGAAGAGAAGTTGCAGAGGCTGCTAAGCTAAGAATAGCATAGAAAAGGATCTAAAAACAAGAGAGTTCTCTGTCGCTGTGTTCCAGAGAGCTTGCTGCCCTTAATTGTACAAATGGAACATGGACCAGTCACAGGTGCATCTCATTGTATGCCACAGCAGCTGATAATCATTGTTTATATTCTCTTCCTGGGGCCTCAGCTTCCCAGAAGATGAACAAGTCTCAAAGAAAGGATTTCTGTGAAAAAATGTCTGCGACACTTGTGTGTACATCCAGTATTCCAAATATTCCACCCTGCAGCCACTGAGGTCAGCCCAGCATTTTTTATCCATTGCAGTGTGTGAATTAATTAATCTGAATTCCCCATCTGCCTCAGATTTAGCAGCAGTGGTTTATTACAGCGACTTGATGAGGTCTTCATGGTGAGAGAGAAGGATGAGAATCTTGTTTGATGATCAGAAGGCAAGGCTGGATTTATTGATATGTGATATATAATACATTGTTGGAGATTTTCCCTCAGACATGGCTTGAAGGAAAAAGGCCATGAAAAAATACAGCAGATGGAAAAGTAAAAGGCAGCTGTGAGGAGCAAATTCTCAAAGCCTGTTTCTGTGAACAACAAGATTCTCAGGCATGTTTATGTAAACAACAGAAGTTCTCAGGTTGTTTTTAATAACAAGTAAATGTCTTGTCCTTGGATAAGGTATGGGAAAGCAAAAGTGACAAACATGAAGGCCTTGAGAACCTTTCATACCAGGGTTCTCAGGCAGTTTTCTCATAACAGGTGAACATTGCTGCTTCAGATTTAGCAGCAATGGCTCAGTGAAGTCATTACATTCATTTCCTAAAATTATTTTCATAAGGTGGGATTTTTAGACCTGAAGTCTTTGATGGCAGCAATAAACCTTTGATGGCAGCAGACCAACCCTGAGCTTTGTTTTTTTGCAGGCACGTGCATTGGGAACACGGACAGCAGGCACTTCAGCAACGTCACCAAGGCCATCTACAGGTTCAACCCTCTGCTCCTGGCACAGGATGATCTCCCCAGGTACTGAGCTCTGCACCTGGGGCTGGGCCCAGGCAAAGAGGAGATCCATGAGCAGAACAAACCCAGCCTTGTGAACCTCCCATGCCACCATTTCCTGCGGATTTTGGGGATGGGAATTCCCTTGGGATTGTGTCAGCTGGCTCTTTATTCCTTCAAATTCAGGCAGGACACATTGAGGTTTGATTCTGTGGTGCTTTGCATCCTTTGTGTGCTGTTCTGGTAGGTGGCCTTGTCCTGCAGATTTATCACTGAATTGATTTGAAATTTCCTGAAGTTACGTGATAACAACATCACCATGCAAAGGATTGTTTGCTTATTTAGATTTCTCATTTTATTGAGGTGCAGATTTCTCATTTTATTGAGGTGCAGGAGTGGAGTGTTCTGGCTGTGCAGCAATGGCCAAGAAATGGATTTTTTCAAGATTAGATTTTTAGATTTTTTCCAAAGTTAGCTGTTGAGCTCTGAGCCTTTGAATCAGAACATTTGGGTTGGTTACAGTGCAGTTTTGGGCTATATTTCTGTTTTTCTGTTGGTTACAGTGCAGTTTTGGGCTGTTTTTCTGTTGGTTACAGTGCAATTTTTGGTCTCTATTTCTGTGTTTTTCTGTTGGTTACAGTGCAGTTTTGGTCTATATTTCTGTGATTTTTCTGTTGGTTACAGTGCAGTTTTTGGGCTATATTTCTGTATTTTTCTGTTGGTTACAGTGCAGTTTTGGGCTGTTTTTCTGTTGGTTACAGTGCAGTTTTTGGGCTATATTTCTGTGATTTTTCTATTGGTTACAGTGCAATTTTTGGGCTATATTTCTGTATTTTTCTGTTGGTTACAGTGCAGTTTTTGGGTTATATTTCTGTGATTTTTCTGTTACAGTGCAGTTTTTGGGCTATATTTCTGTTTTTCTATTGGTTACAGTGCAGTTTTGGACTGTTTTTCTATTGGTTACAGTGCAAATTTTGGGCTATATTTCTGTATTTTTCTGTTGGTTACAGTGCAATTTTTGGGATATATTTCTGTGATTTTTCTATTGGTTACAGTGCAATTTTTGGTCTCTATTTCTGTGTTTTTCTGATGGTTACAGTGCAGTTTTTGGTCTCTATTGCTGCATTTTTCTGTTTTTCTTTATGAAGCCAACAGCCAAGCAAGGTGCTGCCTTTGTGCAATTGTGTCAGAAATTCCACCTGACCTAAAAAATGTCTTTTTTCCTTTCAGGATCCATGGCTTGAATGAGAGAATCTCCATTGAGAATTATGAGAGGCAGGTGGAGTTCCTCTTTCAGCTGATCAAGAACTGTGACATTGAGACCCTTCCAGAGCCCCACGCCAACTCCCACGAGCTCTGAGAGATTTTTGGGAGGAGCAGCTGCAGGTGGACTCTGGGACAGGGCCTGAAGATGGAATTTTGGAATTTTGGGTTTTGTTATATTGTGGTTTAAATACAGATGGGATAAGTGCAGGTTGTGTGATAGGAATGTGGCCAAATACAACAACTAACCCTGATTTCTGCTCTCTGTGCTCTGATGTGCAGCCATTAATCTGGCACTAATTTTTTTCAGCTCTTTAAACCTCTAAAATTGGTAATCACTAAAAATCTGAGCTATGCCCAGCAGCCACTCACACTAGAAGCTGACTCACCCTGTGTGCCTCTGACAAACTCCTTTTTGATGGTGAATGGATCTTTCCCAGGTGAGGATTTTTCCAGAAGGCCACAGGGAGGGTTTGTGGTGTGCTGAAATGTTCCTGTCACTGCTGCAGCCACACTGAGGAGTTCTGGCACTGCTGCTGGGCTCTGCTGCTTCCCAGGGCATTCTCCCTTGGCTGCACTGATTCCTGGCTCTATTTTCAGGTACTCCAGAACTTCTGTGTTGTTGTGACTGAGGAGGTGCTGAAAACTTTCCTGTCCATCATTTTAGTGCTGATTTTTGTTCCCTCTGTGACTCAGGGTGTGTTGTTCAACTGGGTGTCAGATTAAGGGATTGCAGCTTTGAATGAGGAATTAAATCCCTCGTCTGCTCCTCTCTTTTCTCACTTTGTGCTTCTCCTTTGTTCTTCTGAAAACTTAATTTTGAAAGATTTGAAACCTTTCAGTTTTTCCCAGTTTAGTGTTCACTCCCATGGCTGCACTGATTCCTGACTCTATTTTCAGGTACTCCAGAACTTCTGTGTTGTTGTGACTGAGGAGGTGCTGAAAACTTTCCTGTCCATCATTTTAGTGCTGATTTTTGCTCCCTCTGTGACTCAGGGTGTGGCTCAGGGTTTGTTGTACAGCTGGATGTCAGAATAAGGGATTGCAGCTTTAAATCCCTCTTGTCTGCTCCTCTCTTTTCTCACTTTGTGCTTCTCCTTTGCTATTCTGAGAACTTAATTTTGAAAGATTTGAAACCTTTCAGTTTTTCCCAGTTCAGTGTTCACTCCCATGGCTCCACTGATTCCTGTACTCCAGAACTTCTGTGTTGTTGTGACTGAGGAGGTGCTGAAAACTTTCCTGTCCATCATTTTAGTGCTGATTTTTGTTCCCTCTGTGACTCAGGGTGTGTTGTTCAACTGGGTGTCAGATTAAGGGATTGCAGCTTTGAATGAGGAATTAAATCCCTCGTCTGCTCCTCTCTTTTCTCACTTTGTGCTTCTCCTTTGTTCTTCTGAAAACTTAATTTTGAAAGATTTGAAACCTTTCAGTTTCTCCCAGTTCAGTGTTCACTCCCTTGGCTGCACTGATCCCTGGCTCTATTTTCAGGTACTCCAGAACTTCTGTGTTGTTGTGACTGAGGAGGTGCTGAAAACTTTCCTGTCCATCATTTTAGTGCTGATTTTTGTTCCCTCCATGACTCAGGGTGTGGCTCAGGGTTTGTTGTACGGCTGTGTGTCAGAATAAGGGATTGCAGCTTTGAATGAGGAATTAAATCCCTGTTTTCTGCTTGTCTCTTTTCTCACTTTATCCTTCTCCTTTGCTCTTCTGAGAACTTGATTGTGAAGGATGTGAAGCCCTTCAGTTTCTCCCAGTTCAGAGGGCTCTCAGGTTTGTTCCTTCACTGCCAGTGCCAGCAATTTCCACTTTCCTGCTCAGTTTTTTGGGAATCCTGGGGAAGGCAGGCCACAGATGCTGACTCTGCTTCATCTTGCACTTCTATGTCAGCACTGAAGGCTTCAGCATTCCTTTGGCCTTGATAATTGGGGTTACCAGTATTAGTTAGACAAATAATTTATTTAATCAGTTAAAATTAAATTAATTTTATCAATAAATAGTTAGCAAAGTTATGTTAGGCAAGGAAAAGCCTGAATCCTGGGGAAGGCAATCCTTGGATTCATCTTGCACTTCTTGCCTGCCTATGTCAGCACTGAAGGCTTCAGCATTCCTTTGGCCTTGATAATTGAGGTTACCAGTATTAGTTAGAGAAATAATTTATTTAATTAAATTAATTTTATCAATAAATAGCTAACAAAGTGTTGTTAGCCAAAGAAAAGCCTGAATCCTGGGGAAGGCAGGCCATGGATTCATCTTGCACTTCTTGCCTACCTATGTCAGCACTGAAGGGTTCAGCATTATTTTGGCCTTAATAGTTGGGGTTACCAGTATTAATTAGACAAATAATTTATTTAATTAAGTTAATTTTATCAATAAAAGTGATGTTAGCCAAAGAAAAGCCTGAAGCCTGGGGAAGGCAGTCCTTGGGTTCATCTTGGACTTCTTCTATGACAGCACTGAAGGGTTCAGCATTCCTTTGGCCTTGGCAGTTGGGGTTACCAGTATTAATTAGACAAATTATTTATTTAATTATTTAAAATTAAATTAATTTTATCAATAAATAGCTAACAAAGTGATGTTAGCCAAGGAAAAGCTTGGATCCTGGGGAAGGCAGGCCATGGATGTTGGCTCTGCTTCATCTTGCACTTCCTGCCTGCCTATGACAGCACTGAAGGGTTCAGCATTCCTTTGGCTTTGACAGTTTGGGTTACCAGTATTAATTAGACAAACAATTTATTTAATTAGTTTAAATTAAATTAATTTTATCAATAAAAGTGATGTTAGCCAAGGAAAAGCCTGGATCCTGGGGAAGGCAGGCCATGGATTCATCTTGCACTTCTTGCCTGCCTATGACAGCACTGAAGGGTTCAGCATTCCTTTGGCCTTTACAGTTGGGGTTACCAGTATTAATTTAGACAAATACCAGTAATTTAGACAAGTAATTTATTTAATTAAATTAATTTTATTAATAAATAGTTACCAAAGTGATGTTAGCCAAAGAAAAGCCTGGAAGTGTGCCAGTGCCTTGCTGCAGGGACCAGTGCAGCACCTCCTGCACAGATGTGGCTGTTTTTCAGAGCTTCAGTAATGCACTTCAATGGGTGGATGTTCTGCTCTGAATTCATACTGTGAAATGTGCTGGAATGTACAGGAAATCCCCTGAAATGTGTCCTGAAAAACACTGATGGAACTGTGATCCCAATTCTTTCCATTCACTTATTTGTTTGTGTTTGATCTTATCACTGTGGCCAGAGGGCTCCAACTGTATCACTGAATAATTGAAACAAAACTGACAGTTTCATCTAATAAAATGAGGAATGGGAATTCTTTTCTGGTGATCATTTCTTCTTTTTATGTAGCTGTGAAGTCATTTCCACACCTGAGCAATCCATAAAGTTTCCATCCAAACAAACCCACCTATTTTCCAGCCAGATTTAATCTTTGCTGCCTTTTCTGCACACAATCAGCTCACCCTGGGCAGGCATTGTTGGGCAGTAAATAGTTTGCATCTTTTCTGCTTTGCTGCACTCTGTGATTTGTTCAGGCACGTGTCTGTGGCTCTTTTGTGGAGGTGTCACTGCTCCTGTGAATAAAAATCAGTTGTTAAGCAACTTCCATTTACCTAAATATAATGTGACAATGAGGTAAAAATATCACTTAAAAAAATCCAGAGTCTCAGAATTTCTCACTATAAATATTCTAAAGGGAGAGAGCTTAGCTCAAGATAAAAACTTCTATAGAAGTTACCTGTTAACTTCATTTCTGTTGATTTGACAAATATTTCTTTGTGTATTCCATTGTGCAGGCCCAGCAGAAGTGATGTGTCAGGGCACAGCACTGAATAAAACACAGCCCTGGCAGTGGGAGGTGCACAGAAGGGTTTGGTGTTGTTTTTTCTCTGGCAAATCTCTGTAAAACTCAGTTTAAATCCTTTGCTTTGCCTGTGGCTGTAGGGGGGCAATAACAGCTGATGGTTGTGCTGCCAGGCAGAGGGAAAACAGGGAGAAAATGGGAAAAAATCCCATGAGAGAGCACAGGTTGTGAAAATCCTGACCTGGGTCATGCTGTTGAGGTGTGGAAGGAGGAATTTCTTGCCTGTTGTGTCCTAAAGACACAAAGCATCTTTATATTCTGTAATTTTCCCCCAGCCAAAACCCCCTTACCTCTGTTTTTGTGAGGATTGTTTCTTTAAAGGAAGAAAATTCATTTTGCTGCTGGAGGAGCAGCGAAGGGCAGAGGGTGCTGGGAGGGCAGGGCTGGGTTTGGCAGCTCCTGTGTGAGTGTGAGCCCTGAGATTTGGCTGGGGCAGCTCCTGTGTGAGTGTGAGCCTGGGATTTGGCTGGGGCAGCTCCTGTGTGAGTGTGAGCTTTGAGATTTGGCTGGGCAGCTCCTGTGTGAGTGTGAGCCTGAGATTTGGCTGGGGCAGCTCCTGTGTGAGTGTGAGCTTTGAGATTTGGCTGAGGCAGCTCCTGTGTGAGTGTGAGCTTTGAGATTTGGCTGAGGCAGCTCCTGTGTGAGTGTGAGCTTTGAGATTTGGCTGAGGCAGCTCCTGTGTGAGTGTGAGCCATGGATTTGGCTGGGGCAGCTCCTGTGTGAGTGTGAACATGAGATTTGGCTGGGGCAGCTCCTGTGTGAGTGTGAGCTTTGAGATTTGGCTGGGGCAGCTCCTGTGTGAGTGTGAACATGAGATTTGGCTGGGGCAGCTCCTGTGTGAGTGTGAGCCTGGGATTTGGCTGGGGCAGCTCCTGTGTGAGTGTGAGCTTTCAGATTTGTCTGGGGCAGCTCCTGTGTGAGTGTGAGCTCTGAGATTTGGCTGGGGCAGCTCCTGTGTGAGTGTGAGCCTCGAGATTTGGCTGAGGCAGCTCCTGTGTGAGTGTGAACATGAGATTTGGCTGGGGCAGCTCCTGTGTGAGTGTGAGCCTCCTGTGTGAGTGTGAACATGGGATTTGGCTGGGAAAGCTCCTGTGTGAGTGTGAGCCTGGGATTTGGCTCCTTGCAGAGCTCATTAAGGGCAGCTCCTCAGCCAGGCCTGGCACCTTGCAGTGCTCTGCAGAATTTCAGTGGTCCCTGAGGTTGCAGCAAAGTGCTTTAAACACCCCCTGTTCCTGCAGGATCCACTGGGAAACGCCACATTCCCATCTTTGCCCATCTCCCCATCCCTCCTGATGATTATCCCTGCTTTTTCCACGGGGCAGCTTTGCCTTTGTGCTCTTTAAGCCTCTTTATTTTATCACATTTGTGCCAGCTCGTGGCTGTGTGATTGTTCCAGGGAGTCACTCAGTGCTTGGTGTCTGCACAGATCCCTTCCCACCCCATTTCCCTGTTCAGGAGATGTTTCTGAAAATGTCACTTTTCCCAAGTGGAGTGTGAAATTCCCAGCAATAACAACAATAACATGAATGATACATTTGCTGTAAGATCACCTCCAAGCTTGCATGGCGTGAGCATAAAAATCTTTTCATAAAAATCCTTTCTTTAGGATTTTTCCCCCTTCTGGGAAGCTGAGGCCCCAGAGAAAGAATGCAAACATTGATTATCTGCTGCTGTGGAATGCAACAGGTGCATCTGTGATTGGCCCATGTACAATTAAGGCCCATACACAATTAATTGTGTACAATTAAGGGCCCATCAAAGACTGAGCTCTGTCTGGGAGAATCAGGGAGAGCTCCTTTGTTGATTCATTCTTTTTCTATTCTTAGCTTAGCAGCTTTTCTCTTTATTCCTTTTAGCATAGTCTTAATGTATAAGACTATACTAATTATTAGACGAGAATCTTGACTTCATGATCAGAAGGCTGGTTTTATTAATTTATGATATTATATTAATTTATTATTAATTTATCTATTATTTTAAAATTTTATTATTTTTATTTATTTATTTATTTTTTATTTTAAAATAAATTTTATTTTATAAAATAAATTTTTTATTTAATTTTTTTTATTTTTCATTTAAATAAATTTTATTTTAAAATAAAATTTTATTTAAATTTTTGAATTTTTATTTATTAATTTTTAAATTTTTAGTTATTAATTTTAAAAGTTCATTAAATAAAAATTTTATTTTTAATTTATGATATTATTATGATATAAAAATTAATAAATCCAGCCTTCTGATCATGAAGTCAGGATTCTCATCTGTCTCTTCACCCCTGAGGAAGCCTTGCAAGGCCAGCAACAAGCAGTTACTGGAGAGAGCCAAGCACATGATGAAAACACAGATTAATGACTGCAGGAGCTGTTCTTTTTGTGTTGCAGTGAGTCACCGTGCCTGGAGCAGGGGGAGCAATTACTCTGACTCAGAGAGGGGAGGAAGAGCCTGAATTTCTGCTCTGAGTTCAGGTAACTCCGTCATAATCAACTGAGATATTATTGGAGCACTGTGTTAGCCCAATTCCAATGTTTATTACATCCATAACAACTTCATTTTTGCCCTGTTTTCCCCAGATCTGCACAGTTGATGTTTTTGTGCCAGCACTGACTCCGGGTGAGCCGTGTGAGGCTGTCAGAGTGCTGAGGGCCAGCAGAGCCGGGCCCTGGGGAGGAGGCCACGTCCCACACCTGCATTTCTAAAGAAAGCTCTGTTGCTGGGCTCTCTGTCACACAGCTTGGGTTATTTTCAGCCCCAGGTGGCCGCGGGGAGCTGAGGCTCAGAGCTGCAGGAACAAGGTGTTTACAGAGTTGTTTCCTCCAGCTTTGCATTTGACACTTGCAGTCTTGGCTCCTCTTCTGCTGTTCCATGGAGCTGCTGAAATCCATTTTCTGCAGCAGGTGCAGTGCAAATTCCCCTGTCTCAGTGCTGTGGAGTGAGGCCTGCCCTGAGAACCTGCTCGGCCACACCCTGTGCTGACAGAGAGGAGCATTCCTCACCTGCAGCTCAACCCGCGGCCCTGGATTCTCTCATTTTCAGCGCTCTTTGTGCTGCTGCACAAATTCCTGCCGACCTCTTCGCTCCTTGCTGGTGCTCTGGAACTTTTTGAGTATTTTTGTCCCTTCAGTCCTAAATTCAAGCTCTTGAAATGAACCCTTTGCAGACGTGCTGCTGTGAGCTCTCTGCAGCGTGTGCCACCATCTGAGGGTGCAGCAGTGCTGCCCGGGGGTTGATTTTCCTGGCCGGGCAGCCTGGGGAGGGCTGTGTGACACCGGAGCAGGGGCTGGGCTCAGCTTTCCGCTCCCACCGAGATAAAGGGCTCGGGCTGCTGGGGAAGGGAGGGCCCTGCTCCCTGCAGATCCCTGTGCTGATTGCAGGGCTCGGAGCTGGGCTGGGGGGCCCAGAGGAAGCTGCAGTCACTCCTCAGCAGGAAGGAAAATGACCACATGGAAGGGTGGTTAGAGCAAGGGGGCAGGGGACAAAGGGAAAATGCTCTTTGCCACTCCGGGGTTGCTCACAGGGCAGGAGGGGTCTTAAAAGTGACATTCAAGCCATGCAGCTTTTCCCAGGGTGCTTTTCATGCCTCTCTTAATGGGTGTTTTTAACCCAGCACAATGGTGTGGTTTATTGCAGCCCTTTGTGTGGTTTATCTGAGCCCAGTAAATGCTCAGATCACTTGAGCACTGTGCCTGGCCTTGCACTACAGAGATGATCCCATGGAGAGGCCTGGCTCAGATATTCTGGATCTGATATTCTGATATCCTGACATCCTGATATCCTGATATCCTGATATCCTGATATTCTGATATCCTGATATCCTGATATTCTGATATCCAGATATTCTGATATCCAGATATCCTGATATTCTGATATCCTGATATTCTGATATCCAGATATCCTGATATTCTGATATCCTGATATCCTGATATCCTTCCACTTGGATTTTTAAATGTTGGTACTGCAGGACTGCCTTGTTGTATCTAAACATGTTAATCCAAAATCCTCTTTGGGATTTTGGGAAGTGAGAGTGTCTTGGAGCAGGAAATAGGGGGAATTAAGAGATTATTGTGTATTTTTTAATCATGAATCTCTGACCTGGCCAGCTTTGTGCTATCAGTGTTTTCTTCAGGCTAATTCTGACTATAAATGAATTCTCTCTCAGCCCATAAGTGGAACAAAGCTGCCATGTGAGGCACATCCCCAGGTGTCCCTGTCCCTGCTGCCCCAGCGGATCTGCTGACCTTGTGCAGCACAGGAAGGCCAGGCCCAGGTGCTCTCACATGGTCCCACCCCAGGGGCTGCCCCGTGTTTGTCACAGCAGCCCCAGCACGTGGGGGACACAGGAACACAGCTGGGACCTTGGAAAAAGGGATGGAGATGGGTTTGTTTGCTTCCAGGCTGGCAGAACAGGAATTCCTGAGCTGCATTTGTGCCCCAGCCCAGGGCCAGCTGCTGACGTGGTTCCCTGTCCTGGTGAGCTGCTCCTGCCCTGCAGTGACATCTGAAGGGACAATCCTGCTCCCTGACCTGCTCAGGTTTGTTTTCTGATGAGATTCTCCTGCTCCCTGACCTGCTCAGGTTTGTTTCCTGATGAGATTCTCCTGCTCCATGACCTGCTCAGGTTTGTTTCCTGATGAGATTCTCCTGCTCCACGACCTGCTCAGGTTTGTTTTCTGATGAGATTCTGGCAAGGAATTAAGGACCCAGTTCCTGTTGCCCTGATTTTTTAAGATTTTTCTAAGCCTTCTGATGTTGACATTCTTGTAGCAAAGTTCCTCACACCCTTTCTGTAAATAACTCATTGCTTTGCATTCTTTTATAGGAGAGGAAAAATTTGATGGACTGTTGGTTTGTCCAGTGTCATTGGAGAGGTGGCACTGCCACCCTCCAATCCTCTGTCAGTTTTAGCAAACTATAAGTGTTAGTCAGAAAATAAACTTTCCCTTTTCTTCACCCTGAGAGCAGCAGTGTGTGCTCGTGTTGTTTGGTGTCCTACAGTGACAATTCCCTCAGGATCCTTGCTGGGGCTCCACTGAGGCTGTGGTGGAGCCAGGACAGGCAGCAAAGGCACCTCTCAGGGCACTGACACTTCTCTGTCAGGATTTTTTAAGTGATTTTGGCCCAAACTGGATTTTCCTGTGAATCCCTGAGGCCATTCCTGAGTGCTGGGCACTTCAGCAGTGCCAGCACCACGTGGGCACCACATTCCAGGAGACATTCCAGCCTCCAGCACAGCTCAGTGCTCAACTCCTTCCTTTCCAAAGGTTTTTTTGTTGCTTTTGCTACCTGCTCCCTGCAATTGGAAACCCAATTTCCTGCCCTTTCATCCTCTGCTTTTTTTTTTTTTTTTTTTTTTTTTTTTTTTTTTTTTTTTTGATCTCAGCCTCGCTGGGGGAGGTTTTTATCTATTTCTGTTTGCTTGTCTCAGGCAGCTTTTGTCCCCACAATTTCCACTTCCTGATCCGCAGCTGGGGAGCAGTGAGGTCACATTTGGGTGCATTTGTTGTTTTTGGGGAGGTGAGGGAGGAACTGGAGGCTCCATCCTGGGGGAGGGATGGATTTTCTGAGTCAGGAAGGAAAGGTGAAGGTGGAAGCAGAGCCTTGCAGCCAGGTTTGGACAGAGGAGGATGGAGGGAGGGTTTGGAGCTGCGTGGAAGTTGGCTGTGGCTGGAGTTGTGGCTGTGGATGTCTCCAGTTTTCCATGAGGTTTCTTTGGTGCTGGGAATGAGTGAAATGACCCCAAAGGCTCCTCATCCCTGAAATCCCAGAATCCCTGGATGGTTTGGGTTGGAAGGGACTTTACACTCCTTCCTTTCCAGGGAAGGAGTTTTTCTAGACCCCTTTTGGGGTCTATTCCACCCCTGCCATGGCAGGGACACCTCCCACTATCCCAGGGTGTTCCAAACCCTGTTCAGCCTGGACTTGGGGTGCAGGGACAGCCCCAGCTGCTCTGGGCACCTCCCAGGGAGGAATTCCTTCCCAAATCCCATCTAACCCTGCCTCTGGCAGTGGGAATCCATTCCCCTTGTCCTGTCAGTATAAAAAATCCCTTCTCAGTGCTGCTCTCTCTCTGTGCTGTTCTGCTCCACAGGTTTCTCTCACCCTCTTCTCCAAAAGCACCAGATCTTCCAGGAGAACACCTCGCTGTGCCCAGTTTGTGATGGGAGCCGACAGAACTGGAGCAGCTCTGGGTCACAACAAATCCTGCCTCTGTTTCCTTGAGGAATGAGTGAAGCCAGCAGCTCCAGGCCGTGTCCCCGTGTCCATGTGGGATTGTGCCCTCCCCTTGCCCCCGACATTTCCAGTGTCCCTCATTGGCCCAGGTTGTGTCCCCAAGGCCCCAGGCTGGGCTCACATCATCCCCCTGAGCAATAACTCGCTGCTGCCTGTTTCCTGGGAGGAAAGGAAAGGCAGGAAGGAAAAACAACGGCTCAAAATTTCCACTCATGACAAGAAAAAAAAAAAAAAAAAAAAAAAAAAAAAAAAAAAAAAGAAATAAAAGGAAAGCATGAATCAGAGGAGCTGGTTCATTCAGGAACACAGAACTACACAGAGCAACAAGGACCTGACCTCTGTAGCAGGAGTTTTTGTGCTCTTTATTTATTTGTTGTGGGACAGTTTGGCATAAACAGAGGCTGAGTACGTGACAATATTGCTGAGCTTCTGTTCAGAGCCTGGCAGAGACCTGGGACCCAGGGGTGCTCCTTGGGCTGGATCCAGCTGTGTGTCCCTGGAACGGGGTCCCTGGAAGCGGCCCTGGGGGTGGCATTGTCGGGGTGCCACCTGTGAGCTCCCTGTCCCCAGAGGGGCACAACGAGGCTTCCCCAGAGAGGGATCCACGGAGGTGAGAGCAGGGAAAACATTGGGGGATGGATGGAGGGATGGATGGATGGACGGACAGATGGACGGATGGACGGATGGATGGAGGGATGGATGGATCCATGGATGGACGGATGGATGGATGGATGGATCCATGGATGGATGGATGGAGGGATGGATGGATGGATGGATGGATGGATCCATGGATGGATCCATGGATGGATGGATGGATGGATCCATGGATGGATGGATGGATGGATGGATCTCTGGATAGAGGGATAGATGGACGCATAGAGGGATGGACAGATAGACAGACAGAAGGATGGATGGATGGAAGAATGGACGGCATGGTGGATGGAAGGACGGCAGCACAGACGGACGGACAGACTGACAGACAGACGCACGGACAGACGGACGGACGGACAGACGGACGGACAGACTGACCGCTCCCGCCCGGGTGTGGGCTCAGCCGCACGTGACCCACAGGCCCCGCCCCCGCGCCGACAAAGGGGCGTGGTCTATCCGCACAGCGGGGACGCGCTCCGCGCCGGGGGCGGGGCCAGACGTGACGCCACGCGGGTCGGACCAATGGGAGCGCGGCGCGGCGGGGCGGGCGCGGCCGCCATTGGCCGGCGGTGATGTCAGGGCGGCGCGGGGCGGGGCCCGGCGGGGCAGAGCGCGGGGCGGCGGGGGAGCCGCGGGTGCGCAGCGGGAGCGGAGCGAGCGGCACCGGGCGGTACCGGCACGGCGGGGACTCGGTACCCGCACCGCGGGGCACGGCGGGGACACGGGCGGCGGTACCGTGGGGACCGGCCGGGGCAGCCCCGCTCCGCATCTCCGCGGCTCGCGGGGCGCTGCGGGAGGCGGGAGGAGCCCCGGGCGCGGGGATCGCCCTGCGGGTCCCTCCCGGTGCCCGCACCCCCCGGCTCAGCCGCTGAGGGTGCCCGGGGGAGAGGTGGGGGTACGGCGAAGGTTGGAGGGAAGGGATGGAGCGGCTGCCCCGGGACCCCCCGAATATCGGCTCTCCCCCCGTGTGTTCCAGGTGACGGGCGAGCTGTCGGAAACGCGCGTTGTGTGCCAGGCTGCCCCGATGCCAGCCCCCACCCTGCAGCCCGGCCGGCTCCGTGAGTAACCAACCCTCGCTGGGCGCTGCTGTTGGTGCGAGTAACAGGAACTGTGCTGGCCTCGTGCTGCTGAGGAAGGAGCAGGAGGAGGAGGAGGGCGGCAGTGACACTCGCAGCCTGCTGGAAGCGCTGGCTGTGCTGGCAGAAAGCCGCAGGAGCCTTCGGAGGGGAATCCTGCAGAGGGACGGTGCTGCTGGCAAAGCCCTGGCAGCAAGAAGAGCCTGAGTGGGATCATGTCTGAAAGCCAGTCCTCTCCTTCAGTGTTCCTTTAAGTTTCTACATCCTTTACTTCATCTGTTTTTCCCTCTGCCCCGTCACATCTGCTGGAAGACATCTGGGAGGAGATGCGCTAAGGCATCACACATCTGGGGAGGAGAGCTCGGATCGTGCACAGGGCGCTGGGAAGGAGCAGAACAGGGGGAACCGAGCCATTCCCAGCTGCTGCCGTGTCCCCTGCGCTCCGCGTCCCTGCTTGATGGGGATCGCTGCCGCAGCAGCAGGCTCCGCACTCCCGGGCGGGCGAGCAGCGCTGGCACAGCTCCCTCCTGGATGCTGGCAAGGCCGTGTGGATAAGCTGCTGGCAGAAGATCCCTCCTGGAGCAGCTGCTGGCTGTAGGCCCAGCGAGCCAAGGGTCGGGAGAGCGTGTCCTGCAGCATGACATCCACGCTGGAGCCCAAGGATCCCCCCCAGGCCAACGGGGACTGCGGGCAGCCCGCGGGGCCCGAGCATTTCCTGCGGCCCGAGGGCACCGCCGTGGACCTGGTGGTGCTGGAGTCCCGAGCCAACGCCAAAGGGGTGAGGGAGGAGGATGCTCTGCTGGAGAACGGCAGCCAGAGCAACGAGAGCGATGACACCAGCACGGAGCGGGGGCCTGAGCCCCCCTCGCCCCTCAAGGAGACCTCGTTTTCCATCGGGCTGCAGGTGCTGTTCCCCTTCCTGCTGGCTGGATTTGGCACGGTGGCTGCTGGGATGGTGCTGGACATTGTGCAGGTATGGCTGGGGTGGGGCTGGACATGGTGCAGGTATGGCTGGGGTGGTGCAGGTGGTGCTGGACATGGTGTAGGTAGGGCTGGGGTGGTGCAGGTGGTGCTGGACATGGTGCAGGTGGGGCTGGACATCGTGCAGGTATGACTAGGATGGTGCTGGACATGGTGCAGGTAGGGCTGGGGTGGTGCAGGTAGGGCTGGGGTGGTGCTGGATGTTGTGCAGGTAGGGTTGGGGTGGGGCTGGACATGGTGCAGGTGGGGCTGGACATGGTGCAGGTAGGGCTGGGGTGGTGCTGGATGTTGTGCAGGTAGGGTTGGGGTGGGGCTGGACATTGTGCAGGTGAGGCTGGGATGGTGCTGGACATGGTGCAGGTGGGGCTGGGGTGGTGCAGGTGAGGCTGGGGTGGTGCTGGATGTTGTGCAGGTAGGGTTGGGGTGGTTCTGGACCTGGTGCAGGTGGGGCTGGACATGGTGCAGGTGGGGCTGGGATGGTGCAGGTGGGGCTGGACATGGTGCAGGTAGGGCTGGGGTGGTTCTGGACCTCGTGCAGTTATGCCTGGACATGGTGCAGGTGGGGCTGGTGCTCCCCTGGCACTCTGCAGGGCCGGGTGGGATAAAGGAATAATAAAGGAATAGCCAAGGAATGCCAAGGCTGCAATGAAGGAATGCCAGGGCTGCCTCAGCAGCAGGGAGAGGGAGAACAGTTTATCCCTGGTGTGCTGGGTGGGGAGGGGGAGATGGGGGAAGCCTCCAGCTCCTTGTCCCAGCCCTGGCTTTGTAAATTCAGCTCAGTTAAATTAATGAGATGGAAGAGAAGTGAGGAATGAAGGAAGGAGAGGGCGCTCAAAGGAGAAGGTGCAGCCTGGGAGCTGAGACAGCTGGAGACAAAACCCTTCCCTGCTGCTGCTGCCTGGTGCCACCCCAGCCCTGGGACACCCCAGGTGCCACCCCAGCCCTGGGACTGGCTCCTTTGTCCCTTTCCCACTCAGGTGCTGGCTCTGCCAGGTTAACGCTTCCCTGTGTGTGTGCCAGGCTCATTCCAGATCTTCCTGCGCCATTCCTTGTGCCCTGGAGCCACCCAGACGTGACAGGGGTGCTCCTAGGAAAGGCTCCTAGGAAAGGCCAGCAGGGAGCTGGCAGCTGCCCCTGGATGGAAACCGAGGTGTTCCCTGTGGGAATGTGCCAGCCTGGCTGTGTTTGCATGTGGGAACGCCGCCTCTGCAGCCTGAGCTGCTCCCACCACGTCCCCCAGGCGTGCCTGGCAGCAGAGCAGCTTCTCCTGGGCAGAGCCTCCCATCTCTGGGGCACAAAACTGGGCTTTGAGATGGGGACACATCCATTTGGGCAGCACAAAACTGGGCTTTGGGATAGGGACACATCCATTTGGGCAGCACAAAACTGGGCTTTGAGGTGGGGACACATCCATTTGGGCAGCACAAAACTGGGCTTTGGGATGGGATGGGGACACATCCGTTTGGGCAGCACAAAACTGGGCTTTGAGATGGGGACACATCCATTTGGGCAGCACAAAACTGGGCTTTGGGATGGGGACACATCCATTTGGGCAGCACAAAACTGGGCTTTGGGATGGGGACACATCCATTTGGGCAGCACAAAACTGGGCTTTGGGATGGGGACACATCCATTTGGGCAGCACAAAACTGGGCTTTGGGATAGGGACACATCCATTTGGGCAGCACAAAACTGGGCTTTGGGATGGGGACACATCCATTTGGGCAGCACAAAACTGGGCTTTGGGATGGGATGGGGACACATCCGTTTGGGCAGCACAAAACTGGGCTTTGAGGTGGGGACACATCCATTTGGGCAGCACAAAACTGGGCTTTGAGGTGGGGACACATCCATTTGGGCAGCACAAAACTGGGCTTTGGGATGGGGACACATCCACTTGGGCAGCACAAACATCTCAGCTTGGGGCTGCTGGGCTCTGGGCAGACAAGGCCTGGTGGTGTGGGCAGCACGAGGCTCCGGTGCCAGCCCCGGTGCCAGGAGGGCAGAGGGTTTGTTTGGGGTTTGTGGGTGCTGTCCTGCCCATTTGTGGGTGCTGTCCTGCCCACAGCAGCAGTTTCCCCGCGTGCCTTTGAGCTCTGCTCATCGTGGTGGGACAGCTGGGAAGTGACTCCAAACAGGAAAGGCTGGACGGGGGAAATCATTCCAGAATAGCTTTACTGGAATCGTTTTCTGAGGAAAAAAAAAAAAAAAAAGAAAAAAAAAAAGGGTATTTCAAGCGTGTTTTCCCTTCATAAGGTCCCTGCCTGGCTCTGCTGGAAGTTCCCCAAAGTGATTTGAGCCCAAGCTAAAGTTTTTCCTGGAGCAGGCGCTGCCCTTGTGGGCAGTGTTGACACATGGTGTTCATAATGTCACGTCTCATCTTTCATACTCCAAACTGCGCTGAACTCTTCAGCACTTTCACAGTTTTTGTCAGCAGTTATTTGCAGTTCAATCAGTTACACAATTAATTATTCCTTGATAAAGTTCGCCTTCAGGATGCCCTTTTAGAAAATCAGGATTTGAAGGAACAACAGAAATTTGGGAGCTACAATAGAAGGGGCTGGGAGGCTCTGGCTCAGCCCTGTGTTCTGGTTCCTGTGGCCTTTAGGAGTAAAACTTTGTAATTCCTGTGGAATTCCCACAGCAGCTCAGCCTGTGCTGCCAGCAGCTCCAACTCCCTTTAGCCTTGGAATTCAATTCCCATGGCTGGGAAGGGGGATGGAGGATTTTTCCAGAACCTCCCAGGTCCAGCTCACCCCTCCAGTGCTGCATGGGATCCTGGGCAGATCCTGAAGAATTATTTATGATTATGATTATGTCATTATTATAATCATTATTAGTATAACAATACTAGTAATATTATTTTATTATTATTTTATTGTTATATTGTGTTATTATGTTATATTATTATTTAATTATTGTGTTATATAAAGGCTATGAGCCTTTGCTGTGTCTTGCAAAAATATATATAATATTATATTATTATACTATATAATAAATATATAATTATATATTATATATAATTATATAATGTATATTATTATGTTATAAATATAAAATATATATTTTATATGTAAAAATTCTATATTATATATAGAACATATATTTATATATAACATATATATAATGTTATATTATATAGATAAAATATATATAAAATATATATTTTCTATATCAAATTTTATATAGAAAAATTTCATATATTTAATTTTATTATTCTGCTTTATTATATTAATATATTATTTTATCAATATTAGATATTATATATAATTCCATATGTGTATAATTATATATATAATTTCACATGTAATTTTTTTATATTTATAAAATTTTATTATACTATATCGTTAGTATATGAATATATTATTTTTAAATAATATATAGTTCTATAATGTATATAATTATATATATAGTTTAAATATATATATATAAAGCTTTTTAATATATATATCTGTATATATCTATATATCTATATCTATATATCTATATCTATATCTATATAAATATATATATATAAAGTTTATATCTATATATATATATAGATATATAGATATATAGATATATAGATATATATGTTTTTATTGAATGTACCTTGGGTGGGATTTGCTGGTGTTATTGAATGTGCTTTAATGTGAGATTGGCTGGTTTTATTGAATGTAATTTGGTGAGATTGGCTGGTTTTATTGAGTGTACTTTGATCAGAGATTTGCTCATTTTATTGAATGTGCTTTGGTAAGATTTTCTGGTTTTATTGAATGTGCTTTAATGTGAGATTGGCTGGTTTTATTGAATGTAATTTGGTGAGATTTGCTGGTTTTATTGAGTGTGCTTTGGTCAGAGATTTCCTGGTTTTATTGAATGTATCTTGGGTGGGATTTGCTGGTTTTATTGAATGTGCTTTGGTCAGAGATGAGCTGAATTTATTGAATGTGCTTTGGTAAGATTGGCTTGTTTTATTGAGTGTGCTTTGATGAGATTTGCTGGTTTTATTGAGTGTGCTTTGGTCAGAGATTTGCTGGTTTTACTGAGTGTGCTTTGATGAGATTTGCTGGTTTTACTGAGTGTGGTGAGATGTGCTGGTTTTATTGAATGTCCTTTGCTGGTTTTGTTCAGTGTGCTTGGGTGAGATTTGCTTGAATGTGCTTTGGTGAGATGTGCTGGTTTTGGTGAGATTTCCTGGTTTCATTGAACGTCCTTTGCTGGTTTTATTGAATTGCTTTTGTGAAATTTCCTGGTTTTACTGAGTGTGCTTTAACCTTGCAGCACTGGGACGTCTTCAAGCAGGTCACTGAGGTGTTCATCTTGGTCCCTGCTCTGCTGGGGCTGAAGGGGAACCTGGAGATGACGCTGGCATCGCGCCTGTCCACAGCTGTGAGTGCCCAGGAGCTGGGGAGGGACAGGGACACCTCCTCTGTGTGTGTGTGAGGGTAAAATCCCCAAATTTCCCCGTGTGGGTGACCCCAGGCACCAGAGCCGGGGTCCAGCTGTGCTGGGGAGGTGTTCACACCCTGCTGGCTGATGGGGTGTGAGGGGTTAATGGTGCTGGAGCTTTGCTGCCAGCTCAGGGGCTGTGCTGGGGCTGTGATCCAGCTGTTCCAGCAGGAGCTGGGCACAGGAATGTCCCCCCAGGGGCTGGGATCCAGCTGTTCCAGCAGCAGCTGGCACAGGAATGTCCCCCCAGGGGCTGGGATCCAGCTGTTCCAGCAGGAGCTGGGCACAGGAATGTCCCCCCAGGTGTTGTGATCCAGCTGTTCCAGCAGGAGCTGGCACAGGAATGTCCCCCCAGGGGCTGGGATCCAGCTGTTCCAGCAGCAGCTGGCACAGGAATGTCACCAGGGCAGGAGGGGACAGCTGGGAGTGACAGGGTCTGCAAGGATGGAGGTCACAGCTGGGTGTTTGTCCTGCTGGGATTCACCCTGGCCATGGAGATTAATCAAAAATTGGGTTGAATCCAATATAGGGTTGAATCAAATATTTGGTTTAATCAAATATAGGGTTGAATCAAATACAGAATTGAATCAAATATTGGGTTTAACCAAATACAGGGTTGAATCCAATGATCTATTAGCACTTGTTTGTTTTATTTACTTCCTTTTGCCATGCAGATTTGCCTGTAGATCAACCAAAAATCAATGTTTGAGTTGCTTTAGCCAAGTCAGCAGGCTCCAACGTCATGTTTTTAACCAACTGTAGCCCAGACAAGCCCTTTGTGGCCTGTTTGGTCAATGTGCCAGTGGCAGGCAAGCAGTGGCCATTACCAAGCTGTGACAATTATTGGTGTGAGGCTGCCAAGGACACAAATCCCATAACCAAGTTCTGCTGGGCTCATTCCCTTCCTCTGAGCCTGCCCTTGCTGCAGGAGAAGGCCCAGCAGAGCTGCACTGGGTGATGTCTGGATCTCTGGTAGAGGAAGATCTCCCCCTCCTCTTTCCTCTTTTTCCTCCTCCCTTTTCCTCCTCCTCCTTCTGCAGGGACAGAGGCTGAGCTTTGTTCACCCCTTCTCTCTGAAACAAACAATCCAACAAACAATTCCCTTTGTTTGTGTCCCTCTCCATTGTTGGCATCCTTGCTCTCCTGGCCACAGGGCCCCTCTCCCTGCTGGGCTGCTCAAGGCAGCGCTTGGGCACTTTGTGTGTCCCCTCCTGGGGCACTTTTGGGGCAGTTTTGGCACAGGAAATGCAGAATTTTGCCCCACCTGCCCTGGGGACACCAGCGCAGGCTCCTGTCCCATCCCCAGGCTGACCCACCGAGGCTTTGGCCTCTGCCTTCCCCTCCTGTGCTCCTCAAATCCTGGAATCAAAGCTGCAGGAGCCTCCCCAGGCCTGGTGGCACAGGAGGGTCTCTGCTCCCAGGTGGGTGTAGGGAGCTCCTCCCTGCCCACAGCTCCTGCGGTTGGTCCCAAAAAAAATTTCCAAAGAAAAATCTCCTTGTTTAAGATTTTTCTTCTAAGAAGCTGAGAAGCTTCAGAGAAAAAAAAAAGGAAAACAATAATTATCTGATTTGCTTCTCCTGTGTTTTGCTCCTTTGGAATGTGTTTGGAGATTGAAATTCGCACGAAACCAACAATTCACATGAAACCAGCTACAGGTGATTGTTTCATTGGTTTAATGTGAATTATTTTGACTTATTGGCCAATTAATGCCAAGCTGTGTCAGACTCTGGAAAGAGTCACAAGTTTTCATTGTTATCTTTTTAAGCTTTTGTAAGTATCCTCTCTGTATTCTTTAATATAGTTTAGGATAGTATTCTTTAATATAATATTAAAAAATAATAAATCAGCCTTCTGAAAACACATAGTCAGATTTATCATTCCTTCCCTCATCTGGGCACCCCACAAATACAATACAAGTGTTACATTCATATTTTCCAAAAAATCTCTTTGTTGAAGATTTTTCTTCTAAGAAGCTTCAGAGAAAAAGGAAAACAGTTATTTCATTGTTTTTTTCTTTGGGACGTGTTTGAAGATTGTTTATCTAACAGGTGATTGTTTAATTAGTTTAATGTGAATTGTTTTGATTTATTGGTCAATCAGGGCCAATCTGTGTCAGACTCTTTCCAGAGTCGCAAGTTTTTATTATTATCTTTTTAACCTTCTGTAAATATCCTTTCTGTGTTTCTTTAGGATAGTTTAGTATAGCATTCTTTAATATAATATTAAAAAACAATAAATTAGCCCTCTGAAAAGAGTCAGATTTATCATTCCTTCCTTTGTCTGGGCACAAATACAATCCCAAACTCTCTCCACAGCCTGGAGCCCTTTCTCAGGCTTTGGGTTCCTAATTAGTGCTGCCTTAAGGCACCTCAGAAATCCCTTTCACAATTAAGAGGCAGAACTCCCCCATCAGTTAAAGGATTAAGGGAGGTTATGCTAATCCCAGCCTAATTGCCATGGCGCTGGAATTTTAAGGTCAGGCTTCTCATGGAGCTCAGATTCCTCTGCTGGATCTGCTGCTCCACTTTTTGTTGGTTTTCCCCCCATTCCTTCCTCCTCTGTGCCCAGAATTTGCCCCCAGAGGTGGGAGCGTCTCAGCAAAGCACATCCAGCAAGGAGAGCAGGGGATTAATTAATCAATTAATTAATCAATTTCTGGATTTCTTGTTTTATTTTCCACCTGAGAGGAGGGAAATTGCTGCTGTTTTGCACAAGTTTAGGATGCAGTTCTGTAGGTTTTTGTGTCACAGCGTTATTAGCTAAGAAAGCTCACACTGTAGCATGAGTCCATAAGATGAAATATTTAAAGATTGGGTCAAAAAGCACAAATACCCTTGTTGGCAATGTTTTATTGGTCAATAAATCCTTAAAAGGTTTTGTAACTAAGGGGTTTGAGACCTTCTGAGCCATGCAGTGAAGACGTGAGCTGAATTCACCCTTCCTGTAAAAAATAAGAAAAATAAATCCCATCATCTAAAAAACTCAGAGGTTCCCTCTCTAATTCATTCAAAATGTATTCCTTCAAAATGCATTTCCCACTCCAGTGTTTGAGCCTCTCCCTTGTTTCCTGAGTTCCTCAGCTTCTAATGATGCAAATTGGGTATAAATTTACCCAATCTGGTATAAATTTACCCATCCTCCCCATAAAGACCCCGGAGGTGGCAGGAGGAGCAGAGCTCACGCCCTGCAGCGATTCCTCTGCCTTATTTTGGACCCTGCACCAGGGATTAAAGCCCTTTGCACCTCCTGTCCTGGCTGGTGTCCCCCACAGTGATGTTTACTGGGTTATTTTTCAATCCTGCTCACCCTGCTCAGGCTCTCCCCGTGCCAGGTGCCCCCTGTGCCAGGGCTGGCGGCTCCTCTGTGTCCCCACGTGTCCCCAGCCTTGTTTGCTCAGCTTCTCCTGGAGCAGGAGCTTGCCCTGGCTGCGCTGCTGACCTGGGGCAGCCTGACCCGGGGCCGGCAGAGAGAAATGCGGTTTGTGGCTGCAGGGGTGTCGCTGACATTTTATGGAAAATCCTTTCCTTGGGAGTTTTCCTCCTGAGAAGCTGAGAGGCCTCAGGAACGAAGTGCAAACAATGGTTATCTGCTGCTGTGGGATGCAACAGGTGCATCTGGGATTGGATCATGTGGTTGTTTTTTAATTAAAAATGGTTTTAATTAATGGCCAGTCACAGTCCAGCTGTCTCACGAGATTTTATTATCATTCTTTTCCTTTCCTTTCAAGCCTTCTGATGACATCCTTTCTTCTATTCTTTTAGTATAGTTTTAGTATCTCGATAGAATAGAATAGAATAGAATTACAATATAATAGAATAGAATTACAATATAATAGAATTACAATATAAAATGTAATATAAATACAATATAAAATGTAATATAAATACAATGTATAATGTAATATAAATACAATATATAATGTACAATAAATACAATATAATAAATATACAATATATAATATATATACAATATAGAATATAAATACAATACAAAATATAATATATATACAATGTGATATATATTATAATGCAATTATAATATATTACAATGTAATATATATTATAATGTAATGTATTATATAAAATGTAATATAATTATAATGTATATTTAAATATATATAATAATACATATTATAATGTAATTATGATATAATATAATATAATGGAATGTAAATATAATATCATAGATAACATAATATAAAATATGTAATATGTAGTATATAATATAATATAGTATTATATATTATATATTATAATATAGTATATAATATATAATATATAATATATAATATATAATATATAATATATAATATATAATATATAATATATAATATATAATATATATTATCAGCCTTCTGAAACATGGAGTCAAGATTCTCATCTCTTCCCTCATCCTGTGAACACCACCACGCAGGGGCACAGAGAGATCTTGTTGATTTTGCAGCATTCCCATCAGATTTTTGGTTTTGGTGACACCAAAATTTTTGGATTTTTGGTTGGTGTTGATTCCCCCTCACACTCCCTTTTCTGCTGAATTGTTCTCCTGAGGGTTTGAGTCCCCTCCTGCTCCTGGCAGGCAGGGATTTGGCTGTTGGCAGGTGTAATGGTGTCTGGTTTTCTCTTACAGGCTAATATTGGCCAAATGGATTCACACAAAGAGCTCTGGAAGATGATTACAGGGAACATGGCTCTGATACAGGTGAGCAGAGGGAAGGGGAATATTCACGGCATTTCCAGGGATGAGGCAGCCGCAGCTTCTCTGGGCAAGCTCTCACAGAATTCACAGAATGACCAGGTTGGGAGAGACCTTGCAGATCCTCGAGTCCAACCCAGCCCCAACACCTCAACTCAACCCTGGCACCCAGTGCCACATCCAGGCTTTGTTAAACACCCCCAGGGATGGGGGCTCCACCACCTCCCTGGGCAGAACATTCCAGAACTTTATCACTCTTTCCATGAAAAACTTTTCCCTGCTCTCCAGCCTGTATTTCCCTTGGTGCAGCTGGAGGCTGTGTGCCCTGGCTGTGTCAGTTCCTGCAGACAGAGCCCAGCCCCAGCTGAGCACGGGCACCTTTCAGGAGCTGCACAGTGATGGGGGCACCCCTGAGTCTCCTTTTCTCCAGGCTGAGCACCCCCAGCTCCCTCAGGGCTTCCCCACAGGGTTTGTGTTCCAAACCCATCTCCAGCCTCGTGGATGTGCTCAAGCTCTCCCCAACCCCTGGGACTGTCCTGGTGACCCTGTGCTTTCTATTTCCAGGTCCAGGCCACCATGGTGGGACTGTCTTGGTGACTCTGTGCTTTTTATTTTCAAGTGCAGGCCATGGTGGGACTGTCCTGGTGTCCTGGTGACCCTGTGCTTCCATTTCCATGTCCAGTCCATGGTGGGACTGTCCTGGTGTCCTGGTGACCCTGTGCTTTTTATTTCCAAGTCCAGGCCACCATGGTGGGACTGTCCTGGTGACCCTGTGCTTTCCTTTCCACATCCAGGCCACCATGGTGGGACTGTCCTGGTGACCCTGTGCTTTCCTTTCCACATCCAGGCCACCATGGTGGGACTGTTCTGGTGACCCTGTGCTTCCATTTCCAGGTCCAGTCCATGGTGGGACTCTCCTGGTGTCTTGGTGACCCTGTGCTTTCCATTTCCAGGTCCAGGCCACCGTGGTTGGTTTCCTGGCCTCAATTGCAGCCGTGGTGTTTGGGTGGATCCCAGATGGGCACTTCAGCATGGACCACGCTGTCCTGCTGTGTGCCAGCAGCGTGGCCACTGCCTTCATCGCTTCCCTGGTCCTGGGTGAGAGTCCCCCCTCTGCTGTGCCCCTCCTCCTGAAATATCAACCTCCCCTTGGCCTTATTTTGGTTTTTTTGGCCTCTTTCTGGCTGCAGGCATGATTATGATCGGGGTGATCATTGGCTCCAAGAAGATGGGGATCAATCCTGACAACGTGGCCACGCCGATCGCTGCCAGCCTGGGGGACCTCATCACCCTGGCCCTGCTCTCAGGGATCAGCTGGGGGCTCTACAAGGAGCTGGGTGAGCACCAGCACAAAGCTCAGGCTCTGCCTGCTCCTTGCTGTGTCCCCCTCTCGTTTCTTCACCCTCTTCCTCTGGAATCTTCCTCGGGGTGTGTGGGGTTCCTGCTCTGGAGCTCCCTCAGTTGGGCCTGGTTCAGGTTAGGGGAGGGGATGGAGCTTCTCACTGCCTTGAACTCCTCCTCTCCAGGTGAGGTGTCAGGGAGAGCTCTTTTTTCCTCCCTTTTCCTTTGCTTTTCCTTTGCTTTTCTTTTCCTTTCCCTTTCCCTTTTCCCTTTCCCTTTTCCCTTTCCCTTTTCCCTTTCCCTTTTCCCTTTTCCCTTTTCCCTTTTCCCTTTTCCCTTTTCCCTTTTCCCTTTTCCCTTTTCCCTTTTCCCTTTTCCCTTTTCCTTTCCCTTTTCCTTTTCCTTTCCCTTTCCCTTTCCCTTTCCCTTTCCCTTTCCCTTCCTCCCTCCCTGGTGCTCAGCCAGGTCCATCCAGGGCTGAAGGGATCAGCACTGGGAGATGCTGCCCGAGAGTGGGAAGCAGGGATGAGAGCTGGAATTGCAGAGATCTCACTGAGATCTGCTGGTGAACCCATCCAGGTGTTTCACAAGGGACAGCTGTGACGAGGAGCCACCACATCCTGCAGACTCCAGGATGCACCACATCTGCAGACTCCAGGCTGCCCTGGGCTGTCCCTGCTCCTCCTGGAGCTCCTGAGGGACGTGGCCTTGATTTTTCTGCTTCTTTTTCTCCTTCTCCCCCCTGCGCAGACAGCAGAGCCTACGTGAACCCCTTGGTGTGCGCCTTCTTCCTGTCGCTGCTGCCCATCTGGATCATCATTGCCAGGAGGAATTCTGCCACCAGGGAGGTGCTGTACTCGGGCTGGGAGCCTGTCATCATCGCCATGGCCATCAGCAGGTGAGCCTGGCCCTGGCCCTGTGCCCAGAGCCCCCCGGGTGAGCCCAGCACTGACTGCCCCTCTCTGCCCTGCAGCGTCGGGGGGCTCATTCTGGACAGGACAGTGTCGGACCCCAACTTTGCTGGCATGGCAGTGTTCACCCCAGTCATCAACGGTGAGTCCTGCCTGCCCTGGGCTGCAGCTCTTGGCAAACTGGGGTTGGGTGGGATTTCAGGACACTCATTCTCTCCTGGGGCACACCCGGTGCCACCCTGTCACCCTCTGCTCTTGGAAAACTGGGGTTGGGTGGGATTTCAGGACACTCATTCTCCTCTGGGGCACCCTCTTTTCCCCTCCTTCCTTCCTTTCTTTTTCCTCCTTTCCTTTCTTTTCCCCTCTTCTTTCTTTTCCCCTCTTCTTTCTTTTCCCCTTTCCTCTTTCCTCTTTCCCCTTTCCTCTTTCCTTTCCTCTTTCCTTTCCTCTTTTCTTCTCTTTTCTCTTTTCTTTTCTTTTCCCCACTTCCTTCTTTTCTTTTTCCCCTATTCTTTCTTTCTTGGTTTCTATGTCAACAACCTTGGTGGGAAATTCTTTCAGGGGAAAACATGGATCCTTCTCCTCCCTTCCTTCTTTTTCTCCCCCCTTTCCTTCTTTTTCCTCCCCTTCCTTCTTTTTCCCCCCCTTTCCTTCTTTTTCCCCCCCTTTCCTTCTTTTTCCTCCCCTTTCCTTCTTTTTCCCCCCCTTTCCTTCTTTTTCCCCCCCTTCCTTCTTTTCCCCCTTTCCTTCTTTTCCCCCCTTCCTTCTTTTTCCCCCCCTTCCTTCTTTTCCCCCCTTCTTTTCTTCTTTTTCCCCCTATTCTTTCTTTCTTGCTTTCTACATCAACAGCCTTGGTGGGAAATTCTTCCAGGGTTAAACATGGAAGAGCTCCAGGGGGTAAACATGGGGACAAAAACTCTTCCCAGACTTCTCTGTGGCTCACAGAAATTCCCCCTTGTCCCACAGGTGTGGGTGGCAACCTGGTGGCAGTGCAGGCCAGCCGCATCTCCACCTACCTGCACATGAGTGGGGAGCCTGGAGAAGGCCCTGGCACGGCCCCTCGCAAGTGCCCCAGCCCCTGCAGCACCTTCTGCAGCTCAGGTACAGCCTGGGGGCAAGCCTGGGTGCCAGCTGGGCACAGCAAAGCGGGCACAGCCTTGCCCAGGTCAGGCTGGGGCTGCCCTGCCCCATCCAGGGCTCTGCTGTGGGGGAAATGTGGCTGTGGGATGGCCTGGGCTGCAAGGGGATTTGTAGGTGTCTTGGTTTGAACACACAGGTTCTGCTAAGGAAGGCAGGAAATGGGAAATGTAAATGCCCTCCCTCTGAATTATTATTGTTATAAATTTGAAAATAAGAGGCTCTCAGGCAAAGATATGGGAATAGGAATAACAGTTCTTTATTTAATCTTGAGCTGGAAGGGGATTTGTGGGTGTCTTGGTTGGAGCAGACTAAGGAAGGCAGGAGCCTCCCCTCCTCTGAATTGTTATAATTTTGAAATTTGGGGCTCTCAGGCAAAGATATGGGACCAGGAATAACAATTCTTTATTATCCTGAGCTGGAAGGGGATTTGTGGGTGTCGTGGTTTGAACAGACAGATTCTGCTAAGAAAGGCAGGAAATGGGAAATGTAAACCCCCTCCCTCCAAATTGTTATAAATTTGAAATTAAGGGGCTCTCATGCAAAGATATGGGAATAGGAATAACAGTTCTTTATTTAATCTTGAGCTGGAAGGGGATTTGTGGATGTCTTGGTTTGCACAGACAGGTTCTGTTCAGGAAGGCAGGAGGTCCCCCTGAAATGGGAAATGTAAACCCCCTCTGTCCAGATTATTATAATTTTAAAATTAAGAGGTTCTCAGGCAAAGATATGGGAATAGGAATGACAGTTCTTTATTATCCTGAGCTGGAAGGTGAATTGTGGATGTCTTGGTTTGAACAGACAGGTGTGTGCTAAGGGAGGCAGGAGGCCCCCCCCTGAAATAAGAAATGTAAACCCATATATTTATATATTTATATTGTATAAAAGATATTAAATATTTTCTTTATTTTATATTAAAATATATTTTACAATAATTTACAATTATTTACAATGAGTTATTTTTACAATAATTTATAATTTATAAATATAATTTCTTTATATATTATATTTTATAAATATAATCATATTGTTATATATTTATATATTATATAAATATGTAAAATATGCAAACTGATATATGTATATTTATATATTTTTATATATTTTTATTTTATATAATATATAAAATATATATATTTTATATTAAGAATTTAAAATATATTTTACAATAATTTACAATGAGTTATTTTCGCTACAAGAACGTAAACATCAGAAGGTGTAGAAAATCTTAAAAAGTCAAGGTGTGACACTTGGGCACTTGCAGGGTGTGAATGTGCCCTTCTGTGCCCTCTGCAGACGTGAACTCCCGCTCTGCCCGCGTGCTGTTCCTGCTAGTGGTGCCCGGGCACCTGGTGTTCCTCTACACCATCCACTCCATGCAGGGGGGACACACCACGCTCACCCTCATCTTCATCGTCTTCTACATGACAGCAGCACTGCTCCAGGTGAGCTGGGAGCCTCAGGGGCACACGGGTGGCACCTGCTCAGGTGTGCCTGTCCCTGCCCAGAGATCCTATGCTGGGCAGAGGGATCCCTCAGGAATTCCTTCGTGGGCACCTGAGCACACAATTCTTCCATCCTGCCATTCCTGGGGAGTTTAAAATCTGCCTTTTGTCTCTTTTTAAAATCTTTTTGCTAGCCAAAGTGTCCTAATCTGTCCTGAGGGGCGATTTGGCAATTTGGAAAGCCCTGGTGATGAAGAGGATGTGGAATTTTGCAGGAATGTGTGCCCTGTGCTGCCCTTTGCCCTGGCATTCCCTGGGGCTGGGGGAGCCCACAGGGCTGTGAGGGACACACAGGCCCAAAGCTTGGGAGGACCCACTGCAGATTTTGTTGTGCCCATGGGGTTAATTGTGCCCATGGGGTTGTTATCCCTGTGGGGTTAATTGTGGCCATGGGTTTAATTATGACCAGGGGGTTAATTGTGGCCCATGGGGTTAACTGTGGCCTGTGGGATTGTTGTGGCCATGGGGTTGTTGTTAATGTGGGGTTGTTGTGTGCGCACGGGGTTAATTGTGGTCCATGGAGTTGCTGTGGGGTTAATTGTGGCCATGGGGTTGTTGTGGGGTTGTTGTGGCCCACGGAGTTAATTGTGCCCACCGGGTTAATTGTGGCCTGTGGGGTTGTTGTGGGCTGTGGGGCTGTTGTGGCCTGTGGGGTTAAATGTGGCTATGGGGTTGTCGTGGGGTTAATTGTGGCCTGTGGGGTTAATTGTGCCCATGAGGTGGTTGTGGGGTTGCTGTAGCCCATGGGGTTAATTGTGCCCGTAGTGTTAATTGTGGCCATGGAGTTGTTGTGACCTTTGGGGTTGTTGTGGCCACAGGGTTGTTTTGTTCTGCTCCTGGGATTGTTGTGGCCCATGGGGTTAATTGTGGCCATGAGGTGGTTGTGGCCATGGATTAATTGTGGCCGTGAGGTGGTTGTGGCCATGGGGTTGTTATGAGATTAATTGTGGCCCATGGGGTTGCTGTGGCCTTTGGGGTTGTTGTGGCCCATGGGGTTAATGGAGCCCACGGGTTTGTTGTGCCCATGGGGTTATTGTGGCCCACGGGGTTAACTGTAGCCATGGGGTGGCCTTTGGGGTGGTTGTGGCCACAGGGTTGCTGTTTCCACAGGGTGGATGTGGCCCATGGGGTTACTTTGGCTCACGGGGTTGTTATTCCCATGGGGTTGTGCTCCCCAGGCCAGGCAGGGCTGCGGTGTGGGGCTGCAGGGCCACAGTGTGGGATATTCAGGGCCACAGTGTGGGATATTCAGGGCCGCAGTGGGGTCACAAGGCCGCAGTGTGGGGCTGCAGGGCCGCAGTGTGGGGCTGCAGGGCCGCAGTGTGGGATATTCAGGGCCGCAGTGTGGGATATTCAGGGCCGCAGCGTGGGATATTCAGGGCCGCAGTGTGGGATATTCAGGGCCGCAGCGTGGGATATTCAGGGCCGCAGCGTGGGATATTCAGGGCCGCTGTGGGATATTCAGGGCCGCTGTGGGATATTCAGGGCCGCAGTGGGGTCACAGGGCCGCAGTGTGGGGCTGCAGGGCTGCTGTGGGATATTCAGGGCCGCAGTGTGGGATATTCAGGGCCGCAGTGTGGGGCTGCAGGGCTGCTGTGGGGTTTGCAGGGTTGCTATGGGGTTTGCAGGGCCGCAGTGTGGGATATTCAGGGCCGCTGTGGGATATTCGGGGCCGCAGTGTGGGGCTGCAGGGCTGCTGTGGGATATTCAGGGCCGCAGTGTGGGGCTGCAGGGCTGCTGTGGGATATTCAGGGCCGCAGCGTGGGGCTGCAGGGCTGCTGTGGGGTCACACAGGGGCTCAGGGCTGTGCTGCTGTGGCTCTTGCAGGTGCTGATCCTGCTCTACATCGCAGACTGGATGGTGCACTGGATGTGGGGCAGGCACCTGGACCCCGACAACTTCTCCATCCCGTACCTGACAGCCCTGGGGGACCTCATTGGGACGGGGCTGCTGGCCCTCAGCTTCCACGTGCTCTGGCTCATCGGGGACAGGGACTCCGATGTTGGGGATTAAACCTCCCTGCTCCTCCCTTCCCACAGCTCTCCTCCTTCCATTTGTTGTTTCTTTGCTTCTCCCCCTCCTGTTCTGCCACCCCCCACCCCCTGGAAGATTTCACCTTTGATACTGGATTCTCATTATTTTCAATGGGAATTTTACCTGGTTTATATTTCAAGCCAAGTTTGTAAAAAAAAGAAAAATCTTATCTAGTTTTGGGAAGGACAGACAAACAAACAAAAAGTGTAACGAGACAATCACTAAGTGCAATTTTTGTAGCAGTTGTGTCCGAACCAAGGTTCCAGTTAAGTTCCTGCTCGATCAGGTCATGCAGGGAGCCCCCCCTGCCTCCTCCCTCGAGGTTCAGGGCTGCTTTTTTCGCTTCATAAGCGTTTTTTAAACCCTGCAGGTGGAGCTCAGGTCTGCCCAGCTGAGCTGGCACCTTCCAGCCAAGCACAACCTCACAGCCCAGGGCACGGGGTACCCCTGAAAGGAGGATCCAGCCTGGGCCCACACCCAGAAATGGGGAGTGTCTGTGAGGGGGGATGAGGAGGATGGTGAGGAAGGCTCCTGTGTTCAGCACAGGAATGTGAGTGAGCAGGCTGGGCTCTGCTGGCAGCTCCAGGCTCCTTTTTGCCACCCACCCCAGAGTGCAGCATGCTGCTCCTGCCTTGGCTCTGAGCCTGGCCTAGAGGGACTGAGGACCCTCCTCACCCATCACCATCACCATCCTCCTGCCCAGAGATCCCTCCTGGTGCTGCTCCATTCCCTGGCTGACCTTCCCAGAGGGGTGGATGGACAAACAGCTCCAGGGTTTTGTGCCCAGGTTTCCTTTTGTGCTGCTGAGGGGCTCCTTGCAGGCAGGAAAAGCCACCCAGCATCTCCCCAAGCTGAGCCTGGGCTCTCCCAGCTGGGCAGGAGCATTTTGCTGCTGGTGTCTGTCAGGGAAGGACATCCATGGGATTATTCTGCCAGCTGGAAATGCAGATCACACACAGGGGCCTGGCTCTTGGAGCAGGAACAGGAACCGACCCCCTGCCCTTGCGTAAAATCTGGGATTTCTGGGGCAGGGTTCCCTCCTCTGCTGCTTCCCCTCCTGCTTTTTGTGGAATTCCTGCTCTTCCCCTTAAGCCATGCTGGGAGGGCAGGAAAAACCCACAGCAAGTGCAGCCAGAGGGGCAAACCAAGACCAAAGTTAGGCCAGGCTCAATGGGCCAGGCCAGAGCTGGGCCTGGCTCCAGATCATGCTGATGGAAAGGAGGATGAGGATGAAGGAGTTCTGGATTTTTGGAAAGGAGGGTCAGGATGAAGGAGTTCTGGATTGCTGGAAAACAGGGTCAGGATGGAATTCTGGAAATCCACGGAGCAGATGGAGCCAAACCAGAGCTCCAGGCTGCTCCAGGCCCTCTCTGGAGCTCTGCAAGCTGCTCCAAGCTGCTCCTCCTGAGCAGGTATATTTATTTTTGAGGTGATTTCCCCCTTTTTTCTCTTGCTAATCCAGCATCAGGCTCAGTTTCCCTCCTCCTGTGCTCCATGTCCTGTGTGGGAGCAGCTCTGATCCTCCTTTTGTCCCCTCTGGTGACATTTCTCAGTTTTCCTTTGGCCAAAACTGTGCCCAAAGGAAAAAACCCAACCACAAAACAAACCCTGTCCCTGCTGTGCTGAGCTCTCAGCCCAGGGAATCCTGGAATATATAATTTTCCTGGAATATATAATTTTCCTGGAATATTATATTTCCTGGAATATTTTTTGAATATTAATTTTCCTGGAATATTAATTTTCCTGGAATATCAGATTTCCTGGAATATCAGATTTCCCGGAATATTATTTTCCTGGAATATTATATTTTTTGGAATAATATTTTCTGAAATATTTCCTGGAATATTCTCAGCTGTTCACCTGATTTCTCTGCCTGATGTCAAGGAATATAAATGCAAGATTTCCTTCTATTAACACTTCAGCTTTTATGGATACAAAGAGAAGCTCTGCTGGCTTTTTTTTTTGGTGTCACATCACCACTTAATCCCCCAGGAAAAAATTCCCTAGAGGAGGAATCTGCCTCTCATGGTGGGGCTGGGGGGGTCTGTACATTAAATATGATCAAAGGTTTGCTTGGGGAATGGTCAGGGAAGAATTTCATTTAAAACTGAGGAATATTGATGGAAAAACAAAAACAAAAACGAACCAAACTCTTCCCACTGGTTGCACTCCAATGCATGCCTACTCTACAGCTGCCTGCAGATGAAAATCCTGGTTTACTCTTTTATTAAAGGAAAGAAAAAAAAAAATACTGTCTTAATTATTTATAGTTCCTATAACTGACAGATGTCGACCTAATGGATAAATTATATTTGGTTAAATAAAGATGACATTTATTTATGTGGACTGTGGTGTTTTTTTTTTTTTTTTTCCATCAGGTTGAAGGCCCCGCTCAGGTTTTGAGGTTTATTTGAGCTCAGGGTGAGTTTGAGGTTTATTTGAGCTCTTTTTTGATAGGAGAGTTACGAAAATCAAATAAAGTGCTGGGCATGAGGCAAACTGGGATTAGTGAGAGTGCCAGGTGACCTTGGGCAGGTCCTGGCAGCCCCTGGGGGCTCCCAGCAGGAATTCAGGTGTTTGCTCAGCATCCAGGCCCTGCTGCCACGTGGCCTTTGCCTTTTCCTGCTGACTTTGTGGTATAAAAGGGAATGTAAAAGGGTAAATAAGAGTTCTGCCCCTTCTGGGGTGCGGAGAAACCTCTGGAGTTGCAGGAATTGGTGTTTTGTTGCAGGAATTGGTGTTTCCCTGCAGGGCTGTGCCTCCAGAGCAGGGTCTTGGTGCAGAATCCTGTGGGGTTTGTGAGGTTTTTAGGATGAGGAGAGAGAATGTGATTTTAAGTTTTCAGAAGGCTGATTTATTTTATATTTTATGATGTTTTATATTAAATTATTATGTTTATAATGTTATATTGAAAGAAATTATATACTAAAACTATACTAAAGGAAGGATGCATCAGAAGGCCAGAAAAGAATAAATAATAAAAACCTGTGACAGGCCCAGAGAGTTTGACACAGCTGGCTGTGATTGGCCATTAAATTAAAACAATTCACATGCTGGGTAAACAATTTTCTAAATTGGGGGTGTATGGGGCTGGGGCTGGGGGTGCACAGAGCAGGATCTGGGGGCGCAGGATGTGCAGGGCTGGGTCTGGGGGTGCACAGAGCAGGATCTGGGGGCACAGGATGTGCAGGGCTGGGTCTGGGGGTGCACAGAGCAGGATCTGGGGGCACAGGATGTGCAGGGCTGGGTTTTGGGGTGCACAGAGCAGGATCTGGGGGCACGGGATGTGCAGGCTGGGTCTGGGGGTGCACAGACCAGGATCTGGGGGCACAGGATGTGCAGGGCTGGGTTTTGGGGTGCACAGAGCAGGATCTGGGGGCACAGGATGTGCAGGGCTGGGTTTTGGGGTGCACAGAGCAGGATCTGGGGGCACAGGGGTGCATGGGGCTGCCTCTGGGACTACATGGGGCTGGGTCTGGGGGTGCACAGAGCAGGATCTGGGGGCATGGGGGTGCAGGGCTGGGTCTGGGGGTGCACAGAGCAGGATCTGGGCGCACAGGATGTGCAGGGCTGGGTTTTGGGGTGCACAGAGCAGGATCTGGGGGCACAGGGGTGCATGGGGCTGCCTCTGGGACTACATGGGGCTGGATTTGGGGGTGCACAGAGCAGGATCTGGGAGTGCACGAGGCTGGGGGTGCAGGGGGTTGGATCTGGGGGTGCATGCACAGAGCAGGATCTGCTGCCACAGGAAGTGCACAGAGCAGATCTGGGGGTGCACAGAGCAGATCTGGGGGTGCACAGAGCAGATCTGGGGGTGCACAGGGGATGTGCAGGGCTGGATCTGGGGGTGCACAAAGTAGGTCTGGGAACACAGGATGTGCAGGGCTGGGTCTGGGGGCGCACAGAGCAGGATCTGCTGCCACAGGGGGTGCAGGGAGCAGATCTGGGGGCGCACAGAGCAGGGTTTGGGGGTGCAGGGGGGCTGGATCTGGGGATACACAGAGCTCAGGGCTCATCCTGTCTGGGGTTGCACAGAGCAGATTTGGGGGCGCACACAGTAGGATCTGCTGCCACAGGACGTGCAGGGCTGAACCTGCACACAGCAGGATCTGGGGGTGCACACAGCAGGATCTGGGGGTGCACAGAGCAGGATCTGTGGGTGCACAGAGCAGGATCTGAGGGTGCACAGAGCTGGAGATGTGCAGGGCTGGATCTGGGGGTGCACGGAGTGGATCGGGGGGCGCACACAGCAGGATCTGCTGCCACAGGATGTGCAGGGCTGAACCTGGGGGCACACAGAGCGGATGTGGGGGCGCACACAGCAGGATGTGGGGGTGCACAGAGCCGGAGATGTGCAGGGCTGGATCTGGGGGTGCACGGAGTGGATCTGTGGGTGCACAGAGCAGGATCTGAGGGTGCACAGGGCTGGAGATGTGCAGGGCTGGATCTGGGGGTGCATGGAGTGGATCGGGGGGTGCACACAGCAGGATCTGGGGGTGCACGGAGTGGATCTGTGGGTGCACACAGCAGGATCTGTGGGTGCACAGAGCAGGATCTGTGGGTGCACAGAGCTGGAGATGTGCAGGGCTGGATCTGGGGGTGCATGGAGTGGATCGGGGGGTGTACACAGCAGGATCTGGGGGTGCACAGAGCAGGATCTGTGGGTGCACAGAGCTGGAGATGTGCAGGGCTGGATCTGGGGTTGCACAGAACAGATCTGGGGGTGCACCGCACAGATTTGGGGGCCCCCCAGAACAGGATCCGCTGCCACAGGGGATGTTCCGGGCTCCATCCGGCGCCGGCCCCGGCGGAAGGCACCGAACTACAGCTCCCGGCAGCCCCGGCGCTGCCCCGGCTGAGGCTCACATGAGCGAGCGGGGCCGAGCCGAGCCGGGCCGGGCCGGGCCGGGATGGGGCAGCGCGATCGGATGTTCAAGGTGCTCGTGGTGGGCGACGCCACGGTGGGCAAGACCTCGCTGGTGCAGCGCTACGCCAACGACAGCTTCAACCGGCACTACAAATCCACCGTGGGCGGTGAGCGCGCCGGGCTAACGGGGACACCGGGGGTTATCGGGGCTACCGGGAGCTTGCCGAGTGGTTACCGGGGGTAACCAGAGGGTTCCCTGTGGGTTACTGGTAGGGGCTCCCTGTGGGTTACCGGGGGATTCTTGGGGTTCCTTGGGGGTTTCCTGGGGTTCTCGGGGGGTTACCGGGGGGTCCTTGGGGTTACCCGGGGTTCTCGGGGGGTTTCCGGGTGGTTACCGGGGGTCCTTGGGGCTTGCTGAGGGGTTACGGGGGGGTTCCCTGGGGTTACCGGGTGGTTCTCGGGGTTTCTTGGGGGTTCTCGGGTGTTACCGGGTGGTTTTCGGGGGGTCCTTGGGGGTTACCGGGGAGTTACGGGGGGGTTCCCTGGGGGTGCTCGGAGGTTACCGGGGGTTCCCTGGGGGTTATCGGGGGTTACCGAGCGGTTCTCGGGGCTCCTGGGGGTTCTCGGGGGGTTTCCGGGTGGTTATCGGGGGTAACCGGAGAGTCCTTGGGGTTTTCTGGGGTTCTCGGGGGGTTACCGGGGGGTCCTTGGGGTTACCGAGTGGTTTCCGGGTGGTTATTGGGGGGTTCTCGGGTGTTACCGGGGGGTCCTTGGGGGTTACCGGGCCGTTATCGGGGTTTCTTGGGGGTTATCGGAGGGTCCTTGGTGGTTACCGGGGTGTCACTGGGGGTGCTCGGGGGTTACCGAGCGGTTCCCGGGGTTCCTGGGGGTTCTCGGAGGGTTTTCGGGGGGTCCTTGGGGGTTACCGGGGGGTTCTCGGTGGTTACCAGGGCATTACTGGGGGGTTCTCTGGGCTTTTTCGGGGGTTACCGAGTGGCTTTCGGGGGTTCCTTGGGGGTTCCCGGGATCCGGCACCATTCCCATCCCGGTGCGCATCCCCAGCCCGCACCGCGCCCCTCGTCCCGCCAGAGCTCTCCCCTTTCCCCCCTCTCCCTCCGTCCTCCCCGGGCTCTGGGGATGGGAGTTTGGATGGGAACAGCCGTGTACCTTCTCTGGTTTATGGGGTGTTAACTCGCAGACCCTCAGGGATTCTGTCCCCTCTGCCCGGCTCATTTGGGGTGCCCCTATCCCTGGAATAACCACCCCAGGAGCTGTAAGATGGATAGGCTGAGGTTATGGACTCAGTTTATCCCAGTAAAACCATCAGCAATGCTAGTTTGGCATTAATTATACAGCCTTGAGGCCCTCAGGATCATTTGTCCCTCTGCCAGGATTATTTGGGATGTCCCATCCTTCTCCCAACTCTTGGAATAACCACCCCAGGAGCTGTAAGATGGATAGGCTGAGTTTATAGGTTCAGCTTATCCCAGTAAAAACCATCAGCAGTGCTGGTTTGGCATTAATTGAACAGCCCTGAAGCCTCCAGGAGCTTCTGCCTGCTCATTTGGGGTGTTCCATCCTTCTCCCAGCCCTTGGAATAACCATCCCGGAGCTGTAGGATGGATAGGCTGAGTTTATAGGCTCAGTTTATCCCAGTAAAACCATCAGCAGTGCTGGTTTGGCATTAATTGAACAGCCCTGAAGCCCTCAGGAGCTTCTGTCCCTCTGCCTGGCTCATTTGGGGTGCCCCTACCCCTCGGAATAACCACCCCAGGAGCTGTAGGATGGATAATCTGAGGTTCCAGGCTCAGTTTATCCCAGTAAAACCATCAGCAGCACTGGTTTGGCTTTAGTGAAACAGCCTGGCCTCATTGCTGAGGGGTCAGCAGCTCTTGGAAGCTCTGGGAGAAGGAGGCTGGGGAATGGGGCTGAGCAGGATTTGGGTTCTTTGTGTGAATGAATAACCTGGAAGGAGCAGGAGCTGCCAAGGGTTTACCCAGGAAATCTTCCAAGGACCCAAAATCGAGCACAGCTGTTTAAATCTTCTTATTCCTGAGCTGAGAGGGGATGGATTAGAGGTGCAAACTCCAGAGAGGCACAGAGCTCTGCTCTCTCCCAGCAGGAAACGCTGCAGGCTGCTTCCTGGACTTTTCCTTTTGTGCTTTCTTCTGCTTTTGGTCAGTTCCAGCCCAGCTGGGTCTGGCTGCCAGGTTGAAGCCCTGACACATCCGAGAACAGCACAGGGCTTCCCCTTGTGACTCACTGGTGACAGCAAAGATGGGGTGATTCAGCTTGGAAGGGACCTCACATCTCTGACCCCATAAACAGGGACACCTTTCCCTGTCCCAGGTTAATTTGGGGTGATTCAGCTTGGAGAGGACCTCACATCTCTGACCCATAAACAGAGACACCTTTCTCTGTCCCAGGTTATTATGGGGTGATTCAGCTTGGAATAAACCTCACAGCTCCTCTGACCCCATAAACAGGGACACCTTTCCATATCCCAAATTAATATGGGGTGATTCAGCTCAGAAGGGACCTCACATCTCCTCTGACCCCATAAACAGGGGCACCTTTCCATATCCTAGGTTAATTTGGGGTGATTCAGCTTGGAAGGGACCTCACATCTCCTCTGACCCCATAAACAGGGGCACCTTTCCCTGTCCCAGGTTGCTCCAAGCCCGTCCAGCCTGGAGCTGTGCTTGGGCTGCTGACCCTGGTGCAGGATTTGGGAGGGCTCTGGGAGGTGCAGGAGCAGCCCTGTGGTGCAGAATGGCCCTGGGCAGCTTTCCTTCCTTTCCTCCCTGCTCTTTTGGGAATTCTCCAGTGGATTTTGCCCTGAAGGTGGTTCAGTGGTCGGAGTCGGAGACGGTTCGGCTGCAGCTTTGGGACATTGCAGGTATTTGCAAGGTTTTTTCCATGTTCTCAGTGTTTTGGCCTTTTTTTGCCTTTCCTTTCCCTCGCCTTTTTAACCTTTTCCCTCCTTTCCTTTCCTTTCCTTTCCTTTCCTTTCCTTTCCTTTCCTTTCCTTTCCTTTCCTTTCCTTTCCTTTCCTTTCCTTTCCTTTCCTTTCCTTTCCTTTCCTTTCCTTTCCTTTCCTTTCCTTTCCTTTCCTTTCCTTTCCTTTCCTTTCCTTTCCTTTCCTTTCTTTCCTTTCCTTTCTTTCCTTTCCTTTCCTTTCCTTTCCTTTCCTTTCCTTTCCTTTCCTTTTCCTTTCCTTTCCTTTCCTTTCCTTTCCTTTCCTTTCCTTTCCTTTCCTTTCCTCTCCCCTTTCTTCCCATTCCCTTTCCCCTTTCTTTCCCCCTTTCTCTTCCTTTTCCTTCTCTCCAAAAATAACTCCCAGCTGCCCATGGATTCCAGGGCCAGGAATCCCTGCTCTGGCTTTGCTGCCTCCAGCCTGCTGCACTAATTTAAATATTTAATTAAAAATCCACCTGCAAGGAATGCCCACAGTAGTTCCTGCTGGCCTTTCCCCTCTGTTCCAGAGCAGAGGGAATGTGGAACTGGCTGGATCATGAGACTGCTCAGCTCCAAATTTTGGGTTAAAACCCAAATTTCTGGCACGGGACACGCTCTGAGTGACAGAATTGTAAAAGCTGGAGTGACAAGGAGCTGGAGAGGGGCAGAGAGAGGAATTTCCCAAACTCCCTGGCTCCAGGAGAGCTGTGGGCAGCAGCAGCAGCTCTGAAATGGCCCCTGTGGATGTGGAGCAGGGAGGAGAACAGGGCTGTGGTTTCCTCTGCCCGGGGTCCTTAAAATGGCATCAGGAAGGAGAGTTGGCAGAGTCAGCAGTGCAGCAAGAAACTTTCGGTTTTGGCCCCAAAAAGGAGCTGGAGGTGGGGGAGCAGAGCTGGCATTGTGCCCTTGTGGTGCCCAGGGGGGCTCAGGGCACTGGGATACGGAGGAAATAATGCAAATATTGGGGCACGGGGTTATATGGGAATAATGGAGATATTGGGGTGCCCCATCCCTGGGGATACCCTAGTTCCATGGGAATAATGCAAATATTGGGGCACTGGGTTTTATGGGAATAATGGAGATATTGGGGTGCCCCATCCCTGGGCAGTGGGTTACAGGGGAATACTGCAAATATTGGGGCACTGGGTTTTAGGGGAATAATGGAAATATTGGGGGTGTCCATCCCTGGGGACACCTGAGTTCCATGGGAATAATGCAAATATTGGGGCACAGGGTTATATGGGAATAATGGAGATATTGGGGCACGGGGGTATATGGGAATAATGGAGATATTGGGGTGTCCATCCCTGGGCACTGGATTATAGGGAATAATGCAGATATTGGGGCACAGGGTTATATGGGAATAATGGAGATATTGGGGGTGCCCCATCCCTGAGGATACCCTAGTTCCATGGGAATAATGCAAATATTGGGGCACGGGGTTTTATGGGAATGATGGAAATATTGGGGTGTCCATCCTGGGGACACCCTGAGTTCCATGTCAGTAATGCAAATATTGGGGCACAGGGTTATATGGGAATAATGGAGATATTGGGGGTGTCCATCCCTGGGGACACCCTGAGTTCCATGGAATAATGCAAATAATGGGCACTGGTTTACAGGAGAATAATGCAAATATTGGGGTGCCCCATCTCTGGGTTCCATGGGAATAATGCAAATATTGGGGTGTCCCATCCCTGGGGCACTGGGTTATAGGGGAATAATGGAAATATTTGGGTGTCCATCCCTGGGCACTGGGTTATAGGGGAATAATGCAAATTTTGGGGTGTCCTATCTCTGGGGACACCCTGAGTTCCATGGGAATAATGCAAATATTGGGGTGCCCCATCCCTGGGGGTGTCCCAGAGCACTGGGACAGGGGAAGGGGCCCTGCCTGTTGGGTGATCTTTGGTCACTTTTAACCCAAACAAACTTGGTGTGTGTTTTGTGGGTTTCTCTGCGGGTTTGTCTGTATTTAGCGTGGTTTTGTGTGTTTCTGTGTGTGTTTTTGTGTGTATTTTGTGTGTTTCTCTGTGGGTTTGTATGTTTTTTGTGTGTATTTTGTGTGTTTCTCTGTGGGTTTGTATGGTTTTTGTGTGTTTCTCTGTCTTTCTGTGTGTGTTTTTGTGTGTTTCTCTGTGGGTGTTTTTGTGTGTTTCTGTGTGTTTCTATATGGTTTTTTGTGTGTTTCTGTGGGTTTGTACAGGTTTTGTGTATTTCTCTGTGGATTTGTATGGTTTTTGTGTGGTTTTGTGTGTTTGTGTGTGTGCTTGTGTGTTTCTCCATGGGGTTTTGTGGGATTCTCTGTGGATATGTGTGGATTTTGTGTGGTTTTGTGTATTTCTCTGTGGGTTTGTGTGTGTTTCTGTGTGGGGTTTTGTGTGTTTCTATGTGTTTCTCTGTGGGGTTTTGTGTGTTTTTGTGTGTTTCTGTGTGGGGTTTTGTGTGTTTCTGTGTAGGTTTGTATGGTTTTGTGTGTTTCTGTGTGGGTTTTGTGTGTTTCTGTGTAGGTTTGTATGGTTTTGTGTGTTTCTCTGTGGGTTTGTGTGTTTCTATGTGTGGTTTTATGTGTTTCTCTGTGGAGTTTTGTGTGTTTTTGTGTGTTTCTCTGTGGGGTTTTGTGTGTTTCTGTGTGGGGTTTTGTGGGGTTTTGTGTGTTTCTGTGTGGGGTTTTGTGGGGTTTTGTGTGTTTCTGTGTGGGGTTTTGTGTGTTTTTGTGTGTTTCTGTGTGGGGTTTTATGTGTTTCTCTGTGGGGTTTTGTGTGTTTCTCTGTGGGGTTTTGTGTGTTTTTTGTGTGTTTCTCTGTGGGGTTTTGTGTGTTTTTGTGTGTTTCTCTGTGGGGTTTTGTGTGTTTCTGTGTAGGTTTGTATGGGTTTGTGTGTTTCTCTGTGGGGTTTTGTGTGTTTTTGTGTGTTTCTGTGTAGGTTTGTATGGTTTTGTGTGTTTCTGTGTGGGGTTTTGGGTGGTTTTGGGTGTTTCTCTGTGTGTTCCCCTGTGGGTTTGTACAGTTTTCCTGTGTTTCTCTGTGGCTTTTCCACGATTCCATGACCTGACCCCTGCCCAGCCCACACCCCAAATCCCCCCACTAACCAGAAATCCTCACTGCCAGCTGCAAAACCACCCCCCAAACACCCCATCTACCTAGATAACACCCCCCAAACACCCAATCCACTTGCACAACCCCCCAAATTACCAACCCTGGCTGGGTTTCTCTCTGGTTCTGACCCAAGGGCAGGAACGTTTCACCTCCATGACCCGCCTGTACTACAGGGAGGCCTCAGGCTGTGTCATCATGTTTGATGTCACCAACAGCAGCACCTTCAGCAACAGCCACAAGTGGAAGCAGGACCTGGACAGCAAACTGGTGCTGCCAGATGGGAGCCCCGTGCCCTGCCTGCTGCTGGCCAACAAGGTGGGCACCCTGCCCGGGATGGCGTTTTTGGGGGTTTTTTGGGGGGGTTTTTGTGTGGTTTTCTGTGGGCTTCTATGGTTTTTGTGTGTTTTTCTGTGGGTTTGTTTGGGTTTTGTGTGTTTCTCTGTGGGTTTGTATGGGTTTTGTGTGTTTCTCTGTGTGTTTTTGTATGGTTTTTGTGTGTTTCTCTGTGGGTTTGTATGGGTTTTGTGTGTTTCCCTGTGGGTTTGTATGTTTTTTGTGTGTTTCTCTGTGGGTTTGTACGGTTTCTGTGTGTTTCTATGTGTGTTTTTGTATGGCTTTTGTGTGTTTCTCTGTGTGTTTTTGTATGGCTTTTGTGTGTTTCTCTGTGGGTTTGTATGGGTTTTGTGTGTTTCTCTGTGGGTTTGTATGGGTTTTGTGTGTTTCTCTTTGTGTTTTTGTGTGCTTGTGTGTTTGTTTCTCTGTGTTTCTCTACAGATTTGTATGGGTTTTGTGTGTTTCTCTGTGGGTTTGTATGGGTTTTGTGTGTTTCTCTGTGGGTTTGTGAGGGTTTTTTTGTGTTTTTGTACGTTTCTCTGTGGTTTTGTACAGTTTCTGTGTGTTTCTATGTGGGTTTTTGTGTGTTTTTTTGTGTTTCTCTGTGTGTTTTTGTATGGTTTTTGTGTGTTTCCCTGTGGGTTTGTATGGGTTTTGTGTGTTTCCCTGTGGGTTTGTATGGGTTTTGTGTGTTTCCCTGTGGGTTTGTATGGTTTTTGTGTGTTTCTCTTTGTGTTTTTGTGTGCTTGTGTGTTTGTTTCTCTGTGTTTCTCTATGGATTTGTATGGGTTTCGTGTGTTTCTCTGTGGGTTTGTGTGGGTTTTGTGTGTTTCTCTGTGGGTTTCTATGGTTTTTGTGGTTTTCTCTGTGGGTTTGTGTGGGTTTTTTTGTGTTTTTGTATGTTTCTCTGTAGGTTTGTATGGTTTCTGTGTGTTTCTATGTGGGTTTTTGTATGGTTTTTGTGTGTTTCCCTGTGGGTTTGTATGGTTTTTGTGTGTTTCACTCCATGCTTGTGTGCTTCTCTTTGAGTTTGTACATTTTTTGTGTGTTTCTCTGTAGGTTTGTGTGTTTTGTATGTTTCTCTGTGTGGCTTGGCATGGTTTTTGTGTGTTTCTCTTTGTGTTTTTGTGTGTTTGTTTCTCTGTGTTTCTCTATGGATTTGTATGGGTTTTGGTGTGTTTCTCTGTGGGTTTGTGTGTTTCTCTGTGGGTTTCTATGGTTTTTGTGGTTTTCTCTGTGGGTTTGTGTGTGGTTTTTTGTGTTTTGGTATGTTTCTCTGTGGGTTTGTACGGTTTCTGTGTGTTTCTATGTGGGTTTTTGTGTGGTTTTTTGTGTTTCTCTGTGTGTTTTTTGTATGGTTTTTGTGTGTTTCCCTGTGGGTTTGTTTGGTTTTTGTGTGTCTCTCTTTGTGTTTTTGTGTGCTTGTGTGTTTGTTTCTCTGTGTTTCTCTGTGGGTTTGTATGGGTTTTGGTGTGTTTCTCTGTGGGTTTGTGTGTTTCTCTGTGGGTTTCTATGGTTTTTGTGGTTTTCTCTGTGGGTTTCTGTGGGTTTTTTTTTTGTGTTTTGGTATGTTTCTCTGTGGGTTTGTACGGTTTCTGTGTGTTTCTATGTGGGTTTTTGTGTGGTTTTTTGTGTTTCCCTGTGTGTTTTTGTATGGTTTTTGTGTGTTTCTCTTTGTGTTTTTGTGTGCTTGTGTGTTTGTTTCTCTGTGTTTCTCTATGGATTTGTATGGGTTTTGGTGTGTTTCTCTGTGGGTTTGTATGGTTTTTGTGGTTTTCTCTATGGGTTTGTGTGGGGTTTTTTGTGTTTTTGTATGTTTCTCTGTGGGTTTGTACGGTTTCTGTGTGTTTCTATGTGTGTTTTTGTATGGCTTTTGTGTGTTTCTCTGTAGGTTTGTGTGTTTTGTATGTTTCTCTGTGTGGCTTGGCATGGTTTTTGTGTGTTTCTCTTTGTGTTTTTGTGTGTTTGTTTCTCTGTGTTTCTCTATGGATTTGTATGGGTTTTGGTGTGTTTCTCTGTGGGGTTTGGGTGTTTGTATGGTTTTATGGGTGTTTCTCAGTGTGTTTGTGTGTTTCTCTGTGGGTTTTTGTGTTTCTGTGTGGGGTTTTTGTGTGTTTCTATGGGTTTTGTGTGTTTATTTTGTGCGTTTGGAGTGCCCATCCCTGGAGGTGGCACTGAGTGCTCAGGGTGGGGATTGGGCACAGCCTGGACTCGATGATCCCACAGGGATTTTCCTGGAATTCTGTTCTGAGGCAACAGCTTTGCCTCAAAGCATCAGGAAATCCTGGAGAGCTCTGGGCCAGGCTCTGCCTCCGTGTCCATCTTGTTGGCATCAGTGCCACCATGGTGCCACCACACCTGTGCCACCTCCCCCAGGCAGGGAGCCTGGGCAGGTTTGGGATGTAATGGGGTTGGGGAGGCAGATTTGGGATGAGGGATGAGTTTGAGGAGGTAGCTTTTGGATGGGATGAGGTTGGAGAGGCAGATTTGGGATTTGATGAGGCTGGGGAGGCAGATTTGGGATGAGGGGTGACCTTGGGGAGGCAAGTTTGGGATTTGATGAGGTTGGGGAGGCAGATTTGGAATGAGATGAGTTTGGGGAGGCAGATTTGGGATGGGAGATGAGCTTGAGGAGGCAGATTTGGGATTTGATGAGGCTGAGGAGGCAGATTTGGGATGAGGGGTGAGGCTGGGGAAGCAAATTTGGGATTTGATGAGCTTGGGGAAGCAGATTTGGATTTGATGAGGTTGGGGAGGCAGATTTGGGATGAGGGATGAGTTTGAGGAGGCAGATTTGGGATTTGATGAGGTTGAGGAGGCAGATTTGGGATGAGGGATTAGGCTAGGGAGGCAGATTTGGGATTTGATGAGGTTGGGGAGGCAGATTTGGGATGTGATGAGCTTGGAGAGGCAGATTTGAGATGGGACAAGGTTGGAATCTCCATTCCAGGCGTGCCTGACCGAGGGTGTGTCAGCACCTGAGATATCAGATAAAGAAATTTCTGCTTGCAACACCCCAGGGAGAGCCTTGCCCTGGGAGCTGGCAGGGCTGAGCTGCCTCCCAGGGCCCTCCCAGCTGCAAAACTGGGGAGAAATTCCCAATTCCCAAAGAATCCATGGCCGCCCCATCCCTGGGGGTGTCCCGGGCCGTATTTATTTAATTTATAAATTATTTAATTTATAAATTAAATTCAAATTCCTCCAACTCAGACCATTGTGGGATTTTGTGCCCCTAAAACTCCCCGTTTTTCTGCCTTGCAGTGTGACCTTTCCCCGTGGGCAGTGACCAGGGAGGAAATCGACAGGTTCAGCAAAGAAAATGGATTTTCAGGGTGGGTGGAGACGTCTGTGAAGGAAAACAAAAACATCAACGAGTCCATGAGGTAGGAGCAGGGCCTGGGGCTGCGGCCTGTGCTGTTTGAGGGTCCCCAGGGTGAGGGAATGGATGAAAATCTTCACTCCATGTTTCAGAAGGCTGATTTATTATTTAATGATATTATATATTGTAGTATATTTATGATATATTATGGTAATATATTATGGTAATATATTATGGTAATATATTATGGTAATATATTATGGTAATATATTATATTATATTATACTATATTATACTATATTATATTATACTAATAGTATGTTATGTTATAATATTACATTATAATGTTATATTATGTATAATTATATTTTTATAATATTTATAATTATATGATTTAATTGTATATAATATAATGTAATGTAATGTAATATAATATGAAAATATTATATTATATTATACTATACTATACTGTATTATACTATATTATACTATATTATACTAATAGTATGTTATGTTATAATATTGCATTATAATGTTATGTTATATTATGTATAATTATATTTTTATAATATTTATAATTATATGATTTATTTATATATAATATAATGTAATGTAATATAGTGTAATATAATGTAATGTAATATAATATGAGAATATGATATTATGTTATATTATATTATATTATATTATATTATATTATATTATATTATATTATATTATATTATATTATATTATATTATATTATATTATATACTATATTATACTATTATACTATATTATACTATATTATACTATACTATATTATACTATATTATACTATATTTGCTTTTTATTTATTTCTTTTCTGCACTGCCCCGACTCTACAAATGCATTCCCCACACTTCTGAGCTTTGCTTTTTTTCTTTTTGTTTTTAATTTTTAATTTCTTTTCTGCACTGCCCAGTGCTGCCGATTCAAAAAAAAAAAAAAACCCAGAAAACCAAAATAAAAACAAAACAAAACACCCCAAAAAAAAGCCCCAAATCCAACTCAGTAATTTTTTTTTCCCCAGGGTTCTGATTGAGAAGATGATGTCCTCTCCCTCGGGCGATGGCAGCTCCTGCTCTGCTGGCTCTGGGGATTACATCAACATCAAGGAGACCTCTCCTCCAGGCTGGGCCTGCTGCTGAGGCTGCTGGCACGCTGTGCCCTCATCATCATCATCATCATCATCATCATCATCATCATCATCGTCATGGTCGCCTCTCCCTGGACTCTCCCTGGTTTGGGGTTTTTTCCTGGGATTTTGAACTCTTCAGTGCTGTTTGCTCAGCACAGCCCTGAGCAGCGCCTTGGAGCGAGGGGTGGAGGAGGAGGAGGGGGAATGTTCCTGATTTGGGAATGTTCCTCACTTGGGAATATTGCTCATTTATTAATATCCCCGATTTGGGAATGTTCCTCACTTGGGAATATTGCTCATTTATTAATATCCCCGATTTGGGAATGTTCCTCACTTGGGAATATTGCTCATTTATTAATATCCCTGATTTGGGAATGTTCCTCATTTGGGAATATTGCTCATTTATTAATATCCCTGATTTGGGAATGTTCCTCATTTGGGAATATTGCTCATTTATTAATATCCCTGATTTGGGAATGTTCCTCATTTGGAAATGTTCCTCATTTGGGAATATTGCTCATTTATAAATATTCCTGATTTGGGAATATTCTTCGTTGAGAATATTCCTCATTTGGGATATTCCTCATTGGGAGTATTGCTAATTTGGGAATATTCCTCATTTGAGAATATTCTTCATCTGGGATTATTCCTAATTTGGGAATGTTCCTCTTTTTGGGAATATTCTTCATTTGGGAATATTCCTCATTTTGAATATTCCTCGTTGGGAATATTCCTAATTTTGGGACTAACCCTCATTGGGAATATTCCTTATTTGGATTATTCCTGATTTGGGAATATTCCCTATTTGGGAATAGTTCTCTTTTTGAATATTCCTCATTTGGGAATATTCCTCATTTATGAATATTCCTGATTTGGGAATGTTCCTGATTTGGGAATAATCCTCATTTGGGAATATTCCTCATTGGAAATATTCCTCATTTTGAATATTCCTCATTGGGAATATTCCTCTTTCTTAATATTCCTCATTTATGAATATTCCTCATTGGGAACATTCCTCATTTTGAATATCCCTCATTTGGGAATATTCCCCATTTCCTGTGCTGCTCTCATGGAGCACAATCCATGTCCAAGCAGTGCCTTGGATTACACTGAATTTTTTTTTTTTTTTTTTTTTTTTTTTTTTAATTTTGAGCACTTCCCCTCCTGGCAGGGCTGTCAGAGGGATTTTTTTAACTTTGTGCACCTTTACCCCCTCCCTTTTGGGGACATTGCAGCAATTTCCTCCCTCCCTGCTCTGGGCTGGAGGGAGCAGCACGTCCCAGCACGTCCCAGCACGTCCCAGCACGTCCCAGCACATCCCAGTTCATCCCAGCACGTCCCAGTTCATCCCAGCCCGTCCCAGCACGTCCCAGCACGTCCCAGCCCATCCTAGCCCATCCCAGCACGTCCCACCAGCCCGTCCCAGCCCATCCCAGCAGGTCCCAGCACGTCCCAGCCCGTCCCAGCACGTCCCAGTTCATCCCAGCACGTCCCAGCACAACCCAGCACGTCCCAGTTCATCCCAGCACGTCCCAGCACAACCCAGCACGTCCCAGCCCATCCCAGCACGTCCCATCACATCCCAGTTCATCCCAGCAGGTCCCAGCACATCCCAGCCCGTCCCAGCACGTCCCAGTTCATCCCAGCACGTCCCAGCCCATCCCAGCCCGTCCCAGCCCATCCCAGTTCATCCCAGCACGTCCCAGCCCATCCCAGCACGTCCCAGCACGTCCCAGTTCATCCCAGTACATCCCAGTACATCCAGCCCGTCCCAGCAGAGCCCCCGAGCTGCTGAGGATGAGGAGCTGGGTGTGCATCAGCACTGTGCAATTCTGGGGGTGACCCCAAAACTTGGTCAGGAGTTGCTGGGTCCTCCCTGTGGAGCAGAGACCCCAAAATTTGGTCAGGAATTGCTCTCACCCTTTCTGGACCAGAACAATCCCCACTCCCCTGGGTTCTCCCTTTGGAGCAAGAGCTCAAAATTTGGTCAGGAATTGCTCTGCCCTCTTTGGACCAGCACAACCCTCAGTCTCCTGTGGAGAAAAGACCCCAAAATTAGGCCAAGAGTTGCTCCTGCCCTTCCTGACTCAGCTGGGTTCTCTCTGTGGAGCAGAGACCCCAAAATTTGGTCAGGAGCTCCTGCCCTTCCTGGACCTGAACAACCCTCACTAATTGGGTTCTTCCTGTGGAACAAAACCCCAAAATTTGGTCAGGACTTGATCCTGCCCTCTCTGGACCAGCTGGGTTCTGCCTGTGGAGCAGAAACCCCAAAATTTGGTCAGGAGTTGCTGGGTTCTCCCTTTGGAGCAGAAACCCCAAAATTCGGTCAGGATTTTCTCCCGCCCTTCCTGGAGCAGCACAACCCTCACTATTTGGGTTCTCCCTGTAGAGCAGAAACCCCAAAATTTGGTCAAGAATTGCTCTGCCCTTCCTGGACCAGAACAATCCCCAGTCCCTTGTGAGCAGAGACCCCAAAATTTGGTCAGGAGTTGCTGGGTCTTCCCTGGTAAAGCAGAAACCCCAAAATTTGGTCAGGAACTGCTCCTGCCTGGACCAGAACAATCCCCACTGCCCTGTAGAGCAGAAACCACAAAATTTGGTCAGGAGCTTCTCTGCCCTTCCTGGACCAGCAAAATCCTCACTATTTGGATTCTCTCTGTGGAGCAGAGACCCAAAAATTTGGTCAGGAACTGCTCTGCCCTTTTTGATCCAGCACAACCCTGTGGAGCAGAGATCCAAAAATTTGGTCAGGAATTGATCCTGCCCTTCCTGGACCAGAACAACCATCACTGTTTGGGTTCTCCCAGGTGAGCAGAAACCCCAAAATTTGGTCAGGAGTTGCTGGGTCCTCCCTGTGGGGCAGAGACCCCAAAATTAGGCCAAGAGTTGCTCCTGCCCTTCCTGACTCAGCTGGGTTCTCTCTGTGGAGCAGAGACCCCAAAAAATCTGGTCAGGAATTTCTCTGCCCTTCCAGTACCAGCACAATCCTCATTCCCCTGTGGAGCAGAAACCCCAAAATTTGGTCAGGAACTCCTGCCCTTCCTGGACCTGAACAACCCTCACTAATTGGGTTCTTCCTGTGGAACAAAACCCCAAAATTTGGTCAGGAATTGATCCTGCCCTCCCTGGACCAGCTGGGTTCTCCCTTTGGAGCAGAAACCCCAAAATTTGGTCAGGATTTTCTCCTGCCCTGCCTGGACCAGCACAATCCTCATTATTTGGGTTCTTCCTGTGGAGCAGAGACCCCAAAATTTGGTCAGGAGTTGCTGGGTTCTCCATGTAGAGCAGAAACCCCAAAATTTGGTCAGGAGTTGCTCCTGCCCTACCTGGACCAGCACAGTCCCCAGTCCCCTGTGGAGCTGGGACCCCAAAATTTGGTCAGGATTTTCTCCTGCCCTTCCTGGAGCAGCACAGCCCTCACAATTTGGGTTCTCCCTGTGGAGCAGAAACCCCAAAATTTGGTCAAGAATTGCTCTGCCCTTCCTGGACCAGAACAATCCCCCGTCCCTTGTGAGCAGAGACCCCAAAATTTGGTCAGGAATTGCTCTCGCCCTCCCTGGACCAGAACAATCCCCACTCCCCTGTGGAGCAGAAACCCCAAAATTTGGTCAGGAACTGCTCTGCCCTTCCTGGAGCAGCACAACCCTCACTAATTGGGTTCTCCCTGTGGAACAAAACCCCAAAATTTGGTCAGGAATTGCTGGGTTCTCCCTGTGGGGCAGAACCCCAAAATTTGGTCAGGAACTCCTGCCCTTCCTGGAGCAGCACAACCCTCACTAATTGGGTTCTTCCTGTGGAACAAAACCCCAAAATTTGGTCAGGAATTGATCCTGCCCTCCCTGGACCAGCTGGGTTCTCCCTTTGGAGCAGAAACCCCAAAATTTGGTCAGGATTTTCTCCCGCCCTTCCTGGAGCAGCACAACCCTCACTATTTGGGTTCTCCCTGTAGAGCAGAAACCCCAAAATTTGGTCAAGAATTGCTCTGACCTTCCTGGACCAGAACAATCCCCAGTCCCTTGTGAGCAGAGACCCCAAAATTTGGTCAGGAGTTTCTGGGTCTTCCCTGGTAAAGCAGAAACCCCAAAATTTGGTCAGGAACTGCTCCTGCCTGGACCAGAACAATCCCCACTGCCCTGTAGAGCAGAAACCACAAAATTTGGTCAGGAGCTTCTCTGCCCTTCCTGGACCAGCAAAATCCTCACTATTTGGATTCTCTCTGTGGAGCAGAGACGCAAAAATTTGGTCAGGAACTGCTCTGCCCTTTTTGATCCAGCACAACCCTGTGGAGCAGAGATCCCAAAGTTTGGTCAGGAGTTGATCCTGCCCTTCCTGGACCAGAACAACCATCACTATTTGGGTTCTCCCAGGTGAGCAGAAACCCCAAAATTTGGTCAGGAGTTGCTGGGTCCTCCCTGTGGGGCAGAGACCCCAAAATTAGGCCAAGAGTTGCTCCTGCCCTTCCTGACTCAGCTGGGTTCTTTGTGTGGAGCAGAGACCCCAAAAAATCTGGTCAGGAATTTCTCTGCCCTTCCAGTACCAGCACAATCCTCATTCCCCTGTGGAGCAGAAACCCCAAAATTTGGTCAGGAGTTGCTGGGTTCTCCCTGTGGGGCAGAACCCCAAAATTTGGTCAGGATTTTCTCCTGCCCTTCCTGGACCAGAACAACCCTCACTAATTGGGTTCTTCCTGTGGAACAAAACCCCAAAATTTGGTCAGGAATTGATCCTGCCCTCCCTGGACCAGCTGGGTTCTCCCTTTGGAGCAGAAACCCCAAAATTTGGTCAGGATTTTCTGCTGCCCCCGCTCTGGGCTGTAATTCCCTTTTTGTGGCCCCACAAGGGCCTTTTTTGGGCCATCCAAAAAGTGATTTTGGCAAGTGCTGCTCAATTGCCTTGCCAGGAAACAGCTCCCTAAAAAACCCCCCTGCTGCTTTATGGGCTGGAAAAGAGGAGGGAAAAAGGATTTTATGGGATAAACGGAAATTCCCATTTCCCTCTGCTGCCACATTCCCCCCAAATATTGAGGGTGGAGAGCAGTTCTGCCCAAAAAATTGGTAAAAAAATTCAGGAGAATGTGTAGGAAATCCACTGTATTTTCTGTTCCATGATTTTCTGAGGGAACACAATCACCCTGCTCGTGTTTTGGGTTTGGATTTTAGCAAAAACCCTTCGATAATTTGGAATTTTTTACCTCCTTAACTGGGAATCAGGAGTAGAAATTGTTCTGGTTTTGCTGAATTAGGATTGCTTTGCTCTGGTAAATTATTTTTTCTGTTTTATATAAATGAAGGAGTTTGTAAAACAGGCACTCATCACCCTCAGCTTTAGTGGGCCTGAGGAAGAGGAGGAGGAAGAAAAACACAGATTTTATGGGATAAAAGGAAATTCCCATTTCCCTCTGCTGCCACATTCCCCCAATATTGAGGGTGGAGAGCAGTTCTGGCCAAAAATTTTATATTAATTGAGGAGAATTTATAGGAAATTCACACTTCAGGAATGGAATTTTGTGTGTTTAATTCTGTATTTTCTGTTCCATGATTTTCTGAGGGAACACGATCACCCTGCTCGTGTTTTGGGTTTGGATTTTAGCAAAAAACCTTCAATAATTGGGGTTTTTTGCCTCCTTAACTGGGAGTCAGGACTGGAAATTGTTCTGGTTTTGAATTAGAATCCTGAATTAGGATTGCTTTGCTCTGGTAAATTATTTTTTCTGTTTTATATAAATGGAGGAGTTTGTAAAACAGGCACTCATCACCCTCAGCTTTAGTGGGCCTGAGGAAGAGGAGGAGGAAGAAAAACACAGATTTTATGGGATAAAAGGAAATTCCCATTTCCCTCTCCTGCCACATCCCCCAAATATTGAGGGTGGAGAGCAGTTCTGGCCAAAAAATTGGTAAAAAATTGAGGAGAATTTATAGGAAATTCACACATCAGGAATGGAATTTTGTGTGTTTAATTCTGTATTTTCTGTTCCATGATTTTCTGAGGGAACACAATCACCCTGCTCGTGTTTTGGGTTTGGATTTTAGCAAAACCCCTTCAATAATTTTGAATTTTTTACCTCCTTAACTGGGAGTCAGGACTAGAAATGGTCCTGGTTTTGCTGAATTAGGTAAATTATTTTTGTTGTTGTTGTTTTATATAAATGGAGGAGTTTGTAAAACAGGCCCTCATCACCCTCACTAAAAAAAAATCAGAATTTTCAAATCTCTGGAGCTGAAAAGAATTTCAAACTGAACAATGAGGGTTCAAAAAATTTAGAATTATTTCTGCTTAACTATTTCAATGCAAAGCTGGAATACCTGGGCTGTGCAAATATTGCAAAATTTAGGGTTAGAGGTGTTTAAAAATCTCATTTTTTGCACAAAACGTCATTTTCTCCACAGGGAGAAGTGGTTTGCAACAAAATGGAAGTGCCTTGATGAATTTTACTTCATTGTCTTAAATATCAACAAAAAAAAACAACACAAAAAACCCCCAAAAAAGAATAAAAAATGGCTTTTAATCCTAGAAATATTTAATCCTAGAAATATTTCTATTTCTTTTTAGAACACAAGAGAAGTGCCTAATTTTTAATTTTTTTTTTCTTTTAGATTCAGGTGTTATTTCTGGATTTTTGTATTTGAAATATTTCAGCCAAGAGCAGCTGAAAATTCCCAATTCCTGCTCCATCCATGGAGCTCAAGCAGAGAATGAAATAATCCTAAATTTTTTGTAATTTTTTAATAATTTTTCCTACGTTTTTTTGGAAATTTATATGAAATATCCTAATTATTTTGTATTTTTTCCTACAATTTTTGGTAGGAAATATCCTAAATTTTTTTGTGATTTTTCCTACAATTTTTTGGTAGGAAATTTATATGAAATATACTAAATTTTTTTGTAATTTTTCTTACAAATCTGACATTATTTGTATCCTCAATTATTATATATCAATTATAACATTTTAAGGGATTCAGGATAAAATTGTACATTTCTGTGGATAAATTTTTTTTTTTTTAGCAAAAAAATTTCTATTTTTAAATTTATTTCACAGCATTTCTGTGGTTCCCTTTGGTTTCCAGTCCCAGCTGTGCCTTGGGGAGGTTTTCAATTTAAACCCCAGAATTAATTTTTAAATTATCATTAGATTTAAAATTTTAAAACCCAGAATTATTAAGAATATTATTAGAAAATTATTATTATCTTAAAAACATTAAAACAGTTATGTGAAAGTTATTATTTAAAAATTACATTTAAAAAGTTTTAAACCCCAGAATAATTTTTAAAATGAATTTTTAAATTATTATTATATTTAAAATTTTAACCCAGAATTATTAAGAATTTTATTACAATTATTATAATATTAAAAATTTGAAACCCAGAATTATTTAAAAGCTATTATTAAAAATGTTATATTTAAATTTTTTAAACCCAAAATTATTTTTAAAATTATCATTATTTTTAAAAATTTCAAAACCCTGAATTGTTAAGAATATTATTAGAAAATTATTATTATATTTTAAAAATTAAACCCCTGAATTATTTAAAAGTTATTATTAAAATATTATTATATTTAAAAATTTTAAACCCAGAATTCTTTTTAAAATTATTATTTTAAAATTTTATTATATTCAAAATTTTAAAAACCCATAATTATTTACATTACTTTTAAAGAATTATCATTATATTTTAAAATTTTAAACCCCAGAATTCTTTTAAAAATTATTATCATATTTAACATTTTAAACCTCAAACTTATTTAAAAATTATTATGAAAAATTATTATATTTAAACATTTTAAACCCCAGAATTATTTTAAAAATTATTATTTCTCCTGGAAAGGAAAAGCTTTAATTTTTAATTAAAACAAATGTTTTAATTTAACTTTTGTTGATGTAGGTGGGTAAAAATCTGAATACTGAAATTTCAATTTTTGACCCAAAACTCCACAAATTTCCAGGTGAATTTTGTGCCTTGGTTTCTTCAAAAATATCAAAATTCAGCTTTTTTTTTTTAATTTTTATTTTTTAATTGCTTTTTTCTTTTAATGTTTAAAAAGCTTCAAAGCTTTTTATTTCTTTGTTTTTTTCTGTTTCATTTTGAAGTATTTTCAAGGCAGGCTCCTGAGCATTGGAATTCAGTTTTTTTTATGGTCATGGAAAGAGGAAAAAAAAAAAAAAAAATTGGATTTTAATCCACGTGAATCAGTCCCTGGTGCAGCATTGCAAGGTTGGAAATGAAAATTGGTTTTTAGAATAAAAATGGGGTTTTAGAATAAAAATTGGTTTTTAGAATAAAAATTGGGTTTTATAATAAAAAATGTTTTTAGAATAAAAATTGGGTTTTATAATAAAAATTGGTTTTTAGAATAAAAATTGGGTTTTATAATGAAAATTGGGTTTATAATGAAAATTGGGTTTTATAATAAAAAATGGTTTTTAGAATAAAAATTGGGTTTTATAATGAAAATTGGATTTTAGAATGAAAATTGGTTTTTAGAATGAAAATTGGTTTTTAGAATGAAAATTGGGTTTATAATAAAAATTGGGCATTGCTGGGCTGGGGGTTGTTGTTCTGGTGTGTCAACAGTGCTAAGAAATGAGTTTCTATGTTGAAATTAGAATAAAAATAATAAAAATAATGTAAAATCTGTGGTGTGGAGTGCCCTGCGTTGCCAGGAAAAGAAATTCCTGTGAAATATCCAAAAAACAAACAAAAAAACAACAAAAACCCCAAACAAACAAACAAAAACAGAAAAAAACCCCAACAAAACAAAACCAATACAATTGCAAAAAAAAATCCAAATGCACACCCAAAAATCCCAAATAAAAACACAAATACACACCCAAAAAAAATCCCAAATACACATCCAGAAAACTTAAATATACACCCAAAAAAATTCAAATTGTACACCCAAAAACCCCAACTAAAAACCCAAATCTGCACCCAGAAAAACCGAATAAAAAACCCAAATTCATACCCAAAAAATCCCAAATACAGACCTAAAAACCCCAAATAAAAAACCCAAATACAGACCCAAAAAATCCCAAATAAAAAACCGAAATTCACAGCCAAAAAATCCAAATACACGCCCGAATAAAATCCAAATACACACCCCAAAAACCAAATAAAAAACCAAAATACACCACCAAAACATCCCAAATGCACACCCAATAAATCCCATATACACACCCAAAAAAAACCAAATAAAAAACCCAAATAATCCCAAATACACATCCAAAAACCCCAAAGAAAAAAATCCAAAAAACCCAAATAAAAACGCAAATACGCAGCCAAAAAATCCCAAATGTACCCTCAAAAAACCCAAATCCACACCCAAAAATATCCCAAAAAAACCCAAATCCACACCCAAAAAACTCAATAAAATCCCAAATCCACACCCCACAAAAATCCCCAAACAAACAAACAAAACCAAAGAAAACCCAATTTAAAAAAACCCCAAAAATCAAATTAATTCCTCAGAAATATCCTCGATTATTTTGTTTTTATTCTATTTATTTATTCTTTTGTTTTTATTATATTTATTTTATTTAATTCTTTTGTGCCGCAGGTGGGACAGAAAAATGCAAAATTGTCAGCCCCAGTGGGGTTTAATTCAGAATTAATTAATAAATTCAGTATTAATTCATTAATTCTATGTTAATTAATTCATTTTTAATTAATTTAATATTATTGAATATTAATTAATTAATATTTCAGCAAGGAATTCCTTGATATGGTTTCTGCTCCTTCCTCCTCTGGCTCCTCAATTCAGTGTCTCAATTTAAATTTTAATAAATTAAATTTTAATTTTAATTTAAATTCTCTTCATTTTGGCCCTCTTCACTCCACAATCCGCCGGAATTCCAAAGGAATTCCAAAGAAAGCTCAAGCAGGGCATGGAATTGAAAAAAATGATCCAAAAATTGAATTTTTCCCATAAATCTGACCATGTTTGTACCGTCAAATGCAGAATAAAATGTATAAAAATGGGATTTAAATGCATAAAAATAGGATTTAAATGTTATTTTTATTCAAATGGAGGGATGAATAGCCAAAGACCACAATGCAAAGCAAAAGTGAGGAGCTGCATATTAATGAATATGGAATAATCTTAATTTTTTCATGGTTTTTTAATGTATTTTTTCCAACAAAAATGAGGAATTTTAGGGGTTTAAATGGAATTTCAAGTGTAAAATTAATATATTCATTGGGATTTGCACGAATGGTGCTGGTGAAAAAAAACCCCAAAATTAAAATTTCTCCTATAAATCTGATCATATTTGTACCATCAAACCATCTCTCACTTCATAAAAATAGGATTTAAATGGATTTTAAACTAGGATTTAAATGTTATTTTTATTCAATGGAGGGATGAATCTGCAAAGACCAAAATGCAAGGCAAAAGTGAGAAGCTGCCATTTTAATGCTGGTGAATATTTTAATTTTTCCATGGTTAAATCATCTCCTTTTCTAACCAAAATGAGGAATTTGGGATTTCTGGCGAGTTTAAAGTGCAAAAAAATCCAAAATTTTCACTGGACTTTGCAGAATTGCGCATGGATTAACAGCTGACATGCACAGGGAGAAAAGGCGATGTTGATGTCAGTGCTGGTGTCAGAATTTGCCGCTGACACCGAATTTTTATATTTTTAAATAATTAAAATTAACGCCACCGAACCCGCGCCCGGGGCCGCCTTTTCCCTCCAAAACCGCGCCGGGCCCGCGCGGCGAATCTGCGGATCGGGCCTTGAGGCGCCGCAGCGCCCTGAAAAATCACCGGAGAAACGGGAAAAAATTCCAGCCTGCTGCGGTGCCGGAAGGACGCGGCGGGCGCGGCGGGAGCGGCGGGACGGGGCGCGGAGGCGCCGCGGTAACACCGGGAGCCCGTGGCGAATCTGCCGCCGGGGCTCTCCCGCGTGCGGGCCGCGCTGCCCGCCCTCCCCGCGGGGACAGTGGGCGGGACCTGCGCGCCGTGATGGTTCGAACGAACCAATGGGGTGCGAGCTCTCGCTGTTTATAACCAATCAGCGGCGGAGGGGGGCGTGGCCGGCGGGGTCGGCGGTACCGCCCCCCCGCTCGCATCCTCTCGGCGGGGCGAGCGCGACCATTTTGCGGGGGGGAGCGGCGGGAGCGGGTCCGGCACCGACACCGCCAGCGGGATCGGGGAGCGACACCGCCATCGGCGCCGGGGCCGGCATCGGGGAGCGCACCGGGGGCGGCGGCGGCGCCTGACGGGGGAGCGGCGGCTCCGCAGGCGCGGCCTGAGGCGCTGGGCCCAGCGCTCCCGCTCGCTCCGGGCGGCCTCAGCGGCCCCGGCGGCCTCAGCGTCCCCGTTAGCTCCGCGCCCAGCCCCGCGCGGCCCGCAGCGCCGGGAGGATGTCGCGGCCCGTCAGGTGAGTGCCGGCGGGCCGAACCCGCGCCAGGGCAGGGCGGGCAGGCCTCGCTCGGGGCAGCCGTGCGGGTTTCTCCTCTATTTCCCCTTGTTTCCCCCCCGCTAACTTGGCACGGCCACCGCCATCCCCGCCGCATTTCTCCCCGCGCCGCTCTCCCGCAGCCGGGCGAGGGGGGGGGCCGCGGCGGGGCTGCCCCGCGGCCGCTGTCCCACATTTTGTAACGGGGAAAAGCGAATTTTTTTTTCATCGCCGCCGCCGCCGTGACCCCACTTGGCGCGGGGCGGGCGCCGCTCTGGCCGCCATCCGCGGCCCCCCTCCGGGCGGCGGGGGCCGGGCCGAGCACGCTGCCGGGGGAGGGGACGCGGTGCCATCCGGCGAGGGTCCGGGCACGGGGGCTGTGCATGGGGAACCACGCGTAGGGGAGGAGCCGCCGGGAGCCGCCCCCTCGGTGCGAGCCGCCGCTCCTCACGCCCTGCTCCGCCCGCTGCGCGCTCCGCCATCGCCTTCCCGCCGCTGTTTTCCGTCTTTTTGGTTGTATTTCTGAGCGTTTGGCAGCCGGGCTGTGCTGGCGAAGTGGGTGTGGGGTGTTGGTGGGGTGGGATGGGAGCGGGGGTGGGTTTGGGGATGTGCGGCGTGGGGAGGAAAGGGCTGGAGCTGTCTCAGGGTGGGTATTTGGGGAATATTCCCTCAGTATTTGGGATATTTTTTTCCTCAGAGAGTGCTGGGCACTGTCCGAGCTCCCCGGGGAACGGGCACAGCCACAGAGCTCCGGGAGAGTTTTGACAACGCTGGGTGTGGGCTCGGATGGAGCGGGGTGGTTTGGGGATGCGGTGCCCGAGGGAAGGGCTGGAGCGGTGTCAGGGTGTGTATTTGGGGAATATTTGGAAGAAATATTCCCTCAGGATTTGAGGTATTTCTTCCCTCAGAGATTGAGGAAACTGCCCAGGGAATGGGCACAGCCACAGAGCTCCAGCAGAGTTTGGACATTGCTGAGTGTGGGCTCGGATGAGGATGGAGCGTGGTGGGTTTGGGGATGCGGTGCCTGAGGGAAGGGCTGGAGCTGTGTCAGGGTGGGTATTTGGGGACTATTTGGAAGAAATATTCCTTCTGTTTATTCCCTCAGCGTTTGGGATGATATTTGTTCCCTCAGAGGGTGCTGGGCACTGCCCAGGGATTGGGCACAGGCACAGAGCTCCAGGAGAGTTTGGGCGGGCTCTGTGGGTAGGATGGATCGTGGTGGATGTGGGGATGTGTGGCATGGGAAAGGGAAGGGGTGGAGCTGTGTCAGGGTGGATATTTGGGGACCATTTGGAAGAAATATTCCCTCAGGATTTGAGGTATTTCTTCCCTCAGAGGGTGAGGAAACTGCCCAGGCTGCCCAGGGAATGGGCACAGGCACAGAGCTCCGGGAGAGTTTGGACAACGCTGGGTGTGGGCTCGGATGGAGCGGGGTGGGTTTGGGGATGCGGTGCCTGAGGGAAGGGCTGGAGCTGTGTCAGGGTGGGTATTTGGGGACTATTTGGAAGAAATATTCCCTCTGTTTATTCCCTCAGCGTTTGGGGTATTTGTTCCCTCAGAGGGTGCTGGGCACAGCCACAGAGCTGCAGGAGAGTTTGGGCGGGCTCTGTGGGTAGGATGGATCGTGGTGGATGTGGGGATGGGTGGCATGGAAAGGGAAGGGGTGGAGCTATGTCAGGGTGGATATTTGGGGACTATTTGGAAGAAATATTCCCTCAGGATTTGAGGTATTTCTTCCCTCAGAGATTAAGGAAACTGCCCAGGGAATGGGCACAACCACAGAGCTCCAGCAGAGTTTGGACAGCACTTGGTGGGGTGGGATGGAGCGTGGTGGTTTTGAGGAGTGGGTGCTGAGGGAAGGGCTAGAGCTGTGTCAGGGTGGGTATTTGTGGAATATTTGGGATATTTCTTCCCTCAGAGGGTGCTGGCACTGCCCAGGTTCCCCGGGGAATGGGCACAGGCACAGAGCTCCGGGAGAGTTTGGACAACGCTGGGTGTGGGCTCGGATGGAGCGGGGTGGGTTTGGGGATGCGGTGCCTGAGGGAAGGGCTGGAGCTGTGTCAGGGTGTGTATTTGGGGAATATTTAGAAGAAATATTCCCTCAGGATTTGAGGTATTTCTTCCCTCAGAGATTGAGGAAACTGCCCAGGGAATGGGCACGGCCGCAGAGCTCCAGCAGAGTTTGGACATTGCTGGGTGTGGGCTCGGATGGAGCGGGGTGGTTTTGAGGAGTGGGTGCTGAGGGAAGGGCTAGAGCTGTGTCACGGTGGGTATTTGGGGAATATTTGGGACATTTCTTATCTCAGAAGGTGCTGGCACTGCCCAGGTTCCCCAGGGATTGGGCACAGGCACAGAGCTCCGGGAGAGTTTGGGCGGGCTCTGTGGGTAGGATGGATCGTGGTGGATGTGGGGATGGGTGGCATGGGAAAGGGAAGGGGTGGAGCTGTGTCAGGGTGGGTATTTGGGGAATATTTGGAAGAAATATTCCCTCAGGATTTGAGGTACTTCTTCCCTCAGAGGGTGAGGAAACTGCCCAGGCTGCCCAGGGAATGGGCACAGGCACAGAGCTCCGGGAGAGTTTTGACAACGCTGGGTGTGGGCTCGGATGGAGCGGGGTGGGTTTGGGGATGCGGTGCCTGAGGGAGGGGCTGGAGCTGTGTCAGGGTGGGTATTTGGGGAATATTTGGGATATTTCCTCTCCCAGAAGGTGCTGGCACTGCCCAGGTTCCCCAGGGACTGGGCACAGCCCCAGAGCTCCAGCACAGTTTGGACATTGCTGCCAGGGGTGCCCAGGATGGGATTTTGGGGTGTCTGTGCAGAGCCAGGAGCTGCTCTGGATGATCCCTGGGAGTTTTTCCCCTCTCAGATATTCTGTGATTCCCTTGAGTGTCAAACCTTTACCAAAGAGGTGACAAAAAGTGAACTCTGATTTCAATTGGCTTTAGAGCAGAGGTGTGAGGTTTCCCACGGTGTTCTTGTCATGCTTTGGAATTTCCTCATTCTCAAGTGATTGCTTGGGGTTTGATTCCATTCCCAGTTGAGGTTTGATTCTATTCCCAGTTTTATTTTATTTTATTTTATTTTATTTTATTTTATTTTATTTTATTTTATTTTATTTTATTTTATTTTATTTTATTTTATTTTATTTTATTTTATTTTATTTTATTTTATTTTATTCCCAGTTGGAGTTTGATTTTATTCCCAGTTGGGGTTGGATTTTATTCCCAGTTGGATTTTTATTCCCAGTTGGGCTGGGCTGTGGATGTTTGGTGTCTTGGCTAATTTAACTAAAAAGTACAAATTACTAATTTAACTATAAAGTACTAATTGACAGTGGTGCATATATATATATATATATATATATATATATATATATATATATATATATATGGAGATGCCAGCATTTGTATTTAAATAATATGTCCCAAAATACAGAATTTAAAATAAAAATCAGACCCAGGAGTGGCTCAGGGCTGGGTGAGCTCCCAAATCAATCTTTAAAATTCTTTAAAAGCAGAGCCTCTGAGCTTGCTGGAATTAAGTATTTTTGTGAAAGTTTCAAAAAAAAAATTCAAATAAAACACTCCTGGAATGTTGTGAGAGGTCTCCCTGCTCTCAGGCTCTGCTCTACAGGAAAATAAACCTGGCACAGGGCAGGACAGATGGAGCAGTGCCTTATCTCCTGGATTTGATAACCCTTGCAGGGCACAAAAGGGAAATATTCAGTAAATATTCAATAGAAATAGATTATATTGCTCTGCTGGCCAGAAAACCCTGCCTAGAGATTGAAATCCATTCAGAAATCAATGCTGGAATGAAGGTTTTTCTGCCTGATTTTTGGTGAAATGGAAAAGTGAAAAATTCTTTAATGCAGAGTTTTCCTCCAGTCAGTGCTCTTGGAATTAATTGGTATTTTCTGCTGGTTTTGGTGGAATTTGTGTGCACCTGAAGCAGTGAAATTCATCAAATCCATCCTAAATCCCAAGTTTTTACTCTGCTTGTTGAGAAAATGGACCTGAGACTGTTGGAAAAGGCAAGGAGTGAAAACTAAAGAAAGCTGAAATTATTGAATTTCTGCAGCTCTTGTGGAACTCTGCTGAAGTTCTGCAGAAAGAGGTGGGGCTGTTTATAGGGAAAAATTAAATTAAATTCAATATTTGGAGCCACTATTTATATATTTATATATATATATTTAATATATATTTATTTATATTGTATATATTTTAATATATTTATTTATATTTTATATTTTTAGATATTTTTATATTTTTACTACTATACTTTATGTATATACTTTATGTATATACTTTATACACTTTATGTATACACTTTATATACACTTTATGTATACACTTTATCTATACTTTATATACACACTTTATATACACACTTTATATATATACTTTATATACACTTTATATATATACACTTTATATATATATACACTTATACACTTTATGTACACTTTATGTACACTTTATGTACACTTTATGTACACTTTATGTACACTTTATGTACACTTTATGTACAATTTATATGCACTTTATATGCACTTTATATGCACTTTATATACACTTTATCTATACACTTTATCTATACACTTTATCTATACTTTATATATATACACACTTTATATACACACTTTATATACACACTTTATATATATACACACTTTATATATATACACACTTTATATATATACACACTTTATATATATATACACTTATATACTTTATGTACACTTTATGTACACTTTATGTACACTTTATGTACACTTTATGTACACTTTATGTACACTTTATGTACACTTTATATACACTTTATATACACTTTATATACACTTTATCTATACACTTTATATACACTTTATCTATACACTTTATACACTTTATCTATACACTTTATCTATACACTTTATCTATACACTTTATCTATACACTATCTATACACTTTATCTATACTTTATATATATATACACTTTATATGCACACTTTATATGCACACTTTATATGCACACTTTATATATATACACTTATATACACTTATATACACTTATATACACTTATATACACTTATATACACTTATATACACTTATATACACTTATATACACTTATATACACTTTATATATATATACTTTATATATACACTCTGTATATACTTTATATATTCTTTATATATATACACTTTATCTCTACACTTTATATATATACTTTATGTATACTATATATACACTTTATATATATACTTGATATATACACTTTATATATACTTTATATATACTATATATACACTTTATATATGCACTTTATATACACTTTATATATATACTTTATATGCACTTTATATATATATACTTTATATATACACTTTATATACACTTTATATGTACTTTATATATACGCTTTATACACACTTTATATACACACTTTATATACACACTTTATATACACACTTCATATACACTTAATATACACTTAATATATATACTTAATATATATATACTTAATATATATATACTTAATATATATATACTTAATATACACTTTATCTCTACACTTTATCTCTACACTTTATCTCTACACTTTATCTCTACACTTTATCTCTACACTTTATCTATACACTTTATCTATACACTTTATCTATACACTTTATCTATACACTTTATATATATATACTTTATATATCCTTTATATACACACTTTATATATACTATATATACACTTTATATATATATACTTTATATACACTTTATCTATACACTTTATCTATATACTTTATATGCACTTTATATACATACTTTATATGTGTACCTCATGTATACCTCATGTATACTTCATGTATACGTCATGTATACTTCATGTATACTTCATATATATTTTTATATTGGTGTATATTTATATATATATTTATATAATTTTTATATGTGTTTTTATATATTTTTTATATTTTCAGCCCAGACCCAAATCTGTCTCTGTGCTGAGTCCTGAGTCCAATTTTTACCCAAATTTAACCCCAAACTTTGGGTTTGGGTCCCTTTCTGTCCCCAGGTGCCACCTCCTGGTGCTGCTTTGAAATCAATGCCCGTGGAAATTTAATTATTATTTAATTATTCTTGAACTGCTTTAATGATTGCTGCAGAAATCATTTCGTTGTTCAAAATCCTGAAATGCTGAAATCCTTTCAGAGCTGGAGTGAGGAGTCAGCCCAGACCCAAATCTCTGCAGTGGGACCCTCTCAGTCCTGACTCCTGGCTTTGGGCTGTCTGAACTGACTGCCTTGATCAGCAATTAATTAATGCTAATTAATTAATTGCCAGTGAACGCAGTGTGAATGTGCTGAGAGCAGGAGAAAGGGAGGAGGAGGATGAGGAAGGATCCTGGTGCTGGAGGGAGTTTCCAGCTGAAGAACTGAGCAAAATCCCATTTTCCCTTGCTTTTGCAGGAAAAAGGAACTTTGGGAATTTCTGGATTTCCAACTCCTCCCAGGAGCTGTTTGGAGCTGACTTGGAGGAATTATCAATTGAAATTAAATTGAATTATTGCCTGCCTTGATTTCCTTTGGTTGGTGTTTTATGGGGCACATACCTCGTAATAAAACAGCTGGATTTGATATTTTATCAAATTCCAACTCTTTTATTGATAAAGTATCAAATTCCACCTCTTTTATTGATACCTTGTCAGTAAAACAGCTGGGATTTGATATTTTTATCAATAAAGAGCTGGGATTTGATACTTTATCAGTAAAAAGAGTTGGGATTTTCTACTTTGTCAATAAAAAGTTGGGATTTGATACTTTGTCAGTAAAAGAGTTGGGATTTGATACTTTATCAATAAAAAGTTTGGATTTTTATGCCCTGTCAATAAAAACAGCTGGGATTTGATATTTTATCAATAAAAGAGCTGGGATTTGATATTTTATCAATAAATCAGGTGGGATTTGATACTTTATCAATAAGAGCACTGGGATTTGATATCAATAAAAACATTGGGATTTGATATTTTATCAATAAAAGAGCTGGGATTTGGTATTTTATCAATAAATCAGCTGGGATTTTTATACTTTATCAATAAAAAGAGTTGGGATTTTTATACCTTGACAATAAAAAGCATTGAGATTTTTATATCTTGTCAATAAATGAGTTGGGATTTGATATTTTATCAATAAAATAGTTGGGATTTGCTATCTTGTCAATTAAGCAGATGGGATTTGATACCTTGACAATAAGAGTTGGGATTTGATACTTTATCAGTAAAAAGAGTTGGGATTTTTATACTTTGTCAATAAAAAGTGTTGGGATTTGATACTTTCTCAATAAAGCAGCTGGGATTTGATATCTTGTTAATAAAAGGAGTTTGGGATTTTTGTATCTTGTTCATAAAGCAGCTGGGATTTGATATTTTGTCAATACAAAGAGTAGGGATTTTTATACTTTGTTAATTATAGAGTTGGGATTTGATAGTTTATCAGTAAAAGAGCTGGGATTTGATATTTTGTCAGTAAGAGTTGGGATTTGAGACTTTATCAGTAAAAAGAGTTGGGATTTTTCTACTTGGTCAATAAAAAGTTTGGATTCAATATTTTGTCAATAAATCAGCTGGGATTTGATATCTTGTCAGTAAAACAGCTGGAATTTGATACTTTATCAATAAAAGAGTTGGGATTTGATACTTTATCAATAAAAGAGTTGGGATTTGATAGTTTATCAAAATAATTGGGATTTGATACTTTATCAATACAAAGAGTTGGGATTTTTGTACCTTGTCAATAAATCAGCTGGGATTTGATATTTTGTCAATAAGAGCATTGGGATTTGATATCAATAAAAACATTGGGATTTGATACTTTATCAATAAAAGAGTTGGGATTTGGTATTTTATCAATAAATCAGCTGGGATTTTTATACTTTATCAATAAAAAGAGTTGGGATCAATAAAAAGAGTTGGATTTTTATACCTTGACAATAAAAAGCATTGGGATTTTTATATCTTGTCAATAAATGAGTTGGGATTTGATACTTTATCAATAAAAGAGTTGGGATTTGATATTTTATCAAAAGAATTGGGATTGATACTTTATCAGTAAAAAGAGTTGAGATTTTTATACCTTGACAATAAAAAGCATTGGGATTTTTATGTCTTTTCAATAAATGAGTTGGGATTTGATATTTTATCAATAAAAGAGCTGGGATTTGATGCTTTAATATACTTATTAAATGCTATTTGTGCTTTAATATATTTATTAAAGTAAATTAATACTTATTAATTAATTATTAATTACACATATCCTTTGTGTTCATTCTGGCTGCAGAGGTGCCTGAATTACCAAAGTTTTTTTGGAATATTTTTGGGCTCCAAATGCAGCTCTAAATAAAATAATGTAACATTTCTTTCTTATTCCTTAAAACTTTATTAACCCTGAAGGAATTAATTCCTGATTTTTTCTCCTTTTGCAGGAACAGGAAGGTGGTGGATTACTCCCAGTTTCAGGAATCAGATGATGCTGGTAAATTCAATTTTTTTTGCTTAATTTCCTCATTATTCCCATGCATATTAATGAATGTTCTGTTCTAATCCCACCCTCAGCTGCAGCTCTGAGGAGTTTCTGTTCTTCACAGCCTGAACTCTTAATGAGCATTTGGAAATGGGATTATTCTCATATGATTAAATTAAATTAAATTAAATTTTTAAATTTTTTAAAATTAAATTTAAAAATTCAATTTTTTCCTTAATTTCCTCATTATTCCATGCATATTAATGAATGTTCTGTTCTAATCCCATCCTCAGCTGCAGCTCTGAGGAGTTTCTGTTCTTCACAGCCTGAGCTGTTCATGAGCATTTGGAAATGGAATTATTCTCATATGGTTAAATTAAATTAAATTAAATTAAATTAAATTAAATTAAATTTTTAAATTTTTTTAAAATTAAATTTTAAAAATTAATTTTTTTTTGCTTAATTTCCTCATTATTCCATGCATATTAATGAATGTTCTGCTTCTAATCCCACCCTCAGCTGCAGCTCTAAGGAGTTTCTGTTCTTCACAGCGTGGACTCTTAATGAACATTTGAAAATGGAATTATTCTCATATGATTAAATTAAATTTTTAATTTTTTTAAAAATTGAATTAAAAAATTATTTTTTTCCTTTATTTCCTCATTATTCCATGCATATTAAAGAATGTTGTGTTCTAATCCCACCCTCAGCTGCAGCTCTGAGGAGTTTCTGTTCTTCACAGCCTGAGCTGTTCATGAGCATTTGGAAATGGAATTATTCTCATATGGTTAAATTAAATTAAATTAATTTTTAATTTTTTTTAATTAAATTAAAAAATTAATTTTTTCCCCTTAACTTCCTCTTTATTCCCATGCATATTAATGAATGTTCTGTTCTAATCCCACCCTCAACTGCAGCTCTGAGGAGTTTCTGTTCTTCACAGCCTGGACTCTTAAAGAACATTTGAAAATGAAATTATTCTCATATGGTTAAATTAAATTAAATGAAATTTTTAAAATTTTTTAATTAAATTAAATTTTTTTTTCCTTAATTTCCTCATTATTCCCTGCATATTAATGAATGAGGAGTTGCTGTTCTGCACAGCCTGAGCTGTTAGTGAGCATTTGAAAATAGAATTATTCTCATATGCTTAAATTAAATTAAATTAAATTTTAAAAAAATTTAATTAAATAAAAACATTCAAATTTTTTCCTTAATTTCCTCGTTATTCCCATGCATATTAATGAATGTTCTGTTCTAATCCCACCCTCAGCTGCAGCTCTGAGGAGTTTCTGTTGTGCACAGCCTGAGCTGTTCATGAGCATTTGAAAATGGAATTATTCTCACATGGTTTGTGTTAAACAAACAATGGGGATAGAAATGTTTTTATTTTTATTTAATTCTGGGGTTGTTGTGGTGCCTGGGGCTGCTGGCAGCTCCTTGCTCTGTTCTGGGCTCCTTGGTGCCACTTTTTGCACAGAAAAATGTGGTTTGTATTTATTTTATGGCTCTGGTTGAGCCCACATCATCAGGGATTTAGGGGGGATTGGAGTTTAAAAAAAATTAATGTGTGTGAATTAAAATAGTGCTGGGTCACATTTGGAAAAAATGGGAATTAAAATTCTGGATCCCATTGTAAAATAATGTAATCTGTGTGAATTAATAAAATATTGCTGGGTCACATTTGGAAAAAAATGGGAATTAAAATTCTGGATCTCATTTCTAAAATAATATAATCTGTATGAATTATCAAAGTAGTGCTGATCACATTTGGAAAAAATTAAATTTCTGAATTAAAATTCTTGATACTATTCTAAAGTAATGTAATCTGTGGGAATTAATAAAATATTGCTGGATCACATTTGGTTAAAATGGGAATTAAAATTCTGGATCCCATTTCTAAAATAATGTGTGTGAATTATGAAAATATTGCTGGGTCACATTTGGTTAAAATGGGAATTAAAATTCTGGATCTCGTTTTTAAAATAATAGAATCTGTGTGAATTAAGATTTCTGGATCCCATTTCTAAAATAATCTAGTCTGTGTGAATTAACAAATTATTGTTGGATCACATTTGGAAAAAATGGGAATTAAAATTCCAGATCCCATTCTAAAGTAATGTAATCTGTGTGAATTAATGAAATAGTGCTGGATCACATTTGGAAAAAAATGAAATTTCTGAATTAAAAATTCTGGATCCCATTTCTAAAATAATGTGTGTGAATTATGAAAATATTGCTGGATCACATTTGGAAAAAATTGAAGCGCTGAATTCAAATTCTGAAACCCATTTCTAAATAATAGAATTTGTGTGAATTAACATTTTTGGATCCCATTTCTAAAATAATGCAATCTGTATGAATTGATAAAATATTGCTGGATCACGTTTGAAAAAAAAGTGAATTAAAATTCTGGATCTCATTTCTAAAACAATATAATCTGTGTGAATTAAAATTCTGGAACTCATTTGTAAAATAATATAATGTGTATGAATTATCAAAGTAGTGCTGATCACATTTGGAAAAAATGGAATATCTGAATTAAAATTCTGGATCCCATTTCTAAAATAATGGAATCTGTGTGGATTAACATTTCTGATTCCCATGTGTGAAATAATACAATCTGTGTGAATTAATAAAATATTGCTGGATCACATTTGGTAAAAATGGAATTTCTGAATTAAAATACTGGATCCCATTACTAAAATAATATAATTGTGCAGATTAACATTTCTGGATCTCATTTCTAAAATAATCTAGTTTGTATGAATTTACAAAATATTGCTGGATCACATTTGGAAAAAATGTAATTTCTGAATTATAAATTCTGGATCTCATTTGTAAAATAATATAATCTGTGTGAGTTAACATTTCTGAATCCCCTTTCTAAAAAATGGGATTTCTAAAATAATCTGTGTGAATTACCAAAATATTGCTGGATGACATTTGGAAAAAATGTAATCTCTGAATGAAAATTCTGAAACACATTTCTAAAAAATGAATATAATCTGTGTGAATTAACAGAATAGTGCTGGATCACATTTGGTAAAAATGTAGTTTCTGAATTAAATTCTGGATCCCATTCTAAAACAATATAAACTGTAAGAATTAATAAAATATTGCTGGATCACATTTGGAAAAAAATTGAATCTCTGAATTAAAATACTGGATCCCATTTGTAAAAAAATAATATAATCTGTGTGAGTTAACATTTCTGGATCCCCTTTCTAAACAATGGGATTTCTAAAACAATCTGTGTGAATTACCAAAATATTGCTGGATGACATTTGGAAAAAATGTAATCTCTGAATGAAAATTCTGAAACATTTCTAAAATATTAATATAATCTGTGTGAATTAACAAGATAGTGCTGGATCACATTTGGAAAAAATTGAATATCTGAGCTAAAATTCTGGATCCCATTAAAAACAATCTAATCTGTGTGAATTAACAAAAATTTTCTGCAATGTTTTGAGTTCTTGGAAGATCAACTCAATCTGGGTTTGCATTGATGATTAAAATGATACAAAGATGCAGAATTGTTAATTGCAGTGGTTTTATTCATTAAATAAAGTATTGTGTGAGAGTTGTAAATTCCTATTTCATGGCTTCCTTTATCCCCTCCCAGCACAGTGAGCAGTGGGTGCTGTTAGAGCCATGCAGAAATAAATATAAATACATTTTTTAATGAATTTATAAAAGAACTAAATGCAAAATAAATCCTGTGTCCTTTTTCTGTGACATTTTGCTGTACACAACATTTCCATGGTGCTGTGACAAGCAAAGCTCAAATCAGTGATTTCACCCAGGACTTTGCTTCTCTCAACATTTTCTTGAAATTTTATGAAATTTTTCCTTTTGCTGTGCATGAAATGCTGAGTTTGAGCTGTATCTGAGCTGAGCAGAGTTTGCAGGGGCTGAGTTTTACCCAAACCCCAAATTTTTGCTGTCTGTCCTGTGCAGATGATGATTATGGAAGAGATTCAGGCCCCCCATCCAAGAAAATCCGCTCATCTCCCCGAGAGGCCAAAAACAAGAGGAGATCTGGCAAGAATTCTCAGGAGGACAGGTAAAAAATGGCAAATTTTATTTCTTGGCAACGTTTCCTGTGTGTGGGGAGTGGGATTGCAGTGACATTGGGGGCTGAGACACTGAGGTGAGACAGAAATCGTGTGGAAAACTCTTGTCCATCAGTCCATCACTCCAGAGGCAGGTTGGAAATGGGATTTAGGCACAAAAATTGGCATCCTCAGGTGGGTCAGGGTCAGGGGCAGCCTCTCAGGGCATCCCTCAGGTGCTCATCTCCGTGAGAGGATAAAAACAAGAGGAGATCTGGCAAGAACTCTCAGGAGAAAAGGTAAAAAAATACAGTTTTCATTTCTTGGCAACGTTTCCTGTGTGTGGGGAGAGGGATTGCAGTGAGACTGGGGGCTGAGACACTGAGGGTGAGACAGAAATCGTGTGGGAAACTCTTGTCCATCAACTGCAGAGGCAGCTGGAGGGGCAGGGAATGGGATTTAGGCACAAAAATTGGCACCCTCAGATGGGTCAGGGCCAGGGGCAGCTCCTGCAGCCTCTCAGGGCATCCCTCAGGTGCTCATCTCCATGAGAAGATAAAATTTCAGTTTCTGTTTCTGGGAAGGAGATTTGGGAAGAACTCTCAGGAGGACAGGTAAAAAATGGCAAATTTTATTTCTTGGCAACATTTCCTGTGTGTGGGGAGTGGGATTGCAGTGACATTGGGGGCTGAGACACTGAGGTGAGACAGAAATCGTGTGGGAAACTCTTGTCCATCACTGGGAATGGAATTTAGGCACAAAAATTGGCACCCTCAGGTGGGTCAGGGTCAGGGGCAGCTCCTGCAGCCTCTCAGGGCATCGCTGGGCTGCTCATCTCCATGAGAGGAGATCTGGGAAGAACTCTCAGGAGGACAGGTAAAAAAATACAGTTTTTATTTCTTGGTAACATTTCTCAGAGCTTGTCCTGTGTGTGGGGAGGAGCCATCTTGAGGAGGAGTGGGATTGCAGTGAGATTGGGGGCTGAGACACTGAGGTGAGACAGAAATCGTGTGGAAAACTCTTGTCCATCAGTCCATCACTCCAGAGGCAGGTTGGAAATGGGATTTAGGCACAAAAATTGGCACCCTCAGGTGGGTCAGGGTCAGGTGCAGCTCCTGCAGCCTCTCAGGGCATCCCTGAGGTGCTCATCTCCCCGAGAGGCCAAAAACAAGAGGAGATCTGGCAAGAACTCTCAGTAGGACAGGTAAAAAATGGCAAATTTTATTTCTTGGCAACATTTCCTGTGTGTGGGGAGTGGGATTGCAGTGAGACTGGGGGCTGAGACACTGAGGTGAGACAGAAATCGTGTGGGAAACTCTTGTCCATCAGTCCATCACTCCAGAGGCAGGTTGGAAATGGATTTAGGCACAAAAATTGGCACCCTCAGGTGGGTCAGGGCCAGGGGCAGCTCCTGCAGCCTCTCAGGGCATCCCTGAGGTGCTCATCTCCATGAGAAGATAAAATTTCAATTTCTATTTCTGGGAAGAATTCTCAGGAGGACAGGTAAAAATACAGTTTTTATTTCTTGGCAACATTTCCTGTGTGTGGGGAGTGGGATTGCAGTGACATTGGGGGCTGAGACACTGAGGTGAGACAGAAATCGTGTGGGAAACTCTTGTCCATCAGTCCATCACTCCAGAGGCAGGTTGGAAATGGATTTAGGCACAAAAATTGGCATCCTCAGGTGGGTCAGGGCCAGGGGCAGCTCCTGCAGCCTCTCAGGGCATCCCTGAGGTGCTCATCTCCATGAGAAGATAAAATTTCAATTTCTATTTCTGGAAGAATTCTCAGGAGGACAGGTAAAAAATGGCAAATTTTATTTCTTGGCAACGTTTCCTGTGTGTGGGAAGAGGGATTGCAGTGACATTGGGGGCTGAGACACTGAGGTGAGACAGAAATCGTGTGGAAAACTCTTGTCCATCAGTCCATCACTCCAGAGGCAGGTTGGAAATGGGATTTAGGCACAAAAATTGGCATCCTCAGGTGGGTCAGGGCCAGGTGCAGCCTCTCAGGGCATCCCTCAGGTGCTCATCTCCGTGAGAGGATAAAAACAAGAGGAGATCTGGCAAGAACTCTCAGGAGAAAAGGTAAAAAAATACAGTTTTCATTTCTTGGCAACGTTTCCTGTGTGTGGGGAGAGGGATTGCAGTGACATTGGGGGCTGAGACACTGAGGTGAGACAGAAATCGTGTGGGAAACTCTTGTCCATCAACTGCAGAGGCAGCTGGAGGGCAGGGAATGGGATTTAGGCACAAAAATTGGCACCCTCAGATGGGTCAGGGCCAGGGGCAGCTCCTGCAGCCTCTCAGGGCATCCCTCAGGTGCTCATCTCCATGAGAAGATAAAATTTCAGTTTCTGTTTCTGGGAAGGAGATTTGGGAAGAACTCTCAGGAGGACAGGTAAAAAATGGCAAATTTTATTTCTTGGTAACGTTTCCTGTGTGTGGGGAGTGGGATTGCAGTGACATTGGGGGCTGAGACACTGAGGTGAGACAGAAATCGTGTGGGAAACTCTTGTCCATCAGTCCATCACTCCAGAGGCAGGTTGGAAATGGATTTAGGCACAAAAATTGGCATCCTCAGGTGGGTCAGGGCCAGGGGCAGCTCCTGCAGCCTCTCAGGGCATCCCTGAGGTGTTCATCTCCCCGAGAGGCCAAAAACAAGAGGAGATCTGGCAAGAACTCTCAGGAGGACAGGTAAAAAATGGCAAATTTTATTTCTTGGTAACATTTGCTGTGTGTGGGGAGAGGGATTGCAGTGACATTGGGGGCTGAGACACTGAGGTGAGACAGAAATCGTGTGGGAAACTCTTGTCCATCAGTCCATCACTGGGAATGGAATTTAGGCACAAAAATTGGCATCCTCAGGTGGGTCAGGGTCAGGTGCAGCTCCTGCAACCTCTCAGGGCATCCCTGAGCTGCTCATCTCCCTGAGGGGATAAAATTTCAATTTCTATTTCTGGGAAGTAGATCTGGCAAGAATTCTCAGGAGGACAGGTAAAAAAAAGCAAATTTTTTTGGCAACATTTCTCAGAGCTTGTCCTGTGTATGGGGAGTGAAATTCCAGTGAGATTGAGGGCTGAGGCAGGGCTGAGACAGAATTCATGGGTAAAACTCTTGTCCATCAGTCCATCACTCCAGAGGCAGGTTGGAAATGGGATTTAGGCACAAAAATTGGCATCCTCAGGTGGGTCAGGGCCAGGGGCAGCTCCTGCAGCCTCTCAGGGCATCCCTGAGGTGCCAGGGATTGGGGACATCTGTCAATTTTCTGGCTCTTTGTTCCTCATTTTGGGTCATCCATAAACAGAACCTGCTCTGGGAGCTGAGTTGCTGCCCTGCTGAAAAGTGAAATTTTCCTGTGGAATCTCCATTTTGCAATGCTCCCAATGATTGCCACAAGAGCCTTGAAATAATTTTTTTTTGTTTTTTATGACAAATTTCAGCTTCAGGGATGCTGGTTCTGAAGGTCCTTGAAGGTTCTGCCTGCTGGTTCTTGTTCTATCACCCCAAAATGTCTTTTATTTTCTAAATGAATTAAATTATCAAATCATTTGAGAAAGCTTAGGTCAGACTTATGTCAATTAAGAGCAAGAATTTAAACAATGACATGAAGACAAGTGCTGACTTACAATCTGTCAGGATAAAGCTTTATTTCATTTATAGAATCCACATAAACCATCAGAATTGTAACTAAACTGGAAACCTCGTGGGTTGCTTCACCTCAATCTGATTATTTCCTGGTTTAACTTTTTTTTGTGATTCACAATTTGAATTTTATCTTCCCAACCATGACAACTCCACAGCCAGCTGAGTAATCCTGAAGCATGTCCAGAAAAAGTGAAAATTCTCAGCTTGGACATCATTTTCTCTTTAAAATTTTTTATTTTCCACACAAGAGGGACTGAAATCAAAGCTGGGACAAACACTCAGATTTCTCCTTGTGTTGTTTGCAGTGAGGACTCAGAAGACAAAGATGTGAAGACCAAGAAAGATGATTCACACTCAGCAGGTAACTGCCAGCATTATCCTGATTTTGTACCTTTAAATCATGTCTGTGAGAGCTCAGGAGTAGAATTTGAGACAGAAATTCAATTATTCTGATTTATTTTTGATTTATTTCAAGTCACACGTTGCTTCTTCTGCTGTTACTTCCCACCTTGCTTTGGGATAATTTTTTTTTGTGTGTGTTATGTGCTTGATCCTATAAAATTTGGATAAATTGATGCTTTCCCTGCAGTTTTTATCCAGAAAAATCCAAAAATCTTTTGCTTGCAGATGAAGATTTTGGCAGTGAGGACGACGACGTGGGAGCCGACGACGGCAAAGCCGACAGCGACTACGAGAGCTCCCAAAAAAGCAAAAAAGGAAAAAAGGCCAAACCAGACAAGAACAAGAGAGCAGCCTCCAAATCCAGGAAAAGGCCTGCAGGTAAGAAGGAAAAAAAAAAAAAAATGAGGAAAAAAGGGGGGGAAAAATGAGGAAAAATGGGGGAAAAAATGAGGAAAAATGGGGAAAAATATGAGGAAAAAGGGGGAAAAAATGAGGAAAAATGGGGGGAAAAAATGAGGAAAAATGGGGAAAAAATGAGGAAAAATGGGGAAAAAATGAAAAAATGAGGAAAAAAGGGGAAAAAAAAGGAGGAAAAAAAGAAAAAAAATTAAGAAAAAAATGAGGGAAAAAAGGAAAAAAATGAAGAAAAAAATGGAAAAAAAGGAGGAAGAAAGGAGGAAAAAAGGGAAAAAATTAAGAAAAAAGGGGAAAAGAAAAGAGGGGAAAAGGAAAAAGTAGGAAAAATGAGGGAAAAAGGGAAAAAAGAGAAAAAAAGGTGAAAAAAAAAGAGGAAGAAAAAGGAAGGAAAAAAAAGAGGTAAAAAGGAGGAAAAAAGAGGAAAGAAGAGAAAAAAAGAGGAAAAAAAGAGGAAAAAAGGAAGAAAATGAAAAAAGAAAAAAAAGAGGAGGAAAAAAGGGGAAAAAAAGGAAGAAAGAGGGAAAAAAGGAAGGAAAAAAAAGAGGATAAAAGGGGGAAAGAGGGAAAAAAAAGGAAAAAAATGAGGAAAAAAAGCAAAAATTCACTTATTTTGCAGAGGATCTTTGTTGGGTGGGTATTGATGAGGTTGAATTCTCCCCACAGTACCTCAGTGAGTGTTTTATCCCCCTGATAAAAGCCCTAAAAATATTTTGCTGCCTCATGGGGAGTTTTCTGCTCTTTACTCAGCCCAGTTTGGGGTTGTTTTCCTGCAGAGGACAGCGAGGATGAGAAGGAAGATCACAAAAATGTTCGTCAGCAGCGGCAGGCGGCCTCCAAAGCAGCCTCCAAACAGAGGGAGATGCTGATGGAGGATGTGGGCAGTGAGGAGGAGGAGCAGGAGGATGATGAGGCACAGTTCCAGGAGAGTGAGTAAATGGGATTGGAAAATGGGACAGCAAAGGAGCACACAAAGTTTGATTTTGGCTGGGACCCTGAGGGTAGAAATTGTGCTCCTCATTTTTATTGTTGTGCTCCAGGTTTGCAGCAAAGGTTTGTGTGTGTTCCACAAAATTTATCTTCACAAGTGGGTAAATCTGTTAATCCCATCCCTGCTTCTTAATCCAGAATGAGATTTAAGTCACCAAATACTTAAATGATAGAAATTTGAAAGTTGGAACCCCTCATGAATTTGCACCATTTATTGTCCCACAAGCTTGTTTGGTGGGAGATTACCCAGTGCTTCTAAAGTGCTGTGGAATTATTGCAGTCAAAAGTTTTTAAGCTTCAATGACAGATTTTAGGATGTAAACTGAGAATTTAAATAATTGAAGAGTTCATTCACTAAATCTGGAAGAATCTGTGAGACAAAGCAGCCTCCAAACAGAGGGAGATGCTGATGGAGGATGTGGGCAGTGAGGAGGAGGAGCAGGAGGATGATGAGGCACAGAGTGAGTAAATGGGATTGGAAAATGGGACAGCAAAGGAGCACACAGAGTTTGATTTTTTCTGGGACCCTGAGGGTGGAAATTGTGCTCCTCATTTTTATTGCGTGTGGAATTTGTGCTCCAGGTTTGCAGCAAAGGTTTGTGTGTGTGTCCCACAAAATTTATCTTCGCAAACGGGTAAAATTTGAAGATTTAAGTAATTGAATACTTCAATTATATTAATGTGGCTGTGGCAATTTTCTGTGATTTGAAAGTTGGAATCTGTCATGAATTTGCACCATTTATTGTTCCTCCAAGCTTGGTTGGTGGGAGATTACCCAGTGCTTCAGAAGTGCTGTGGAATTTTTGCAGTCACACAAAATTTGTGTCCCACAAAATTTATCTTCACAAACGGGTAAATCTGTTAATCCCATCCCTGCTTCTTAATCCAGAATGAGATTTAAGTCATCAAATAACTTAAATGATAGAAATTTGAAAGTTGGAACCCCTCATGAATTTGCACCATTTATTGTCCCACAAGCTGGTTTGGTCATGTTCACTGGGAGATAAACCAGTGCTTCAAAAGTGATCTGGAATTTTTGCAATCAAAAGTTTTTAAGCTTCAATGACAGATTTTAGGATATAAATTGAAAATTTAAACAATTGAAGAGTTCATTCACTAAATCTGGAAGAATCTGTGAGACAAAGCAGCCTCCAAACAGAGGGAGATGCTGATGGAGGATGTGGGCAGTGAGGAGGAGGAGCAGGAGGATGATGAGGCACAGAGTGAGTAAATGGGATTGGAAAATGGGACAGCAAAGGGGACACAGTTTGATTTTTGCTGGGACCCTGAGGGTGGAAATTGTGCTCCTCATTTTTATTGTGTGTGGAATTTGTGCTCCAGGTTTGCAGCAAAGGTTTGTGTGTGTCCCACAAAATTTATCTTCGCAAACGGGTAAAATTTGAAGATTTAAGTAATTGAATACTTCAATTATATTAATGTGGCTGTGGCAATTTTCTGTGATTTGAAAGTTGGAATCTGTCATGAATTTGCACCATTTATTGTTCCTCCAAGCTTGGTTGGTGGGAGATTACCCAGTGCTTCAAACGTGCTGTGGAATTTTTGCAGTCTCAAAATTTGTGTCCCACAAAATTTATCTTCACAAACTGGTAAATCTGTTAATTCCATCCCTGCTTTTGAATCCAGGATGAGATTTAAGTCACCAAATACTTAAATGATAGAAATTTGAAAGTTGGAACCCCTCATGAATTTGCACCATTTATTGTTCCACAATCTTGTTTGGTCATGTTCAGTGGGAGATAAACCAATGCTTCAAAAGTGCTGTGCAATTTTTGCAGCCAAAAGTTTTTAAGGTTTAATGACAGATTTTAGGGTATAAACTGAAAATTTAAATAACTGAAGAGTTCACTCAATGAATCTGTAAGACAAGAAACTTCATCTTGGTGCCTTTTCCTTGCAGATTTTTTTTTTTATTCCAGGGATGTGTGTTTGTGTTTTCCAGAGATCTCTTTCTTTTTCTCCTTAATTTTTTTTTTAAATTTTCTAGATCTATTAAGCAGCCCTAAAGTTTAATTGTTAACTTCTCAATTATTTTTTCTGCTTTTTTTCTGTCTCTGTGGCATTGCTGATGTAAAACCCCCTCGGATTTTAGCCCAGCAGATAAAAGGAAACCCACAAAGTCTCAGAGTTTATCCACAATTTCACTGGCAGATCTCAGCTGTATTTTCCCTTCCTTTTTGGGTTTTTTTTCCCCCAAAAAAACCTGAAATTTCCTTCTGCTTCCAGCAGATTCAGGAAGTGATGAAGACTTCCTCATGGAAGATGATGATGACAGTGACTATGGCAGTTCAAAAAAGAAAAACAAGAAAGTCTCCAAGAAATCCAAGCCAGAGAGGAAAGAAAAGAAAATGCCCAAGCCCAGGCTAAAGGCTACAGGTGAGTCTGTGCAAATTCAATTCCTCAAGTTCAAATCCTCATTTTCTTTTTGCTCCAGAGGTTTGGTTGAAATCTTGAGGTCCACAAAAATATTGGAAATGCCATGATTGAAAGCAGCAGGATGGAATAATGAGCTGGCTTTAATTCTTCATTTAGAGGTTGATTTGGTATCTGTGCCTCTAAATCAACCTCTAAATGAAGAATTAAAAATATGAGTAAAAAAAGTAAAAACATTCCCTGCTGAGGGGCTGCATTCTGACTTTTTGTGTCTCACAGCCAAATAACAATTTGTGACTTTGTGAAATGGGAGCCAGAGGAAAACTGGGTGCATTTCTGCAAGGAAATTCAAATTACAGCAATGTTGGGCCAGAGCTGTGTCCATTTCTGATGTCACATCCAGCAATTAACCACCTTTAAAATCTCATTAAATTGCTCTTCAGCTTAATTAAGAGTGCTAAAACTAAAACCTCTGTGGCTATGGCCAAATTCTGAATTATTTAAAAATCTCATTTTTTTGGGGGGGGAGTTTTTTTGCCTTTTCTGCTTCTGAATTTTACAAAGTTTTTCTTTTTCCAGTGACCCCCAGCCCAGTGAAAGGCAAAGGGAAGGCAGGTCGCCCCACAGCTTCCAAGGCAACAAAAGAAAAAACCCCATCCCCAAAAGAAGAGGATGAAGAACCTGAAAGTCCCCCAGAAAAGAAAAAATCAGCCAGCCCTCCACCAGAAAAATCAGGGGATGAGGGCTCTGAAGATGAAGCACCCTCTGGTGAAGATTAAAAGGCAGTTGAGAGGAAAAAAAATCTTTGTTTAAAAAAAAAAAAGAGGAAAAAAAAAAGAAAAAGGAAAAGAAAACAACACTTAGGGGTAGAACACGGTTTTGGCTGTGGCTTGACTCATGGGCTTTGAATGCTATCTTTATTTTCAGCTGGTTAATCCAGTGAAATTCTTTTTTAATAAGAGAAAAACCCTTCTCTACAGTGAGATTTTCAAGTCAGAATGTTCTCTGTTGGTCATTCTGTTCTCCCTCCCCTGCCAAATCTGAAAAGCCATTTGAGACAAATTAGAACAAACCATTGGATTTCTGTTCAATATTGGATTTCTGTTCAATATTGGATTTCTATTCAATATTGGATTTCTGTTCAATATTGGATTTTTATTCAATATTTGATTTCTTTCCAATATATGATTTTTTTTTCAATATATGATTTTTTTCCAATATTTTATTTTATTTTTTTTTCCCAAGGGATACTGCAGTTGTGAAGCAATAAGGTTTGAGACTGATCTGTGGAAAAAAACCATACTTAAAAATCCTCAAGTAGAATTAGATTTTTTTCCCCAGTGCTGGTAAGAGCTATTTAAAATTATTCTTCTATATTTGGAATATGTGGAGAAAAAAAATAATCAAGTTTTGTTTGAACAGATTTAAGATGAGTTTAGTCTCAGCAAAAATAATTCCAGAGGAGGAGGAGGATGGAGCACAGGGAGGAATCCTATGTTTTTTGGATTTAGGCACGTTTTTAATGGAAAACAATCAAGAAATTCTGAGATGCTCCAGTGTCTTTGATTTTTTGTAAAAAATCCTTCAGATGTTTTGTCTCTGCTGGATAGAAAACTCTTAATTGCAGCCCATTCCAGAGAAATTCAGATTTTCAGCCTTCAGCTTCCCCATGTCCACTCACCCTTTTATTCCTTCTCTAGAGGGGCAGAACAGGGAGGAGAAATTGGAAAATCCTTTTGAAACCTGCTGTCCATTGGGTATGGTGGGAAATGGTTTTATTATGGATTTTTTGCAAGGAAAAAAAAAAAACCCAAAATAACAGATAATGTAACGTGAGATTGTTGGGGTGAGCAGAGGATTGCCCTGAGCCAGCCCTGGGTGTTCCTTCCCTTCCCTTCCCTCCCTCCTGTGCCCTCACAGAGCCCCAGGGATCATGGCTGGCATGGGGGGCACAGCGGGCACTGCCTGTGCCCACCCTGCTGCTGTGGGCTCTGTGGGGTCAGCTCCCCATCCTTCCTGTGGGCTCTGTGGGGTCAGCTGCCCTCATACCTGTGGGGTCAGCTCCCCTTTTTCCTGTAGGGTCTGTAGGATCAGCTCCCCACCCTTCCTGTGGGATCTGTAGGGTCAGCTGCCCTCGTACTTGTAGGGTCTGTGGGGAAAGCTGCCCTTATACCTGTAGGTTCAGCTCTTCATCCCTCCTGTAGGGTCTGTGGGGTCAGCTCCCCTTCTGCCTGTAGGATCAGCTCCTCCTCCTATAGGATCTGTGGGGTCAGCTCCTCAACCCTGCCTGTGGGATCTGCCCCTCTTCTGCCTGTAGGATCAACTCTCCACCCTTCCTGTGGGGTCTGTGGGGTCAGCTCCCCTGCTCCTGTGGGGTCTGTGGGGTCAGCTGCCCTCATACCTGTGGAGTCTGTGGGGTCAGCTCCTCTTTTTCCTGTAGGATCTGTGGGATCTGCTCCCCTTCTGCCTGTAGGGTCAGCTCCCCTGCTCCTGTAGGGTCTGTGGGGTCAGCTGCCCTCATACTTGTAGGGTCTGTGGGGAAAGCTGCCCTTATACCTGTAGGTTCAGCTCTTCATCCCTCCTGTAGGATCTGTGAGATCTGCCCCTCTTCTGCCTGTAGGATCAACTCTCCACCCTTCCTGTGGGCTCTGTGGGGTCAGCTGCCCTCATACCTGTGGGGTCAGCTCCCCTTTTTCCTGTAGGATCTGTGGGATCTGCTCGCCTTCTGCCTTTAGGATCAGCTCCCCACCCCTCCTGTGGGATCTGTAGGGTCAGCTGCCCTCCCTGCCTGTGGGGTCTGTGGGGTCAGCTGCCCTCATACTTGTAGGGTCTGTGGGGAAAGCTCCCCTTATACCTGTAGGTTCAGCTCTTCATCCCTCCTGTGGGATCTGTGGGATCAGCTTCCCTTGTGCCTGTAGGATCAGCTCCTGCTCTGTGGGGTCAGCTCCTCAACCCTGCCTGTGGGATCTGCCCCTCTTCTGCCTGTAGGATCAACTCTCCACCCTTCCTGTGGGGTCTGTGGGGTCAGCTCCCCTGCTCCTGTGGGGACTGTGGGGTCAGCTGCCCTCATACCTGTGGAGTCTGTGGGGTCAGCTCCTCTTTTTCCTGTAGGATCTGTGGGATCTGCTCACCTTCTGCCTGTAGGATCAGCTCCCCACCCCTCCTGTAGGGTCTGTGGGGTCAGCTCCCCCTTATTACCTGTGGGCTTCGTGGGGTCCAGCTCCCCTTTTACCTGTAGGGTCTGTGGGGTCAGCTCCCCTTCTGCCTGTAGGATCAGCTGCTCCTCCTATGGGATCTGTGGCATCAGCTCCTCATCCTTCCTGTAGGGTCTGTGGGGTCAGTTCCCCTTCTGCCTGTAGGATCAGCTGCTCCTCCTATGGGATCTGTGGCATCAGCTCTTCATCCTTCCTGTAGGGTCTGTGGGGTCAGTTCCCCTTATTACTTGTAGGGTCAGTGGGATCAGCTCCTCTTCTGCCTGTAGGATCAGCTCTCCACCTCTCCTGTGGGATTTGTAGGATCTGCTCCTCACCTCTTCTGTGGGATCAGCTCCTCACCCTTGCTGTGGGATCAGCTCCCCTTATACCTGTAGGATCAGCTCCTCACCCCTCCTGTGGGATCTGTGGGATCAGCTCCTTACTTCTCCTGTGGGGTCTGAGGGATGTGTAGGATCAGCTCCCCAACCCTCTTGTGGGATCAGCTCCTCACCCTCCCTGTGGGGTCTGAGGGATCTGTTCCCCTCCTACTTGTGGGGTTTCTCCTCAGCCCTGTCTGTGGGATCTGCTCCCACCTCTCCTGTGGGATCTGTAGGATCAGCTCCCCACCCTGTCTATGGGTTCTGTAGGATCAGCTCCTCGCCCCTCTTGTGGGCTCTGTGGGGTCAGCTTCTCACTTCTCCTGTGGGATCTGCTCCCCTTCTGCAGTGTTTGCTGTAGGATCAGCTCCCCAACCCTCCTGTGTGGGGTGAGGAATCTCTTCCCCGCTTGCCTGTGGGATTTTCTCCTCACCCCTGTCTGTGGGATGTGTGGGGTCAGCTCCTCACCCTTCCTGTGGGATCTGCTCCCCTTCTGCCTGTAGGATCAGCTGCTCATCCTTCTTGTGGGGTCTGAGGGATCTCTTCCCCTCTTGCCTATGGGATTTTCTCCTCACCCCTGTCTGTATGATCTGCTCCCACCCTGCTTCTGGGATCTGTGGGATCAGCTCCCCAGGTTCCTGTGGGATCTGTGGGATCAGCTCCTCACTGTGGATCCTCTGGGATCTGTGGGATCAGCTCCCCCATGTTCCTGTGGGATCTGTGGGATCAGCTCCCCCACATTCCTCTGGGATCTGTGGGATCAGCTCCCCATGTTCCTGTGGGATCTGTGGGATCAGCTCCCCCATGTTCCTGTGGGATCAGCTCCCCCGTGTTCCTGTGGGATCTGTGGGATCAGCTCCCCCATGTTCCTGTGGGATTTGTGGGATCAGCTCCTCACCCTTCCTGTGGGATCAGTTCCCCCCATTTCTGTGGCATTTGTGGGGTCTGTAGGATCAGCTCCCTCCTCTCTGTAGGATCAGCTCCCCACTGCTCCTGTGGGATTTGTCTGTGGGGTCTGAGGGATATTTTACAGGGATATTTTTTGCAGGGATATTTCACAGTGGGGCTGTCCCTGTGTCCCATTTTGTGCTGCCATTTTAATTTACTTTCACCCAAGCAGCCAAACCCTTTCCTTCATTTTTAAATTTTTTTATTTTCTGCACTTGATGAACCTCCACAAACCTCAATTTCCACACCCTCAGCCGCTTTCCCGCCACATTTGTTGGTGGAAACATTGAAAACTGGACCTGCCATTTTTATTTTTATTTTTTTCCTTAAACCCTCTGTGCTTTTGTCTGTTGCTCAATTTCCCTTCCAGCTTTGCATCTTTCTTGGTTATTTTTATTTTTATTTTTTATTCTTTTGTCCCAGAATTCCCCGTTATTAACCAGGTGACATAAGGCAGCTAATCCATGAATTTGGGATTTCTGGTGGCAGCAGATCCTGAATCCTTTTGGGATTTTGGACATTTCCTAAAGTTCTACACTAAAAATGATGGAATAATCCTACAGAACTCAGTGATTGTCCTGTGGGATTCCCTGGCTTTTGTTGAGGCTGGTAAATTCCTTTTTCTTCTAAAATTAAATTTCTTTAACATTCTTAACTCTCATGGAATTCCTGTTGCAGTTACAATAAAGATGATGTTTCATTGTAAATCTATTTTTATTTTTTTGAAATATTTTTATTTTCCACAACAGCATCAGGCTGCAGGGAAATCTTAAAAAAGAAATTAAAATTCCTTCTCTTTTCCCTCAGCTCTGCTGGATTGCTGGGAGAGCAGAAATTCCTCGACTTTTTGAGGGAATTTTTGGGTAATTCTGAGAAATTCTGGATACATTTAAAAAATAAAAATTTGGGAGTAGCAAACATTTGTGCTACTTCAACTTTTTGGGTAATTCTGGGAAATTTATTTTAAAAATAAATCCATTTGGGGGTAGCAAATATTTGTGCGAATCTCTGATTCCCAGAGTTGTTCCCCAAAATAATTCAAAAATAAAATCAATTTCAAGCTGCTTTTCTGCATTGGATTTTTTAGGATTTTCTTTAAATTCACTGTACAGGGAGAATTTAAGGAGATCTGGTTCTCCACCTGATATTTTCTGAAGTTTATTTTGAATTTCTCAAATTTATTTTGTGATTTTCACCTCAAATTTATTTTGCTTGCTTCATTTATTTTTCCTAACATGGTTAAGAAAAATTAAGGCTGTGAAAATTCCATTTTCTGTTATTTCAGTTCAATTTTTGGGTTATTTTATCCTTTGGCCCTTTCATTTCTGATGAAATTCAGTTCAGAATTTTCATTTGAGGTTCCCTGATGCTTTTTTCTCTCTCACAACCCAAACCCCATAAAAGTCTCAAATTTTCAGGATTTTGCAACTTTTCCAAACCTGTTTTGCTGATTGGTACAAACACTTTGATCTCTGGTAGAAATTTCCCATTTTTACAGCCAGGAGCAAATTATCAAGGTGAATATTTCTATTATTTTGAATATTTTAATTTTAAAATACATAATTTTTTTTATTTTAACATACATAATTTTTTTAGTTTAAAATACATCATTTTGCAGCAGATTTCACCTTTTAAATTACCAATTTAATGGAATTAATTTATATTAAACATTCTGGAAGGAAAATCGGGAAAAATTCCTTTCTTTAGGAGCACCAAGAGATTTTTTCAGAGCAGAAATTTTCATTTACAGGAGGAGGATTTAAAAAGATTTTAAAAGATTCTTTGTAATTTTAAAAAGATTCTCTGTAATTCTGGAGCTTTTGCAGAGAGGTAAAATGGATTGATTCCAAAATTAATTCATTTTCCAGTTTCCAAGGTTCTCCTGGTCTTGCTTTGAAAATTCCAGAAAATTTCAGAATTTCCATCCTGAATCCACAGCAGCACTTCCAGCTTTGGTTTCTGCCTTGAATTTCTCAAAATCAGGCAAAATCTGCAATTTTTTGAAATTTTTCAAAAAATTTCAGCTGAAATTTTGTGCTAAAAATGATTTGGTTCAGTTCCAGGGGGGTCAGGTCAGCAGGAGAATGAAAATTGAATTAAGGGGCTCAGGAAGGGCTTAAAAATGAGGAACTGAGGAGCTGTGAATTAATTTTCAATTTTTCAAGGCAGAGTGCAAAAATCTGCAATTCCTGGGAGGTTTTTCTTTCCTTTTTTTCCCTTTTTAAAAAAATTTTTCCCTCACAAAGGTACAAGAAACCCCTGAGGTGAGGGAGGGAAGGAGTCTGAACCATGCTGGAAGCTTCTGGAACTGTAGAAAAAAATAACAAAAAAAAACCCCACAAAAATGGTTTTTTGCTTTTCTCTCCTTTTGTTTGTGAAGTTTTTATTTTTCCTTTTTTTCCCTTTTTTAAAAAAAATTTTTCCCTCACAAAAGGTACAAGAAACCCCTGAGGTGTGAGGGCGGGAAGGAATCTGAACAATGCTGGAAGCTTCTGGAACTGTAGAAAAAAATAACAAAAAAACCCCACAAAAAACCCACAAAAACGGTGCTTTGCTTTTCTCTCCTTTTGTTTGTGAAGTTTTATTTTTCCATTTTTCCCTTTTTTTTAAAATTTTTCCCTCACAAAGGTGCAAGAAACCCCTGAGGTGAGGGAGGGAAGGAATCTGAACCGTGCTGGAAGCTTCTGGAACTGTAGAAAAAAATAACAAAAAAAAACCCCCACAAAAATGGTTTTTTGCTTTTCTCTCCTTTTGTTTGTGAAGTTTTTATTTTTCCTTTTTTTCCCTTTTTTAAAAAAATTTTTCCCTCACAAAAGGTACAAGAAACCCCTGAGGTGTGAGGGCGGGAAGGAATCTGAACCGTGCTGGAAGCTTCTGGAACTGTAGAAAAAAATAACAAAAAAAACCCCCCACAAAAATGGTTTTTTGCTTTTCTCTCCTTTTGTTTGTGAAGTTTTTATTTTTCTAACAGATCCTAAAATGCTGAAAATGACCCCAGAATTTTGAGATTTGAAGGAGAATTCATTCACCTCTTGGAGAGAGGGGAGGAACTGGAGCAGATTTGGAGGGACACAAAGGTGCTGGGTGGAATTTTGGATGTGTGAGTTTGGGGAGGGTTTTCTGTCACTTTTATCGCCTAAAAATGATAAAATTTTGTGTTTATCTGACCAAAACAAATCTGTGAGCTGCACTTTTAGGAGGCAAATCCCAGAAATTGTCCTGAAGGAATTTTTTGGGCTTTTTTGAGCCTTTCAGAGACCTCCCCAAGCCCAGTTTAGCTCTGAATTAAATCTCACTTTTATCACCTCAAAATGATCAATTTTGTGTTTATCTCACCAAGATAAATCTGTGAGCTGCAGATTTAGGAGGTAAATCCCAGAATTGATAGAACAGAAATGGTCCTGGAGGAATTTTTGGGCTTTTTTGAGCCTTACTGAGCCCAGTTTAGCTCTGAATTAAATCCCTTCCAACTTGAGCAGCTGAGTGACTTTGGGGAGAGGTTTTCTGTCACTTTTATCACCTAAAAATGATAAAATTTTGTGTTTATCTGACCAAAATCAATCTGTGAGCTGCAGTTTTTGAGGTAAATCCCATTGCTGATAGAACAGAAATCGTCTGTGAGGAATTTTTGGGCTCTTTTGGGCCTTTCTGAGCCCAGCTCAGCTCTGAATTCAATCCCACCTTTCCCTCTTGAGTACTGAATGGTTTTTCATGGAACTCTTGAGTTTGGGGAGAGGTTTTCTGTCACTTTTATCACCTAAAAATGATAAAATTTTGTGTTTACCTGACCAAAATCAATCTGTGAGCTGCAGTTTTTGAGGTAAATCCCATTGTTGATAGAACAGAAATGGTCCTGGAGGAATTTTTGGGCTTTTTTGAGCCTTTCTGAGCCCAGCTCAGCTCTGAATTCAATCCCACCCTTCCAACTCGATCAGCTGGATGGTTTTTCATGGAAAACTCTTGCTGTGTGAATTTGGGGAGAGGTTTTCTGTCACATGAAATTTGTGTTTATCTGACCAAAATCAATCTGTGAGCTGCAGTTTTTGAGGTAAATCCCATTGCTGATAGAACAGAAATTGTCCTTGAGGGATTTTTGGGCTTTTTGGAGCCTTTGGGAGCCCAGCCCAGCCCTGAATTCAGTCCCACCTTGCCCCCTCGAGCACTGAATGGTTTTTCATGGAACTCTTGAGTTTGGGGAGAGGTTTTCTGTCACTTTTATTCTGTGTTTCTTTGACCAAAATCAATCTGTGAGCTGCAGTTTTCGGAGGCAAACCCCAGTGTTGGTAGAACAGAACCATGAGGGATTTTGGGGCTTTTTGGAGCCTTTCTGAGCCCAGTTCAGCTCTGAATTCAGTCCCACCTTGCCCCCTCGAGCACTGAATGGTTTTTCTGTCGCTCTTGCCCAGCCCGTGGTGGATTTTGGGGAGCCCAGCCCAGCCCCAGCGCGCTCAGTGTGGCTGCAAACGCTCTGTACAGTGGGGCCGGGGTTTTTTATAAATCTATTTTGGGGTGAGGGGAGGGAGGAGGGAGGGTGCAGATCCTCAAATCAGCTTAAGCCAGACTTAAATGTGTGTAAAAAAAAAACAAAAAAAAAAAGAAAAACCCCCAAATTTTCAATTTTCGGTGTGTGAGTGCGCGAGCGGGAGCGTCTGCCATCCCTTTGTGTTCTCGGCGTTTGTGAGGTTTTATTTTCTTTTTTCTTCTTTTTTTTTTTTTCTTTTTCTTCTTCCCCGCCCTCCCTCCCCTCCTCTCTCCCCTTCCTGCAGAAGCAATTGTTACAAAAAAAAAACAAAAAAAAAGAAAATTGTAAATAAGAGCTACGTAATTTTTTTGTTGTTGTGTCGCAGCAAACCCTGAGTGAAGGTGGAGGAGGAGACTTGGCAGCAATTTCTGGTATGCAAAGGAATATTTTTTTGTCTTGAGTATCTGCAATCCTTGTGGAGCTTTTAGAAAAACAAAATAGTAAAAAAAAAATCTTTGCAGTTCCCCTCCTCGTCCTTTTTGGTTTTTTTTTGTTTTTTTTAAATTTTTATTATTAATTTTTTGTTTCCTTTTGAAAAGGGGCAGCTGCGAACACACCTGGTGAGCTTTTAGAATTAAAAAAAAAATACAAAACGAAAAAATCATCAGGCTCTTTGCAGTCCCCTCCTTATCCTTTTTTTTTTTTTTTTTTAATTATTATTAATTTTTAGTTTAATTTTTAAAAAAGCAGGAAAAAAGGGGCAGCTGCAAACAAATCTGTGGGGTTGGGAACTCTTGACAACACTGAGATCTAGCATGGTACTAGGAGCTAAGTCTGAATGTAACATTAATGCTTTATTTAAAATTAAAACCACAACAAAACCGCCTTTTTTATTTTGTTTTATTTTGATTTTTTTAAAAAAACAAAAAAAAGGGGTTGAAGTGAACATGAGTGTCCACCATGTTCGTGGATTTCTAGCTACAAAAACCATTCATTGGTATAGAATCGTGTGCTGGTCTTTTCGTGCTGATTAATTTGGAATTATCCCCCAGTCTCTGTATGTACCTGCAAAGAAAGAAAAAACAAAAACAAAAAAAATTAATAAAATAACAAAAAATTCCTGCTTTGCTTTGATTGAAAAAGGGTTCCTGGGACTGCATACCTGCTCCTGAGCTCTGTTTTAAGTCTGTGTATCCTTCGCTTGTATTTTGTATTAAAAAAAAAGAACCACGAGATAAAAAAACAAAAAAATAATGAACCCTTTATTGTTCAGCATGTTGGAATTGTGTCCCCCCCCCCTCTTTTATTTTTTTTTCTCCTTTTTGGAATATATTAAGCAAACTCATTCTTCTGTATCTTTTATTTTCTTTTGTAAACTTTTTGGTTTTGTTTAAAAATGGCTTTATAAAAGGGCTTTTATAACCCACGGGCACGGCTGCTGTCGTTTCTGTGCTGCTCCAAGAGGGGAAAATTGTTCATTTTCCACATTTCTGAGGGATCTGGGGGGAAATCCTGGGAATTCTCTGGGGAGGTGAAGGTGCTTTGGGCCAGGTGTGACTTTTGAGAAATAATCCAGAAAATTCTGCTTTCCCCAGGATCTTCTGGAGTTAAAAAATTGAGATTTTAAGGTCCAAAACTGAGATGAGAGGAAGGACAAAGCCTTTGGAATGTAATTTTCCAGGATTTCTGAGAGTTTTGGGGTGAAATCCTTGGAATTCCCTGAGGAGGTGAAGCTGCTTTGGGCCAGGTGTGACCTAAAACGGGAGAATTAAATAATCCAGAATTAAATAATTAAATAACTAATTAAATAAAAGGGGACAATTAAATAATCCCTGCTTTCCCCAGGCTCTTCTGGAGTTAAAAAATTGAGATTTTAAGGTCCAAAACAGATGAGATGAGATGAGGGACGAAGCCTTTGGAATGTCATTTTCCAGGATTTCTGAGAGTTTTGGGGTGAATTCCTGGGAATTCCCTGAGGAGGTGAAGCTGCTTTGGGCCGACTTTGCCATCATTGAGAACTGAAGGGGGAGAATTAAATAATCCAGAATTGATTAATTAAATAAAAGGGGAGAATTAAATAATCCCTGCTTTCCCCAGACTCATTTTGGAGTTAAAATTGAGATTTCAAAGTCCAAAACAGATGAGAGGAAGGACAAAACCTTTGGAATGTCATTTTCCAGAATTTCTGAGAGTTCTGGGATGAATTCCTTGGAATTCCCTGAGGAGCTGAAGCTGCTTTGGGCCAGGTGAGATTTTGGATTTTGGATTTTCCCGATTTTGGCTCTTTTTGATGCCCGCTCTGTGCCAGCAGGGGGCGCTGGAGGGCGAGGTGAGACCTCGGAAATGGGATTTAAAAAATCCCTGGAATGGGATAAAAAAATCTCAGGAATGCGATCTAAAACCCCTGGAATGAGATTAAAACCTCTGGAACGGGATAAAAACATCTAGAATGGGATAAAAAACCTTTGGAAATGGGGTAAAAACCTCACTGGAATGGGATAAATCCTCTGGATGGGATAAAAAAAAATCTCTGAAATGGGATTAAAAAATCTCAGGAATGGGATAAAACCCCCTGGAGTGGGATTAAAATCTCCGGAATGGGATGAAAACTTCTGGAATGGGATAAAAAAATCTCAGGAATGGGACAAAAAAAAAATCTCTGGGATTGGATAAAAACATTTGGAATGGGATAAAACCACCTGGAAAAATAAAAAATCTCAGGAATTGGATCAAAATCTCTGGAATGAGGTGAAAATCTCTGGAATTCCATCCAAAACTGGCGCTGGGCACCTCCTGTGCCACGTGCTGGGGTTAATTCCTGTTCTGTGTTTGTGGAAAAATCGGAATTTTGCCTCTGGGATGAGCACCTGGCAGTGCTGATTGCTCTGGGCTGAGGCGGGAGCTGCTCTGGGATTTTTTTAGCCATTTTTAGCCCATTTTTAGCCCGTTTTTAGCTCATTCTTAGCCCATTTTAGCCCATTTTTAGCCCATTTTTAGCTCATTTTAAGCCCACTTTAGCTCATTTTTAGCCCATTTTTAGCCCATTTAAACTCATTTTTAGCCCATTTTTAGTTCATTTTTAGCCCATCTTTAGCCCATTTAAAGCCCATCTTTAGCTCATTTTAAGCCCATTTTAGCCCATTTTTAGCCCGTCTTTAGCTCATTTTAGCCCATTTTTAGCTCATTTTTAGCCCATTTTAAGCCCATTTTTAGCCCATTTTTGGCCATTTTTAGCTCATTTTTATCTCATTTTTTTCTCTCCTTTTTCCTGCTCGATTTTTGGGGAGATTTTGAGTAGATTTTGGGGTTTTATTATCAACAACTGCCAGTCCTGCCCACAGGGCTCTGGGTTTGCTCGTTACAACCCTCAGATATTTTGATTAATTGGGACCCTCTGCCATGAGGGATTTTACTCCATTTTAAGCCCATTTTTAGCTCATTTTAAGCCCATTTTTAGCCCATTTTACTCCATTTTAGCCCATTTTTAGCTCATTTTTAGTTCATTTTTAGCCCATTTTAGCCCATTTTTGGCCATTTTTAGCCCATTTTTAGTTCATTTTTAGCCCATTTTTGGCCATTTTTAGCCCATTTTTAGCTCATTTTTTTCTCTCCTTCGTCCTGCTCCGTTTTTGGGGAGATTTTGAGTAGATTTTGGGGTTTTATTATCAACAACTGCCAGTCCTGCCCACAGGGCTCTGGTTTTGCTCGTTACAACCCTCAGATATTTTGATTAATTGCAGTGGTTTAGGTTTAAATTTCTCTTTTCCTCCTCTCAACATCAAGCCAGCGCTGAATTTTTTCTTATTTTTTAAAAAATTCTGGTGGATTTTATTTAGGCTAAATGCATTTCTGGAGGTGAGATTATTGTGGTGTTTCTGCTTCACTGAAGGAATCATTTCTCCATAATCCAATTTACCACACTCAGCTGTCATTTCTGAGCCAACAGCGGAATAAAGGAGCCCAGAAAAAAATCAACATTATAATCCTCTGGGGTTTCACAGGGAATCCTCCCTGCTGGACCGCTCTGACCAGAAATGCCTTTTCCTGCACCTGGAATATTTTATTTTAATATTTTATTTTAATATTTTATTTTAATATTTTATTTTAATATTTTATTTTAATATTTGATTTGTGCTTTGCTGCCTTGGCCAGCAGTGGGGGTTTGGGGCTGTGGGAGCAAAATTGGCCCCGAATTGTGCACGGGAATGGTTGGGAAATGAGAGGGTGGGGAGGGGAAAGGGGAAGGGGAAGGGGAAAAAAGGGGAAAAAGGGGAAAGGGAAAGGGGGAGAGGGAAAAAAGGGAAAGGGGGAAAGGGGGAAGGGGAAAAGGAGAAAGGGAAAAAAGGGGAAAGGAAAAGGGGGAAGAAGGGAAAGGGGAAAAAGGGGAAAGGGAAAGGGGGGAAAGTGGAAAGGGAAAGGAAAAGAAGGAAAAGGGGAAAGGGAAAAAAGGGAAAAGGAGAAAGGGAAAAAAGGGAAAGGGGGAAGGGGAAAAATGGGAAAGGGAAAGGGGAAAAGGAGAAGGGGAAAAAAGGGAAAGGGGGAAAGGGAAAGGGGAAAAGGATAAAGGGAAAAAAGGGGAAAGGAAAAGGGGGGAAAGGGGAAAAGGAGAAAGGGATAAAAGGGGAAACGGGAAACGGGGAATGGGAAAAAAGGAAAAGGGGGAAAGGGAAAGGTTTGTGGCACTGGGTGCCAGGGTGAGTTGAGGTGTTCGGGAGCAGGTTGGGCTCGATGATCTCTGAGGTCTCTCCCAACCCAGTGGCTCTGTGATTCTGTGCGTGGGTTCAGTGTCCCCTGCGTGTCCCCAGGCTGTCCCGGGGTTCAGGGGGTTCAGGAGCTCCCCAGGCTGTCCCGGGGGGTTCAGGAGCTCCCCAGGCTGTCCCGGGGGTTCAGGGGGTTCAGGAGCTCCCCAGGCTGTCCCGGGGTTCAGGAGCTCCCCAGGCTGTCAGGGGGTTCAGGGGGTGCAGGAGCTCCCCAGGCTGTCCCGGGGTTCAGGAGCTGCCCAGGCTGATGTGGGGGTTCAGGGGGTTCAGAGCCGCAGCCCCCCCCGAGCTCCCCTTGCAGGCCGGAACTCGGGGGCGCAGCAGAGGTGACAGTGACAAAACCGGCGCGGGGGAGGGGACAGGGCTGGGCTCGGAACCTCCCGAGCCTCCCCGGGCTGGGGCCCTGCGGGTTCCTGCCCTCTGTGGTCGGCAGTTCCTGCTCGTGCAGACGTGGCAGGGCCGCCCCTCCCTGAGGGCTTCACACACAGCTCTGGGGACACCTCACAGCTCTGGGGACACCTGCCAGAGCCCGGGGACAGACACAGCTCTGGGGACACCTCTCAGAGCTTTGGGGACAGACACAGCCCTGGGGACAGACATAGGTCTGGGGACACTTCTCCAAACCCTGGGGACACCTTTCAGAACTCTGTGTCAGCCACAGATCTGGAGACACCTCTCACAGCTCTGGGGACACCTGCCAGAGCCCTGGGACAGACACAGCTCTGGGGACACCTCTCAGAACCCTGGGGACACCTCTCAGAACTCTGTGTCAGCCGCAGCTTTGGGGACACCTTGTGAGGCTGTGCTGGGACAAGAAAAAAATGATCCCTTTTTAAGCTTTTTAAGCCCACGACTGGGTCTAGTTGCACTAGACTGGGTCTAGTGTAAATTAGGCCAGGCTCTTGTTTGGGTGTCCAGGTTTAGGCTCCCTGCACTCTGAGCTCCTCCTGGAGCAGAAGAAAATGAGGAAATAAAATCTGAGAGTGCAAATTCCTCTCTGGAGAGGGAGGACAGAGCTGCAGCTCCATCCCGCAGCTGCTTTCCACAGAGGAACCTGGAACTTCAAGGGATTTTCAAGCGCCTGGCTGGAATTTCAAGGGATTTTTGCCATAAAATTCCTTTATCAGCCCAGAGTGGGGGTCAGCAGCTTGGTGGAATCTGGGGTGGGGATGCTCTGCTCCCGGGAAAAAGGGACAGGACGGGTGGAAATCAGGAATTTCCTCATGGAAAGGGGCTCAGGCCTGGGAACAGCCCAGGGAGGTCGGGAGAGCCCATCCCTGGGTGTGCGAGAAATTCCTGCACTGATTTCCCACCTAAATAATTCTGGGAAACCCTGTTTGGTTTCCCACTTAAAGAATTCTGATTTTCCCGCCTAAACAATTCTGATTTTCTCACCTAAAGAATTCTGATTTTCCCACCTGAATAATTCTGACTTTCCCACTTAAAAAATTCTGATTTTCCCACCTAAATAATTCTAATTTTTCCACCTAAATAATTCTGATTTTACCACCTGAATAATTCTGATTTTCCCACCTAAATAATTCTAATTTTCACACCGAAAGAATTCTAATTTTCACACTTAAAAAATTCTGATTTTCTCACCTAAATAATTCTGATTTTCCCACCTAAATAATTCTGATTCCCCACCTAAATAATTCTAATTTTCTCACCTAAATAATTCTGATTTTCCCACCTGAATAATTCTGATTTTCACACCTAAATAATTCTGATTTTCCCACCTGAATAATTCTGATTTTCACACCTAAAGAATTCTAATTTTCACACCTGAATAATTCTGATTCCCCACCTAAATAATTCTGATTTTCCCACCTAAATAATTCTGATTTTCCCACCTGAATAATTCTGATTTTCCCACCTAAATAATTCTAATTTTCACACCTGAATAATTCTGGGAAACCCTATTTGGTTTCCCACTTAAATAATTCTGATTTTCCCACCTAAATAACTCTGATTTTCCCACCTCAATAATTCTGATTTTCCCACCTAATAACTCCTGACCCGCAGCAAACCCCGTGTAAGAGATTTCAGCCTTCTCTACTGGCGTGAACTAATAAATATTAATTTATTATTTTTGAGGGAAATTGTTGAGCTTTCTGTGGCCTCCGTCCCCACGTCGTGGTGCTGCTGCCGATGTCCCTGGCGCCGTCACTCCCTCTTGGCCTGTGCCACCCTCTCAGGGACACCCAGGAGAGCCCAGGCTGTAATTCTGTAATAATTCTGTAATTCTGTAATTTCTGTAATTTCTGCTTCCAAACTGCCTCAACCAACATCCCCCAGTGACTCAGAGCCCGGAAGAGAAGAGTGGAAATTGAAATTCACTCCGGCCACCGAGCTCTGTGTGGGCACAACGTTTGGGAGACTCGTTTGCTCCAGTGCTAAAGAGAAAAAATAGAAAAAAAATTAGAAAAAAACACCCAAAACCAAAAAAAAAAAAAACAAAAAACAAAAAACCCCCCCCCCAAAAAAAAAAACAAAACAAAAAAAAACCCCCAAAACCCTGAGCACTCATAGCTATTTAATTGCTTGTGGACTCCTCTGACTAAAAAACAGGGGCAGCTCTGCCCACCCAAATTTGGATTCTGGCCCTTTCCCAGCTGAAGTCACAGCCCAGCTCTCCAGCGTTTTTTTGTTGGGTTTGGGGTTTTTATTATCCAGTTCCTTTCAGCATCTGGGCTGCCAAAAATGCCTTTTTTCCCCCCCAGGAAACAGCAGTGAGGTTTGTCCTCATCAGCCACCCCAGTGAGAGAGTTCTCATCAGCTCAAGTGACAACAAATGCAGGTGCTCCTCTGCTTTTCTCTGTCCTTCCAGCAAACTCGGGGAGGGAACAGCTGTTTCCAGTGGAAAAAAAAAAAACAACAACAAAAAAAAAAATAAAACCACCATCCTGCTGACCCAAGCTGAAAAGTGACGTGGAAATGGGATTTTTGACCTTGAGAGCTGCAAAGTTGCTCCAAAGGAGGGACCCTGTGAAGATTAAAAACAACGAATCTTTGCAATGCTGAGTGGAGCTGAGTGAATTCATCCCAAAGCAAAGGGCCAAGGCTTTAAATAGCACCGGGGTTTTGATGACTTTTTGAAGTCCTCAGCTGAAGAACTCGCCCCAGCATTTGCAAACATTCATTTGAGGAGCAGCTGGTTTCCTCAACTGCATTCTTGTCTCATTTTTCCTCTCGTTTTCCTCACAAAATAAGATTTTTGTTGCTGCAGATGTTCAGGGGAGGCTGCTCTGTTCTCATCTCTCACAAGGCTGTGTGGATGAATAGAACGTTGATTTTTCCTCATTTTAGGGCTCTGTTTAGCCCCTGTTTTTTGAGTTAGGTGCTGATACAATGCTTAGCTCTCTCTCTGTATAAATGTATATATTTCGTGTCCCTCTCCCTTGCACGCCATGTGGGTTTAGGCACTCATCCACCATGAATAATGTCCAGGGCCAGGTCACAAACTTCCCATAGCAGGGGCCCTGTTTGCATCCTCTCCAGGCCATTGCAGGGAACTCGGAAAACCCAAACAAACCCAGAAACTGCTCCTGCTGCGGAGGATGGGAAGGGGGAAAGAGAAAAAGGGGTTTTTTTTATAGAAAGGTGGGGTATTTGGGGTGGACGGTGCTGTGGGATGGGGCTGGTGGCAGCGGGGAGGGCTCGGGAATGGGGCTGAGGGAAAATGGGGCTGAGGGAAAATGGGGCTGAGGGAAAATGGGGCTGAGGGAAAAATGGGCTGAGGGAAAATGGGGCTGAGAGAAAATGGGGCTGAGGGAAAATGGGGCTGATGGAATGGGGCTGAGGGAATGGGGCTGTTATCCCAGAGGGATCTGCGGGAATTTGGGGCTGCAGGGACGGATCTGTGGGGGATGAGGATGTGGGAATGGGGCTGAGGGAACGGGGCTGAGGGAACGGGGCTGAGAGAACGGGGCTGAGAGAATGGGGCCGAGGGAATGGGGCTGAGGGAAAATGGGGCTGAGGGAAAAATGGGCTGAGGGAAAATGGGGCTGAGGGAACAGGGCTGCTCTGCCAGAGGGAGCTGTGAGAGTTTGGGGCTGCAGGGATGGATCTGTGGGGGATGAGGATGCGGGAACGGGGCTGAGGGAAAATGGGGCTGATGGAATGGGGCTGAGGGAACGGGGCTGTTATCCCAGAGGGATCTGCGGGAATTTGGGGCTGCAGGGACGGATCTGTGGGGGATTAGGATGCGGGAATGGGGCTGAGGGAACGGGGCTGAGGGAAAATGGGGCTGAGGGAAAAATGGGCTGAGGGAAAATGGGGCTGAGGGAAAATGGGGCTGCTCTGCCAGAGGGGGCTGTGAGAGTTTGGGGCTGCAGGAACGGATCTGTGGGGGATGAGGATGTGGGAACGGGGCTGAGGGAATGGGGCTGAGGGAAAATGGGGCTGATGGAATGGGGCTGAGGGAATGGGGCTGTTCTTCCAGAGGGGGCTGTGGGAGTTTGGGGCTGAGGGGATGGATCTACAGGGATGGGGATACGGGAACGGGACTGCTCTGCCGGAGGAGCCTGCGGGGAATGGGGCTGAGGGGATGGATGTACGGGGATGGGGATGCGGGAACGGGACTGCTCTACCGGAAGGGTTTGGCCTCAGGGATGCGTGATCGGCATTGCGGCAACGGGGCTGTTATCCCGGTGAAGGGTGTGGGAACAGGACTGTGGGGATTGGGGTCTTGTCCCTGCGGGGATATGGGAACGGGGCTGTGGCCCCCGCGGGGCTGCGGAGATCGGGACTGAGGGATCGGGGCTGTTCTCCCAGAGAAGGGTGCGGGATCGGGACTGCGGGGATTTGGCTCTTGTCTTTATGGGGCTGCGGGAACGGGAGTGCAGGAACGGGGCTGTATCTGGGCGAGGGGTGCGGGACCGGGGCCGTTGTACCCGCGGGGCTGCGGGACCGGGACTTCGGGGATTGGGCTCTTGTCCCTGCAAGGATGCGGGACCGGGACTGCGGGACTGCTGTCCCCTCGGAGCTGCGGGACCGGGACTGTTCTTCCAGCGGGGGCTGCAGGACAGGGGCCGTTGTCCCTGAGGGGGCTGCGGGATCGGGGCTGCAGGATCGGAACTGCAGGGACCGGGGCCGCGGGATCGGAACTGCGGGGATCGAGGCCGTTGTCCTTGAGGGGGGTGCGGGATCGGGGCTGAGGGGATGGGGCTGTTCTCCCACCGGGGCTGCGGGGATGGGGCCGTTGTCCCCTCGGGGCCGTTGTCCCCCGGCGCTGCGGGCCGCGGATCCGGCGGAGCTCGGCGGCGGCCCCGGGGCGGCGGCGCCGTTGCGGTCGCGGCTGCGGGGGGGCTCCGCCCGCGGCAGCGCATGCTCCGTGCCCGCCCAACCTGCGCTTTAAACGGCGGCGGAGGCGCGGGCAGCGCGCTGAGCCTCGGCTGCGCCCGGGTACGGCCGGGCACGGGGCTGGGCTGGGCACGGCACTGGAGGTGGGCACGGCACTGGAGGTGGGCACGGCACGGGGCCGGGCCGAACCGAACCGGGCCGGGCCGGGCCGGGGGGATGCGCGGGCGGGGGTGCGGCTGCGGCTGCCCCGCGATGCCGGTACCGGGATGCGGCTCCCGCTGCCTCCCCCGGGGGTTCCGCGCACATCGCGGGGCTTTCGGCGCTCCCTCCGCTCCCGCAGCACCGAGCGCTGCCCGCCGGCTCCGGCCGGGACGGCGGCGCTGCCCGCGGGAGGAAGAGGAGGAGGCGCTCCGGGGCTGATGCTGCTGCGCTGGAGCTGCTGCGGGAAAACAACAAAAAAGCGGAGCAGGAGGGACTGGGGAGCGTGTCCTGCCCTCCCCGAGCTCTTCCCGAACTCTTCATTCCTGCAGGGACACCGCAAGGTTTGAAGGATCCTGAGCGGGCGGAGTTCGGGCAGCGGGACGGACTCACGGGAATCCTGAAGAGTTGCGGGGACAGGTCAGTGAATCCTTATAATCTGAGAAAAGGGAGTTTTTATTACCCCCTGTAATGAAAAACTCATTTTTATTACCCCCTGTAATGCAAAACTCATTTTCATCACCACCACCCCCCCCGTAATGCAAAACTCATTTTTGTTACCCCCCCCGTAACGAAAAACTCAATTTCATTGCCCCCCCCATAATGAAAAACTCATTTTTATTGCCCTCTGTGAGGACATATTCATTTTTATTACCCCCCCCCCGTAATGAAAAACGCATTTTCATTATTCCCCCACTCTAATGAAAACTAATTTTCACTGCTCCCCCCGTAATGAAAATCTCATTTTTATTACCCCCTGTAATGAAAACTCATTTAACTCATTTTCATTGCTTCCCCCCCCATAATGAAAACTCATTTTCATTGCCCCCCCCGTATTGAAAATTCATTTTCATTCCCCCCGGTTCTGTTTGGGTTTGGTGCCTGCTCTGCTGTCCCTAAATGCCACATTGGGGATAATTCCAGGGATTCCTGGCTTTGGCAGGGCTCGAGGATTTGGTGGTAAAACGCTGGAGCTGTTTATGATAAACACAAACTCCTCGTCTCATTTGTCTTCCCACGGGTGACAGCTTTAGGAGGAAGGGAGAAACACTAAAATAAATCTATAAATTTCATGCTGTTGATGGCCAGACCTGGCAAGATGCTCCATTTCCATTTTTATGTTACAAATAAATATAAAATTGGAAGGGGAAGAGATTTCCTAGTGCTCACCTGGAGCTGTTTAAACTCCCGAGCAGCACAGAGAAATTGGCCAGGCTCAAAAATCCCATTTTTGCCCTGTTCTGGTTCTAGGTGTGATTCAGGAGAGCAGCCTCTGTGTGTGTAACATGAGAATATCTCCAAATTTATAGAAATAGAACATGAGTAAGAACTTCAAAAGTACCCAAATGACCTGGGCACTGAAGTCATGCAGACACTCCTGAAAAACATGTACCAGCCTTGAAACCTTTCCTATTATTTGCCCCACCTGCAATTTTCTTTCTTTCTTTTTTTTTTTTTTTTTTTTTTTTTTTTTTCTCTGTTTTTAAATATTTGATGCTGTCTGAACCTTTCTGGCATCATCCAGAGCTGCTTCCCCTGGTGGGGAGTGGCACTGGAGGCAGATTTACCAACCCCTCATTCCAGGCTGTGCCTAAACCCCTGGATTTTGTTGCCACAGAAAAGCAAAAATCTGGATTTTGTTGCCACAGAAAAGTAAAACTCTGGATTTTGTTGCCACAGAAAAGTAAATATTTGGATTTTATTGCCACGGAAAACTAACCAAAACTCTTTATTTTGTTGCCACAGAAAACCAAAACTCTGGATTTTATTGCCACAGAGCACTTGGCTGATAGGATTTGGGAGTGAAAAAAAAAATAGGATTAGAAATTTGGTATGGATAACAAGAATCTCTATAATTAACAGCAAATTAAATGAGAGTTTGCAGGGGATGTAAATCCCTGGATTTTGGGATTTAGGGAGGGAATTCTCCATGCTGTGGGATTACTCCCCTACAAATTGTGGTGATTTCTGTGGTTGCTGTGTCCTCTTCTCCAGGTCCCAGTGAGCACCAGGAAGGTGCAGAACCAGCACCACCCCCTGTGAGCACTTGTGGATGCTCCACACAAACCCCGCCAGCACCAAAAACGACCAAAATCCCATTTTTTTTCATCACATCTTTGGTTATATCTGTGCTGGGAGAGGCTGGAACCACTGGGCTGATCCCCGAGTTTAAAAATCCCAGCCCTGGCTCTGCTTTGCCTTTGCCAGAGTCCCTAGGAAATGATGTTTAGCATAAACTCTTGGTAACCTTTTCCCCAAACTGTTTATTTCGCTGGAGCACTCAAGTGGCAGCGCTGGGGAGGGGAGGAGGGGGGATTTTTGGCTTTTCCTCCCTGGGTTTCATCTCTTTTCCCTTCAGCCAAAGCCTCAGAACGGAGCTCAGGGTGACGGCTGGGCCCTTGTGCCTCTCTTGATGGCGTTGGGAGTTCAAACTCCAAAAAATAATTAAAAAAAAAAATCACCTTAATGCTGTGCTCAGGGCCTGATCTCCTCCTGTGGTTTACTCCCTTCAGATTTTTGCAGTGTTTTTTGTCACAGAGCGTGGGAATCCTTGAAATCAGAGCCCTGGGTTTGTGTTTATCCCCCCAGGAGGGGCTGATTTAGGTGCTTTGAATGAGTTTCTGTCTCCTCATCACCTTGGCTTGGTTGGGTGAAATTTGGGGAGGTTTTGGGTGGGTTTGGGGCTCTGAGGGAGCCAGGAGAGGGAAAGGAGCAGAGGGGTGGGAGGTGGTGCTTGGGGCCAGCAGAATTGCAGGTGTGAGACTTTGTCAGGAGCAGGGGAGGGATTTATGGGCACAGAACCCAAAACGAGCTGGGTTGAAATAATTGCATCAGGTGATGGTGCCCTGTGGCTCCTGGGGGTGGGCAGCCAGCTTAGCACAGCTCCTGGTGGCTAAAAACCCATCCCAAACTGCTAAAACCCATCCCAAATTGCTCAAACTCATCCCAAAGGGCTAAAAAAACCCATCCCAAGCAGCTAAAACCCACCCCAAACTGCTAAATCCCGTCCCAAAGAGCTAGAAATCCCATCCCAGACTGCTAAAAACCCAGCCCAAGCAGCTAAAAACTCACCCCAAAGAACTAAAACTCACCCCAAAGAACTAAAACTCACCCCAAACTGCCAAAACCCATCCCAAAGAGCTAAAAACCCATCCCAAGTAGCTAGAACTCATCCTAAACTGCTAGAAACCCATCCCAAAGAGCTAAAAACTCAGCCCAAGCTGCTAAAACCCATCCCTGGCAGCTAAAAGCTCATCCCAATTTTAAAAACTCATCCCAAACTGCAAAAACCCAGCCCAAGCTGCTAAAACCCCATCCCAAGCAGCTAAAAACTCATCCCAAATGGCTAAAAACTCATCCTAAACTGCTAAAACCCATCCCAAACTCCTAAAAACCCAATCCCAAGCAGGTAAAAACCCATCCCAAGCAGGTAAAAACCCATCCCAAGCAGGTAAAAACCCATCCCAAGCAGGTAAAAACTCGTCCCTAGCAGTAAAAACTCGTCCCAAACTGCTAAAACTCATTCCAAATGGCTAAAAACTGTTCCCAAGCAGCTAAAACCCCATCCCAAATTGCTAAAAGCTCATCCTAAACTGCTCAAACCCAGCCTAAACAGCTAAAAACTCATCCCAGCGAGCTAAAAGCTCATCCCAAGCTGCTAAAACCCAATCCCAAGCAGCTAAAAACTCACCCCAAACTGCTAAAACTCATCCCAAATGGCTTAAAACTCATCCCAAGCAGCAAAAACCCCACCCCAAATTGCTAAAACCCATCCCAGGCAGCTAAAACCCATCCCAAACTGCTAAAACCCAGCCTAAATGGTTAAAACCCCATCCCAAGCAGCTAAAACCCCAACCCAAGTAGCTAAAACCCATCCCAAGTAGCTGAAAACCCATCCCAAACTGCTAAAACCCATCCCAAATTGCTAAAAACCCATCCCAAGTAGCTAAAACCCCATCCCAAACTGCTGAAGCCCAGCCTATACAGCTCAAAACTCATCCCAAATTGCTAAAATCACCCCAAACTGCTAAAAACCGGCCCCGAAGCTGCTGAAACCCCTCCCAGGCAGCCGCCCCGGCTCGTCCTGTGAGCCCCCAGCCCCGCTGAGGCCGTGATTGAGGCTGAGTGTGCAGCCAGGGGGTCACGAGGGGCTGGTGAGCAGCTCTCAGCTCCTCGCAGCGCCGATTTCTGGGTTTGTGGTGGTCCCATGTCACACGTCCAGGGGGTCACGAGGGGCTGGTGAGCAGCTCTCAGCTCCTCCCAGCGCCGATTTCTGGGTTTGTGGTGGTCCCATGTCACACGTCCAGGCTGTCCCCGTGAGGGCAGGGACCCCCAGCTCGGCTGAGGAAGAGGGTGGGGGACCCTCAGGGAGGAGTCTTGGGTTTTAGGGAGCAGGGGGAAGATTTAAAGCCGTCGCTGCGAGGTGGTCAAGAAGAAAAGAACGGGGAAAATAATAAAAATAATAATAAAAATACAGGATTATTGAGCAGCTCTGTGCCCCGGAGTGTGGTTATCTCAGACTGATGGTGTGAAGCCTGTCCTGTTCCTCGTCCCGCTGTTGTGTGGGGCTGATGCAGAAATCGCTGATGTGCCCAACCCACCCTGTGAGCTGTGGGGTTGCTTGTTGAGAAAACAGAGCCGAGAGCAGGACTCTGAGGCCACCATTCCATTCCTGTTCGGCTGCCTGGTGTGTTCCTTGGTGTTCGTTCCCCCCCTTAATTTGTGCCTTTCCTGCTTGTTTTCATATCCTAAAATGTCAGTTCCCCTGGCCCTCCCCAAATATTTGCTTAACATTTTGCCAGGCTGCTGAAGAGGAGAAGCAGACCCCCGTGAATATTGTCTGGCAAAGCAAGGAGGAATGTGGTGCCAAAGGCTCCTTTGTCTGGGGGTGGAGCACACGCAGCGAGGAGCAGGTGCCTCGTTTGCTGCTCTCAAACCATTTTTTCCTCCTCTCTGCTGCTGCACGTGAGCTAAAAGAAAATTCTCTTGGTCCACGTCCCAAGGGATGGCTCTGTCCTTCACCCAGAAACCTCGTGGCTTGTTGGTCTGGGGGTTTCAGAGCCAGATTTTGGTGGCTTGCTGGTGAATTTTGGGGATTTCAGAGCCAGATTTTGGTGGCTTGCTGATGAATTTTGGGGATTTCAGAGCCAGCTTTTGGTGGCTTGCAGGTTAATTTTGGTGATTTCAGACCAGCTTTTGGTGGCTTGCAGGTGAATTTTGGGCATTTTGGAGCCAGATTTTGGTGGCTTCAGGTGAATTCTGAGGATTTCAGAGTCAGTTTTCGGTACCTTGCTGGTGAATTTTGGGCATTTCAGAGCCAGATTTTAGTAAATTGCAGATGAATTCTGGGGATTTCAGAGCCAGGTTTTAGTAAATTGCAGGTGAATTTTGGGCATTTCAGAGCCAGATTTTGGTGGCTTGCAGATTAATTTTGGTGATTTCAGACCAGCTTTTGGTGGCTTGCAGGTGAATTTTGGGCATTTCAGAGCCAGATTTTGGTGGCTTGCAGATGAATTTTGGGCATTTCAGAGCCAGCTTTTGGTGGCTTCAGGTGAATTTTGGGGATTTCAGAGTCAGTTTTCGGTACCTTGCTGGTGAATTTTGGGCATTTCAGAGCCAGATTTTAGTAAATTGCAGATGAATTCTGGGGATTTCAGAGCCAGGTTTTAGTAAATTGCAGGTGAATTTTGGGCATTTCAGAGGCAGCTTTTGGTGGCTTCAGGTGAATTCTGGGCATTTTGGAGCCAGATTTTGGTGGCTTCAGGTGAATTTTGGGGATTTCAGAGTCAGTTTTCGGTACCTTGCTGGTGAATTTTGGGCATTTCAGAGCCAGATTTTAGTAAATTGCAGATGAATTCTGGGGATTTCAGAGCCAGGTTTTAGTAAATTGCAGGTGAATTTTGGGCATTTCAGAGCCAGATTTTGGTGGCTTGCAGATTAATTTTGGTGATTTCAGACCAGCTTTTGGTGGCTTGCAGGTGAATTTTGGGCATTTCAGAGCCAGATTTTGGTGGCTTGCAGATGAATTTTGGGCATTTCAGAGCCAGCTTTTGGTGGCTTCAGGCGAATTTTGGGGATTTCAGAGTCAGTTTTCGGTACCTTGCTGGTGAATTTTGGGCATTTCAGAGCCAGATTTTAGTAAATTGCAGATGAATTCTGGGGATTTCAGAGCCAGATTTTAGTAAATTGCAGATGAATTCTGGGGATTTCAGAGCCAGGTTTTAGTAAATTGCAGGTGAATTTTGGGCATTTCAGAGCCAGATTTTGGTGGCTTGCTGATGAATTTTGGGCATTTCAGAGCCAGATTTTGGTGGCTTGCAGATTAATTTTGGTGATTTCAAACCAGATTTTGGTGGCTTGCAGGTGAATTTTGGGCATTTCAGAGCCAGATTTTGGTGGCATGTTGATCTGTGAATTTTGGGCATTTCAGAGCCAGCTTTTGGTGGCTTGTTGATCTGTGAATTTTGGGGATTTCAGAGCCAGTTTTTGGTGGCTTGCTGGTGAATTCCCATCCTGACCATAGCTGGAACACTCAGGAGTTTTAAGGATGCCCTCTGGCAAAGTTTGAGGTTTATTTAAAAACAAAACAATGTCGGGTGCTGGGGTTGGTTTGTGAGGTGTGAAAATTTTTTTCCCTTCAATCAAAGGAGCTGTTTTGGGTGGTTTTTTGGGTTTTTTTCCCCACCTTTGTTTTGTTGGGAGCTGAAGTTCTCCGTGGTGGTTCATCTGGAGGAGCTGGGACTTGAGGAAAAACAGAAATATAACGAGTGCAGCGAGTCAAATCCGTGCACTCTGGAGACATTCATGCTCTCACAGGGCAGGCTGGAGCCAGCCCCGGGAAAAACGTGCACAGAGCTGCGGGCAGCACCCAAATCCTGCCTCAGATTTGTGCCTTGAGATCCGGGGGAAATGGGGCACGCAGGAAAATCCCTGGGTCACACTCTGCTTCCCAAACATCAGCAGTGAATCCTGCTGGGATCTGGCTTGAAGGGGCTGAGGTGGGGCTCAGACATCAGCCCTGGTGCTGATTTGCATCCCAATTCCCTGCTCTTAATTAGGGTTAATGAGCAGAGGTGGCTTTTGGGTGGGATTTCAAGTGGGTGCGAATAAACCCTTCCACTTTATCTGGACCTTGTGAGTGATTTTGTGCCTTTGCATCCCAATTCCACGTTCTTAATTTAGGATTAATAAGCAGAGCTCTTGGGTGGGATTTGAAGTGGGTGTGAGCAAACCCCTCATATTTATCTGGAACTTGTGAGTGATTTTGTGCCTTTGCATCCCAATCCCACGTTCTTAATTTGGGATTAATGGGCAGAGCTCTTGGGTGGGATTTGAGGTGGATGTGAGGAAACCCATCCAATTTAACTGGACCTGATGAGTGATTTTTTTTCCCTGATGGTGATTCTGTGCCTTTGCATCCCAATTCCATGGTGTTGATTTAGGATTAATAAGCAGAGCTCTCAGGTGGGATTTGAGGTGGCTGTGACCAATCCCCTCCATTTTAGCTGGACCTTGTGAGTGATTTTGTGCCTTTGCCTCCAAATTCCATCTTAATTTAGGATTAATGAGCAGAGCTGGCTTTTGGGTGGGATTTGAAGTGGGTCTGACCTAACCCCTCCACTTTATCTGGACCTTGTGAGTGATTTTCTCTCTGATGGTGATTTTGTGCCTTTGCATCCCAATTCCATGTTCTTGATTTAGGATTAATGAGCAGAGCTGGCTCTCAGGTGGGATTTGAAGTGGGAGTGGGTCTGACCAAACCCACTTCAAATCCCAAACTTTAGCTGGACCTGGTGAGTGATTTTTATCCCTGATGATGATTTTGTGCCTTTGCATCCCAATTCCCTGCCCTTAATTGAGGATTAATGAGCAGACCTGGCTCTTGGGTGGCATTTGAGGTGGGTCTGACCAAACCCCTCCACTTTAGCTGGACCTGGTGAGTGATTTTTATCCCTGATGGTGATTTTGTGCCTTTTCTGGGCAATGTTTGGCTGGATCTGCCCCTGTTCCAGGGTGTTTTCCTGTTCCTTCCCCTCTCCCGGGGCTGTGGGATCACCTCAGTGTGGGCAGTTGATACCCAGGGTGGTTTTTGGGGCCGGGCTGGCACAGGGTGTCCTGTTAGAGCTCTCCCCGTGATCTCTGCCTACCTCACTCTGGGTTCTGGCCCAGTTCCCGAGCTCTGCCTTGGAGCCGTGCTCAGACAATGCAGGATTGTTGTGGCCACGGGGTGAGCGCTTCCCTGGGGCTCAGCAGGGCCCATAAACCCCGAGCTGGAGCACAGAGGGACAGGGAGGGGACAGGGACAGCGGGCTGGGGTGCCAGGTACCAGCAAAGGGCACAGGGAGGGCTTTGTGTGGCCGCTGCTGCTGCTGGGCTCCAGAGGTGCCTTTGGGAATGTGGGTGACAAATGATTCCTGTTGGGAATGTTGGTGACAGACGGTTCCTGTTGGGAATATTGGTGACAAACAATTCCCGTGCATTTGGGAGTATTAGTGACAAATTATTGCTGTTGGGAATGTGGGTGACAAACGATTCCTGTGCCTTTGGTAATGTGGATGACAAACCATTCACGTTGGGAATATTGGTGACAAACCATTCCTGTGTGTTTGGGAATGTTAGTGGCAAACTGTTCCTGTTGGGAATTTTGGTGATAAACAATTCCTGTACGTTTGGGAATGCTGGTGACAAACAATTCCTGTGTGTATGTTGGTGACAAACGGTTCCTGAGTGTTTGGGAACAAGCAATTCCTCTTGGGAATGTTAGTGAGTGACAAACCATTCCTGTACATTTGGGAATGTTGGTGACAAACAATTCCTGTACGTTTTGGAGTGTTGGACACAAACAATTCCTGTTGGGAATGTTGGTGACAAACGGTTCCTGTACGTTTTGGAGTGTTGGACACAAACAATTCCTGTTGGGAACATTGGTGACAAACGATCCATGCACCAGGGGTGGCAGGAGCAGCTGGAACAAAAGGCTGTTGTGTCCTGGCCAAGGACGAGTGAGCAGCTAATGGGCCTGGAGGGGTGGCTCTGATGGGACTGACTGAGCTGGGCATGGAGAGTGGCTTTGGGTTGCACTGACTGAGCTGAGCTGGGCATGGAGGGGTGGCTTTGGGTGGCACTGACTGAGCTGGGCCTGCAGGGTGGCTTTGGATGGGACTGACTGAGCTGGGCATGGAGGGGTGGCTCTGATGGGACTGACTGAGCTGGGCCTGCAGGGGTGGCTTTGGGTGGGGACTGGCTGAGCTGGGCATGGAGGGGTGGCTTTGGGTGGCACTGACTGAGCTGGGCATGGAGGGGTGGCTTTGGGTGGCACTGACTGAGCTGGGCATGGAGGGGTGGCTTTGGGTGGCACTGACTGAGCTGGGCATGCAGGGTGGCTTTGGGTGGGGACTGGCTGAGCCAGGTCCAGGACAGAGCTGGGGATGCTCTCAGTGTCCAAATCCCAAGCGGAGCGCAGGAATGCCACGGGGGATGGCTGCAGGGAGGGAAGGAAGGACAGACGGACACTTCCCAGCTATTCAGTCTTCCTAGCCCATGGAGATTGTTTCAGGGGAAATTCCTGCAGCCTCAGTGCTGAGATGCCTCCCCACAGGCTGAGGATGAGCTGTTGGACAGGTGACCCCCCCAGGGATCATCTTTTATCTGTGATTCTCCAAGCAGGCTGGGCTGTGCTGCCCCCAGAGCCTCCCATCCGTCCCAGGCTGAGAGCAGAGGATGAGCGTTGGGTTAAACCCTTTCCTGACCCAGAGATGGGGTAGCTGAGAGGTGTTTTAAAAAGTTTTATTCCATTTTCAGTCTCGAGAGAAGGATGAGACAATAATATATATATATATAATAATATATATTATATATATATATATATGAAATATAACATAATATATATAATAACATAACATACAATAATAACATAACATAACATAACATACATCTCGTATAACATACATCTCCTCTAATATACATAATATAATATAGTTAATACAACGGAATTAATATAATTAATATAACAAAATAGATAATATTTAATAAAATAGATAAAATATAATCTAGAAAAGTAATAGATAGTGAAGTATATTATAATATAAAATAGAAAATATAATAGATCATATCATACAATAGAATTAATTTAATGTAATATAGTTAATGTAATAAAGAATATAATATAATATAATAATATAATAGATAATAAAATGTACTATAATATGAAATAGAAAATCTAATATAATATACTATAAATCTAATTATATTATATATAATTATATTATATATATAGTATGGTATAATTCACATCATCACAATCAGAAATTAACTATTCCCTAACCACAAAACCCCATAAGCATTTCTTGTCCTGCTGACTTTAGCCACACCATGCTGTAGGTGCCATTCCCTGACGTTTGCACACAGATCCACCCTGTGTGGGCCTTGTGTCACACCCCGAGGAGTGTCCCCAAACCCATTTCCCACTGAGGAGTGTCCCCAAACCCATTTCCCACCTAGGAGTGTCCCCAAACCCGTTTCCCACAGAGGACTGTCCCCAGACCCGTTTCCCACAGAGGACTGTCCCCAAACCCATGGAGTGTCCCCAAACCCATTTCCCACAGAAGACTGTCCCCAAACCCATTTCCCACTGAGGACTGTCCCCAAACCCGTTTCCCACAGAGGACTGATCCCAAACCCGTTTCCCACAGAGGACTGTCCCCAAACCCATGGAGTGTCCCCAAACCCGTTTCCAGAGCTGGGCCTTTGGGCTGTCCCTGTGGTGGCACAGCCGGCGCGGCCCAGGCAGGTGCTGGGTGCCAGCCCAGGTGCCCTGGCTGCGTGCCCAGGGCGCTCTGCAGGAATATCAGAGATCTCTGGGCCTCATTTGTGCCTCCCTGAACTTTACCCCAGCAAACAATGGCAAGAGGCAGCCTGGCATGGAGGGAGAATCCTGTTCCTGGCATGGAGGGAGAATCCTGTTCCTGCTCAGTGCTCGCTGCACAAGCTGCCATTCCTGTTTTTAACAGCAAACACGGAGGAATTTCAGCTCTCAGAGCTCCTGTCCCCCTCGTGCCCTGTGCCACAGAACCCCTCAGAGGGCTCTGCAAAATCCAGGCAGCTTTGAACTTGAACCCCATGCCTAATTAGTAAAAAAATAAGCTAATAATTAATTTAGGGCTGATGTTCTTTCCAGGGCTTAAAATAGAAGTGAGGTTCCTGTTTGGGTGGGGAGTGAGGGGGTGGTAAAAATGCCTCACTCCATCCACCTCCTGGAGAAATGGCAGATTTGAGCTTTGTTTTGTTTTGTTTTATTTTATTTAAATTGGAAATTTTCCCTTCCAGATATCCCTCACTGCTCTGTTTGTTTTGGTGAATGTTAAACCCCTGCACGCTGTGAGTCCATAGCTCATTAAACTGATAGTGAGAAGGGGGAAAAGCCAAAAAGCTTCTTAAGTTCTCCATCAGGGCCTTCCAGTGAAACTTATCTGCCTCAGGAAATAAAAATCTGATTGCTCCTTATCTTTGCAATTATCAGGCAACAAAATAAAACGGTGGAATCTGCCGTTTTCAGGCCCAGGCCTGGTGGCTGCTCTGTCACGATAAGGAAAAGTCTCCCATGATCTGAGGCCCCTCATTAACCCCCAGGGGCTGATGATGTGCTGCAGGCAGAACCAGGCACATGAAATTGGGGTGGTTTTTTTACAGCTTTGAGATGTGGATTTTGCCCTTAAAACCCCCCAGAAAATTCCCATTATTTTCTGCACACCTTCCCCTGTGGTGCGACAGAAAATCCCTTGGAATTCTGGCCTAAAACCTCCATGATCGGAGGGGTGAATGGGAGGGTGAAAATGAGTGGAGGGGACAAGGAAATCTCACAGAAAATCCCAATTTAAAATATTTAGAGAATTTTGCTTCTTTCCTTTTGCCCATTCCCATCCCAGGGGCACCAGGGGGCTGTGAGTGCTGGGGCTCAGCTCTCCCAGCTGTCCTGAAACTGCTTTGTTTTTAGTTTTGAAATGTGGATTTTGCCCTTAAAACAGCCCAGAAAATTCCCATTATTTTCTGCACACCTTCCCCTGTGATGTGACAGAAAATCCCTTGGAACATTGGAATAAAAACTCCATGGGCAGAGGGGTGACTGGGAGGGTGAAAATGGGTGTGGGGACAAGGAGATCTCACAGAAATTCCCAATTTAAAATATTTGGAGAGTTTTGCTTCTTTCCTTTTGCCCCTTCCCATGCCAGGGGGCTGTGAGTGCTGGGGCTCAGCCCTCCCAGCCGTCCTGGGGCTGTTCCTCGCCCTGCAAAGGCTCCTTTGTCTGCTTCAAAGCCATGACCTCATTTCACAGCCAGAAAACAGAGAGGGAGAAACCCCCACAACCTGCCAGGGGAGGTCAGAGGGCTGACACAAATAACTGGGACTGTGGGGCACAGAATTGCCTTGGGGAGACGGCCTGGGCAGCCTGGAGGCCCTGCGTGTGCTCAGTGCCTCCTTTGAGCAGGAGCACGAGGTCAGGCTCCCAAAATTTGCAGCCAGAGGGGTTCTGGAAGATGTGTGGAGTTTGGGTTGTTCCGTTTTTTCTCCTGATGAAAAGATCCTGGCAAAAGCAGGGATGGGATGGAGAAAGTTCAGGTGCAGGGATGTTGGAGTTCAATTTTTGGTGCTGGTGGCTCCTGGAGATGTCTGCCTGAAGGATGTGTGGAGTTTGGGTTGTTCCCTTTTTTCTCCTGAGGAAAAAGCTCCTGGTAAAAACAGGGATGGTTGGAGTTCAATTTTAGGTGCTGTTTGCTCCTGGAAATGCGTGCCTGGAGAATGTAGAGTTTGGGTTGTTCCCTTTTTTTCTTGAGGACAAAGCTCCTGGCAAAAGCAGGGACAGGATGGAGAGAGCTCAGGTGCAGGGATGTTGGAGTTCAGTTTTTGGTTGCTGGTGTCTCCTGGAAATGGTGCCTGGAGGATGTGTGGAGTTTGGGTTGTTCTTTATCCTGAGGAACAGGCTCCTTTTCAAAGCAGGGATGTTGGAGTTCAATTTTGGCTGCTGGTGGCTCCTGGAAATGTCTGCCTGAAGGATGTGGAGTTTGGGTTGTTCCCTTTTTTACCTGAGGAAAAAGCTCCTGGCCAAAGCAGGATCGGATGGCTGGAGCTCAGTTTTGGTTGCTGGTGGCTCCTGCTGGGGTGAAATTTATCTGACCCCTGTTGGGCACAGTTTGGGGTCAGGGCCACCCCTCATCCCTCCTGGAGCTCCCCCTTTGCTCCTGAGCTGCTCCACAGCCCAGGGTTGGATTTGCTGCCTCGTGTGCAGCCTTGGCTTTGCTCGGACACCAGAATTGTCCTTCCCACCCCAAAGCCACTCTGGCTGGCCCTGTGACTGTCATTTTCCAGATGAAGCCAGGGGTGATGAGGCAGAGCTGCCTGCAGAGGGGTCAGCTGTCCCCTCACGCAGCATTTCTGCTCCAGCTGCAAACCAGCAGTTCCAGTTTCACTTCCCATTTTCCCAGCCGTGTGAGCAGACAGGGAGGGCTCACAAGAGCAGAGCTCTGAGGGCTGCTGGCTGCTCCCTGTGCAGATGGGGAAATGCTTCTGTCTCACTCAGCACTGGTGGTTTTTGGGCTTGGGGGTTTTGCGTGGGGGTGCTCAGTGCTGAGCTGGCCCCCGGCGCCACGTGGGTGCTCTGGGTGCCACCAGCTCTGCTCTGCTCTTGGCCCAGCTCCAGCTTGTTGGGGTAAGAAGCACTTGGTGACCCCAGTTTGTGATCCAGTTTGTTGGGGTAAGAAGCACTTGGTGACCCCAGTTTGTGATTCCCGTTTGTGATCCCAACTCCAGTTTGTTGGGATAAGCACTTGGTGACCCCAGTTTGTGATTCCCATTTGTGATTCCAACCCCAGTTTGTTGGGGTAAGCACTTGGTGACCCCAGTTTGTGATCCCAGCTCCAGTTTGTTTGGGTTATCCCTGTTTGTGATCCCAGTTCCAGTTTGTTGGGGTTATCCCTGTTTGTGATCTCAGTTTGTGATCTCAGTTTGTGATCTCAGTTTGTGATCTCAGTTTGTGATCTCAGTTTGTGATCTCAGTTTGTGATCTCAGTTTGTGATCTCAGTTTGTGATCTCAGTTTGTGATCTCAGTTTGTGATCTCAGTTTGTGATCTCAGTTTGTGATCTCAGTTTGTGATCTCAGTTTGTGATCTCAGTTTGTGATCCCTGTTTGTGGTCCCAGTTTGTGGTCCCAGCTCCAGTTTGTTGGGGTGACCCCAGTTTGTGATCTGAGTTTGTGATTTCTGTTTGTGATTCCCAGCCCCAGTTTGTTGGGGTAGGCACTTGGTGACCCCAGTTTGTGATCCCAGCTCCAGTTTGTTTGGGTTATCCCTGTTTGTGATCCCCGTTTGTGATCCCAGCTCCAGTTTGTTTGGGTTATCCCTGTTTGTGATCCCTGTTTGTGATCCCAGTTCCAGTTTGTTTGGGTTATCCCTGTTTGTGATCCCTCTTTGTGATTTCAGTTCCAGTTTGTTGGGGTGACCCCAGTTTGTGATCTGAGTTTGTGATCCCTGTTTGTGATCCCAGCTCCAGTTTGTTGGGGTTATCCCTGTTTGTGATCTCAGTTTTTGATCTCAGTTTGTGATCCCTGTTTGTGGTCCCAGCTCCAGTTTGTTGGGGTGACCCCAGTTTGTGATCTGAGTTTGTGATCTCTGTTTGTGATCCCAGCTCCATTTTGTTGGGGTTATCCCAGTTTGTGATCACTGTTTGTGATCCCAGCTCCAGTTTGTTGGGATAAGCACTTGGTGATCCCAGTTTGTGATCACTGTTTGTGATCCCAGCTCCAGTTTGTTGGGATAAGCACTTGGTGCCCCCAGTTTGTGATCACTGTGATCCCAGCTCCAGTTTGTTGGGATAAGCACTTGGTGATCCCAGTTTGTGATCCCAGCTCCTGTTTGTTGAGGTGATCCCAGTTTCTGATCCCTGTCTGTGATCCCAGCCCCAGTTTGTGATCCCAGCCCCAGCTGGGGTGATTCCTGTTTGTAATCCCTGTTTCTGATCCCAGTTTGTGATCCCAATTTGTGATCCCAGCCCCAGTTGGGGTGATCCCAGTTTCTGATCCCAGTTTTTGATCCCAGTTTGTGATCCCAGCCCCAGTTTGCTAAGGGCTCACCTCTGCTGAGGCTGCATCCCTGGGGCCATCAGGGCTCACCAAACCCATCCCAGCACCCCAAATTCCCTCTCAGTGGTGACTGGGGTGCCCTGCCAGCCTTGCAGGGCTGGATCTGCTGCAGGTGGCTGGGGGGACAAGGAGATCTCAGAGCAGCTCCCAGTTTAGAATATTTAGATGAAAAATTGAATATTTAGCTGCAGGCTCTGGGGAATGGGGGGTCTGGAGCCCCAAATTCCCTCTCAGTGGTGACTGGGGTGCCCAGCCAGCCTTAGGGTGCAGATGGGTGGGAGGACAAGGAGATCTCAGAGCAGCTCCCAGTTTAAAATATTTAGATCAAAAATTGAATGTTTAGCTGCAGGTTCTGGGAGTTTAAAATATTGAGATGAAAAGTTGAATATTCAGCTGCAGGCTCTGGGGAAGGAGGGATCTGAAACCCCAAATTCCCTCTCAGTGGGTGCCCAGCCATTATTGCAGGGCTGGATTTGCTGCAGATGAGTGGAGGGACAAGGAGATCTCAGAGCAGCTCCCAGTTTAGAATATTTAGATGAAAAATTGAATATTTAGCTGCAGGCTCTGGGGAATGGGGGGTCTGGAGCCCCAAATTCCCTCTCAGTGGTGACTGGGGTGCCCAGCCAGCCTCAGGGTGCAGATGGGTGGGGTGGGGGGACAAGGATATCTCAGAGCAGCCCAGTTTAGAATATTTAGATGAAAAATTGAATCTTTAGCTGCAGGCTCTGGGGAAGGGGGGTCTGAGGCACCTGTTGGGGTTGCAGCCCTGGGGAGGCCGCTGCCCTTTTTAAGTGTCCATCTCTTTCTCCTTGCTCCCCTTCACAACCAGCCCATTGTGCTGGGGGCTCCAGCAGCTGGGTGGAGTGTTTCAGGCTCAAGTGTAATTTCAGTGCTTTTAAAAGCTTTTTTGGAGGGCTTTTTTCTTCTTCTTCTTTTTTTTTTTTTTTTTTTTTTTTTCTTTCCCCTGAAGAGGACAGCAACGCCAACAAGGGATAATTTGATGGATTACTGTGCAGGGCTGAGGGGCTCTCCTTAATCCCCTTTGTGGGGCTGCTGGAGGAGACGCAGAGCAGAAGCCCCCCAGCCCCAGGCAGAGAAAAGGCAGCTCAGCAGGGTGGGTTTTACACTCTGACACATAAATACAGGCCCTGGTCATGTGGTGCTGGATATAATCTGTGCCCGTCCCCGCTCTGAGGAGAAGGGGGCACCTGGAGGGGGCTGATTTTTTTCCCCCCTTTCCAGTTTAATTTGCATTTTGATTCTTCTTCTTGAAAAAAAAAAAAATAATAATAAGCAGAGAAGAAAGGCCCTGGGGGGAGAGGTTGATTTGGATCAAGTGCCAGGGGTGATGGGCACAGTCTTTGAGCAGCAGAAATGAGTGAAAAGCAGAAGCAGAGATCATCTCATTTCCCCTCCTGCTCCGGAACGGGGGCTCCCCTCATGAATAAAAGCAAGAGCTTGGGTCGTGCAGCAGCAAAACAAAGCTGGGGCTCTGCTGTGCAGCCAGCCAAGCTTGTCTGAGGGCTGGAAATGCTGCAGCAGCCCTGACACAGCTCAGGGGAGCGTGACCACCAGGGCTGAGCCTCTCAGGGCTGAAATGCTGCTGATTTTGGGGGTGCTGAGGAGTTTGGAAGGTTTTTTTTATGAAGTTTGGTGAGGAGATGCCAGTCCTGAGTGGGTACAACGCTGCCAGACCCTGCTGGGCACCAGCACGGATCCCAGCCCAGGCTGGGGATCCCTGTGCAGCTGAGCTGGGCTGTGCTGGGGCTTTTCACCCCTGCACCCTGACCCGAACTCAGCTCTGGGCAGCTCCTGAGGAGGTGAGGATGAGGTGAGGATGAGGATGAGGGTCAGGTGAGGCTGAGGGTCATCTCAGCAGCTCTGGCCCCTGCTGGCTGCAGGACTTGGGGTGCCCATCTCGAGTTGTTCCCATCTCGAGTTGTTCCCATCTCGAGTTGTTCCCATCTCGAGTTGTTCCCATCTCGTGTTGTTCCCATCTCCAGCTGTGCCCATCTTCAGCTGTGCCCAGTGCCACCTGTGCCCACTCCACCTGTGCCCACCTCCATTGTTCCCATTCCAGCTGTGCCCAGTGCCACCTGTGCCCTCTCCACCTGTGCCCATCTCCATTTTTCCCATCTCCAGCTGTGCCCATCTCCTGCCCCTGCCCCTGGCATGGATGCCCCGGGCAGCCCGAGGAGCAAGGAGCTGCTGGCCCTGGCACAGCCCGGCCCTGGGCTCGTGTCTGTGCCCAGAGAGCTCCAGCAGTGCCAGCCTGGCCTCTGCTGAGCCAGTGACCCCCTCGGGCACAGGGGGCTCTGTTTGGAATGGGAGAAGGAGGAGGAGGAGGAGGAGGAGGCTTGGCTGTAGCTGGTCACTCTGTGCTGGGAGGAAGGCTCCTGCCAGGAGCAGCTCCGGCGCCCCAGGAGGGTGCAGGCTGTGGGACAGAGGCTCTGGGATGGTGCTGGGACATCCCTGGAGTGTGAGGTGTGAGGGTGAAGGGCAGGACAGAGCTCCCTCCACCGTGCCAGCATTGCCCATGGGCTCTGCGCTCCCAAATGGAGAGATGCCCTCAGCTGTGTCTGTGCCAGGGATCCCCTGTGCCCGAAAGGATTCAGGATTTTAGCCCTGGAAGCAGCAGGATCCCCTTGCAGGGGGGTGGAATGCAGAGAGAACCATGCCCCAAATCCAGGGTGTCCCTGGGGAAGCTGGAGCTGCTTCAGGAGTGGCCCCAAATGGTCACAGATGACCCCCATGGCATGAGGGATCCTGGCTGCTGGGCCCTGCCCTGGGGGATGAGGAGGGAATCCCAAACCCTGCTCTGGAGGGGATTTCCAGGCTGCTGCTGCTCTTTCCCCAAGAATGGAGCCCCGGGGCTCAAAGGAAGCGCGGGGTTAATTCCCAGAGCCCGGATCCATCCCCTCCCCGAGCTGTGAATGGGGTCAAGGAGATTTGGGAGGGGAGGAGGGGTCAGGAGAGGTCAGGTGAGTGCTCCATTCCATGCCAGGAGCCTGCCAGAGCTATTCTCCATGCTGCATTTCCCATTCAGCAGCAATGAATGGACACTGATAGCTGTGAAAGGCCCTGGCTGCTCCTGAGAGCTCTGTGCCACCCTTTCTTCCAAAAGGGCTTCAGGGAATTCACAAAGAGCCCCTCAGAAGGTTGGAAATGGAATGTTGGGGTTGTGAACGGGAGATGTTTGCCTGTCCCTGTCTGTGGGTGCCAAAGCTGGGCAGGGAGGGTGAGGAGTGAATCACCTGGGCTGGAGCAGCCCCGCCTCAGCCCAAGGATTCCCTTTCCTAAGGGAATAAAGCAGGGCAGAAATAATTAATAATTGTCTTGGTTTGGAAAGCCAGGAGTCTGCTAAGGAAGGCAGGAGCCTCCCCTGAAATGGAGAATGTGAACCCTCCCTACCCCTCCGAATTGCTGTAAATTTTAAATTAAGGGGCTCTCAGGCAAAAATATGGGAGCAGGAATGACAGTTCTTTATTAGGGAAGAAAATAAAAGGATAAAATAAATAATGCAGTGAACTAAACCAACCCTGCCAGAGTCAGAACCCAGCCTGACACCCTGTGGGTCAGGGTGTTGGCAGCAGTCCCATTGGAATTGTGGCTCAGCCCTCCTACAGTGTCAGGGCTGGTTCTGCTGGAGCAGGGATCCTGGAGAAAGGTGCAGTCTCTGCCTCTGAAGATCCAGGGGAAGAAGAGGCAGCTGCTGTTCCTCTGGGCAATCCAGTGCAGAAGCTGTGCTGGTGTTCCAGAATCTCCAGATTATATCCGGGTAGGAATGTTTGAAATCTCCAGATTGTATCCAGGTAGGAATGTTTGAAATCTCCAGATTATATCCGGGTAGGAATGTTTGAAATCTCCAGATTGTATCCGGGTAGGAATGTTTGAAATCTCCAGATTATATCCGGGTAGGAATGTTTGAAATCTCCAAGTTGTATCCGGGTAGGAATGCTTGGCTCCTCCCTCTGGGCTCACATCTCCCAATGGGATGCTGCAGTTCTTATCAGCCATGCAGGGACATTCAATAGCTGTTATCAGCAATGTCCCCTCCTGAGGGAGGTGTGACTGTGGTCACTCAGAGAGAGATAAGGCAAACTGCCCACCTGACAAAGGTAATCTGCCATCCAGATGGTAATGGAAAACATCTTGCCTTGCAATCTTCAACAATAATAAAATTATCAAATGGTTTGGGGGTTGGGAAGGATCTTAAATCTCACTTTGTTCCACGTGCAGGGACACTTTCCACTATCCCTGGCTGCTGCAAGCTGGGCTTGGACACCTCCAGGGATGGAGCAGCCACATTTTCTCTGGGAAAGCTGCTCCAGTGCCTCAGCATCCTCACCCTGAACCAAACTCTCTGTGTCTGGTCCCTGCTGTGTGTTGAGCTGCACAACCACTGCAAATCAAAGCCTCCAGAGCCACATTCACCATCATCTCCTTGTTCTTCTGCACCAGTAGCAGAGGTTATGGAGTAGCAGGACATGGATCCTTCCAGGAATAAATGAGTTTTTCTCTGCCAGGTAAGTACACCCACATTTTATTAATTTCATTTTCAAAATAACCAGCCCTCCCTCTTCATTCTAAGCTCTGCTGAGATGGGATTTCCTCTAAGACCCTGAGTTGGGAAGATTTAGGAGATTGTGAGGAGGAAAGGTTCCTGTGTGTGTGTCTGTCAATGCCCGGCAAATCCTCCTTTTCCAGGTGTTTGGGGTTGGTTTTTTTCCTAAAATCTGCCCTGGCTTCACCCTCTCCTTTGTCCAGCCAAGCTTTTCTCCTGCCCTGGACCCACCCATTACCTGGCTGCCAGGTGAGGCAGCCTCTGGGAGCTGATCTGCTGATCTCTGCAGGGAAAGGGCAGGGAAAATTGGGTTTGGAAGCTTTAAAAGCAAACCAGAGAGCCGTGGCTTTGGAGATTTTGGGGTTTTTAAAAGAAAACTGGGTTTGGAGATGATTTGGGTTTTTAGAAGAAGGGCATGGGTTTGAAGATGGTTTGGGTTTTTCAAAAGACAGCTGTGGGTTTGGAGATTTTTGGGTTATTTAGAAGAAGGCCATGGGTTTGAGATGGTTTGGATTTTTTAGTAGAGAGCCATGGCTTTGGGAGTGGTTTGGGTTTTTTGAAAGAGACTTGTCGGTCTGGAGGTGGTTTGGTTTTTTTAAAGAAAGCCATGGGTTTGGAGATTTTTGGTTTTTTAAAAGAGAACCATGGCTTTGAGATAGTTTGGGTTTTTTAAAAGAAACCCGTGGGTTTGGAGATGGTTTGGGTTTTTTAAAAGAGAGCCATGGTTTGGGTTTTTTAAAAGCAAACCAGAGAGCCATGGCTTTGGAGATGTTTGGGTTTTTAAAAGAGAACTAGAGAGATATGGGTCTGAAGATGGTTTGTTTCTTTTCTTTTTTTTTTTAAAGAAAGCCATAGGTTTGAAATGGTTTGGGTTTTTTAAAAGAGAGATGTGGGTTTGAGATGGTTTGGGTTTTTTAACAGAGAGCCATGGGTTATGAGATTTTGGGCTTTTTACAAGAAAACCATGGCTTTGAGATAGCTTGGGTTTTTTAAAAGAAACCAATGGGTCTGGAGATGGTTTGGGTTTTTTAAAAGAATGCCATGGGTTTGAGTTGGTTTGAGTTTTGTAAAAGAAAGCCATGGCTTTGGAGATGGTTTGGGTTTTTTAAAAGAGAGCCATAGCTTTGAGATGGTTTGGGTTTTTTAAAAGAAAACTGTGGGTTTGGAGATGGTTTGGGTTTTTAAAAGAAAGCCATGGGCTTGAGATGGTTTGGGTTTTTTAAAAGAGAACCAGAGAGCCATGGCTTTGGAGATGTTGGGATTTTTTAAAAGAAAGCCAAAAATTTGAGATGGTTTGGGTTTTTTAGAAGAAAGCTGTGGATTTGAGGTGGTTTGTGTTTTTTAGAAGAAAGCCATGGGTTTGGAGATGATTGGGTTTTTTAAAATAGAGCGATGGGTTTGAGATGGTTTGGGTTTTTTAAAAGAAAGCCATGGCTTTAAGATGGTTTGGGTTTTTTAAAAGAAAGCCATGGCTTTAAGATGGTTTGGGTTTTTTTCAGAAGAAAGCCATGGCTTTGGAGATGTTTGGGGTTTTTTTCAGAAGAAAGCCATGGCTTTGGAGATGTTTGGGGTTTTTTCAGAAGAAAGCCATGGCTTTGAGATGTCTGGCTGTCCCAGGGGAGGGAAGAGCAGCAGCAGCTGATTCTGTCCGTGGCACGCCAGCTCTGGGAGCAGCTGTGCCACAGCCCCACATGTGGCTCCCTTCTGCTCCCAAGTGCAGCAAACCTCAAAAAATCCCTTTTTGGGAACTGCTCAAGGTGTTGTTCGAGGAGGAAAGGACAAACCCTGCTCCTGCTGTGGGCATTTGGGGAAAATGGGGCTGGAGGGTGAGAGGTGCCACTGTCACCTGCGCCATGTGTCCCCATGGGGCTGGGGAAGGTCCCCAAATCCCCTCTGGGATGGGCAGAACGTCCTAAATGTCTGCTGAAACACCAGCAGATCAGCAAGGGAGGGTGATAAATGTGAATTTCAAGGGTTTTTTTTTAATGGCAAAGTTCAGGTGTGAGCCCAGAGCTGGGGTTTGCTCAGGGCAGCACCCGTGAGGGTTGGCAGCAGTGTTTGCTCAGCCTCAGCGAGGGGCTGGGGCACAGGAGTGGCACGGTGACAATGACACTGCTGTTATCAGCACAGGGGGAGGGCCCTGGAGCCAAACAAACCTGTGCTGGTTCCACCTCTGCTGCCCTGCAAACGCTGCAGCAGCTTCTGCTGGGCTGCAGGGAGCACCTGCGGGTGAGTCCTGGCTCCCAAATCTCCTTTTCCCAACTCCTGTCCTCCTAAATCAGCCACCTGCAGGTGAGTCCTGCCTCCCTGAGCCTCCCAAATTTCCCAAATTTCCTTTTCCCAACTTCTTTCCTCCCAAATCAGCCACCTGCAGGTGAGTCCCGGCTCCCTGAGCCTTTCCAACCTTCCTGACCCTCCCAAACCTTCATTTTCCAACCCCTGTCCTCCCAAATCAGCTCCCTGCAGGTGAGTCCTGGCTCCCTGAGCCTCCCAAATCTCCCAAATTTCCTTTTCCCAATTCCTGTCCTCCCAAATCAGCTCCCTGCAGGTGAGTCCTGGCTCCCAAATTTCCTTTTCCCAACTCCTGTCCTCCTAAATCAGCCACCTGCAGGTGAGTACTGCCTCCCTGAGCCTCCCAAACCTCCCTGAGCCTCCCAAATCTCCTTCTTCCAGCTCCTGTCTTCCCAAATCAGCTCCCTGCTGGTGAGTCCTGGCTCCCTGAGCCTCCCAGACCTCCCAAATCTCCTTTTCCCAACTCCTGTCCTCCTAAATCAGCCACCTGCAGGCGAGTCCTCCCTCCCTGAGCCTCCCAAATCTCCTTTTCCCAACTCCTGTCCTCACAAATCAGCCACCTGCAGGTGAGTCCTCCCTCCCTGAGCCTCCCAAATCTCCCTGAGCTTCCCAAACTTCCTTTTCCCAATTCCTGTCCTCCCAAATCAGCCCCCCGCAGGTGAGTCCTGCCTCCCAAATCTCCTTTTCCCAACCCCTTGTCCTCCCAAATCTGCAGCTCAGGTGATTTCCCCGCCCAGCACATTTCCCTGTCTCTGTTCTGTGGAAAATTTAAAAAGTTAAAAGAGGAATGAGTGGAGTTGGGGTGAAGTTCATCACGTGCTGCAGTTTTACCTGCAGTTGGGATTTCTCATCCGTGGCTGATCATGGTTTTTCCTTCAGGGATTTGTTTTCTCCTGGGAGGGTGTGGAGGGGGAGGAGAGCTCTGTTCCTACCTGCAGATAAGAAATCCAGCTCTGCTCCACACTGGGATTCCCAGGCAGGTGGACGGATCCCTGCTGCCTCCCCAGAGCTCTGCACGGCATAAAAGGGGAAAAAAACCCAACTTTTAATCTGTGTGAGGCATCTCTCACTCGATGTTTGGGGTTTCTTTGGGGATAATTCCCCCTCTCTGAGCTCTCCAGACCCCAGAGCACAAACATCACACCCCCCTTTAGGTCTGAGTGCCTCAGTTAATTTTTCCTTGTGACTCTGGGAGCTGAAATTCCTCATCCTGGGGCTGGGCTCCAGCTGGGCACCCCCTGGCACATCCTGTGTGGAGCCACATCCGAGCAAGGTGGGCTGGAGGGATGCTCAGGCTGCCTTTGAAGCTGCCTCTGGTGATTAAAGCAAACCATTCCCCCTCTGTTTTCCCCCCTCTTTTTGCTGCTTGACCTCGGGCAAGGCGTTTAAATGTTGAAAGGAGGGATCTCTGTGACAGCTGAGGGGATTGAACGTCCCCAAAGGGGAATAATTGGTATTTATTGAGTGGCACTGAGCTCAGAATTGGCATTTCTCCACAGAGAGAAAGTGATGGAGTGATGGCTGAGCCTCACCCTCACCCTGCCAGCCTCCCCCAGCAACAAGGAGGGAGAGAAAAGTGACAAAACTCTGCCTGCTGTGCCTGCCTGCACACACCTGTGTGGTTTTGGGGAGCACTGATCTCACCTCCTCGAGGTGTTTTTAGTAAATTTTGCTGTTCTGGGTGCAGGGGGAGCTTGGGGGATTGCTGTGATTTGGGACTGAGAGGCTCAGCCCCTGTCCTGTCCCCACGCCGTGGCCTCTCCCCTCTGGGGAGAAGGGAGCAGTTACAGGGCAAATAAATGACTCAGTGTAATGAGTAAGGTAATTGCCATTTGCTGTTAGATGAGGCTAAAGTGGGTCAGGTTTGTTTGTGAAACTCCACGGAGGCGCTGCCTGTTCTCTGCGCCCCGTCCTGGGGCTGGAGATGGGGTTCGGGTGAAATCACCTCCCCCAGAGCCTGGGAGCAGCACTGGGGTGTCCTGGTCACCATTCTGAGATGGGGTTTGGGTGAAATCACCTCTCTCAGAGCCTGGGAGCAGCACTGGGGTGTCCTGGTCACCATTCTGAGATGGGGTTCGGGTGAAATCACCTCCCCCAGAGCCTGGGAGCAGCACTGGGGTGTCCTGATCACCAGGCAGGGATGGAATTGGGTGAAATTTCTTTCCCCAGAGCCTGGGAGCAGCATGAGGATGTCCTGGTCACCATTCTGAGATGGGGTTTGGGTGAAATCATCTCTCTCATAGCCTGGGAGCAACACTGGGGTGTCCTGGTCACCATTCTGAGATGGGGTTCGGGTGAAATCACCTCCCCTCAGTGCCTGGAACCTGCAGTGGGGTGTCTGGTCACCAGGCAGGGATGGAATTGGGTGAAATTTCTTTCCCCAGAGCCTGGAACCTGCACAGGGGTGTCCTGGTCACCAGGGCTGTGGGTTTTGGTGACATTTCTTCCCCCAGAGCCTGGGAGCAGCACTGGGGTGTCCTGGTCACCAGGCAGGGCTGCGGTGGCCCCTGGGGATGACCCTGTGTGGCTGCAGGCCCTCCCCTGATCTTGGAGGGTTAGAGTTAGGTTTAGGGTTAGTTTGAGTGATTTCCCTGTGAGAGGAGACCCCAAACCCTCTGTGTCTCTGCCATCTGCATGAGGTGCTCATACAAGACAGAGAAGTTAATCCTCCAGGGCAGGATTGGGTTTTCCCAGACCCTGGCTCACCTGTCACAAACCCTTGGGGACAAACCTGCCCGGGATGGAGCTTTCATCCTTCCACCTCTCCTGGACCTTCCCCAGCCTGTTGGGATGAGGACTGTCCCTTTCAGCAGTGACACATTGTGGTTTTACCCCACAAACACTTGGAGATAAACCTGAGATGGAGCTTTCCATCCTCCAGGGATGGAGTTTTCATCACCTACCCCTCTCCTGGACCCTCCCCAGCCTGTTGGGATGGGCACTGTCCCTTTCAGTGGTGACACATCCCTGTGGCGCTTGGTTTTACCCCACAAAACCTTTGGAGATAAACCTGGGATGGAGCTTTCCATCCTCCAGGGATGGAGCTTTCATCCTTCCACCTCTCTTGGACCTTCTCCAGCCTGCTAGGAGGGGAACTGTCCCTTTCAGCGGTGACACATTGTGGTTTTACCCCACAAACCCTTGGAGATAAACCTGCCAGGGATGGAGTTTTCATCCTTCCACCTCTCCTGGGCCCTCCTCATCCTGCTGGGATGGGCCCTGTCCCTTTCAGTGGTGACACACTGTGGTTTTAACCCACAAATCCTTGGAGATAATCCTGTTAGGGATGGAGTTTTCATCCTTCCACCTCTCCTGGGCCCTCCCAGGCCTGTTGGGATGGGCCCTGTCCCTTTGGTGGTGACGCATCCCCACAAACCCTTGGAGATAAACCAGGGATGGAGCTTTCATCCTCTCCCTTGCCCCTCTCCACCCTGTTGGGATGGGCACTGTCCCTTTCAGCGGTGACACACCCCCGTGGCCCCTGACTTTAACCCATTCCCTGCTGTGTTTAACTCTCTCCCCACAGCCCCCAGCCCGTGAGCAGGAGGAGCAGCCTGCAGTGGATCCCTGCCTGGGCTCCCCACAAGAAGAGGAAGAGGCACAGACGGTTCCTTGGCCGTTGATAAAATGGGAAGCAGCGTCTCGCCAGCAGCCCGGCACGGGAAGCTCCAATCCTCGCCTGGGGGGCATCCCTGGGGGCTCTGCAGCTGGCAGGACACAGCCCTGTGCCACTGAGGGGTCGGGCTGGGGACAGCATGTCCTGGCAGAGCCGCAGCACCCAGCTGCTGCTGGTCAACTCGCTGACCTTCGGGCTGGAGGTGTGCCTGGCCGCTGGCATCACCTGCGTGCCACCGCTGCTGCTGGAGGTGGGCGTGGAGGAGAAGTTCATGACCATGGTGCTGGGTAGGCAGCTCTTGTCACCTCTCTGAGGGAGATTTTGTCATCTCTCTGAGTGTGGGATGGTTTGGGTATGGAGAAGTTCATGACCATGGTGTTGGGTAGGCAGCTCTTGTCACCTCTCTGAGGGAGATTTTGTCACCTGTGTGATTGAGGGATGGTTTGGGCGTGGAGGAGAAGTTCATGACCATGGTGTTGGGTAGGCAGCTCTTGTCACCTCTCTGATGGAGATTTTTGTCATCTCTCTGAGGGAGGGATGGTTTGGGCATGGAGAAGTTCATGACCGACCATGGTGTTGGGTAGGCAGCTTTTGTCACCTCTCTGAGGGAGATTTTGTCACCTCTGTGATTGAGGGGTGGTTTGGGTATGGAGGAGAAGTTCATGACCATGGTTTTGGGGAGGCAGGCAGCTTTTGTCACCTCTCTGGTGGAGATTTTGTCATCTCTCTGAAAGTGGGATAGTTTGGGCATGGAGGAGAAGTTCATGACCATTGTTTTGGTGGGGTAGGCAGCTCTTGTCACCTCTCTGAGGGAGATTTTGTTGCCTCTCTGATGGTTTGGGGGTTAAGGGCTGGTGGCGAGGAAAGGATGTTTTGAGGTTTGGGACAGAGGGAAGTGTAGCCATGATATTTTCTGGAAAATCCTTTCCTTAGATTTTTTCAGAAAATATCAAAAAATCCTTTCCTTAGGATTTTTCCTCCTGACAAGCTGAGAGGCCTCAGGAACAAAATGTAAACAATAATTATCTGCTGCTGTGAAGTGCAACAGGTAGATCTGTGATTGGCATCATGCAGTTGTGTCTAATTAATGGCCAATCACAGATCTGTGCTTGATCTCATGCAGTTGTTTCTAATTAATGGCCAATGCACTTGTTTCTAATTAATCACAGATGCACCTGTTGCATTCCACAGCAGCAGATAACCATTGTTTGCATTTTGTTCCTGAGGCCTCTCAGCTTCTCAGGAGGAAAAATCCCAAGGAAAAGATTTTTCAGAAAATATCATGGCTACAGGGAAGGATGTTTCAGGGTTTTTTTTTGTTGAACCTTGCAGTCTGGAGGGTGGGGATGAGTGAGGGCAGGGAGAGAGGGGCTGTGACCAACTGCAAGGGTGGGGAGGGTGACTGTGGGGGTGAGTGATGGCCGGCAGAGGGGCTGTGACCCAACCTCCCAAACTGAGCAAACACCCCTTTTAGGAGTGCCCACAGAGCAGCCGTGTCCCTGTAACACCCCGTGTCTCTCTCCCAGGGATAGGCCCCGTGCTCGGGCTGGTTTTCGTGCCTCTCATCGGCTCGGCCAGCGACCACTGGCGCAGCAGCTACGGCCGCAGGAGACCTTTCATCTGGGCGCTGTGCCTGGGCGTGCTGCTCAGCCTTTTTGTCATCCCCCACGCCAGCAGCCTGGCCGGCCTGTGCGCCCTCAACCCGCGGCCCCTGGAGATCGCCTTCCTCATCGTGGGCATCGGCCTGCTGGATTTCTGTGGCCAGGTGTGCTTCACCCCTCTGGAGGCCCTGCTCTCGGACCTCTTCCAGGAGCCGGACAACTGCCGCCAGGCCTTCTCCATGTACGCCTTCATGGTCAGCCTGGGGGGCTGTATCGGCTACCTGCTGCCCGCCATCGACTGGGCCTTCCTGGCGCCCTACCTGGGCAGCCAGCAGAGCTGCCTCTTCGCCCTGCTGGCCCTCATCTTCCTCGCCTGTGTGCTGGCCACGCTGTTTGTGACAGAGGAGGCCGCGCAGGGGGATCTCCTAGACACGCCAGCGCTCAAGGACGTGTCCCCGAAGCCACCAAAGCCACCAAAGGCGTCCCTGTGGTGCTGCTGCTGCTGGCGGGCGGCGCGGGGGCCGTGCCTGCTGCAGGGCAGGCGGGTGCTGCAGGCCGGGAGGAAGCTGTGCCTGCTGCTGCCGCGGCTGCACGGCCTCTACTGCCGCATCCCCAGGGTCATCCGGCGGCTCTTCGTGGCCGAGCTGTGCAGCTGGATGGCCCTGATGACCTTCATGCTCTTCTACACGGATTTTGTGGGCGAGGGGCTGTACCACGGCGTGCCCAGGGCCAAGCCGGGCACGGAGGCCAGGCGGCACTACGATGAAGGTGAGGAGTGTGGGGGTGTCACGGATCTGAATGAGACCAGACTTTCTCTGGAGAAAGAGGTTCTTTACTAGGGAAGATAAAATAATGCAGTAAACTAAACCAACGTTGCAGACACATTTTATGAAAAATGCTTTCCTTGGGATTTTTCCTCCTGAGAAGCTGCGAGGCCTCAGGAACAAAATGTGAACAATGGTTATCTGCTGCTGTGGGATGCAACAGGTGCATCTGGGATTGGATCATGGGGTTGTTTCTAATTAATGGCCAATCACAGTCAGCTGGCTGGGACAGAGAGCCGAGCCACAAACCTTTGTTATCATTCCATTCTATTCTATTCTTAGCCAGCCTTCTGATGAGAACCTTTCTTCTATTCTTTTAGTGTAGTTTTAATGTAATATTTGGGGTTCTCCCCAAAAAGAAGTTTCCAAAAAGAAGAACCCTGGCCTGTGATGCTGTTCACAGGGGTTCTTGGATGAGGGAAGAGACGAGGATCTGACTCCATGTTTCAGAAGGCTGATTTATTATTTTATGATACATATATGATGTATATATATTATTCTATTCTCATTAAGAAACCCATTGCTTTTATAGACACAGCAGGATATAATTTATCCTCCAATCCAAACCCCATCACCATTGGCTAATTCAGAAACCACCCTTTGGTAAACAAATCTCCATAGCACATTTTACCTGTTCACAATAACAGGTGCAGCAAGAGAAGATAAGAATTGTTTCTCATTATTTTCCTGGTCTCACAGCCCTCCCCAGGACAATGCTTGGCAAAGTTGTGCCTCTCTCTGTGGCCAGAGAGCTGCTGCCACATTGCCTGGGGTAAAAACGTTTCCTGGGAGCTGGGGATGGGCTCCGCTCTGTTGGTAATTAAAAAGAAAAACAAAAAAGAAACAAAACGCTGCAGGTAGGTCAGGAAAGAACATTTTCCCATGGCTCCCAGAGCGTGGCACGAGGTTGGGAAACACCTCCTGGTTTTTCCAGCGCGGATCTGGCAGGGCAGCCCTGGCCTGGGGCTGGCAGGATGGAGCTGGCTCTGTCTGCAGGCTCTGCTGGGGAGCTCCTGGCACTGCCCTCTGTGCTGAGAATCTTGACTCCATGTTTCAGAAGGCTGATTCATTATTTTATGATATATATATATATGAAAAGAAAATGATCTATTAAAACTATATTAAAACTAAAGAATATGTAATATATATTTTTAGTATATATATTATATATGTACACTAAAATATATATATTTATATTTTTAAAATATATTTTATATATTTTAATATATATTAATATATATTTAAATTAATATAAATATATCTATATATCTATATTTTTATATATTTATATACATTCATATATAAATATATAAGTATATCTATGTAGCTATAATATGTATCTATATTTATATATATACATATAAATATATATTATATATCTATATATGTATATATTTTATATATTTATATATATTCATATATAAATATATAAGTATATCTATAATATCTATAGATATAGATATAATATGTATCTATATTTATATATACATATAAATCTATATATTTATATATAGATTTAATAGATGTATTTAAATATATAAATATTTATTTAAATTAATAAAAGTATATATTTTTTTAGTATATATATATATATATATACTAAAAGAATAGAAGAAAGGATTTCATCAGAAGGATTGAAAGGACAGGAATGGAATGATAATAAAATCTTGTGACTGACTAAAGAGTATGAGACAGCTGACTGTGATTGGCCATTAATTAGAAACAACCAATCACAGATGCACCTGTTGCATCCCACAGCAGCAGTTAATTCTTGTTCCCATTTCGTTCCTGAGGCCTCCCAGCTTCTCAGGAGGACAATCCTAGCAAAAGGGATTTTCCAGAAAATATCATGGCTGCAGCTCTCCCCTCCCTTCCCAGCGAGGGGTGAGGGTGCTCCCACCCTTGGCAAGCAGGGTGTTTTAATTCTTTAATGTATTTAATAAATTCAGGGGTGCTCTGTAGCACTGGGGTGGATTTGCTGCTCCTTCCCTCCGTTCTGCTGGGAGTTTCCCATCTCCAGCTGTTCTTGGGAGCCCTTTCCCAGCTCTCAGTGCCTTGGAGCTGCTCACAGTCCTGCAGCTGCCACATCCCAGGCTGGGACCCTCACCTGCCCACAGGTGTCACCTGCTGTCCCATTTTCCTGCCAGAGCCTTCAATCCCTTCCTAACCACCCTTTTGCTCTCCTTAATCCGAATATTTCCTTCTGGAGGCGCCTTCCCGCAGTTGTGCGCCGGAGGGCCCTGCAGCACAGTGCCCCTTTGTGCTGGGTGTCTGTTTAACTTGCAGCTTAATTATTATTTAACACTCGCGCTGCTCAGGTGCCAGCAGGTCAGCCCTCCGTTGTGCTGCCTGTCATAGGAACACTCGCTGAGTAACGCTCCCTGCTCCAAAGGGTTAATGGCTTTAATTCCCTGAAATCTGAGCGATCTTTGCCGAGGGTTAAGGTCCGGGATCGCCCCCGGATGCAGCAGTTTGGGGCACGCTCTGTACTTTACCTTGGCACGGTTCCTCCTCTCCTTTGTTCCGCTGCTGCCTCTGGCATCAGATAACAGCGGATCCTGGGTCAGGCGGGGGTGACAGCACCTGGGGGCAGAGCGGGCAGACAGGGGGTGCCAAAGGCAGGGGTGGCATTTGGGATCCCAGGTGTGAAAAACGCCAGTCGCTTGTTTTAAAATTTTAAAATTTTAAAATTTTAATAGTGATAAAGTGGTTATAAAAATAGTAATGCAATTAGAGTAATAATAATTTGGACAATTTGGATTAGGACGATACGAGACAATAGAGACAGAGAGATATGGACAGTGTGGGGACGTTTTCAGGGCAGCACGAGCCCCAAAAAGGACACAGTTAACAGAGGATTAACCCTTAAAAGCAACAGCCTGTGGCATATTCATACACCTCATCCATGATGCATGAATTCCACTCAAACCCAGGATTCTGTCTGGGCAGTGTCAGCTTCTTCCTCTGAATCCTGACAGCACCTTGAGGCAGGAAGAAGTTCATTTCTCCTGATAATGGAGCAATAAATTCTCTTTCTCTGAAAGATTCAGGTGTCCTGTGGCTGCTATCTCACTGCCAGTCCTTTCTTTAAAAAAGTCTCCTACATAGCACCGTTTTTATTTTAACAATTTTTATAACCTAAAACTAATATTTAACACAGTACTCAAGAGAATTAACACAGCATCACTTTCTGTTTCTGAATTAACACAACACATACAATATTCATTTGAATATTTGCGAAAAGCCAATCATAAAATACACGCATTTTTCACACCAGGGGTGCTCAGGAGGGAGGGAGGGAGCTCTGGGGGTGGCTGCTGCAGTCCTGGAATTTTCTGGGTGATGCTGCTGTGCTGCAATTCTGGAATTTTCTGGGTGATGCTGCTCTGCCCCCTGAGCCAGCCCAGCCTGCCTGGGCTCTCTGGGCCTTGGGAGTTTGGGGCTGAGGCAGAGGGAAGGATGTTTTTGGGGTTTGGGACAGAAAGAATGATGCTTTTGGGGTTTGGGACTGACAGGGAAGGATGTTTTTGGGGGTTTGGGACAGAGGGAATGATGCTTTTGGAGTTTGGGACTGACAGGGAAGGATGTTTTTGGGCTTGGGACTGACAGAGAGGGAGGGATGTTTTCAGGGTAAGAACTGACAGAGGGAGGGATGTTTGGAGGTTTGGGACTGACAGGAAGGGAGGGATGTTTTTGGGGTTAAGGACTGATGCAGAAGAAAAAATGTTTTGAGGTTTGGGACTGAAGGAAGGATGTTTCTGGAGTTTGAGACTCACAGGGAAGGATGGTTTTGGGGTTTGGGACTGATGGAGGGGAAAAGATATTTTTGGAGTTTGGGACAGAGGGAAGGATGTTTCGGGGGTTAAGGACTGCTGGAGAATGAAGGATGTTTTGAGGTTTGGGACCAAGGGAACGATGTTTCTGGGGTTTGGGACTGACAGAGAGGGAGGGATGTTTTTGGGGTTAAGGACTGATAGAGAAGAAAGAATATTTTGGGATTTGGGATCAAGAGAAGGATTTTTTTGGGGCCAAGAGAAGGATGTTTTGGGGTTGGGACAGAGGGAAGGATGTTTTTGGGGTTTAGGACCAAGAGAAGGATGTTTATTGGGGTTTGGGATTGAGAGAAGGATGTTTTTGGGGTCTGGGACAGAGGGAAGGATGTTTTGGGGTTGGGACAGAGGGAAGGATGTTTTTGGGGTTTGGGGCCAAGGGCAGGATGTTTTTGGGGTTTGAGACCAAGAGAGGAATGTTTTTGGGGTTTGGGACCAAGAGAAGGATGTTTTTGGGGTTTGGGGCCGAGGGCAGGATGTTTTTGGGGTTTAGGACCAAGAGAAGGATGTTTTTGGGGTTTGGGATTGAGAGAAGGATGTTTTTGGGTTTGGGGCTGAGGGCAGCATCCCTGGCTGTGTGAATCGGGGGCAGCCAGGGCAGTTTCCGTCCCCTCTCCCCTCAGGTGTGCGGATGGGCAGCCTGGGGCTCTTCCTGCAGTGCATCACCTCCATCTTCTTCTCGACAATCATGGACAGGCTGGTGAAGCGCTTCGGCACGCGGGCCGTGTACCTGGCCAGCGTGGTGTTCTTCCCCGGGGCAGCCTGTGTCATGTGCCTGTCCCACAGTGTCACCGTGGTCACCATCTCCGCTGCCCTGACCGGCTTCACCTTCTCTGCCCTCCAGATCCTGCCCTACACGCTGGCATCCCTCTACCACCATGACAAACAGGTGGGGATTGCTCCAGGGCAGCCTGGCCCTGCAGGTTTTCAGTTTTTTCTTGTGTTTTAGGGGAATTGGTCTGGTTTAGTTATCCCTGTGTAGATTCTGCAGCTCTGCCAGCCTGAGGGGCTACAAAACCCAAAGACTTTCAGCCCTCACAGCTTTCCAGTTTCCATCCATAACACCAGGATCAGGAAAATGAAAACCCAAGCTCTTCCCTCAGCTCCAAGGAAGGGAAACCTTGTGAGACTTGTGACACACAACTGTGTCTCCTTGTGGAGAAGTCCTAGAGGTTCCAGCCTGAGGGGCTACAAAACCTAAGGATTTTCAGCCCTCACAGCTTTCCAGTTTCCATCCATAACACCAGGATGAGTAAGGGAAGAGCTTGGCTTTTCATTTAAGCTCCAAGGAAGAGAAATCTTGTGAAACTTGTGACACACAACCCTGTCCCACCGATGTTATCCTTGTGGAGAAGTCCTAGGAGGTTCCAGCCCGAGGGGCTACAAAACCCAAAGATTTTCAGCCCTCAGTTTTTTAGTTCTCATCCACAGCACCAGGATGAGTAAAATGGAAACCCAAGCTCTTCCTATTCCCTCAGCTCCAAGGAAAAGAAACCTTGTGAGACTTGTGACACACAACTGTGTCTCCTTGTGGAGAAGTCCTAGAGGTTCCAGCCTGAGGGGCTACAAAATCCAAGGATTTTCAGCTCTCACAGCTTTCCAGTTTCCATCCATAACACCAGGATCAGTAAGGGAAGAGCTTGGCTTTTCATTTAAGCTCCGAGGAAGAGAAATCTTGTGAAACTTGTGACACACAGCCCTGTCCCACAGATGTTATCCTCGTGGAGAAGTCCTAGGAGGTTCCAGCCCGAGGGGCTACAAAACCCAGAGATTTTCAGCCCTCACAGCTTTCCAGTTTTCATCCACAGCACCAGGATCAGTAAAATGAAAACCCAAGCTCTTCCCTAAGCTCTAAGGAAAAGAAACCTTGTGAAACTTGTGACACACAGCCCTGTCCCACAGATGTTATCCTTGTGGAGAAGTCCTAGGAGGTTCCAGCCCGAGGGGCTACAAAACCCAAAGATTTTCAGCCCTCAGTTTTTTAGTTCTCATCCACAGCACCAGGATGAGTAAAATGGAAACCCAAGCTCTTCCCTCAGCTCCAAGGAAAAGAAACCTTGTGAAACTTGTGACAGACAGCCCTGTCCCACAGATGTTATCCTTGTGGAGAAGTCCTAGGAGGTTCCTGAGCTGCACGCTGGATTAATGGGAGTTCCTCTTGTGCTGCAAATGCAGAATTAATTTGTGGTTTGAGAGCAGCTCTTTCATCCTGGGGGCAGTGGTTGGCTGTGCTGTGGAAGGAGGAGTGGGAGTTGTTACCACAGGCATCCAGATGTTGCCATTGAGCAAACCCATCCCAGCTGGCACCAGGGTGGGAATGCTCAGCTCAGCTTGGCAGGAGCTGCAGCCTGGCTGGGATGTTTTTATCAATGGGATGGAACCCAAACTGCACGGGCTGGGAGGGGAAGGCCACATTGCCCAAGGCAGGCAGGGCACAGCTGGCTCTGCTCCCTGCTGCCCTTGGTGTGAACAGATTCTCTGTGGGAACACTCAGAGACCTCACAGCTCGAGCAGGGCGAGCAGAAAAAGGGTGAGAATGAAAAGATTTTGGTTCTCTCTGCCCCTTTTTTTTTTTTCCTGGCTGGAGTGAGGAGGGTCTGGGCAGGCAGATGGAGCAGCTTGGTTGAGGTTTGGGGCAGAGCTGAGAAAAGAGCCCTTCCCTGAGTTCCCAGGGCTGCTGGGTCCCAGCTGGTGGCACTTTGAACCATCCCAGATGAGAATGGGCTGCTCGTGATGGACTCTGGGTCTGGGTTCCCAGTCACCCACCCCACAAACTCCAAACATTCCTGTTTTTTTCCTGTTTTTTTCCTGTTTTATTCCTGTTTGCACTGCCCTGGGTGTCTGATATCCCCCAGCAGGGCCTGGTGTGACCGTGCTCACAGGGGTCCCAGGATGAGGGAGAGACGAGGATCTGACTCCGTGTTTCAGAAGGCTGATTTATTATTTTATGATATATATTACATTAAAACTATACTAAAAGAATAGAAGCAAGGTTTCATCAGAAGGCTGGCTAAGAATAGAAAGAATGATACTAAAGATTTGTGGCTTGGATCTCTGTCCCAGCCAGCTGACTGTGATTGGCCATTAATCAGAAACAACCCCATGAGACCAATCCCAGATGCACCTGTTGCATCCCACAGCAGCAGATAACCATTGTTTGCATTTTGTTCCTGAGGCGTCTCAGCTTCTCAGGAGGAAAAATCCTAAAGAAAAGGATTTTTTATAAAAGATCTCTGTGACAGCCTGGCCCTTCACTCCTGCCCTGCCCCAGCTGATCTCAGTACAAACCCCCAAACCATCCTGTGGCAGCCAGTGAGGAGGTGACAAAAGCACAGAGTGTCCCCAGGCTGGCTGCTGAGCCCCAGGGGCTGAGCACAGGCAGGCCTGTGAGTCAGGGCTGCTCTGGGTGCTGTGCCAGGGGGGCAGAGCCAGCCTGAGGCACTCAGAGCCCTTCTCACGTGGGCCAGGCTCAGGCTGGCACTGCCCTGAGCACACACACACAGCTCTGGGTTTGCTCCCCTGCACAAAAACAGGGCCCCCTTGGAGTGCCAGATCCTTCCTCACTCACCTCTGAGAGTCCAGCTCTTCCTCACTGACCTCTGAGAGTCCAGCTCTTCCTCACTCACATCCCACAGTCTCAAATCCTCCCTCACTCACCTCTGAGTCCCAAATCCTCCCTCACTCGCCTCTCAGAGTCCAAACTCCTTCCTCAGTCACCTCTGAGTCCCAAATCCTTCTTCACTGACCTCTCAGAGTCTGGGTCCTTCCTCATCACTTCCCAGAGTCCCAGCTCCTTCTTCACTGACTTCTCAGTCTCCCAATTCCTTCCTCACTCACCTCTGAGTCCCAAATCCTTCCTCACTCACCTTCCACACTCCCAGCTCCTTCCTCGCTCATCTCTCAGACTCCAACTCCTTCCTCACTCACCTCTGAGAGTCCAGCCCTTCCTTGCTGACCTCACTCTCCCAGCTTCTTCTTCATCAGTTTCCAGAGTCCCAGCTCTTCCTCACTGACCTCCCAGAGTCCAAACTGCTTCCTCACTCATCTCTAACACTTAAGCTCCTTCCTCACTCACCTCCCAGACTCTCAGCTCCTTCCTCACTGATGTCTGAGTCCCAAATCCTTCCTCATCACTTTCCAGAGTCCCAGCTCCCTCCTTACTCACCTCCGAGAGTCCAAACTCCTTCCTAACTGACCTCAGAGTCCCAAATCCTTCCCCACTTATCTCTCAGAGTCCCAGCTTCTTCCTCACTCATCCCTGAGTCCCAAATCCTTCCTCACTGACCTCTCAGAGTCCCAAGTCTCAACTCCCTTTTCACGCATCTTCCAGACTCCCAGCTCCTTCCTCACTCAGCTTTGAGTCCAAATTCCTTCTTCACTCAGCTTTGAGTCCCAGCTCTTCCTCCCTCACCTCCCAGAGTCCAGCTCCTTCCTCACTGATCTCTGAGTCCCAAATTCTTCCTCACTCACATCCTAGAGTCCAAACTCCTTCCTTATTCACCTCCCAGACACTCAGCTCTTCCTCACTGACCTCCGAGTCCCAAGTCCTTCCTCACTCACCTCCCAGAGTCCAACTCCTTCCCCACTGACCTCTGAGTCCCAAATCCTTCATAATTCACCTCCCAAAGTCCCAAATCCTTCCTCGTTCACCTCCCACACTCCCAGCTCCCTCCTCACTCGCTCCCTGTTCCCCACAGGTTTTTCTCCATAAATACAAGAGGAAAGAGGAGGAAGACTCCGCTCTGCTGGACAAGAAACCCTCCTTCTCCAAGGGGCTGCTCCCCAGCCAGAAGCTGTCCTACCAGAACGGCCACGCTGGGATCCTCTTCTCCTCTTCCTCCCCCTCCTCCTCCTCCTCCTCGCCGGCCTCCCCTCAGGCCGGGCCCAGCTCTGCGCTGTGCGTCAGCTCCTCCTGCGACGTCTCCCTGCGGATCATGGTGGGCGAGCCGGAGCCGGGGGCTCCCGGCCGGGGGATCTGCCTGGACCTGGCCATCCTGGACAGCGCCTTCCTGCTGTCCCAGGTGGTGCCCTCGCTCTTCATGGGCTCCATCGTGCAGCTCACCCAGTCTGTCACGGCCTACATGGTGTCGGCCGCCGCCCTCGGCCTGGTCGCCATCTACTTTGCTACCAAAGTTGTCTTTGACAAGGGTGACATGGGCAGGCACTCTGTGTGACACAAACAGCTCTCTGTGTGTGTGTGTGTGTGTGTCTGTGTGTGTGTCACAGGGTGACAGGACACTGGGTGTGCCCACAGGGCCACTCGTGTGGCACTGGCTGTCCCCGGCTGGCGCTGCCAGCTCTGGGGTTCATCTCAGGTGTAAATAAGAGGCTCTGGGCCGTTGTGCTCAGGGCCTGAAGGGCTTTCCAGAGGTGCCTTCAGCAGAGGGAGGCACGGCACAGCAGCACCAAAGGGTCCCTGCAGGGGGGAAAGGGAATTGGGGGTTTCCCTCTGGTGATAACGGGTCGTGTTCCTGAGCAGGAGCAGCACTGGGAGGGGATCAACCACTGCCTTTTCCTTTGCTTTCTCTTTTCTTTCTCTTTTCTTTCTCTTTTTTTTTCTTTTCCCCTTTCCTTTCCTTTCCTTTCCTTTCCTTTCCTTTCCTTTCCTTTCCTTTCCTTTCCTTTCCTTTCCTTTTCCTTTCCTTTCCTTTCCTTTCCTTTCCTTTCCTTTCCTTTCCTTTCCTTTCCTTTCCTTTCCTTTCCCTTTCCTTTCCTTTCCTTTCCTTTCCTTCCCTTCCCTTCCCTTCCCCTTCCCTTCCCTTCCCTTCCCTTCCTTCCCTTCCCTTCCCTTCCCTTCCCTTCCCTTCCCCCTTTCCTCTTTCCCCCTCTCCTTTCCTTTCCCCTCTCCTCCTTTTTTGTAGTTTTACCCCATTTTTTGAGCAGTGGGGCACTGGGGGAGATTTCCTGGGGGACAAAAGCGGTGTGGAGGCTGAGGTTTGCCTGAGGGGGTGCCCAGGTGCACCCCCACATTCCTGCCCTCCCCACCTCCATCCAGAACCATCCAGGAGAAAAGTCCCTGTGCCTTGTTCTGGGAAAAAACAAGGATCATCCCATTAGGACCAGTTCCAAAAGGTGACTTAACCTTTACCTATGTACCGGGCTTGCGTCAGACAGAGAGAACTTTTTATTTTTTGTTTTTTTTTTTTTTAATGATTGTTTTTACCTTTCCTCACACACTTCTCAGTCTCTCCTCACCTCAGTGCCTGCGTTTGCTCTCTCCCCTCATGGATCCAGGCTCTTGTGCCTCTTCCACGTGTGGCCCCTAAAAGGAGCTGCCACACTCCAGGGGAATCAGCCCCAGAGGGGTCCCCAGCCCCCAGAGGGGTCCCCCAGCCCCCAGAGGGGTCCCCCAGCCCTGGGCCAGTGAGGCAGAGCACGAGGAGCTCTCCTGGGGGAGCTCTCCTGATGAGTTAAACTCACACCTGGAGCTGCTCACTGCCCCGTGGGCTCCTTGGGCTTTATGAAATGTCTTTTATTGCCAGTCAGGAGTCCCTGATCTCACAGGGGCAGAGCAAAGCTCGGTCAGAGTGGGGCAAAGCTCCTCTGCCGCCCTGACCAGGGCCCAAAGGGCCCTCCAGGGATGTCCAGGCTCTTCTGGCTCCCATCCCTCCAGGGATGTCCAGGTTGTGTTCCTGACCCATCTCTCCAGGGATGTCCAGGCTGTTTTCCTGACCCATCTCCAGGTTCTTTTCCTGTCCCATCCCTCCAGGGATGCCCAGGTTGTGTTCCCCTCCAGGAATGTCCAAGTTCTTTTCCTGACCCATCTCTTCAGGGCTGTCCAGGGATATTTCTGGCTCCCATCCTTCCAGGGATGCCCAGATTCTTTTCCTGTCCCATCTGTCCAGGGAGGTCCAGCTTTTTCTCCTGACACATCTCTCCAGGGCTGTCCAGCTTGTTCTAGCTCCCATCTCTCCAAGGATGCCCAGGTTGATTTCTTGACCCAGGTTCTTTTCCTGACCCATCCCTGGAGGGATGCCCAGCTTGATTCTCCTGAGGTTCTTTTTCCTGTCCCATCCCTCCAGGCCTGTCCAGGTTGTTCTCCTGACCCATCTCCAGGTTCTTTTCCTGTCCCATCCCTCCAGGGATGTCCGGGTTGTGTTCCTGAGGCTGTTTTTCCTGACTCATCTCTCCAGCCTGTCCAGGTTGTTCTCCTGACCCATCTCCAGGTTCTTTTCCTGACCCATTTCTCCAGGGACATCTGGCTCCCATTCCTCCGGGGATGTCTGGGTTCTTTTCCTGTCCCATCTCCCCAAGGATGCCCAGGTTTTTTCTCCTGAAGTTTCTTTTCCTGTCCCACCCCTCCAGGGCTGTTGAGCTTTTTCTCCTGACCCATCTCCAGGTTCTTTCCTGTCCCAGCTCCCCAGGGGATGTCCAGGTTTTTTCTCCTGAGGTTCTTCTCCTGTCCCATCTCCCCAAGGATGCCCAGGTTGTGTTCCTGAGGTTCTTTTCCTCTCCCATCTCCCTGAGGATGCCCAGGTTTTTTCTCCTGAGGTTCTTTTCCTGTCCCATCCCTCCAGGGCTGTTGAGCTTTTTCTCCTGACCCATCTCCAGTTTCTTTCCTCTCCCATCTCCCCAGGGCTCCCCCAGCTTTTTCTCCTGAGGTTCTTTTCCTGTCCCATCCCTCCAGGGCTCCCCAGCTTGTTCTCCTGAGGTTTTTCTCCTGTCCCATCTCCCCAAGGATGCCCAGGTTTTTCTCCTGAGGTTCTTTTCCTGTCCCATCCCTCCAGGGCTGTTGAGCTTTTTCTCCTGACCCATCTCCAGGTTCTTTTCCTGTCCCATCTCCCCAAGGATGCCCAGGTTGTGTTCCCTGAGGTTCTTTCCTGTCCCATCTCCCCGAGGATGCCCAGGTTTTTTTCTCCTGAGGTTTTTTTCCTCTCCCATCTCCCCAGGGCTGCCCAGGCTGTTCTGGCTCCCCTCCCCAAGTCCCCTTCCCTCTGTCAGCAGACCCCGAGTCCCCCTGCCCAGAGCCATTCCCTGTCCCCACATTTGTCCCATCTGCTGCTGGCACCTTCCAGGAGGAGCTGGCCCACACGTCAGGAACGATGCCAAGGCAGGAGGAAAGGCTGGATTGCTGCTGCTGGGAGCGCACAGACTCCAGCCCTGCCTGCCCTAAACGAGCTGTTTTGGGATTATTTTTCATTTTGTGGAGGTGTGTGGGCAGCCAGAGGCACTGGAGGGTGCAGTGTTGCTATTTTGGCCGAGTTTTGTCAGCCTGTTCCTCCCCTGCTGTCTGAGCCGCGCCCTCAAAGCTTTGGGATCGTCCCTTTCCCGTCAGGGGTCAGCGTTTCTGGTTTTATTTTTAATTTTTTGTCTCAAATTAAAGGCTGCCAGCCTCCCTTTCCCACAGGGCTGGCTCGCAGCTGTTCTGGGGACAGATTTGGCTCTGCCTGCACCACTTCAGAAACACTCTGGGGGTCTGGGCTTCCCACCCTGAGCTCTGCAGGCTGCAGCAGCAAGGATTTGGGACAAAAAATCCTGTTTTGAGCTAGGGGTGTCCTGGAATAAAATTCCCCCCCTGCCCCAAGGCTGAAAACCCCTTTGTTTGGAATATTTTCCCTTTGTTTGGAATATTTATTATATTCCTTTTATTTGGAATATTTTCTCATGTAAACGTGAGGAAGTTTCCCTGCACAGAGGCTGCCCTGATGCTCAAAAACACTGAGCTTCAGGTGGTGAGAAAGGGCTCAAATTCTTCATTTCAGGTGGTGGGAAAGGGCTGAAATTCTTCATTTCAGGTGATGAAGTTTGATAGAAAAGGCCTCAAATTCCTCATTTCAGGTGAAGGGGTTTGGTGGAAAGGGGCTCAAAATTCTTCATTTCAGGTGAAGGGGTTTGGTGGGAAGGGGCTCAAATTCTCCCTTTCAGGTGGTTTGGTAACAAAGGGCTCAAATTCTTTGTTTCAGGTGAAGGGGTTTGGGGGAAAGGACTCAAATTCCTCATTTCAGGTGATGGAAAAGGGCTCAAATTCTTCATTTCAGGTGATGGGAAAGGGCTCAAAATCTTCATTTCAGGTGATTAAGTTTGATAGAAAAGGCCTCCAATTCCTCATTTCAGGTAATGGGGTTTGGTGGGAAGGGGCTCAAATTCTCCCTTTCAGGTGGTTTGGTGGCAAAGGGCTCAAATTCTTTGTTTCAGGTGAAGGGATTTGGGGGAAAGGACTCAAATTCTTCATTTCAGGTGATGGAAAAGGGCTCAAAGTCTTCATTTCAGGTGAAGGGGCTCAAATTCCTCATTTCAGGTGGTTTGGTGGAAAGGGGCTCCAATTCTTCATTTCAGGTGAAGGGGTTTAGTAGCAAAGGCCTCAAATTCCTCATTTCAAACCCCCAGTTGATAAAGCAGAGATAAAGAGAGGGGCAGAGCCAGGGCTGATAATGGAGATCAGGGTGAGGGAGCAGGAGGACGAGGAAATCTTCACAAAATTGGCTTTTTTTGGCTTCTTCTAAGGAACTTTCTGTGTCAGGATCACATATTACACCAGCAATGGATGTTTTGGTCTGGGTAAGAGCATCCCTTACTTCTGTTACTGATATTCCCTGTGTGACCACAGAATTTCTCCAGGATTTGCTCCTGTTTGGCCGCAGATTTGGGTGTGAGCTGCTCAGAGCTGTGAGCAGGAGCTTTTCTCTTCCTCACAGGTGAATTTGGAAGGTGGAGGAGGGATAAATTGTGTAAATTCCCTAAGCTAGGGAAGGATTGGGGGGATGGATGGATGCTGGTTTTCCTTTTTGAGGTCACATCCTGCCCGTGAGACGTCGTGGTTTATTTATTTGGTAGAGTGAATATTTTGTATACGGCGCGAGAGGAAGGCTTTTATGGCTTTTATTATAAATTTTTATGGAAAAAGAGGGGGAAAAATAAAAATGTGTGGAAAAAGGGAAAATGCGTGAGCTGGCCACAGGAGGGCGCCGCCAGCACGCGGGGAAGGGAGTGGGCGTGGCCGAGGAATGACTGGCAGCGCGTGGGCGTGGCCGAGGAATGACTGGCAGCGCGTGGGCGTGGCCGAGGAATGACTGACAGCGCGTGGGCGTGGCCGAGGAATGACTGACAGCATGTGGGCGTGGCCAATGAATGACTGACCGCGCATGGGCGTGGCTAATGAATTACTGACTGTGTGGGCGTGGTCAATGAATGATTGGCGGTGTGGGGGCGTGACCAGAGAATGACGGACAGGGTTGGGGCACGGCCGATTATTGAGGGGTGGAATTAGGGGCGTGGCCAATGGATGATGGATGTGGTTGGGGTGTGGCCAGTGAATGAGGGGAGGGGTTTAGAGCTTGGGCTCGGCCGAGGGGCGTGGCCTGGATGTCACTTTTGGGATGGGGATAGGCGGGAGCAAAGTCAGGGGGCGGGGCCAATGAATGGGTGGGGCGGGGCTTTAAGTGGCAAGGAGTGAA